>NC_041019.1:47774502-48391078 GCF_004193775.1 Glycine soja | reverse complement strand
GACAGAGGTGAGTGGGTGGTAGTAGGGGGTGACGTTGGTGGACGAGAGGAGATGGGCGTGGGGGTTGGATGATGGCCATGTGGAGGGTATCGGGGACCGCGACGGCGAAGCTCGGCAAGTTTGTCTTCTTGGAGTTTGGCCAAGGCCATGGCCTAAGTCAAACAGACCGGTTGAAAAGCCTAGACCTCCCGGCGAAGGTCAGGCGACATCCCCGATATGAAACAACTCATCAGTAGGGGTGGAGCATGGCCAATGACCCTATTGGCGAGCCGTTCAAACTCTGACAGGTACTCGTTGACGGAGCTGCGTTGCTGGAGCTTAAAAAGAGCTCCATATGGATCATCATAATAAGAAGGGGCAAACCGGGATTCAAGCACCTGCAACATGGCTTGCCAAGACGTGAGGAAGCCATTTCTAGACATCCACTGATACCAACATAACGCAGGGCCCTCCATGTAGAAGGAGGCCACTGTGAGGCGTTCCACGTCGCTAATACCCTGATAATCGAAGAACTGCTGGATTTTAAAAATCCAGCCAAGGGGATCTTGGCCATCAAACCTCGGGACTTCTAGCTTCATATGGGGTCTGAAATTGGATGTGGGAGGGGGTGAGGGTGGCGGTTTAGGTGAGGGAGGATTGGTGGTGAAGGAGGCAAGGCGATCGATAAGGGAGTCAATTTTGAGGTTGAGGTCGAGGTTGGTTTGTGTAAGAGTGTGGTGTTCCTGGGCTATTGTTGCCTGGTGTTGGGTGAGCTTGGCGACAGCCTCTTCCAGGCGTTCGAGGGAGGTCTGATGTGTAGTGTGTTCAGGCATGGGGGACGAGGGAGATGGCAGGTCGGACCAGATTTGTTAGGCGCTTCTACTCTACTGACTATATTGAGCTAAAGGTAATTCTCTTCTTGCTGAATTTTATTCATATCACGTATTTATAACAAGTAAAAGATAAAGATATGAGCAAAACCCACAGGTGGGGCAGCTTCTGAAACAAACCAAAAGTGGAAATAACAAAATTGACTCTCTGTCACTAACCAATTCTTACAACAGAATTTGTAAAGAAAATCTAATAAGCAAGAAATGGCAATTGCACGTTCAAATGAAATCCTAGTATTGGGTTGGTTTCTTAATAGTTCTCTTGGGCTGGTATTGTCCTGTATCCTGCTGCTATCATATATAGTTAACTATGTTCCATGGTTCAGTTATGCATATGGCAGATTTTTCCATCCTAAAAACTCAATTTGAAGTTCGATAGTTACTAATGTTCTCTTTGAAGACTGATTTCTCAGCAATAATCTTGTCCAATGACTTCTTTTAATTTCTTTAAGAAGTGGTTAATCCTATAATTGATTATTTACAAAGTCAAACCAAAAGGCTTAAACTGAAGCTTTTTTTATCAGCAAAGTCTGAAACCAAAATTAGAAATTATGTTAGACATGTTTTTAAAATAATTATTATGAAAATTAACAATTTACCATATGATAATTTATCACTGAATTTTCAATATATTTTAAACAAATTTAATTTATATGAAAATATTTAAATAATATACAGGTTTAATTGCATCTATATTCATTTTCATTTGAATTATGTGTGTAGTTTATGTTCCTTCAAGTATTTTTTTAAAAGCCAATTTATCATTATCTCTAAATTTAAGAAAATTTAGTCCCTTTATATATTATTCTTATTCTACATAGGTTCTTATTTTTATCCAAATATTTAGGGGGTACAATGGATTTGAGATTTGATTTTTTAAAAGAATTTAGAAATTAAAAAAATTAAGTAAAAATTTGATAGAATTTAAAGGAATTTTTGTGAAGTGAGAATAGGATTTGAAGAGTGGGGAATTTAAGATTTTTTTTATTGTGAAAAAATGTGATATTGTGGTTAATAAATTAATTGAGAGCAAAGGAATTAATGTCTAAAATATAATTTAATTCAGTTCATGAAGGTTTTGAGTAGAAAATGAAAAATTGAGGATTTTAGTAGAAGAAAATTAATAAAATAATCAAATTTGTTTAATTTTTAAAATAAGATAAATTAATTTACTAAAAAATCAAAATTCCATAAGTACGCTTAATACAAATTAAAGAGATAAAAAATATAATCAAGATTAATATATTATTTAGGTGTTCTAATAGTTTATTGTTCAAATATATTCTTCAGCATAAAAATAATTTTTCTTCTTTTAATATATCCTGAAAAGAATTGTTATTGGAAAAAAATATTTGGAAATGAAAATAAAGTTCTTTAAGTAATTATGCCATATAATTGTCAAAGAATTAATTGTATTTTTTTATTGATTTTAAAAATAATCAACCCGAAACAAATTATTAGTTGATAATATTTCTATAAAAAAAAAATGAGTCTTAGAATTGGCTTTGGTTGGGTTTAGGGGGGGAAAAAAACGAGTCTTGGAAAAACAAAAAAATAATACATATAACTTTTGATGATCATTTGACCAAGTTTTTAAACTTGTCTCTAATAGTCTATAATACAACCCTTTATTGAAGAACTCATTACAAGAAGGAAAGAAAAAAAAAAAACGACTCAGTTGGGGGTAGTTTCATAAAGTTGTGCTTTAAAGAAAGAAAGAAAAATGTTTCTAAAAGCGAGTTTTTTAAACACTCAGTCTTGTGTCTAGCTACCACTTCTATATCTTATAAATGGTGTATGTAAACCTCTTAGTCCCATTGTATATCTCCTCATTGAGTGACCAAATGGTTTAGTTCTAATTCAGAAGAAGATTTGAGGATTTAAGCCTAAAGTGGTTTATTCTTTTATCCATTCTACAATTTAACTATAACAATATTAAGATTGATATATTATAATAATAGGTCGAGTTGATATAATCTTGTTTTGTCTTCAATTTATTGGGTTTTGATCTTGTTGGCTTCATGGTTCAAGTAAATTACCGAAATAAATTTTCAAGGCAAGTAGCAACAAGGAGAAATTCATCCTAACCCGCACCAGGCTTACCCTTGTGTTGGGGAGATTCGAGTGGTACACCTGTGGACCACGAGCCATCACATAAGGAAGTCTGACGCCACATTTTAACCCAAAACCTTAAGGCTCAGGTTTATGGGTCTTCTCCTCACTTATATGGTGTTCAACCTTTCCACTTCTACCCGATGTGGGATTTCACCTCACACTTGTAACCCAACACATCTCTCCCTCAAGTGTGAGTCTCTTCCACATGGTAGTCTCCCCCTCGAGCGGAAGTCTTTTATCATCCACGAGTATAGCCATGGCCACATGCGATACTTGCCCTGCCCGCTAGCCATTATGGCCACCCTGCTCCACTTGCAGGGTACGCTATGCCGCTAGCCATTCTGGCCACCCGCGATACTTGCATACTCGTCTGAGCTGGTCACCAACTTGAACCATCGGCTCTGATACCAATTGTTGGGGAGATTCGAGGGGTACACATGTGGACCACGAGCCACCACATAAGGATACCTGACACCACACTTTAACCCAAAATCTTAAGGCTCAGGTTTATGGGTGTTTTTCCTCACATATATGGTGCTCAACCTTTCAACTTCTACCTGATGTGAGACTTCACCTCACACTTGTGACCCAACACATCCCCCCCTCAAGTGTGAGTCCCTTCCACATGGTAGCCTCCCCCTCTAGCGGAAGTCTTTTATCATCCACGAGTATAGCCATGGCCACCTGCGGGACTTGTCCTGTCCACTAGCCATTCTGGCCACCCCGCTCCACCTGGTTAGAATGTGGTGTCAGACTTCCTTATGTGGTGGCTCGTGGTCCAGGGGTGTACCCCTCGAATCTCCCCAACAATTGGTATCAGAGTCGATGGTTCAAGCTGGTGACCGGCTCATACGAGTATGCAAGTACCGCAGGTGACCAGAATGGCTAGCGGGCAGGACAAGTCCCGCAGGTGGCCATGACTATACTCGTGGATGATAAAAGACTTCCGCTAGAGGGGGAGGCTACCATGTGGAAGAGACTCACACTTGAGGGGGGGATGTGTTGGGTCACAAGTGTGAGGTGAAGTCTCACATCGGGTAGAAGTGGAAAGGTTGAGCACCATATAAGTGAGAAAAAAGACCCATAAACCTGAGCCTTAAGGTTTTGGGTTAAAGTGTGGTGTCAGGTCTCCTTATGTGGTGGCTCGTGGTCCACAGGTGTACCCCTCGAATCTCCCTAACAATTGGTATCAGAGCCGATGGTTCAAGCTGGTGACCAGCTCAGACGAGTATGCAAGTACCGCAGGTGACCAGAATGGCTAGCGGGACAGCGTACCCCGCAAGTGGAGCAGGGTAACCAGAATGGCTAGCGGGCAGGGCAAGTACCGCATGTGGCCATGGCTATACTCGTGGATGATAAAAGACTTTCGCTCGAGGGGGAGACTACCATGTGGAAGAGACTCACACTAGAGGGGGAGATGTGTTGGATTACAAGTGTGAGGTGAAGTCCCACATCAGGTAGAAGTGAAAAGGTTGAACACCATCTAAGTGAGGAGAAGACCCATAAACCTGAGCCTTAAGGTTTTGGGTTAGAGTGTGGTGTCAGGCTTCCTTATGTGGTGGCTCGTGGTCCACAGGTGTACCCCTAGAATCTCCCCAACAATTGGTATTAGAGCTGATGGTTCGACTAGGTTCTAGCTCAGACGAGTATCCAAGTACCGCAGGTGGCCAGAATGGCTAGCGGGCAGGACAAGTCTCGCAGGTGGATGATAAAAGACTTCTGCTAAAGGGGGAGGCTATCATGTGGAAGAGACTCACACTTGAGGGGGAGATGTGTTGGGTCACAAGTGTGAGGTGAAGTCTCACATCGGTTAGAAGTGGAAAGGTTGAGCACCATATAAGTGAGGAAAAAGACTCATAAACCTGAGCTTTAAGGTTTTGGGTTAGAGTGTGGTGTTAGGCTTCCTTATGTGGTGGCTCGTGGTCCACAAGTGTACCCCTCGAATCTCCCCAACACCTTGATCATTTTTTAGTTACTATCAAAATAATTCAATGATTCAATTATTTAAATTTAATATGCACCAAGACTTATTAAATGAAATAATTATATAAAAAATTACTTTTAAAGTAACTTAATTCTCGGTAACATACACACACAATCCTTAGAATTTAATGGTTATGCATGATAACTGTCAACCAATCAAAATTTAGTATTTTTAATTATTGTAAAAAACAATAAATTTAAGTATATGATTGTTTCTAATTAGATGTCATTATTATGTTACACTATTAACTTGTAATCTATTTTTTTCATATACATACAGGAGATTTATTAAATAAAAATGACTCTCCTCTTATATATGAATGTGCATGAGAACTATAAATTTATATCATATAATCAAATGGTCAAGATTAAAAATTAATTGTCACATAACCACTTCAAAAAGTCATGGGTATTTTTTAAAAAATCATTCAAATATGATTGAATGATCTATATTTATAGTTATCCTTTCTCACAATAAAAAAATAGTCATAAGCTCCCCATGTATAGGAGTGTATCAAGTAAAACAAGTTTTTATAACAAAGGGTGAGAACAACAAATCTAAACAATACAAACACTCATGGATGATTAGGATTAAATCATAAAATTATGTCATCTGAGATTAAATTTCTAATCCTAACCTTTATAGATTTGTATGCTAAGGATTTGTTCCTCGTTGCAAACACATCTGCTTTATTATTTTGGTTGCACAAACACATCTATCTATACTAGCTATTTTGCATTTTTTATACTTCGATTTGGAGCAAGGAAAAAATTAGTAGTGCATTTAATTTAGGACACTAAAACAAGGATGCAATTGTGTAGCTTACCTGGTTGTGACGCACTAATCTCCAATTGTGCACCTAATCTTCACAATGCCGAAACCCTTTATTCGATTCTAGTAATAGTTTTAGGGTAACATCCTCTGTTTGCTGAACTAACCACACCACTCACTTTTACCCTCTAAAACCTCTAAGATCTTAAAATATAACCACGACTTTTGCTCCATCAATGCTTCCATGTACTTATTTTTTGCACTCTTTAATTATGTAATCTTTTTCCCACGAGACAATAGCTGTAACAAGTGCGTGCAATTGTGTAAAATCATAATTTTTAAATATCTTTTTAGTACTTACAATTAAGTAATTTAGTCTTGTTTTGGTTTTTTTATTGTTTTGTTTTTAGTTTTGCAACTTATGTTTTTTTTTCTCTTTATAACACTTTAGATAATATTTTGCCACCCTTGGGTTTATTTTCTATGTGTAAGTGCATGCAAAATAGAAAAAATAATAAAGGGAAAACAAAGAATAAAGGGAACAATCAGAGAGGTACATATATGTAATCTGAACAAAGAATGAAGGAAAAACAAAAGAAACATATGACCATGTTTTCATCATGTATGTGAATGATAAGAATATGAATCCGGATAAGTTGATGTTGAAATGGGTGGTGAGGGGTAACATGTACACCTTGGGTCATGAATTACCTTCTTCTTACTGATATCAAGCTTTGAACACAAGACGCAATACCACCCTTGAAACCTTTGATGGACCAAACTATTTTGATCCTCATTGTAATCCCACTCCTCTTCCATGTCCGAGTTATTTTCTTCAGTATCTTCCTCTGCTTCATCATCATCAGTAGGTATCCAAGTCAAACCAAACATTGGAAGAATGACAAGGAGAATTTTATCAATTTTATGGTTGCTCCATTTTTTCAGTCTCTCCAAAAACAATGCTGGAGCTACAACCAATCCTGCTCCAACCCCAAAACCCAATCCAATTGATACATAAGTCCAGTCAAATTTAACTCCAGAAACTGTTTTAGGTATTTCTTTTGCATTTTTCGTATCAGAGCACTTTTTAGGCAAAGGTACTCCACACAATTCTGCATTACCAACAAAGGAAGATGCATCAAATGTTTGAAGCTGGTTACCTACGGGGATTTTTCCCACCAGACGATTAGAGGAAAGGTCTAGGTACGAGAGGAAATTTAAATTTGCAAGCTGTGTGGGAATTTCTCCATCAAAATGGTTGCTTGACAGGTCCAATGATTCAAGCTGTTTTAAATTCCCTATAGATGAAGGGATATGGCCTGCTAAAGCATTATCTGACAAGTTGAGCAAATTAAGTCTTGTAAAATTCATAAGCTCTTCTGGTATTGTTCCTTCAAAATTGTTGGATGAGAAGTCAAGAGATGTGAAGACAGTAAGGATTTTAACAAACTCCATCTGTAAACCTTTGCTTGTAAGTGTCACAGAATCCTGATAATATATACCACCAAACTTAAGGACTTGAGATGCAATGTGATTGAACTCTGATCCATCATCATCTTCATCAAGCATCATTGCCTTCCAAGTTTTGAAGCAGTTGTTTGGAAGTACACCACTGAAATTGTTGAATGACAAGTCCACAATTTGAAGCATATACCAAGTACTATTAGAATAAGGACATCCAACGTGACCATGGAATTTGTTTCCCCTCAAAACCATGACACGGAGTGTGGATATTGTCTTTAAGAAACATGGAAATCCATCATCTACCTGATTGTTACCAAGATCCAACACCTCTAATGATGTGCAATTTGCAAGAGATTTGGGAATTGAGCCCCACAATAGATTACTATTAAGATCCAGAGTCCTTAGAACACAAGATACTGGAAATTTGTCTGGAATGCTGCCATGGAACTTGTTATGTTGCAGATTTAATACCACAAGTCTCTCACTCTGTGTTAAGCACTCTGGAATTTTCCCATTCAAGTGATTATAGGAAAAATCCAGAACTAGCATATTTGAACTATTGCACAAGGATTGTGGAATATTCCCAGATAAATTGTTTTTGGAAAGAGACAGGAAAATTGTGTAAGACAGAAAATTACCAATATCTGATGGAATAGTGAAACTGAAGTTATTGCTTGAATAGTCCAAATAAGTGGCATGCACCGGAAATATTTGAAGCTTCCCTTGGAGGTGATTATCATGAAGGTCAAGGAGACTCAAATTGGAACTAGAGTTCTGCACAGGTCCTTCTAAATTGCTGAGTAAATTGTGAGAAAGATTTAATTGAACCAGAGCGTTAAGTTGCCAAATCCATGTTGGTATAGATCCTTGAATATTGTTGCTTGAGAGGTCTAAAGTTGTTATTTTTGATTGGTTTCTCAAGAAACTAGGGAACTCTGTCAGGTTGCAGGAGGCCAACTGTACAATTTTCATATTGGGGATGGAAGATATTAGGCCAACATCTGCAAAATTTGTGTCTATTGACAAATGGTTGTGTGAAAGTCCCAGTGTAGTTAGATTTGCAAGTCTATGAATCACATCTAGCTTCAATGTGCCATTTAACTTGTTTGAAGATAGTTCAAGGACAACAAGTGATCTGAGTTGAAAAATATCTGTAGGAATGGACCCGTTTAAATCATTTCCACTTAAATCAAGGATCTCTAACTTGGAGGAAGACATATTTGAAAATTTATTCAGTTGATCCTGGAAATTGTTGTTGGAAAGTCGAATACTTCGTAGCAGTGGGAGAGAAAAAAGAGAGGAAGGAAGGTTTCCATCGAGGAAGTTGTCCTGCAAATCAATTTGGAGCAGATGTCTTAGGCCGTCAAAATGATAAGATGTGATTGAACCTGTGAAACCATTGCGTGAGAAGTCTAAATGCGTAAGATTCTTGGACATATTCAGGGATGGAATTGGACCAGTAAAGTCATTAAATGACAAATCCAGATAAGTGAGTTCCCTGAGTCTTGACATTGAACTGGGTAGTGTTCCGTTAAAACTGCAATTACAAATATCCAAGATGGATAACTGCCCAAGATTACTTATAGAAGCCGGTAATGCTCTTGAGAACCTTGTGTGACTTACAATCAATGTGTGAAGAGGAGCATTCAGTGGAAATTCAGGCAAAGATCCATAAAGATCCTCATTGAATGATAAGTCTACAACAGACAATGTTGCTATCTGAAAGATTTTCTCTGGAAATGTTCCAGTCAATTCACAAGAACTAAGGTGAAGGGTGGTTAAATTTGGAAAATTAGCAAAGGTTTCTGGCACTGGGGATGAGAAATTGTTCTGATCAAGACGAATGATTAATAGATTCGGATGTGTTGTCAGGGAAGGATCAAGGGGTCCAGAAAGATTGCAGT
The DNA here is from genome assembly GCF_004193775.1 of Glycine soja. Lineage (NCBI taxonomy): Eukaryota > Viridiplantae > Streptophyta > Magnoliopsida > Fabales > Fabaceae > Glycine > Glycine soja. The sequence continues at coordinate 48,381,971 of NC_041019.1, read as the reverse complement.
TTGACATGCTCAGCTCCTGCAGGCTAACTAGGGGCAACAAAGCATTGCTCCATTTATTTCGTTGAGCTGATACACTTACACCATCCATATAGAATTGTCTAAGCATGGTGAGGTTTTGGACAAGCATATGCAGATCTAATTTTTCAAGTTTCAGTGGTTGCCCATATAAATAGGAAAGAGAAGAGATATCAAGAGTAACCAACCTTGTCAGGGAAGAAATCTCTGTTGGAATCTGCCCCACAAAGCCAGCATGAGACAAATTCATATATGTTAAGTTCTTCAACTTGTTGAAACCGGATGGTATCTCAGAACTGAAGTTATTAGCAGACAAATTCAGTATCTGGAGATTTTGCAAACTGAAAAGAGTACTTGAATTGTCAAATCCACCATAGATAGATTCTCCACTCAGGTCAAGGCCAGTAACTTGCCCATCCTCGTCACAGGCAACACCCCTCCACTCACAGAAATCTATGCTTGAATTCCAAGACACAAGTTTTGTAGACTTATTAGTCTTGAATTTGAGGCTATTCTTAAGTTTGAGCAATGATTGTTGTTGATCCTCAACAATTTGGGCTTTTACCCCGGTGTAGTAAACACTGTGGTGTATCAAGAAGCAGTAGCAGAATATGAAGGAAAGGAAGGGAACATGGGGAATTCTCATTGGATTCTACTGAGAGAGACACACAATGAACCAAAACAACAGTGGCTGAAGAATAACTCATAACTCATAACTCAGAAATATATGCAGAAGAAAAGTTGAGTGAGAGAGACGGCTTAGCCACAGAAAAAAAGAGTGTAAAATGGCGAAGCAAAGTCAAAGTAAACAACTTTCTAAGTTGTCAGTCTTTTATTTTGTCTTTATTTCTCTCCCTTTTCTATATTTTTCTTCGGGGTGTGCCGTTTGTAATTAATTATCCTTACCAGAAAAGGAAGAAAAACAATGCTGCCATTATTGCATTCATTTTACAGGCCACTTATTGTCTCAAGATTTTTTTGGCAGCATAGCTTGTTAAATGGAGTTGGCAATATTGGCAACTTAATATAAAGAGGTAGCATGAATTAATTTTAGAATTGCATGCTTAGTAAAAATATTTCTGATTTTAATAACATTCAATTGAATTTATTGAAAACAGCTGGACTCGATAAAAATATAATTCTCGCCATTTTACTCCAAAGTCAATTAATAATAGGCTCTTTTATTGTTTTTTTAGGGCAAAGAAATGTACACGATAAACAATATTGCTCGATCTCTTCTTCACTTGTATATACTAAAATTTATTTTTGTTTCAAATGATAAAAAAAAACTTAATAAGGATTTCTATCACCAATGAAAAACTCTATAACAAATAAAAAACAATTCTATAATTCGTAAGACATTAATTATTTTAAAAAATGTAATTACTATTTCTTAAAAATTGTGTTGGGCAGTATAATACAATAACAATCTTATTCAAATATAAGACATGTTTGAGTTGTGGTTTATTGTGTGATGACACACATTTTTTTTATCAATCCAATGGACGAAAACTCACTCCTAATTCTATTCTTTTGGAAATGGTGTTATGAGAACCTTCAATGGCAACTAAAACATATACATACCTGCTGAGTAATATGTATGCACATTCTATATTCTTCTCAATTTTATTATTTTCCTATTTCTAACCCCCATCCACTTTAAATTAAAGCATTAATTGTATTTCAGCTAAAAGTCGAAGAGTATACTTTTCTTAATTATAGTTTCACTTTTAATTAATATATAAAAGTGAAGGAAAAATCAAACATTTGTTTGCACAATTTTTACGAACCAGCTTGGGGTGTTTGTGTACCAGTTCAACTTGATTTTGATTAAATTCAGAATCCAATTCAATCAAATTTGATTGATTTCGTTCGGTTTGATTTTTATAAAAAAAAAAAATTGAAACTCAACCCGTTCATGAATGGTTTGAGTCAACAGCTTATCCATTTAAATTTATTTATTTTTCTTAGAACTACTATTTTATATCATGATTTATTCAAATATCCAATACAATTAACGCAATATTATCAATATCTGAAAGTAATAAAATTGATTCATTTAATACCATCAACATAATATTCTAAAATAGAATAATACAAATTAAAATAAAATATTCTTCAACAAGATTTATTATAATAATATGAATCACAACTATTTCCTGCAAATTAATTTCTTGCAATAAACTTTGCTGCAATCTTATTTGCTACAACTAAATTTGTTACAACCAGATTTGTTGAAACAAATGAACAAAATATGATTTATCAATATTATAAACATGACAGAAAAAATAAATATGAAAAAAGGTGAAACAAATAACAATATACAGGAAAGTAATACTTTAAGAAGTTTCAACACTAGTGGTCTAAACACTTGCAGTTCCAACACTTGGAGTCCCAATATTACCAGTATTTAAAGCGAAACCAAATAACTCTAAAAATTTTGATTGGTTTCAATTAGTTCGATTCGATTTTGATTGGATTTATAAATCTAAACTTGTGACTCAACCCATACATGAACGTTTTTTATCGGTTCGGTTCGGTTAGGTTTTGACCCAAATACATAAATGTAGAGTTTCAAGCCAAAAGATAAAGTGTATGCATATTGGTAATTGAATTTTTATCACTAAGGTTTAGGTGACTTAAATGCAAAGTAAAATATTGCATTTTACTAAATGAAACTTATTTGAATGGATGCATTAGAAGTTATTTTTGTTTCAATTTCCAAGATAACTTATTTATTGTAGTTGGTGGCAATTTTCACTATAAATAAAAAATAGAATTAGTGGAAAAACAACATACATGTAGAGAGAGTGTGTGAGCAGAGAGATTGTGAAACAAAGTCACTTTGTTGAGATAAAAATATCTTTGTGTAAAAGTGTATCATTTCTTGTAACCATTGAGTGTGATACTTAGGTTTGTAGAGTGATACACTATTTGGGGTGGGTTACAATCTTGTAATCATTTTTGTGATAATGAAATACTTTTTTAGACGATTCTGTGGACGTAGACAAGAGGTGTCGAACTACGTTAAATTCATGTGTTTGTTATTATTTTTTTACGATGTAATCTTTATTGTGTTCCCATGATCCTTTGTGAGTGAGAATAGTTTTATTTGTGGGAGCATTGATTACCCAAAAGTCGTATCAGAGCTATGGTCGGGAACACACAAAAGGTTTGAGATATTGTTGTTTGATGGAAAAATAAATTTTATGATTTGGTAGAGTTATTCAAGACCTTTTGGTGCTGAAGGTCTTGATCAAGCATTACAAGATGAAAGGTCGGCTTCTATAAATGAAACTGAGTGTACTAAGAACCAAATGAGGGTTGTGAGCATGATTCAGTTAGTCTTTGCTTCCAAGATAAAACACAATGTGTTGAAGGAGACAATATCGTAGTCCTTGTAGGAGAAGCTCAAGAATATCTATGCGTTAAAGTCGCTAACTAATCGTCTTTGTTTGAAGATAGAATTGTATCAACTCATAATGGAGATGGGGGGAGATCTCCATGACTACATCAACAAGTTCAATCAGCTAGTAAGTCAATTGTTGAATGTAGATGATAAACTCTCTTATGAGGAGCAGGCGTTTTTGTTGTTGGCCTCACTACCAAGGTCCTTCAAAGCTTTGGTTCAAACGTTGTTTGTGGGAATATCAACTTTGTATTTGGATGAGGTGACTACAACTCTTAGAGAAAATGAGAGAATAATGAGAACTGGAAATGTTGATGATGAACACCATGCAATAGCTATGGTGGAGTCTGAGAGATGGAGGAATCATTCAAGGAGATATGATGGTCCAAGAGGAACATCAAAATCGCAATCGCATCCGCAACGAGATATGAGTAACATACAATGTTACTATTGTGGTGAGAATGGTCGTGTGCAAGTGAGGTACAAACAAATGAAGGAGGACTTGAAGAAATTAAGAGATATGAACAAAGATGGTGTCAACTCCCAAGCTAATGTAGTGAAAAGTGTTGAAGATGGAGATGATGTGTTTTTGGCAACAAACGATTAGGTTGCTAAAACAAAATGGGTGATGGATTTTGATGTCTCAAAGCACATTTGTAGAGATCGAGAGATGTTTGACACTTTGAAAACTGGTGGAGAATTCAACCATTCTAAGTTAGTGAATGGTGAAAAAATGAAGGTCGAAGGCACGGGAGCGTGAGGATGAAGCTCCATGATGATGTTATTCAAACTTTCTCAAATGTGAGGTTTGTACCTTCTACGGTTGTCAATATGATTTCTATGGGGGAGATGACATCACAAGGGCACAAGTATGTTGGTTCAAAGTAGGGATGCAAGGTCTACAATGGGAGACACTTGGTGTTGTGAGGACAAAAAAATAAAGGTAACATTTGCTATTTGGATGGACAAGCCTTGAAGAAGAACCACGAAAGCAAAGTGAAGAAGAAAGTGAAGTTTTCTAATGTTGTAGAAGTGTTGGGAGATACTTCCATTGAAGGGGGGTTGTTCACTTTTAAATTGATTGAGAGATATTTCTCTTTTGACTTTAGGGGAGAATTGTAGAGTTTCAAGCCAAAAAATAAGGTGCATGCGTATTGAAAATTGAATTTTTATCAATAAGATTTAAGTGGCTTAAATGCAAAGTGAAAGATTGTATTTTACTAGATGAAGTTTATTTGAATTGATGCATTGGAAGTTGTTTTGTTTCAATTTCCAAGAGAACTTATTTATTATAGTTGGTAGCGATCTTCACTATAAATAGATGAGAGAATTAGTGAAGAAACAACACACATGTAAAGAGAGTATGTGAGAAGAGAGATTTTGAAATAAAATCACTTTGTTGAGAAAAAAGTGTCTTTGTGTGAGAGTGTTAACATTTCTTGTAACCATTGAATGAGGTACTTGGGTTTATACAGTGATACACTATTTGGGGTGTGTTACAATCTTGTAACCATTTGTGTGATAGTGAAATACTTTTTGAAACGATTCTGTGAATATATGCAAGAAGTATCGAATCACATTAAATTCTTTTGTTTGTTATTACTTTTTTTATGGTGTAATCTTTGTTGTATTATCATGATCCTTTGTGGATGTAAATAATTTTATTTGAGAGAACATTGATTACCCAATAATAAATGACCTAACTCAAAGATTTTATCTGCGGGTGTGCATAATTTTATTTTAGTTGTGCGATTGTAATACTTGTGTCTGATTTGTTACCATTGAGTTTTATTTATAATTTTTTATTATTAATTCCAATAGCCAATTCACCATTTCACCCTCATATATGTGGGTGTTCGTGGTACTGTTCGGTTTAAATTTTAGATAAAAAATTATTCAAATCAAATATAAAATAAATAGACAGTATAATTTAAATATAATATCAAATTCAAATTAAATTAATTAATATTTTACTATTTGATGTGATTCGATTTTATAATTTTTTTATTTTTTTAATCCATTATCCTAATTTAATTTTATCAACTAAACTTACATAATTTTTATATATGCTACATTATTTTAAAAATGAATTTATTTTTATTAAATTTCATTTAACATATTTTAGTAAAATTTATTATTTTTACTTCTATTTAATATTAATTAAAAATGTTATTATTATATAATTTTAAACATATTAGTAATTTGTGGATTGATATTTAATATTATTTTTCAATAATATTAGTATATTATTTTTTAACATATAAAAGTAAAATATGGATTATAAAACAGAGAAAAGAGAATAAATTATTTAATACTTATATTACACTAAAAATTAATATAGTTATAATATATAATTTATTGGATTTGATTCGATTTTTTAAAACAAAATTTAAAAATCAAATCAAACAAATAAAATTATGCAATTTTTTTAAAATTTTTGGTTTTTTTTTTTTTGAGTTTAAATGCTTTTTGATTTTTTTAATCAATTTGAGAGATTACAAACAGTTTGATTTTGATTTTCAATGCCACTACTTACTTTAGTACTCTCTCACCATTTTTTACTTCAATTTTTTTTTTTATCAACTGACCCAGTTTCTTTTTAAATACTTCATTTGATAATAGTAGATAGTATCTTGTTACTTCAGATAATATTTCCTTGAATAAGAAAATTTGAATAGGCTATATTTTCTATTGATCGATTATTGAATGAAAACACGATAATCTATATGAGATTACAGACTGTAATATTTCCAGACCCCATCATTATTCAAGCAATGTTGTTATTGTCCCAACTTCTATAAAACATGAAATCAAACCAAATAGCAATCAATGCAACAAACAAATGCAGGCTGAAGAAGACATAGGAAGTTTCCTCACCAATTGCACGTGGTGACATGGAGGCCACACGTGTCCTTTCACTACAAGGGTTTTATTCAAAGGTGTTCCACACAATCCTGCATTAATTACCAGCATAGGAAGATGCATCGAAACCTTGAAACGGGTTACCTACATGGATTTTTTCCACCAGACGGTTATAGTAAAGGTTCAGGTATGAGAGGAAAGTTAGACTTTGAAGCTGTGTGGAAAGCAAAGGAACATGGGGAATTCTCATTGTAGTGTACTGTGAGAGACACATAATGAACCGAAAGAAAGGCTAATGATGGCTTATGGAACCTTTAATTTGTTTTCCAGTGATTAGGTTCTAATGCAATTTGGCAAGTAAATGTCATCAAAAGTGATTCTACAATGCAATTTTTAAGTTAGCTGCATAATGCAACTTATATTTGTGACCATTGGTTCCGAACAAAATAAATAATATATGTGTTTAATTCTGATCCAATGGTGAGAGATGCATGGTGCATGAATGCATGTTAGAATAACAAGTACAAATATATGCAGAGAAAAAGTTAAGTGGGAGAGACCGCTTAGCCACAGAAAAATGGTCCAAGTCACTTAAGTCAAAGTAAACCATGTGTTTTCTATTATTTTTTTTGTAATTGTTGCCTGCATTTTCCAAGTCACTTCTCATCTTAATAATTTTTTTTTGGTAGCTTAGCTTGTAAAATGGAGCTACCAAAAATGGTAAAGTTTATATATGGAAATAGCATGAAATAATTTTAGAATTATATGGTTAAATTTTTTTTTCTAACTTTAATAAAATTCCGTCGAATCTATTGAAAAGTCAATAAATATGTTGATTGTTTTTTGGGCAAAGAAATATATATGATAAAAATTGCACTGTTCTTTGGTTTATACTAGGGATCCTATAACGGATAGTGAGAAACTAATTCCTTTGGAGAAATTCCTGACAACATAGTAGAGAAATTTAGCTATCTACCCCAATTATGTTAAAACTTGTTGGTAATTGCATTGTTCATCACATGTATATAAATGAGTGGTTGATTTTTTTCCTGTGATAAGTGAAAATAATGAATAAAGTGTTTATAGCTGCATAGTAATTATACATTTATGAATCGAGGGGTCTGAAACCAATTAAATGAATTCATAATTAATTCAAACTAAAAGTGACGAAGTCTCATTAAGTTGAACCTGAAAAAACAATGTCGAACCAATTATGGCTTGTTTGGATGTACGTCCCACAAAATCAAATGCGCGTAATTGACTAGTAATATGTAGCTTGGACGTTTTTCTCAATATTGACGTGAAAATAATTAGCAGAAACGGGCGTAATAGACGGATTACCAAACACATACTAGTACTAGATGGATTTGAGTTGAAACTATATATAAACCCGCACGATCGGGTAAATAAGTGAATCATTAAAATTAAGGATGATTTATGTTAGTTGATGCATTCTATTTTAATGCTATTTCTTTGAACAATGTAATGTAAGCTTATTGTTAGTTCATTTGGTCTTTATTACATTGAAATAATATTTACAGTAATTAACATGCATTTAATCGCTCTTTCTTATTAGAAGTTTGAGTAAGTTTGAGTATATGAACCAACAATAAGTTTATAATGTATGAGTAAATTATACTCTCAAGTAATGTTGTACAACATATTTATTTTAACATATATATAATTTAGAACCTCATTTTTTAGTGTGTCATTCTTCATTAATACAAACTCCTACTGAAAAAATAATTAAGTACACTATTAAGAGAATAAATAAATTGAAATGAACCAAGATTTCCTAATTAAAATGTCTAAAGAAAAATATTTATAATTAATACTACAAAAAGAAATATTGGTTAAAAAACAACAAAAAGGAACATGATTTCATGAGAAAAGATAAATGGATATTGGAATAGGTTTTTGCATGAATGATGTAAATAATTTGTCAAAATAATGAAAATATGCATATATGCAAACTAATATTTTTTTTTTAAAAAAAAATGTTTGCTTTGTTGTAGAACATATCAAGATTGTAAAGCTGAAACACAGCATAAATGAAACAAAATTATGTGTCACTTACATACTTCTATCATTTTGTCACTTTCCCAACTAAAGTGAACAAGTATAATCTTAGTATTTAAAATAAAAATATGTTGCTTTTCATTTTAAGATTGTACGCTAAAATAGTTTAAAATAAAATTTAAATATTATTGCATATTTTTAATAATTAAGGTCTAGCTCTTTTATCGAGTTGCAAAAGATTTAGCAATAGACTTTATATTGGAGGAAAACAATTATGGTTTCAATGAATTACAAAGTTACAAGCTAAAGAGCTTGCAATTGTCATAAAATTTACTTACATCACCTGAAAGAAGTATTGAAAGTTTTTAAATATTTATATGGAGGTACTATGGACTCTACTTGAAATTTCATATATTATAAATTAATATTATGAGTTAGTATCTGTTTAATGTGATGATCGACCACATATATAGTATTCGATGGTCAAATAATGCTTACCAAATTACTACACATAATTTCCTGCATTTAAACTAATTTTACAAAATTAATGTAACAACAATAATATCTCATAGAACCATGGCTTTTTTTTCCTTCTAAATTATAACTAATTTGTTTGAGTATATGAATGACCAATAAGTTTGTAACAACAATTTGCTTTTTACAAAAGTGATTTTTTAATTAATTAAAAAGTTGAAACAATATGGCTCATATTTAGATTTAAAAAAATGAGTCTTATAATAATGTTTGACATTCTATATAAAAAAATGTTTGACATTAAAATTAATTTGAATGTAAATGTTAAGACACAATAAGTAAAATGCATCTGTAAATTTGGTGCAGCACATGTTAATAGAAATGGCATAAAAAAATTGAAAATATCCTTCACTTTTAACTTTGTAATTTTTATGATGTTCGCTTCCTCATGACCTTGTGCAATGCCCCCTCATATAAAAGATAATGTCATGCTTCTTTCTATTTTATATTTCATTGTATTAAAAAACACAAGCAGATATTCAAGTCCAAATCTCATAAAATTTAAAACTTTTTAGAGAGAATAAAATTATGTCAAAAGAAGAAGGAATATCTACCAAGGAAATTATCCCCAAAAATGAGGTCAGGCAATGTTTCTACTTTCAATACTTAATAGGCAAACATATATCAATTATTTTAACAAAACACAATATAATATAAATGTATATATAAAACCTTTTCCTATATCTATATTATTAACTTAATACTATATCTGAATATGAAAAGTATAACTAATAATCGATCTTTTTACATAATATAATGTTATGCACATAAGCCACGGGTTCTCCAATTCTGTTTTCCTAGTTGCAACTTTATATACCTCACAAAACATGGAAATGGTGAACTACTTTTCAAACTCTCCCTGCTCCTTATAAATTACGCAACCAGAATTAGTGAAGTCAAATTTGTAGATTGGAAGAACATGAAAGTGTCAAATGAAGAAACTTACAATGACATCCAGTGGTACCTTGGTGATAATAATGCTTATGAAGGACTTCACGAGAGAGACTGCTTGATTTGATTTTCAACAAAACAAAAAATGGTTAATTACCAATTGTTTGAGTTAAGACTTCTTCAAGGAGGGAGAAGAAAATGGTTGAAGAGTTTATCCTATGGAAGAGTTAACTTGTCCTGATCATGAACTTTTTCCAGAGTACGAAGGAAAAGGAAATGAAAAAAGGAGAAGAAATAGACAAAAAATATATGAAGTTAGCAAAAAAATTAGAAATCAAAGAAAAGAATAAAAACAAATTGAGGAGTTAGTGTGTGAAATGAATACGTATGGTGTCAGATAGATTGAGGAGAAAAGCATAGGTGATTATGTGTTGTAAAAGCCTTTGTCAACCAACATGTTTATACCCATTTTTTTGCACTTCAGCAACTGTATCCTTTTTTTCTTCTGCACATCATATAATGATCGAAAAAGTGTCAAATAGATTGAGAGGAGAAAAGAATAATAGGTGATTAGGTGTTGTAGAGCTTTGTGAAAGCCTCTAAGAACGCATTTATATTCATTTTTCTCTGTTAAGTAGCTGCCTCCCTTTTTTCTCAGTGTCATAACGATAGAGAGAAAGCTTTAGTGATATTAACTTTTGACAGAGTACGAAGGAAAAGAAATGAAAAATGAGAAGAAAGAGAGGGTTGTCCATGTTTCTATTAGAACGTGGATATAAGGATTAATTAGAATTGGAAGCTATGAAGAATGATAGTTATTAAGATTGATGAAAATTAAAATTGAGTTATTATGACAGTTAAAGAAGAAAGTATACAAGAAATTCTGGTAAAGAGTAGAATCATAACAATCCTAAAATGCTAATGTGGTGAACTAAGCTGAAAAACTGATGTGGCAAAATTGTGTTGTTGAATATTTGCTTACATGGCGACGCTACAATTCATGTTTCAGGATTTATATATTATAAATAGATAAATAGATTTCATATTTATTGAATTAGCCCATAGCAAGTAATACCCTTAATTTCAACCTTCATAAATAGTTGGTTATTGAATCATGCTAACAAAGGACCCTAAACAAAAGCCTTTTCAGGATTTATTCATGAGTAACAAAGCGCCAGTGCCAAGGATGGATAAGTCTGATCTCATCGGTTAGAATTTGTTCAAAATTTAGTTCGAGGAGGGAAACCGTTTGATGCCGCGTTGCTATATTGATGAGAGTGTTGTGCTGAGTCTGAGGGCACCGTGGATTGACTCAGTGATTGAAATCAGTGGGCTACCTATCTATGAAGGAGAAGCTGAAATGGGTGTGGAAACTAGCATGATCATATGTAATGGATATAGGACATGGTTTCTTCATGGTCAAGTTCCACCTCAGTGTTTGATCACTACCTGAGTGGGTTCCTGACTTTGTCACCTTTTAGATAATCTTTTTTTACTGTTCAAAGTATTATCTAAAATATTTTAAGAAAAAAACAAAATAAACATAATTAATTACAAGGATTAAAAAAACATTAAATTACAAAGATTGAAAATATATTTAAACCTTAAAAAAACTTAAGCAAACATTCCCTCAACTCGAGTGAAATTGCCAAAATCTCTTTACCACCTTCAGTAGTGTCAGATTCAGATGCAATGTCATCTTCAGTTGTGTGAGTAGAAAAGCTTAGTCACAATGCAAATCTCTGGTCCAATTCAAGCCTCCAGAATCACTCCACAATTCCACATAGCAGAATCATTTTCATCGAGTTTTATCTTTGTAAAATTTTATTATAAATTCGAAGAACCAATTCACCCTCTCTTCATTATTCCATCACCATTTTATCCATCTAATTCTTCATTTGATTCTTCTTTTTATGTACTTAAATTCTTCATGTTTCATAACTGCAAATAATATTTCCCTGAATAAGAAATTTTTTTAAGGGTAGTGATTGAAAGTAAGAGACTAATCTAGTGAGGTGCAAATATCTATTAAGAGATTGAGTTCACTGACATCTCCTACCAAATGTTTTTTTTTATGCATTACGTACGTACCGGTAACAATATGCTTAAGAGACATAATAATTATCTGTGATATTTTCTCATCATCATTTCATTTATATGGATTATTAAATGAAAGCAGGATCATGAATAATCTGCATAATCCTACACACTCTTATATTTATTAGGACTTAGGAGAAATCATACATATGTATTTACTTCCAGACCCGATCATTATTCATCCACTGCTTTCTATTTTCTGAACTTAAGTAAAAATAAAATCAACCCAGAGAGCAATCAATGCAACAGAGACATGCAGGTTGAAGAAGGCATCCTCACCGGTGCTTGTCTGGCTGATTTGCTATTAGCATTTTAGTACTCCCTCATGACTAATGCCTCCACCTTAAAACTTGATAGCAATGTCCTCCACTGCTTTCATATTCAAGATTCAGCTGTGGGAAGATACGACACAGAATGAGGTCCACGCGTTTCCAGTACCATTGCCTCCATTGCTTCCAAAACAGAAGGGGACCAATAACAAGTGCAAGGCCAAAAACAAATCCCAATTCAATCCTCATGATATTCCAGCCAAATGTGCATGGCCTTGCATGTGGTGACGTTGGCAGCCCATATGTTTCATTACTGCAGTTTTTAATCAAAGGTGCTCCACACAATTCTGCATTACCAACAAAGGAAGATGCATCAAATGTTTGAAGCTGGTTACCTACGGGGATTTTTCCCACCAGACGATTAGAGGAAACGTTTAGGTACGAGAGGAAATTTAAATTTGCAAGCTGTGTGGGAATTTCTCCATCAAAATGGTTGCTTGACAGGTCCAATGATTCAAGCTGTTTTAAATTCCCTATAGATGAAGGGATATGGCCTGCTAAAGCATTATCTGACAAGTTGAGCAAATGAAGTCTTGTAAAATTCATAAGCTCTTCTGGTATAGTTCCTTCAAAATTGTTGGATGAGAAGTCAACAGATGTTAAGACAGTTAGGATTTTAACAAACTCCATCCGTAAACCTTTGCTTGTAAGTGTCACAGAATCCTGATAATATATACCACCAAACTTAAGGACTTGAGATCTAATGTAATTGAACTGTGATCCATCATCATCTTCATCAAGCATCATTGCCTTCCAAGTTTTCAACCACTTTCCTGGAAGTACACCACTGAAATTGTTGAAAGCTAGATCAACAATTTGAAGCACATGCCAAGTACTGTTAGCATGAGGACATCCAATATGACCATGGAATTTGTTTCCCCTCAAAACCATGACACGTAGTGTAGATATTGTCTTTAAGAAGCATGGAAATCCATCATCTACCTGATTGTTACCAAGATCCAACACCTCTAATGATGTGCAACTTGCAAGAGATTTGGGAATTGATCCCCGCAATAGATTACTATTGAGATCCAGAGTACTTAGAGCACAAGATACTGGAAATTTGTCTGGAATGCTGCCATGGAACTTGTTATGTTGCAGATTTAATACCACGAGCCTCCCATTCTGTGTTAAGCACTCTGGAATTTTCCCATTCAAGTGATTATAGGAAAAATCCAGAACTAGCGAAACTGAACTACTGCACAAGGATTGTGGAATATTCCCAGATAAATTGTTTTTGGAAAGAGACAGGAAAATTGTGGAAGACAGAAAATTACCAATATCTGATGGAATAGTGAAACTGAAGTTATTGCTTGAATAGTCCAAATAAGTGGCATGCACCGGAAATATTTGAAGCTTCCCTTGGAGGTGATTATCATGAAGGTCAAGGAGACTCAAATTGGAACTAGAGTTCTGCACAGGTCCTTCTAAATTGCTGAGTAAATTGTGAGAAAGATTTAATTGAACGAGAGAGTTAAGTTGCCAAATCCATGTTGGTATAGATCCTTGAATATTGTTGCTTGAGAGGTCTAAAATTGTTATTTTTGATTGGTTTCTCAAGAAACTAGGGAACTCTGTCAGGTTGCAGGAGGCCAACTCTACAATATTCATATTGGGGATGGAAGATATTAGGCCAACATCTGCAAAATTTGTGTCTATTGACAAATGGTTGTGTGAAAGTCCCAGTGTAGTTAGATTTTCAAGTCTATGAATCACATCCAGCTTCAACGTGCCATTTAACTTGTTTGAAGATAGTTCAAGGACACTAAGTGATCTGAGTTGAAAAATATCTGTAGGAATGGACCCGTTTAAATCATTTCCACTTAAATCAAGGACCTCTAGCTTGGAGGAAGAGATATTTGAATATTTATTCAGTTGATCCTGGAAATTGTTGTTGGAAAGTCGAATACTTCGTAGCAGTGGGAGAGAAAAAAGAGAGGAAGGAAGGCTTCCATCCAGGAAGTTGTCCTGCAAATCAATTTGGAGCAGATTTCTTAGGCCGCCAAAATGATATGTGATTGAACCTGTGAAACCATTGCGTGTGAAGTCTAAATGGGTGAGATTATTGGACATATTCAGGGATGGAATTTGACCAGTGAAGTCATTCAATGACAAATCCAGATAAGTGAGTTCCCTGAATCTTGACATTGAACTGGGTAGTGTTCCGTTAAAATGGCAATTAGAAAGATCTAAGATGGATAACTGCCCAAGATTATTTATAGAAGGTGGTATTGCTCCCGAGAAATTTGTGCCACTCACAATCAATGTCTGAAGAGGGCTATTCACTGGGAATTCAGGCAAAGATCCATACAGATGATAATTGAATGATAAGTCTAAAACAGACAATGTTGCTACCTGAAAGATTTTCTCTGGAAATGTTCCCGTCAATTCACAAGAACTAAGGTGAAGGGTGGTTAAATTTGGAAAATTAGCAAAGGTTTCTGGCACTGGGGATGAGAAATTGTTCTGATCAAGACGAATGACTGATAGATTCTGAAGTCTTGTCAAGGAAGGATCAAGGGGTCCAGAGAGATTGCAGTCTGACATTCTCAGCTCCTGCAGGTTAACAAGTTTAAACAAAGCATTGCTCCATGTATTTCCCTGAGTTGTTACAATGACACCATCCATATACAATTGTCTAAGCATGGTGAGGTTTCGGACAAGCATTTGTAGATCTATGTTTTCAAGTTTCAGTGGTTGCCCATATAAATAGGAAACAGAAGAGATATCAAGAGTTACCAACCTTGCCAGGTAAGAAATCTCTGTTGGAATCTGCCCCACAAAGCCAGCATGAGACAAATTCAGATATGTTAAGTTCTTCAACTTGTTGAAACCGGATGGTATCTCAGAACTGAAGTTATTAGCAGACAAATTCAGTATCTGGAGATTTTGCAAACTGAAAAGAGTACTTGAATTGTCAAATCCACCATAGATAGATTCTCCACTCAGGTCAAGGCCAGTAACTTGCCCATCCTCGTCACAGGCAACACCCCTCCACTCACAGAAATCTATGCTTGAATTCCAAGACACAAGTTTTGTAGACTTATTAGTCTTGAATTTGAGGCTATTCTTCAGTTTGAGCAATGATTGTTGTTGATCCTCAACAATTTGGGCTTTTACCCCGGTGTAGTAAACACTGTGGTGTATCAAGAAGCAGTAGCAGAATATGAAGGAAAGGAAGGGAACATGGGGAATTCTCATTGGATTCTACTGAGAGAGACACACAATGAACCAAAACAACAGTGGCTGGAGAAGGGAACAGGCTAATGATGTGTTATAGACCCTTTGTTTTCCAGTGTTTATGTTACAATGCAATTTGGCTAGGAAATGTCATCAAAAGTGATTCTAAAATGCATCAAAAGTGTTTTATTCAGATTTGACGGTAAGAGATGCACGGTGCATGGATGCATGTTAGAATTACTCGGTAGGAATATATGCAAGGAAAAGGTGAATGGGAAAGACTTAGCCTCAGAAGGAGTGTAAGATGGTGAAGCTAAGTCAAAGTAAACCACGTCCTTGTCGTGTGCCATTTGTAATTAATTATCCATACCAAAATATTCCAAGGATTAGAATGAAAAACAATGTTGCTATTATTGCATTCGTTTTCCAAGGTCACTTCTGTATTCTTCTCAATTTTATTATTTTCCTATTTCTAACCCCCATCCACTTTAAATTAAAGCATTAATTGTATTTCAGCTAAAAGTCGGAGAGTATACTTTTCTTTATTATAGTTTCACTTTTAATTAATATATAAAAGTGAAGGAAAAATCAAACATTTGTTTGCACAATTTTTACGCACCAGCTTGGGGTGTTTGGGGTGTTTGTGGACCGGTTCAACTCAATTTTGATTAAATTCAGAATCCAATTTAATCAAATTTGATTGATTTCGTTCAGTTTGATTTTATAAAAAAAAAATTGAAACTCAACCCGTTCATGAATGGGTTGAGTCAACAGGTTATCCATTTAAATTTATTTATTTTCTTAGAACTATTATTTTATATCATGATTTATTCAAATATCCAATACAATTAACACAATATTATCAATGTTTGAAAGTAATAAAATTGATTCATTTAATACCATCAACATAATATTGTAAAATAGAATAATACAAATTAAAATAAAATATTCTTCAACGAGATTTATTATAATAATATGAATCACAACAATTTCCTGCAAATTAATTTCTTGCAATAAGCTTTCCTGCAATCATATTTGCTACAACTAGATTTGTTGCAACCAGATTTGTTGAAATAAATGAACAAAATATGATTTATCAATATTATAAACATGACAAAAAATAAATATGAAAAAAGGTGAAACAAATAACAATATACAGGAAAGTAATACTTTAAGAAGTTTCAACACTAGTGGTCTAAACACTTGCAATTCCAACACTTGGAGTCCCAATATTACCAGTATTTAAAGCGAAACCAAATAACTCTAAAAATTTTGATTGGTTTCAATTAGTTCGATTCGATTTTGATCGGATTTATAAATCTAAACTTGTGACTCAACCTATACATGAACGTTTTTTATCGGTTCGGTTCGGTTAGGTTTTGACCCAAATACATAAATGTAGAGTTTCAAGTCAAAAGATAAAGAGCATGCATATTGGAAATTCAATTTTTATCACTAAGGTTTAGGTGACTTAAATGCAAAGTAAAAGATTGTATTTTACTAAATGAAACTTATTTGAATGGATGCATTAGAAGTTATTTTTGTTTCAATTTCCAAGAGAACTTATTTATTGTAGTTGATGGCAATTTTTACTATAAATAGAGAATAGAATTAGTGGAGAAACAACATACATGTAGAGAGAGTGTGTGAGCAGAGAGAGTGTGAAACAAAGTCACTTTGTTGAGATAAAAGTATCTTTGTGTAAAAGTGTATCATTTCTTGTAACCATTGAGTGTGGTACTTAGGTTTGTAGAGCGATACACTATTTGGGGTGGGTTACAATCTTGTAATCATTTTTGTGATAATGAAATATTTTTTTAGACATTTATGTGGACATAGGTAAGAGGTGTCGAACTACGTTAAATTCATGTGTTTGTTATTATTTTTTTACGATGTAATCTTTATTGTGTTCCCATGATCCTTTGTGAGTGAGAATAATTTTATTTGTGAGAGTATTGATTACCCAAAAGTCGTATCAAAGCTATGGTCGGGAACACACAAAGGTTTGAGATATTGTTGTTTGATGGAAAAATAAATTTTATGATTTGGTGGAGTATTATTCAAGACCTTTTGCTGCTAAAGGTCTTGATCAGGCGTTACAAGATGAAAGGTCGGCTTCTATAAATGAAACTGAGGGTACTAAGAACCAAATGAGGGTTGTGAGTATCATTCAGTTAGTCTTTGCTCCCAAGATAAAACACAATGTGTTGAAGGAGACAATATCGTAGTCCTTGTAGGAGAAGCTCAAGAATATCTATGCGTTAAAGTCGCTAACTAATCGTCATTGTTTGAAGATGGAATTGTATCAACTCAAAATGGAGATGGGAGGAGATCTCCATGACTACATCAACAAGTTCAATCAGCTAGTAAGTCAATTGATGAATGTAGATGATAAACTCTCTTATGAGGAGCAGGCGTTGTTGTTGTTGGCCTCACTACCAAGGTCCTTCAAAGCTTTGGTTCAAATGTTGTTTGTGGGAATATCAACTTTGAATTTGGATGAGGTGACTACAACTCTTAGAGAAAATGAGAGAATGATGAGAACTGGAAATGTTGATGATGAACACCATGCAATAGCTATGGTGGAGTCTGAGAGATGGAGGAATCATTCAAGGAGATATGATGGTCCAAGAGGAACATCAAAATCGCAATCGCATCCGCAGCGAGATATGAGTAACATACAATGTTACTATTGTGGTGAGAATGGTCGTGTGCAAGTGAGGTGCAAACAAATGAAGGAGGACTTGAAGAAATTAAGAGATATGAACAAAGATGGTGTCAACTCCCAAGCTAATGTAGTGAAAAGTGTTGAAGATGAAGATGATGTGTTTTTGGCAACAAACGATGAGGTTGCTAAAACAAAATGGGTGATGGATTTTGCTGCCTCAAAGCACATTTGTAGAGATCGAGAGATGTTTGACACTTTGAAAACTGGTGGAGAATTCAGCCATTCCAAGTTAGAGAATGGTGAAAAAATGAAGGTCAAAGGCATGGGGAGCGTGAGGATGAAGCTCCATGATGGTGTTATTCAAACTTTCTCAAATGTGAGGTTTGTACCTTCTATTGTTGTCAATATGATTTCTATGGGGGAGATGACATCACAAAGGCACAAGTATGTTGGTTCAAAGTGGGGATGCAAGGTCTACAATGGAAGACACTTGGTGTTGTGAGGACAAAAAAATAAAGGTAACATTTGTTATTTGGATGGACAAGCCTTGAAGAGGAACCACGAAAGCAAAGTGAAGAAGAAAGTAAAGTTTTCTAATGTTGTAGAAGTGTTGGGAGATACTTCCATTGAAGGGGGGGTTGTTCACTTTTAAATTGATTGAGAGATATTTCTCTTTTGACTTTAGGGAAGAATTGTAGAGTTTCAAGCCAAAAAATAAGATACATGCATATTGGAAATTGAATTTTTATCAATAAGGTTTAAGTGGCTTAAATACAAAGTGGAAGATTGCATTTTACTAGATGAAGCTTATTGGAATTGATGCATTGGAAGTTCTTTTTGTTTCAATTTCCAAGAGAACTTATTTATTATAGTTAGTAGCGATCTTCACTATAAGTAGATGAGAGAATTAGTGGAGAAACAACTTACATGTAAAGAGAGTGTGTGAGAAGAGAGATTGTGAAATAAAATCACTTTGTTGAGAGAAAAGTGTCTTTGTATGAGAGTGTTAACATTTCTTGTAATCATTGAGTGAGGTACTCGAGTTTGTAGAGTTATACACTATCTGAGGTGTGTTATAATATTGTAACCATTTGTGTGATAGTGAAATACTTTTTGAAACGATTATGTGAATGTATGCAAGAAGTATCGAATCACATTAAATTCTTGTATTTGTTATTATTTTTTTACGGTGTAGTCTTTGTTGTGTTATCACGATCTTTGTGGGTGTGAATAATTTTATTTGAGAGAACATTGATTACCCAACAATAAAATGACCTAACTCAAAGATTTTATTTGTGGGTTTGAATAATTTTATTTTATTTGTGCGATTGTAATATTTGTGTCTGATTTGTTTCCATTGAGTTTTATCTATAATTTTTCATCCAATAACCAATTCACCGTTTCACCCTCACATATGTGGGTGTTCGGGGTGTTGTTCGTTTTAAATTTTAGATAAAAAAAATTATTCAAATCAAATATAAAATAAATAGACAGTGTAATTTAAATGTAATATCAAATTCAAATTAAATTAATTAATATTTTACTATTTGATGTGATTCGATTTTATAATTTTTTTATTTTTTTAATCCATTATCCTAATTTAGTTTTATCAACTAAACTTAGATAATTTTTATTTGTGCTATATTGTTTTAAAAATGAATTTATTTTTATTAAATTTCATTTAACATATTTTAGTAAAATTTATTATTTTTACTTCTATTTAATATTAATTAAAAATGTTATTATTAAATATTTTTTAACATATTAGTAATTTGTGGATTGATATTTAATATTATTTTTCAATAATATTAGTATATTATTTTTTAACATATAAAAGTAAATATGAATTATAAAACAGAGAAAAGATAATAAATTATTTAACACTGATATTATACTAAAAAATTAATATAGTTATAATATATAATTTATTCAATTTGATTCGATTTTTTATAATAAAATTTAAAAATCAAATCAAACAAATAAAATTATGCAATTTTTTTAAATTTTTGGTTTTTTTTTTGGAGTTTAAATGGTTTTTGATTTTTTTAATCAATTTGAGAGATTACAAACAGTTTGATTTGATTTTCAATGCCACTACTTACTTTAGTACTCTCTCATCATTTTTTACTTCAATTTTTTTTTATCAACTGACCCAGTTTCTTTTTAAATACTTCATTATTCAAGCAATGTTGTTATTGTCTCAACTTCTATAAAACATGAAATCAAACCAAATAGCAATCAATGCAACAAACAAATGCAGGCTGAAGAAGACATGGGAAGTTTCCTCACCAATTGCACGTGGTGACATGGATGCCACACGTGTCCTTTCACTACAAGGGTTTTATTCAAAGGTGTTCCACACAATCCTGCATTAATTACCAGCATAGGAAGATGCATCGAAACCTTGAAACGGGTTACCTACATGGATTTTTCCCACCAGACGGTTATAGTAAAGGTTCAGGTATGAGAGGAAAGTTAGACTTTGAAGCTGTGTGGAAAGCAAAGGAACATGGGGAATTCTCATTGTAGTGTACTGTGAGAGACACATAATGAACCGAAAGAAAGGCTAATGATGGCTTATGGACCCTTTAATTTGTTTTCCAGTGATTAGGTTCTAATGCAATTTGGCAAGGAAATGTCATCAAAAGTGATTCTACAATGCAATTTTTAAGTTAGCTGCATAATGCAACTTATATTTGTGACCATTGGTTCCGAACAAAATAAATAATATATGTGTTTAATTCTGATCCAATGGTGAGAGATGCATGGTGCATGAATGCATGTTAGAATAACAAGTACAAATATATGCAGAGAAAAAGTTAAGTGGGAGAGACCGCTTAGCCACAGAAAAATGATCCAAGTCAAAGTAAACCATGTGTTTTCTATTTTTCTTTGTAATTGTTCCCTGCATTTTCCAAGTCACTTCTCATCTTAAGAATTTATTTTTGGTAGCTTAGCTTGTAAAATTGAGCTGCCAAAAATGTTCAGGTTTATATATAGAGATAGCATGAAATAATTTTAGAATTATATGGTTAATTTTTTTTTCTAATTAACTTTAATAAAATTCCGTCGAATCTATTGAAAAGTCAATAAATATGTTGATTTTTTTTTTGGGCAAAGAAATATATATGATAAAAATTGCACTGTTCTTTGGTTTATAGTAGGGATCCTATAACGGATAGTGAGAAACTAATTCCTTTGGAGAAATTCCTGACAACATAGTAGAGAAATTTAGCTATCTACCAATTATGTTAAAACTTGTTGGTAATTGCATTGTTCATCACATGTATATAAATGGGTGGTTGATTTTTTTCCTGTGATAAGTGAAAATAATGAATAAAATGTTTATAGCTGCATAGTAATTATGCATTTATGAATCGAGTCTCAAGTAGTTGGGTTTGAAACCAATTAAATGAATTCATAATTAATTCAAACTAAAAGTGACGAAGTCTCATTAAGTTGAACCTGAAAAAACAATGTCGAACCAATTATGGCTTGTTTGGATGTACGTCCCACAAAATCAAATGCGCGTAATTGACTAGTAATATGTAGCTTGGACGTTTTTCTCAATATTGACGTGAAAATTAGCAGAAACGGGCGTAATGGACGGATTACCAAACACATACTACTACTAGATGGATTTGAGTTGAAACTAGATATAAACCCGCATGATCGGGTAGGTAAATAAGTGAATTATTAAAATTAAGGATGATTTATGTTAGTTGATGTATTATCTTTTAATGCTATTTCTTTTAACAATGTAATGTAAGCTTATTGTTGTAGTTCATTTGGTCTTTACATTGAAATAATATTTACAGTAATTAACATACATTTAATCGCTCTTTCTTATTAGAAGTTTGAGTATATGAATCAACAATAAGTTTATAATGTATGAGTAAATTATACTCTCAACTAATCTTGTACAACATTATTTATTTTAACATATAATTTAGAACCTCATTTTTGAGTAATGAAGGAGAAGCTGAAACGGGTGTGGAAACTAGCAGGATCATATGATGTAATGGATATAGGACATGGTTTCTTCATCGTCAAGTTCCACCTCAGTGTTTGATCACTACCTGAGTGGGATCTGACTTTGTCACCTTTTAGATAATATTTTTTTTTACTGTTCAAATATTATCTAAAGTATTTTAAAAAAAAATAAACATAATTAATTACAAGAATAAAAAAATTTATAAAGACGAACAAAAACATTAAATTATAAGGATTAAGAATATATTTAAACGTTAAAAAAAACTTAAGCAAGCATGCCCTCAACTCGAGTGAAATTGCCAAAATCTCTTTACCACCTTCAGTGTCAGATTCAGATGCAATGTCATCTTCAGTTGTGTGAGCAGAAAAGCTTAGTCACAATGCTAATCTCTGGTCCAATTCAAGCCTCCAGAATCACTCCACAATTCCACATAGCAGAATCATTTTCATCGACTTTTATCTTTGTAAAATTTTATTATAAATTCGAAGAACCAATTCACCCTCTCTTCATTATTCCCTCACCATTTTATCCATCTAATTCTTAATTTGATTCTTCTTCTTTTTTACGTACTTAAATTCTTCATGTTTCATAACTTCAAATACTACTTCCCTGAATAAGAATTTTTTTAAGGGTAGTGATTGAAAGTAAGAGACTAATCTAGTGAGGTGCAAATATCTATTAAGAGATTGAGTTGACTGACATCTCCTACCAAATGTTTTTTTTTATGCATTACGTACGTACCGGTAACAATATGCTTAAGAGACATAATAATTATCTGTGATATTTTCTCATCATCATTTCATTTATATGGATTATTAAATGAAAGCACAATCATGAATCATCTGTATAATCTTACACACTCTTATATTTATTAGGACTTAGGAGAAATCATACATATGTATTTACTTCCAGACCCGATCATTATTCATCCACTGCTTTCTATTTTCTCAACTTAAGTAAAAATAAAATCAACCCAAAGAGCAATCAATGCAATAGAGAAATGCAGGTTGAAGAAGGCATCCTCACCGGTGCTTCTCTGGCTGATTTGCTATTAGCATTTTAGTACTCCCTCATGACTAATGCCTCCACCTTAAAACTTGATAGCAATGTCCTCCACTGCTTTCATATTCAAGATTCAGCTGTGGGAAGACACGACACAGAATGAGGTCCACGCGTTTCCAGTACCATTGCCTCCATTGCTTCCAAAACAGAAGGGGACCAATAACAAGTGCAAGGCCAAAAACAAATCCCAATTCAACCCTAATGATATTCCAACCAAATGTGCATGGCCTTGCATGTGGTGACGTTGGCAGCCCATATGTTTCATTACTGCAGTTTTTAATCAAAGGTGCTCCACACAATTCTGCATTACCAACAAAGGAAGATGCATCAAATGTTTGAAGCTGGTTACCTACGGGGATTTTTCCCACCAGACGATTAGAGGAAACGTTTAGGTACGAGAGGAAATTTAAATTTGCAAGCTGTGTGGGAATTTCTCCATCAAAATGGTTGCTTGACAGGTCCAATGATTCAAGCTGTTTTAAATTCCCTATAGATGAAGGGATATGGCCTGCTAAAGCATTATCTGACAAGTTGAGCAAATGAAGTCTTGTAAAATTCATAAGCTCTTCTGGTATAGTTCCTTCAAAATTGTTGGATGAGAAGTCAACAGATGTTAAGAAAGTTAGGATTTTAACAAACTCCATCTGTAAACCTTTGCTTGTAAGTGTCACAGAATCCTGATAATATATACCACCAAACATAAGGACTTGAGATCCAATGTGATTGAACTTTGATCCATCATCATCTTCATCAAGCATCATTGCCTTCCAAGTTTTGAAGCAGTTTTTTGGAAGTACACCACTGAAATTGTTGAATGACAAGTCCACAATTTGAAGCATATACCAAGTACTATTAGAATAAGGACATCCAACGTGACCATGGAATTTGTTTCCCCTCAAAACCATGACACGGAGTGTGGATATTGTCTTTAAGAAACATGGAAATCCATCATCTACCTGATTGTTACCAAGATCCAACACCTCTAATGATGTGCAATTTGCTAGAGATTTGGGAATTGAGCCCCACAATAGATTACTATTAAGATCCAGAGTCCTTAGAACACAAGATACTGGAAATTTGTCTGGAATGCTGCCATGGAACTTGTTATGTTGCAGATTTAATACCACAAGTCTCTCACTCTGTGTTAAGCACTCTGGAATTTTCCCATTCAAGTGATTATAGGAAAAATCCAGAACTAGCAAAACTGAACTACTGCACAAGGATTGTGGAATATTCCCAGATAAATTGTTTTTGGAAAGAGACAGGAAAATTGTGGAAGACAGAAAATTACCAATATCTGATGGAATAGTGAAACTGAAGTTATTGCTTGAATAGTCCAAATAAGTGGCATGCACCGGAAATATTTGAAGCTTCCCTTGGAGGTGATTATCATGAAGGTCAAGGAGACTCAAATTGGAACTAGAGTTCTGCACAGGTCCTTCTAAATTGCTGAGTAAATTGTGAGAAAGATTTAATTGAACGAGAGAGTTAAGTTGCCAAATCCATGTTGGTATAGATCCTTGAATATTGTTGCTTGAGAGGTCTAAAGTTGTTATTTTTGATTGGTTTCTCAAGAAACTAGGGAACTCTGTCAGGTTGCAGGAGGCCAACTGTACAATTTTCATATTGGGGATGGAAGATATTAGGCCAACATCTGCAAAATTTGTGTCTATTGACAAATGGTTGTGTGAAAGTCCCAGTGTAGTTAGATTTTCAAGTCTATGAATCACATCTAGCTTCAACGTGCCATTTAACTTGTTTGAAGATAGTTCAAGGACATTAAGTGATCTTAGTTGAAAAATATCTGTAGGAATGGACCCGTTTAAATCATTTTCACTTAAATCAAGGACCTCTAGCTTGGAGGAAGAGATATTTGAATATTTATTCAGTTGATCCTGGAAATTGTTGTTGGAAAGTCGAATACTTCGTAGCAGTGGGAGAGAAAAAAGAGAGGAAGGAAGACTTCCATCCAGGAAGTTGTCCTGCAAATCAATTTGGAGCAGATTTCTTAGACCGCCAAAATGATATGTGATTGAACCTGTGAAACCATTGCGTGTGAAGTCTAAATGGGTGAGATTCTTGGACATATTCAGGGATGGAATTTGACCAGTGAAGTCATTAAATGACAAATCCAGATAAGTGAGTTCCCTGAGTCTTGACATTGAACTGGGTAGTGTTCCGTTAAAATGGCAATTAGAAAGATCTAAGATGGATAACTGCCCAAGATTATTTATAGAAGGTGGTATTCCTCCCGAGAAATTTGTGCCACTCACAATCAATGTCTGAAGAGGACTATTCAGTGGGAATTCAAGCAAAGATCCATACAGATGATAATTGAATGATAAGTCTACAACAGACAATGTTGCTACCTGAAAGATTTTCTCTGGAAATGTTCCAGTCAATTCACAAGAACTAAGGTGAAGGGTGGTTAAATTTGTAAAATTAGCAAAGGTTTCTGGCACTGGGGATGAGAAATTGTTCAGATCAAGACGAATGATTGATAGATACTGAAGTCTTGTCAAGGAAGGATCAAGGGGTCCAGAGAGATTGCAGTTTGACATGCTCAGCTCCTGCAGGTTAACAAGTTTAAACAAAGCATTGCTCCATTTATTTCCCTGAGTTGTTACAATTACACCATCCATATACAATTGTCTAAGCATGGTGAGGTTTTGGACAAGCATTTGTAGATCTATGTTTTCAAGTTTCAGTGGTTGCCCATATAAATAGGAAACAGAAGAGATATCAAGAGTTACCAACCTTGCCAGATAAGAAATCTCTGTTGGAATCTGCCCCACAAAGCCAGCATGAGACAAATTCAGATATGTCAAGTTCTTCAACTTGTTGAAACCGGATGGTATCTCAGAACTGAAGTTATTATCAGATAAATTCAGTATCTGGAGATTTTGCAAAGTGAAAAGAGTACTTGAATTGTCAAATTCACCATAGATAGATTCTCCACTCAAGTCAAGGCCTGTAACTTGCCTCTCCTCGTCACAGGCAACACCCCTCCACTTACAGAAATCTACGCTTGGATTCCAAGACACAAGTTTTGTAGACTTATTAGTCTTGAATTTGAGGCTATTCTTCAGTTTGAGCAATGATTGTTGTTGATCCTCAACAATTTGGGCTGAAACCCCGGTGTAGTAAACACTGTGGTGTATCCAGAAGCAGTAGCAGAATATGAAGGAAAGCAATGAAACATGGGGAATTCTCATTGGAGTCTACTGAGAGAGACGCACAACGAACCAAAACAACAAAGGCTGAAGAAGGGAACAGGCTAATGATGTGTTATGGACCCTTTGTTTTCCAGTGTTTATGTTACAATGCAATTTGGCTAGGAAATGTCATCAAAAGTGATTCTAAAATGCATCAAAAGTGTTTTATTCAGATTTGACGGTAAGAGATGCACGGTGCATGGATGCATGTTAGAATTACTCGGTAGGAATATATGCAAGGAAAAGGTGAATGGGAAAGACTTAGCCTCAGAAGGAGTGTAAGATGGTGAAGCTAAGTCAAAGTAAACCACGTCCTTGTCGTGTGCCATTTGTAATTAATTATCCTTACCAAAATATTCCAAGGATTAGAATGAAAAACAATGTTGCTATTATTGCATTCGTTTTCCAAGGTCACTTCTTGTATGAAGACTTTTTGGGTAGCTTAACTTGTAAAATGGAGCTCGCAACATTGGCTTACAGCATGAAGTACTGAAATAGTTTTAGAATTACGTGGTTAAATTTTTTTCTTCTTCTAACTTTAATAAAATTCCGTTGTATTTATTGATAACTGCTGGATTTGATAAATTATAATTGTCACTTTTTTTTATTCCAAAGTCAATAATTATGTTTGTGACACCCTCTACCCCTCACATATATACTAACAAAGGAATAAAAATTCAAATATTAATTAAAAGTATTTTTTTAAAACATTTTTAAATACAAGCCTTTCAAAGGGATAAAAGGTTCACAATCCCTTTCTTCTACATCATATTCAAACTTGTCCGAATAAATAATAAAGTCATCGGCTCGAACAAGGCCGTCTGAGACTTCATACAATTAATATAAAACCCTATACCCCAATGTCACATCCTATCAGAGCGTTGTGTCTCGACGTCCTTCAGCACAATATTCCTTAAAGCAATTCACCTAGTCATCTGCTCCCCCGAACACAGAATTCAAGATCATCACATGATCCAAACACAAACAATAAACCGGGAGTGAGTTATCACATTCCTAACTAATAGAGAAACAAGACAACTAGATATACATATCATATAAACCAAATAAAACTTACTTACACGTAATTCCACCACTTTGTCATTCAAAATTCACTTTTCATCAATCAATCACACTTTTCAATCATCAATCACATTACATAGGAATCACACGCTCTGATCAAGACATAATAACACCTCAATTTCATAATAAACAATTAGCAACCGCATGAGACAGTTATGCTAAGACTCAAACCTATATGCAATGTGGTACCATGTCAGTGAAAAACCATCCTGGGGCGCTTAGGAGTACATAACAAGACACACCACACAATGAGTTTGTCAGGTCACTCTCACTAAGTAAGATCATAGGGAGACCAGTCAGGGTCACAATGTTTTGCGAGAATGCTCCAACCATATGGGATCAGCATAGGCTTAAAGGAGCACTCAAACCCGGTGACCCCCAAGGCCTACACTCCGAAGAGTCCGTCAGGGCCTCTCCCTCCTGATTCAGGTCCAACCCCTAAAATCATTTTAGCACACAGACACTGCTAGTGAATTATACAATACTCACGACCTCACACTCGTGTCTTAAACACGTACAACATATTGCGCTACAATTTAACACTGGTTCCTAAACAAGAACATACACTTTCTCTTTAACACTGGTTCCTAAATAGGAAACCTACACTTTCTCTTTAACACTGCGCATTTACACTTTTCTCAAGATAACACTGGTTGGGTTATTGTACAATTCACAGCTTACAACACAAATAATGTCACATCAAGAATTAATCACACATTTATTCACAACCAAAACCCATTCACAATTTCACATCTCATAATGTCACAATCCACCATCACATAACATTCCTAATGATATTCATAAGGTACAACATACACATGTTCATCAAATTTAACCATAATATTCTCAGACTCCAACACTTAATAATTTTTGGAATCATACTATAACACTCTACAATATTATTTACATAAATTATTAATATAAATAACAACCTCTATATGTATATAAGCTAGCATACATCATATTGAATCACAAATTACAAAGTAAGCTTTCAATGCACAAATTCTAAATAATTATATGAACACTTTGGTCAATTTCAATTATGATATTAACTTTTTAAATTATATATAAAAACCTAAACAACAAGAAAAAGAGAAAATACAAAATCAATATCTCTCTCTAAATTTCTCCTTTATTTCATCAATTCATATTAATTAGAAAAAGTACTCGATTTATAGGATTCACGCTCAACACAATAGCATATCAATTCCACAAGAATTGGTTTGTCAAACATATATAATTCACTGTAATAATTATAAGGATAAAATGAAAATTGCAAAAACACCCCAAAACTCATTCCAATTGATATTTCTAAGGATCCCTACACATGTTCTCACTAATTCCCAATTGTGAATAACTCATCCCTTACCTCTAAGCGGGCTCACGTGTCTTCAGTCAGCGATAGCATCATCTCTAACGGTTCCCTAAGATTCCTCAAGTTTTTCCTCCGACTGCTCCGATAGAATTCTCGAACGTCAGAGAGACGAAGAAGAGATTGAAGCCTCCACTTGTACTGTCTTCATGCGATTCCTTTTTCTCCCACCACGAATATTATCTCGCAAATCCCAACGGTGAGAGTGTGCGAAATTTAATTTCGAGCAACATATCCAAATTTCATGAAAATCCAACGGTTAACGAAACTGAGATCGTAGTTTTACCGAGACAGTTTTGGGTTTCTACGGGAAAATAAAAAGCTACAATGCGAAGGGTTTTCCTCTAAGCATCATACTTGATTTTACAATTCCTAACGGTGAGAATGCTCGAAATTGGGTTGCGAACGTGGTGCTCAAATTTCACGACGATCCAACGGTGAATGAGTCCGAGATCATCGTTTTTCTGAGAAAGGTTTTGTGGGCTGCGAAAAAAAAAAAGGATTTTGAGAGGGAAAGGGGAAAAACGAAAATGAGAGGCAGAGGAGGCTGAGGAGTCCGTCTGAAAAACCTATCATGTTGCTATTTATAGCTAGGGGCATTTAAGACCTATTATTTACTCTATTTATTTATTTTTATTATTTTTACTAAAAAATTCTTAAATTTATTTATGAAAAAAAATGGGATGTTACAATGTTGCTTTTATTATTTCTTATAACAATTGCACCACTGTGTATGCAATAAATGGACGGATGTAATTTTTTTTGTGTAGCTACATATGTTTGTTAATTGAACGATCTGAACCTTAGAACTTTAATTTGAATCCAAAGTTGTTGGGATAGGTTGTTCAAATGAGCCTTGGATTTGCACATCTTCCCATGTTTGCCCACTAGTTAAATTTTGGACCTTCCCTAGTTATTCCAATATATGCAGGCTGAAGAAAACACCATTACAAAGCTCTTGTTTGACTTACTTGCAACTAACATTTTTTCACTCCCTAATGGTTAATACCTCCACCTTAAAAAATGATAGCTCTGTCCTCCACATCTTTTGTATTCGAGATTCAGCTGGGGAAGATACGAAACAACATGAAGTCAACATGCTGTACCATTGTTTCCAAAACACAAGGGAACCAATAACAAGTCCAAGACCAAAACTGAATCCTATTTCAGCACTCATGATATTCCAATCAATTTCATGCACCCTTCCACGTGGTGACAATGACAACACATGCACTTCGTGACACAACCCATCACTGCCTTCATAGAACCTCGCTTCAAATTAATGATTGAAGTTCTGTACCTGTGTGGATCCTATCCACCAGGTTCGGGTATGAAAAGAAACATAAACTGGCCAACTGTGTGGGAATTTCTCCATCAAAATAGTTGCTAGACAAATCCAAGCATTATGTGACTAGTTGAGAACATGTAGTCCTGTAATGTTCACAAGCTCCTTTGGCAGTGGCCCTTCAAAATTGTTAGATGAGAAGTGTGTCCACAGATAAGATTATGAAAAGGCTCCATATGTATTCCTTTTCAGGTAAGGATCAATGAGTCCTCATAATATATGTCACCAAATGTATGTCCTATGTGATTGGACTTTGATAATCTTGAACTTCATCAAATATCATAGCTACAAAGGTTTTAAACCACTTTCCTGGGATTAAACCACTGAAATTGTTGAGAGCCAGATCAATTATTTGAAGCTTGTGCCAAGTGTTTTTAGTGTGAGGACATGCAATTGGACCATGGAATTGGTTTCCCCTCAAAACCATTACATGGAGTCTTGATAACTTCTTTAAGAAGCATGGAAATCCACCATTAAGGTGATTGTTTCCAAGATTTAATGCTTCTAATGACGTCCAATTCGCAAGAGAGTTGGGAACTGGTCCCTCCAATAAATTCTCATTGACATCTAGAGTCCTTAGAGCACAAGATGCTGAAAATGTGACTGGAATGTTGCCATGAAACTTGTTCTGTGTTAAGCACTCTGGAATTGTCCCATTGAAGTGATTATGGGAAACATCAAGAACTAACAGAGTTGGTTTATTGCACAAGGACTGAGGAATACTCCCAGATAAATTATTTTTTGAAAGAGACAGCAAAACTATGGAAAACAAGTTAGTGCCAACATCTGATGGAATAGTAGAACTCAAGTTATTGCTTGAATAGTCCAAATAAGTGGCATTCACCGGAGATATTGGATGCTTCGCTTGGAGTTGGTTAGAGTGGAGGTCAAGGACTTTCAAAGTGAAACTAGAGTTATGCTCTGGTCCTTCTAAATTGCTGAGCATATTGTGAGAAATATTTAATTGCTGGTCAAGTTTCCCAAATCCATGTTGGTATAGATCCTTGAATATGGTTTCTTGAGAGGTCTAAAGTGCTTATTTGGGATTGGTTTCTCAATAAACTAGGGAATTCTATCAAGTTGCAGGAAGCCAATTTCACAATGCTCATCATAGGGAAGTAAGATCAGTGTGCCTCAGTAACATTTGTGTCTATTAACAAGTTATTGTATGAAAGATCTAGAATAGTTATATTTGCAAGACTCTTAAAAGCATCTAGCTTTAATGTGCCATTGATATTGTTGGATGACAATTGAAGGACATTAAGTGATCTGAAATGAAAAATAGACTGAGGAATCCAACCTTCAAAATTATTTCCGCTTAAATCAAGTTTCTCTAACATGAAAAAAGAGACATTTGAAAATTCATGCAGCTGACCATGAAAATTGTTGTTGGAAAGATCCAACATAGATAACTTCCTAAGATTACTCATATTCAAAACAAAGGTTTATGTCTATATCAGCCAATGTTGCTACTTGAAAGATCTTGTGTGGAAATATTCCTGTCAACCTGCAAGAACTAAGGTCAAGAGTTTTGAGATTTCGAAAACTTGCAAAGGTTTATGGCACCGGTGATGATAAGTTGTTGTGATCAAGATGAATGACTGAGAGGTTCTCAAGTCAGGTCAGTGAAGAATTAAGGGGTCCTGAGAGATTGCAGTTTGACATGCTCAACTCTTCAAGACTAAGCAATGGTAGCAATGCATTGTACCAATCTTGTCCCCATTTTATGCTTACACCATCCATATACAGTTGTCTAATCCTGCTGAAGCTTTGGACAAAATTTTGTAGCTCTAGGCTCTCAAGTTTCTGCGGTTGTCCTGTTGAATAATAGAAAAAAGAGATATCAATAGTAACCAACCTTGTAAACTGAGAAATCTCCATTGGAATTGTTAAGTGAGGCATACCCCACAAAGACAGCATAGGACAAATTCAGATATGTTTTAGTTCTTCAGTTTGCTGAATCCTGACAGTATCTCAGAATTGAAATTGTTTCTAGCCATATGCAAAACCTGCAGATTTTGGAGACTAAAAAGAGTACTTGAATTGTCAAGTCCACCATAGGTTGATTCTCCACTCAGGTCAAGACCAATAACATGTCCCTCATTGTCACTAGTTACACCACTCCACTCACAGCAAGCAATGCTTTGATTCTAGGACACAAGTTTGAGCAGCATAGATTGTTGATCCTCAAGACAAGGGCCAGAAACAACAAAAATAAGGTCAAATAGGCACACAAAGTAGAATATTGTTATTGAAAGTCACCAGAATGTTTGGATTTTCATTGAAAATGATCCCTATTGTCACCGGCAGGACCACCATCCTTGAGTTCAACTTTTGGGAATAGTAATTCTAAATGGTGGTTACTTGCAGAAGTGTGTAGTTTCATTTGCTCAACATTTTTATAAGTGGAACCATCTATGAATTGGGTGGTTAAACCGTGCCAATTTACTGTGCAGTTCAACTATGACACCAGAACACACTTTTTCTCTTTTTGACATCACTGTAAAGTTCAAATGATTATTCTTTTTCCATAAATGATAATATTTTTTTAGCTCTGAATAGTGAGGCTCAAACTAGTGGGAAATGTATTTTCCAGTTCAATTTTTGCAACTGATTAAACACTCTCTTGTTTATACATAAAAAAAAGAAGGTGTAACTAACAACTAATAGAAATATAATAATCATTCAACGTTTTGAGGATAGGAACCCTGTTGTGATAGTTGGAACTCGACACATGTTTTGAAAAATTCACTTGAAATTGGAAGTTGATATTATTTATATGGTTTTTGAAAATGAAAATTTTCAGTCATAAAAATATAGAATAGGCTTGTATTGTTATAAACAGAATTCGCAACGAGTTAGCTAGTTAGCCAACTTGCAGAGCTTCAGCTTGTTTTCATGAATTGAACTTAAACATTCAAAAGCCAGCTCCATATGTCTTGTTTTCAAGAAATGAACTTAAATATTCTCCACTGTCTTTGATAGTAAATCAAACACGTTTTTCTTATAAAATATTCAGAAATAACATTCTCATGTTATATTTCCAGAAATAATATCTCTTAGACTAAAAAAAATTAGCTGTGAATCAAACACCTGTTAGGAAGAGTTGTAATTTACTCTAAAAAATAGTAAATGGTTTATCTCTTATTTTTGTTGTACAAATAATAGTGTACTCTTAAATTAAGAAAACATCACCCCTTCAAGCGTTAGTAAAATCATAACAAAGGATAAAATGTTTCAAGTGTTGGTAAATCATACCAAAAGACATTAAATCTCTTAAGAGAAAGTATAGTATTAAATTATATTTTTTATACACATTATTAAATTATATTAAATAGATATAATTCATGATTATTGCTACAAATATTGTTTTAATATGAAAATTATAAAATAAAAGCTGTTATAATAAATTAGCACTAGAAAAATACTAAATATATACTAACTTTTTCTTTCATATCATTTTTTATCTCTATTTTTATTTTTCATCGTATTATTTGTTACATTTATAATTTTTTTCTTCTTTATCTAGTTTTTCTTTTTGTTCATACGTCCCAAAAATAGAATTGTGTATATCATTACTCTTAATACTTTATAAAACTGTGAAGGATTTTTTTTTCTGACATACTTTTAATAAAAAAAATTCATTTATTTAAAATACATATGTACGTATCTATAATTCTACATAATAGCCAAACTCGCTTTACATATAATAACCCAAAATTATGCAAATTCATAACTAAATCTCATATACCTACCCTCGCACTAAGAATAAAATCTTACTATAGAAAAACTAAATCTTATTATAAATATCATATCTAACTTTATTTTTTTACCATATATCATAGTTCAAAAGTTCAATCTAATCCGACCGATCAAATCAGTTCAATCGAGATCCAGTAACATAATCAAACCGATTTGGTTATTAGACTGATCATGTATCTAGCTCGGGATGACCCGGCTAGATGAAGTCGGGTTGAAGTAAATCCGATGACACTATCTGATTTTTTATATTTGTTTCGCGTAAAAGAAAATGTTTCATCATGCTTTAAAAAATTCAGAACTTGTATAATTATATTATTGAATTATTATTTATAGATTTATGTTATTAATTTTAATACTTCAATTATTATTTTAAATTTTAAAATATGATGAATTTTTCTTATTAGTTATATATTTCTATATAATAAATATATCTTAAATTTTTTTAACATATATCATATCAAATAATCCTGATCCACATATTAAATCAGTGACCCATTAACCCATTATCTCATTCAAGTTGCCGACTGAAGCGAATTTAGGATCAAAGACTATACCAACCAGGAAGATTCACTGGACATACGATGTGGAGTCCCTCTCACCTATGCTTTTTCAAGAGGCACCTTCACACCTTTCATTGTGCAAGACGACAAAATAAAAAATAATAATTATGTATGCGAATCAAGCGGTGATACAATATACTTGTAAATTGCGTGAATTGTTTTAACTTTAATCCCTATAAAAAAAAAAAATCCCATGTTCTGCAACTCATGTTCATGAATCATCAATGAGCAAAAAATGTAAAATTTGACGAGGAATTTTTGTTGTTTAGCCTGTGTTCGCAGATGTGACTGGCCCTCGTACTGATAATAGCAAAATAAATTAAGCCAGCACCGCTCAATAGATTCACATGTCATTTTCATCCTAAAACTTCAAATCTAGCCATCTCAAAATCTCAATTGAGCGGCACACTTTCCAAACATAACTTATATAAAAAAAAATATTTATTCAAATAAGACAATAAAAAAATATTTATTCTATCAATAAAAACAATTAAGCAAGTCAGAAATCGATTTTCACCAACCTGATTTCTCACTTTTTTTTCAATGAACCGATTTTTAAAGTATTTTTTTTAAAAGTGTTATAAAACCAATTCTTGAAAAATTGATTTCATAATTAGTTTTTTCTTTTATTTTTTTTTCCTTTTTAATTACCTATATTTATGTTTAAATAAAAAATAATTTTATTTTGAGAACACTTTGTATTATTTTTTACATTTTTTAGAACACAATGAGATAAATTATAACAATTTTTTTATAAATATTAAAAACACTTATCCATGTTTTATTCAACACATCTTTTTATATATTTTATATTTCAATTCATATTTCAATTATTAAATTAATCTTTTTAAAATGTTTTACTAAAATAAAATAAAATTGATTTAAAATTCATTTAGTTAAAAATAAAAATATTTAGTATTTAATTACTTTTACATTTTTAAAATAAAGATTGAACAACAACTTACCCTCACATACATTTTATGTAGTGTAACTAAATCTTTCTTTTTTTATATATTATCTATTTTTATTTGTTAGTTTAAAAGTTCTTTTAATATAATAATTAATTGATTGAACATGAATAGTATAATCTCATTACAAGTAATAATTTGAATAAACTTCGTATTTTGAGTATTTAGATAATAATTAATTTTTTCTCACATTAAAGAAAAAAAACCATATGATAATTTATAAATCATAACAAGAACAATATTTAACTAAATTTAAATACAATATAAATCATATGATAATTCATGCGATATTTTTTAAAAAAAATTGAATTTCATTTAAGCATTAATTATTTTTTAAATCCTATTCTAGATAAATTATATTTTTTTATAAATTAATATATGAAAAATAGTAAAATTAAAAAAAAAACAGTTCAAATTTTATAAAAAAATGTAAGAAAAAATATAATAAATTAAATTAAAAGGGAAAAAAAACAATTATGAAATCGGTTCCTGTTTAACAAAATGTAGCAAACAGAAAAGGATAAAAAAAACGATGCTTTACTTAAGAATAATCGAAATGAACAAAGGTGATAAACAAAGGTGAACAAAAGTGAAAGAATTTACACAAACAAGTGGGGAGTCAGTTTAGCATAAATGTTTGAAGCCATTAACAAAGGTAAATTCCCTACAAGGGCATCATCTCAAATGATTCTCACTTTCATAGAGCTAAAGGGCAACTGCAGCAATTTAGTCATAGGATAAATTCTGAAGATTACTGAGGATTGGGAGGACGGCTATTGGCAGCAGAAACCCTTGAGCCCCATTCAAGCAATTCTTTACTGGTGTCATCCTTATGAACAATCACCTCAATGAAGCATAAGGAGTCTTTCTTGGGTCCTGTGGCTGTTGCAATTGCTTCAACTAGCTCCTCTTCACAGAACACCTGAAATGAAAAGCATGCATGAATCAATACAAGGTATTCAAGTTTCGACACTCCTCCATGTTTACTTAAAGCAATGAAGTTTGAGGATAATGTCAAGAAACTCACCTTGGCAGTCCAGCATTTCCCTTCACCATTGTGGATTGCATCAATCAACCCAGTGTAATTCCAGTTCTTAATCACATTGTACGGCCCATCATGAATTTCAACCTCGATGGTGTATCCACCATTGTTGATCAGAAAGATGATGGTTTTTTGCCCGCACCGCAACATTGTCGATACATCTTGAGCAGTCACCTGCAAAACATTTTAAAAATAAAAGATTAAAAAACCATAATTCAATTCAAGAATTGTATTCGAGTGAAGATTTAGTGAAAATTTGAAATGCTCGAGGAAAAATATATTACTTTCTGATGGAAATCATGCTTTAAGTAGTTATGCAAAACAAACCTGAAAACTTCCATCACCAATGCAGGCAATCACTCGCTTCTCAGGAACGGCTTGAGCATAACCAAGAGTAGCACCAACAGACCATCCAATTGAACCATATTGCATTTGGAACTCATACCTGTTAACAGAATTTTTATTAACACTATAAAGTATAAACACTAAAAAAACAAGATGACAAATAAATACAGCACATCACATTCTATTAGATACTTACCCACATGCCTTTGGCAATTTCAGCTTTTGACAGTTAAACCAGGAGTCCCCTGTCTCAGCAATTACAGCAGTTTCACCAGACAGCATATTTTGTATATGTTGGAACAGAACATTAACCCTCAAAGGCTCTCTGGGTGCAGCCTTCAAAGGATGCCCATCAGGGACAAATATCCTGTGGTAATTTTCATATGCAGTATTGTTGTGCTTGAGGCGCTTTGCAAGTGCCTTGAGGAAATCCTTCATCAGCACACACCCAAAAGCAGGTCCATTAGCGATCACAACCCGATCAGGCTGCACAATGATCGCCTTCTCCTTCTTGAGAAGAAGTGAATACCCCACAGAGCTGTAGTCATTAAAAATTGGACCAGCAAACAAGTATGCATCCGCAGACTCCACAATCTCAGCACAGAAGGCAGTGCTCACAGCACCCCAATAAGTTCCGATAAAATGGGGATGGTGCTCTGGAACCTGCCCTTTAGCCGACGGCATCACAGCAAGCGCATAACCACACGCATCAGCCAGTTCGACAAAGGCATCAGATGCTGTTGCCACCCTCAGTTTAGGACCACCCACCAGCACTGGTTTCACTGCCTTGTTAAGGAATTCCGCCGCTGCCTCCACTGCGGCCTCCAACCCCATCTTATTACTCAATCTACTTAGGAAACAAAAATCACAAACATAAGCAACTAATCATCAACATTTCCAATCAAGTAGAAAACAAAAATGAAAAACTGACCTTGGAGACAATGAAAAACGAACAGGGTCACGACTGAAAGTGGGGTGAGGAATCCCAGGCAAGTTACAGCTAATGCTTATA
The DNA here is from genome assembly GCF_004193775.1 of Glycine soja. Classification (NCBI taxonomy): domain Eukaryota; kingdom Viridiplantae; phylum Streptophyta; class Magnoliopsida; order Fabales; family Fabaceae; genus Glycine; species Glycine soja. Next base: position 48,344,210 of record NC_041019.1, on the reverse strand, counting down.
TACACAGGTTTGCTTTCTTTCAGCGCAGTTGAGATTGCTGTATCAATCAACTCATGAGCATCTTCCAAGTTATTCACCACAGCCTATCATCAAACAAAACCAATCACCAAAGCCACATTACTACCTTCACCGTAAAATAAACAGATAAAAACTTCACACAACACAAGCACAACCAAAAATAACAAAACTACATAACTTAGACCTTATTTGAATAAACTTCTCAATAAACGAAAGAAAATAAGAGAACAATGAATGGAGTTATAATCAACTTATGCACCTCAGTTTTTTTATAAAATAAAAAATAAAAAGTAGCAACAAACAACTTCATGACTCATTCACATTAAGAAAAAGGTTTATTGGTTAGGGAAGAGTGAAGGGAAAAGGAAGAGGAATTGATCCTGATATTTTTAACAAAAAAAACCAACTAGATGGGGAGAAAATACAAAAGAAAAACGATAGAAAAAAATAAAATAAGAACAGAGTGAGTGAGAGAGAATTGGGACCTGGAAGCAAGTAATGGTCTGAAAGCACCTCAGCTCCTGGCTGAAATCGGGTAACCCGATGGTGTGATGGAGGATCCGACTGGTGCCGTAGTCGTTGGAGTTGGGCCCACCGACGATGCAAATTAGCGGCAAGTTCTCGCTGTACGCTCCGGCGATGGCGTTGAGCACGCTGAGGCCGCCGACGGTGAACGTCACCACGCACGCGCCGACTCCCCTGGCGCGCGCGTAGCCGTCGGCGGCGTACCCGGCGTTGAGCTCGTTGCAGCACCCGACCAGGTTCAGCGCCGGCTCCGCGATGAGGTGGTCCAGCAGCGTCAGGTTGAAGTCCCCGGGAACGGAGAACACGTCGGTGACGCCGATTTCCACCAGCCGGCGGGCCAGGTGGCCGCCCAAGGTGGAGTCACTACAGCCGGCGCCGTTGATCACCGTCGCCGGCAAGCAGGGCTGGATGGCGGCGCTGCTGGTGTGGTTGCATGATACGACGTCGTTGCTGTTGGGCTTGGGCGCGTCTAGTGAACCTATCTTGGTGTCCATCACGAGCTTCACGAGGTTTAGTGAGAACTGGAAGGTTAGAGAGAGTGAAAGTATTTTGAAAAAGAGAATAAATGAGAAGAACTAAGGCTTGTGGAAAAGTGAATGGGTTTTTGGTATTTTAGGACTTGAATGAGAAGAGTGTGGAAATGAATGGGATGTTTATATAGTATGTGGTGGAAAGTTTTGTGTATGAGAATGGATGGCTTGGGAAAGTGGTAAGTGGTAACAGAAACAAAGTAGCCTGGAAATGGGATTGTATTGTTGGCATATACCAGGGGCGGTTTACTGTTTCCTTTTTGGTGTTGGTGGTTGTGTCCTGACTCGCAAGTAGTAGGTTTCTTCTTTTTATTTTGAGCTTTTTTTCATAAAAATAAAAGTAAAATAGAAAATTTTTCAAAACATTCTTAACACTCTTTTGGAGGATATAGGACAAATTTGATGTGTAAATCAGAGATAATTTAGGTTTTGAATGATTAAATTTAATTTTTGAATGGGTAAAAAGTGTCTGGCACTTACTTTCTTTGTACGATTTATTAGATAAATTAATTTTTCAACTCTACAATCTAATATCAAATTTATTAAATATAATTTAATGTTAAATTAATTCTTAAACATTATAGTTAAATATGGTAAAATAATCCTATAAACTTAATAACAACACAAAATTATCATATTTTTTTATATAAAATTAAATCAGAATTTTTATTATTCTATAAACTGAATTGTTGTCGGTTCATAAGTTGAGGAACTAAAATACTTATCTATTCCTCTTTTGAATGTATCTTTTATTAAAGAAAAAGTTATTCATTTTTAGATTATCTAATCATAAATATTTAACTTCTTAAAAATTATTTTAAATAAATAGTGATTTATGATTGTAAAACTTTCTAAAGTTGTTTTATAATAACAATTAAGATACTCTTTATTATTGATAAATTTTCTTAAAATTTAGAAGTTTTGATAGATTTAATATTTATTTCATGATTTTTTTCTTTTAATTTTATATTTTTAATGAATATTAATTAATAATAAACTGTATGTTAAGAAAAATGTGTTAAAAATATATATTATTAATTATACTAAAAATAAATAATGAAATTGGTTAGTGTTGTTTGTGTTTTCCCTTTCTTCACTGTTCTGGAATCTCGGAAATTCAAACTTCAAAGACGAACCTAGTTTTCTGTCTACTATTGAGCGAGCAAAGGGAAAGAAAACTGCAAAATGATTGCAAAGGTTTGTTTGGTCCTAAATATAAACTGGACCACAGAACCAAAAAGCAAAATCGTAAACGGTATTATGGTCATGGTCAATGGCACAGTGGCAGACGCGGAATTTTTAAGTGTGTTACGTTAGAATTTTATAAAACAAATTTGGAATGAAATTGATTTTATAAAATTAATTTAAGTTAAAATTATTTTTGAAGAAACATGATTTATATTTCAAAGTTTTTTCTTTTAAGAATAAGTTGATAGTAAAATTCATTATCAATTCCACGAGAAACTTATTGACTTTTTATTGTTTTTCCCTATAATATTAATAATGTAGTTATTATATCAAATTTATCATTGGATATTTGAGTTATATAATTGTTAATTAATCTAGTTATTAATAATATAGAGATAGTCTTAATTTATTTAATTGGCCTTACTTTTAAGTAAGTTTTCAAAATAAATTCTCAAGTCAAGATATAGTATTTACTGTCATAAAAAAAAGTCAAGACAGTCTTTAAAAAGTTAATTCAAATATATATAAAAATATCAATTATCAAATAAATAAGGTCAAGCTTGTGCTTGAATTTGGAAAGGAAGCTAAGTTCAATATTTTATAAAATCTAAATTTAATCCATTTTTGTCCACAGATGAAATAGAGATGAGAATAAATCAAATCATTTCATCTTCGGCTTACAGCTTAGCTTTCATCGATCGCTCACAATGTGATAAGAGAAGCAATTGCTATTTGCTACACGTAACACAAATGAAGATGGGGTACTTATTTTGGTGAAGGCACTAAATTAAGAATAAAGATCATAACACTTATTTTGTTAGTACCAGCAAATTTAATTACAAACGAGTTTTTTCATTTGTATAATCAGAAAAAGTATTTATTGTCCTCTAATGACTTCTTTTTAGGGTGGAAGGTTGGATGAGTTTTATTCAAAAGGTTGAACCTGTACATCAGAAGACAAAATGGACATAGCAACATTTTTCAGAATAAAATCATTATTATAATATATATTTTAAACTAAATATGTTATTCGAGATATTTTAAATTTTGCATGAAATTTAAATCATTAAATAAAATTATGATGTGTAACGTTAAACTTTATTTGTTTGTTTTCGTTTTATGATGTTTAAAATCATGTTTTAAATTCTTAGGTAATCATAAATATTTAATTTATTCATATCGAAACATTAATAGAGTTGGGGAAGAATAACCTACCCGAAACTACTATCCAACACAATTATTTTTAACGAATATATAAAATTAGTTGAATTGCTAAATTGAGTAAAATCTTGGTCCTTATATTTAGAATTCAACTTAAAATAATAATGGGAAAATGTTTATATTTAATTGTATTGATTCAATATTCCAAAAAAATCTAATGTTTCTAAATTTAAGTAATTATGAATGTAACTCTTGTGAACAAAACCAAAAAAGAAATTAAAGACGGCATAGACAAAGGGTCAGCTAAAAATAAAGATGAAGAAAAAAATATATACTTAAAAATTAAAGGTGTTCATAATTCATTTTTTTACTCAAGATTATAACTCAGTTGATAACAGACAGAGTTTGTGTGGGATAAAACATAAATTTGACTCCCACAAAAATACATGGTAGAGGACAGATAAAAATTCTTAAATATGAATAATAAACCTTAAATTAAATCAAGTAATTAAGATGGTTGTTAATAAATAAATAAATCCATTGATTTGTGAGGTCAGGAACCAGGGAAGTCGCTGGTAATTGAATTTAACAAAAATCACGCAGGCTTTTGAAGCAAGTTGGAAGTAATGAATTGAAGCCACGTGCATGCGAGTGTGATTTGAATCGTGTCAGTTCGTCGTGACTTTCACGTGGCTCGCGCGGTAAGATTCCAAGTACTAGCAATATTTGCCATGATGGTGAACGGTGACTCGTGAGCATCAATCACTCTCACAGATGTCAACAAGGAGAGGAACTTAAAGTAAAATTTATAGTGTTCCATGTAATATATAATTTTCTTATCGACTTTTTAGTACCATATAATATAGTATTTGCTCAACTGATATTGCGAGAGGGTAGTGTTGTATCCTGTGTTTCTTTCGTTGAATTTGAAATTTAGAATTGACCTATATTGATTTAATGAGAACTTTTAATAGTCAAGGAGTGTATTTAATTTGTTGATTAAAAATGTGAGTCATTATAAATTTTTTATTCTCACATATAAAAAATTAAGGACTTTAAGGTGATTTCAAGTAAATTAAAGTAATTTAGTCTTTTGTAAGAAAAAATAATTTAGTTTAATAAATAAAAATTGATAAAATATAAGTATTTATTGAATATCTTATATATGTTACTTAGATACATCACTTTATTATATTTAATATGCTTTTATGTTTATTTTTTAATATATATGTATTAGTAATTTTTCATAGATTAAAAATCACTTGTGAGTCCATTAAAATTGCAATTCAATAGTGTTATGTTAGAGCAAATTTAGTAGTGCAACTCACCTATGTTGCTTTTTTGGTTACCCCTATAAGTTGCTTTAAGTCTTTTGTGTTTATGTGGATTCTAATGCGAGTTCGCGACACATATATATTTTGTGTTTTATATAGCTTAACTAATCTCTATAAAACTATTAAATAAGTTCCATAAACTATCTTATATTTTTAATTCTTATTTTATTTTTATTTTAATTCTAACTGAATTTATTTTAATTTTAAAACAATAAAAAACATAACAACATTGTATATTATAAATATACTATATTTTATCATTAGTTTTTATTATTTAGATATTTTATTTCTAATAATTTTTATCATTGTGAAGTCAATATATATATATATATATATATATATATATATATATATATATATATTAATTTTTAAGAAATATTTTATTCTAAATTATTGGATTCTTCTGACTACAACTTACTAAAATTCTATCATCAGGTTCTGAGTTTTACCCAAAATCTTATGTGCTTGACTATTAAATTTACAGTTTTTTCTTTAATTACATTTTAGTCTAATTATATAATTTTTTTAATAAGTACTTATAAGAAAAGAAAATAAAAAATAAATAAATTTCTCTCATGAGTTAAAATTAATTTATGCATAAATTAAAATTAACTTTGGGAGGAGTTAAATAACAGAGTTTTCATAAACAAGTTTAAGCATAAGTTAATTTTAATTTATGAAAGAGATTTAATTTATTTGGAGATCTTTGAACTATTTGATAATTTTTAATTACATTGGTGAACTATTTTTTTTCAATTAGATATTTAAATTTGTATTTATTTTTTAATTAAATCTCTAACCTATTATTTTTCAATTGGATCATGGACTTTTATGAAAATTTTCAGATTAGTTGATTCTTGACATTGTATCAAAATATCTATGATCAAGTAATCAAGAGTTTGATCCTTGCTGCTTCCATTCTTCTGATAAAAAAAAGTTGAGTTTGAGCATGGAGTAAGTATGTATAGAGTTGTTTAAAAGTGAACCAAATTATTCATAAACCACTATGTCAATCCAAAAAAATGAAACCCACTTAAACAAAAAAAATAAAATAAAAATCTAAAAAATATATATATATATATTTTTACAATTTTGTTCAGTTTTTGGATTGTGTTATAAAACCCAAATCAAACAGTATATTATAATTATATTGATTTTATTTAATGAATGTTTAACATTATGTAGCTAGTATTATTTTAAATGTATAATGGTTATAATATGTGATTTATAGTTTACTTTTTTATGATAAGCTTGTAATATGTGATTTTTTATGATAATTAATAATAAGTATTAAATAATTTATTACATTTTGTTTGCTTTATAACCAAGATGAATATTTTACTATTATATGTTAAAAAAGAATGTATCAATATTGTTTAAAAGTAGTGTTAAATATCAAGTGATGCATAAATTACAGATATGTTACAAGTTACAAAAAGAGTGAATAATATTATTTTATAATAATATTAAATAGAAGTGAAAATATTTTTCAACTAAGATATGCTAAACAAGATTTAACAAAAAATGAAAATTCATTTATAAAATAATATAGCATAATACTACTAATTATTTAAGTTTAGTTGATGAATTTGTTAAATTATAACAATAAATTAAACCCACAAAATTCTGTGTTATATTTAAATCAAATCAAATCAAATTCTATATTACTAAAAGAAATGATAGACATAAACCCTAATTTGGATGAATGCGAGAGGGAGGAGAGACTAGAGAGAGAAACTCATATAATATATAATATGATGAGAAAAATGAAAAGAGATAAAGAGAAAAAAGTAGTTGTATTTTGATAACTAAAAATTTTAAGAACATTATAACCAGAATTCTTAGGATATTGGTTAAGAAGTTAAAAGAAAAAATTATATCATAAAAGAGTATAAAAAAGATCATAAACAACATAATTTTTTGTTTCTTAATAAAATATTTTTTACTATAATTTCTTTAATCAATCATCTTAAGAGACTTATTAGCATTTGACAAATTTTAAATATCCAATTAATAATTTTTCTCTCTCTCTATATTTGTCTTTCTATCATACTACATCATCAATCATGTATAAATAATTCAATTATTCGAGAGAAAAATAAGATAGAATTAGAAGTAAATTGTACCATTCTGAAATGTATGAATATCATCTTCTAAATTTAGGATGGAGAGCTACGGAGAGAAAGTCGTCTTATACTCATTTTTGGTGCTTCTCCTGTTCCTTGAAACAGCCTCCAATGTGTCCTTCTTCTTGTGGAGACATCCAGAACACTGCAGTGACTCCAGGTACAATTTATTCTGCCAGAATAACCTCACAGTGTTGTACTTACTTAATTTCAGTCAAATACTATGTGAAGGCAATCGACTACATAAACTACATAATCCGAGTGGTAGACTGTTATGAGCAGAAATTCTGCTCATAAGATCCTAGCGTTCCAGGTCTAGGTAGGTACCTTCAGAAAAGGGGGATTAAAGGAGAGAAACTTTTCTGTTTATATTGATTGCTTCCATTAGAATACATTGTTTGCTATATATAGGCTTTTCTTCTAACAATTTGCTAATGGTGTTTTGGCATGTTGCCTTGGAGGAAAAGCAAAAATTACAAAAAGTGAAATGCAAATCCTAACAGCATTGTACTGCTCAGCCGACAGGGAAATCCTTGGGCACGCACTACCTCCTGCCAGGTCAGCCATGCATGCTCACTCCACTACTTGTTGACAAAGTCCTTAAGGTAATAAGGCTTGTTGATTTCCCTTTTTGGCCTTCGGCATTCTTCCTTGTTTGGTTCTGCCTCATGCTCTGATTTTGCTGCATCATTTGATTCTGCATATTGTTCTGTTGCTGCATAATGTTCTGTGTTTTTCTTCCCATTCATAACATAGACTCAAATATTAAGGAGAATAGTTACTCATTTCTTCCTCGTTATTCTTTGTCTGCCTTTAACTTCACCAGCTCAACAACAATTATGATTCCTATAGGCATGATCAGACCCGGTTCTATTAATCCAATGGTTCATATTGGTTGCAAATCGTGCATAAAAAAACTTTCGAGTTGTCAAAGCTTGTAACATATTTGAGCACTGAAAACCCAATAAATTCGTTGAGATTGGCGGGTGCATGAATGATTCGCATTGGCCATGGAAAAATCAGAAGAAGAAAAGGAGGGTTTATATTAGTATCGGAGGCAATTATTTGAGGGATTTGAGGCTGGTTGATGAGTTTCGTGAAGATCGAGATGATATACATGATGTCCTGGCCTGGCATTTTTAAAGATCAGTTAAGCACTTCCAGCTCGGATATACGAAATAGATTGGAATATGGTGTTGAGCTTTCGTGGCTGGAAGGTTTGTGCAGGACATACGTTTTCCCAACCCTGCAGGTTGAACCTGACAATGTCTGTCCCCGTGTCTCGCAATACGCACATGTAGGAACGTTTGGTAAGAACAATTTGTTAATTATAACGTCTGGTATTTTGGCTTAAATCTTAGGGTTTTTTTCTTTCTGGTAGGATCGCGAGGGATTTCACAAGTGTCGATCTTTTAAATCAATTATGAGATTATTCTTCAATTCAAATTTTAATCACATTTAAAATTTCTCTCTCTTTCTCAAGAGTGTCTTAGATGTGATTTGGTTAGAGAGAAAAAATTATTATTCAAGAATTTTAAAAAAAATAGTGAGAGTTTAACATCTTCACCACTTTACTTTAATTCAGATTTTTTTTTAATTATTTTTGATTTTGCGCAATCAAACCACCCTTTTGGATTTTGTTAACCAATATTCTTAAGATGTTAAAGAATATTCTTTCTTCTTTTAGATCTTAAACAATGCCTTAAGATATTAGTTAATATTAGCCTAAATGTTATTGGTGGAATAATATTAATTTGTGGAACTCTCCCTCCCCTCAACTAAGAACTCTCCCACTCAAAGATTCTTTAAGTTGAGCTTTGTTGTTTTTTTTAATGAATAAAAAAATATTAATTTGTGGATAAGTTTAAGAGTAAATTATATTTATACTACTTTAGATTGCTTAATTAATAAATAGCTTTCGATAGCTTAATTAATGGTTTTATTATTTTAATCAATAATTAATGGTTTTTCAATTGTCATAATGCAGATTTTATGAAAGACAGTTTAAGAGGCGAGGAAACTTCCCGTTGATTGTCTATGTATATGGGTAAAACAACAATTCGCTTAGTATGAATTCTCTCTCCCACACACTTACAAGATCTATTCCATTTGAGTTCCGCTAGCAATTTTGGATTATAAATAGAATGATTTAATCAATATAAAATTATGATTAAGAATATATATGTGACTAATTGTATAGATATAATTGGTGATATTATAATTTGATGAGGGATCAAATTATAATTATTAAATTTGGGATAACCAATGATATTTACCAATACAAGAGATTATAGTCCATATTTGTAGAGATGAATAATAGAATGCACACTTTGAATTTTTTTTTTCTTTATCCCAAAATAGAAAATTCAGAAAAAAAACACAAAGCTCTCTACATTTGAAAGATCATAAAACTAATATTGAACCTCATCAACCTTTCATCATTTCATCATGGCTAATCCAGGTAAGCTTCCGCAATTAGTTTTTCATCATGGTTATGAGTATGGGAACACAATGGGGTTTCGTTTATCTTTATGCACGAATTTTTCTCTACATTCATGTAGTTAGGATTGATGATTGATTGTTAAAATCAAATTAGGTTGATTGATTGAATTCTTACAGATTCATCCATATATCTAATTAAATTTTATTGACTTGTGTATAAAAGAATTAATCTTTTTCTAGATACTATTAGGGTCTCCCAATCCATTGAATCAGAGACTAATCGTTCTCTTATATGTGAAAACAGTAAAATCTTACATTATTACAATGTCAATATTCATAGGGTTGAAAAATCTTAGAAATGAATATATTAATCTTTTATTTTGTTTTTTTTTACAAGTTTTTGTATGAATGAATATATATTGATCTTTAAGAATTTAAAGATGTCACGAATACATGAATCTTACTTTATTTCTTAAAGTTCATAAATGCAGATCATGATATTCCTCCTAAAGAATTAATTGTGTCCAGCTAAAATTGAACTAAAATAACTTGTAATTGTGATTTTATTTTAAGATTACTTTTGAGAGGAAATTTTAAGATTACCAATGTGTTCTATATTAAATTTATCATTTTTGGATACTTACTCAAAGATTAAAAGGAATCTAATAATTGTGTTGTATGTATATTTTTTATGATCATCAAATGTTAATTATTAGCTTTGTTACAATGTTAGTTGGAGAGATTCTTAGCCACTCTTCTCTCTTCAACCACGAGTCAATTTTATAACTAGTGTATGATGCATTTCAGATTGATTCATATTAACTTAAATATTTTCTTGCAGATTATTTCCGTGGACTTGTGGAAGGTAAGATCCCGTACCTTTTTAAGCTAGCTGTACCACTGCGCTTGCTCATACAATATGTTGGGTTTTGTAGCACATCAGATAAAAAATATTGATGTCAGCTTAAATTTTAAGAGAAATAAATAAAATAGTGAACATATAGAGCTGCAAATGCGCTCTTGATTGCAACCAAAAAATTGGCATTGCAAATATGTTTCTACATCTCACCTTGGCGACACGTGACAGGACTATATGAATTGCGTTATGGCCATGAGTTGCAGTCATCTGATGATGATTTTGCTGGAACAGCACCATATTACCTAGGATTACTCACTGCACGGCATGTTCTCCCATCATACATATTCTTCAGAATTGTGTCTCAAATATCATTTGTTATTGGTATTTTTCATCACCATATTTAGTAGAATACATCTACCAACATACGAAAATATAAGGTACTCTTATTCAGAAATCGTGAATATGACCAGAGTGGGTCAAGGGGGATTCAGATCTGTGAATAAAGGGAAGCTACGCAGCAGGCCTTAAGCTGCTATAAAGATGTTGGAAAAATCCAATACCAATGGCGAAGATTCTATTAGTGAATTCGCAACCATTGGAAGGATACACCATGTGAATGTAGTTAGGCTTATTGGATATTGTGTTGAGGGACTAAAGCGCGCACTTGTTTATGAATTCATGCCCTTTGGCTCTCTTGACAAGTATATATTCCCTAAAGAAGAAAATATCCCCTTAAGTTATGATCAAATATATCAAATATCTCTTGGAGTAGCCCATGGGATTGCCTATTTGCATGAGGGGTGTGACATGCAAATTCTACATTTTGATATCAAGCCCTACAACATTCTTCTTGACGAAAACTTCGTCCCAAAAATTTCAGATTTTGTACTTGCAAAGCTGTATCCTGTAGATGATAGCATCATCCTTTGACTGCTGCAAGAGGCACAATTGGCTACATGGCGCCAGAATTGTTCTATAGGAATATTGGAGTAGTCTCCTTCAAGGCTGAAGTTTACAGCTTTGGAATGTTGTTGATGGAAATGGCGTATAGACAGAAGAATGTGAATTCTCAAGCAGAAAACTCAAGCCAAGTTTTCTTTCCCACATGGATTTATGATCAATTTAATGAAGGAGAAGACATAAAATTGGATGATAGCAAAGAGGAGGAAAACAATATAGTAAAGAAGATGATCATAGTTGCACTTTAGTGCATTCAATTAAAACCCTATTACCATCCTTCAATGAAAAAAGTAGTAGAGATGCTAGAAGAGGAACTTGATATCCTAGAAATGCCTCCAAAGCCTTTGTTGTATCCTATGAAACACCGATAGTGACACAGACACTAGACACGACACGGACATGTGAACACCTATAATGTCCAAAATATAGGACACGGACACGACTATATATATATATATATAATTAAATAAAATAACATAAAATTAAATATGAGCGATATTCATAAAAGATCTAAATTGAAAATCAAGATTTATATATTCATCATCATCTCAAAAGAACTTTTCCTATGATAATGAGTCTCACAAAAAATACTAAGAGACCTCATTATACAATTTGGATTATTTGTTTCTTTACAAAAAAAAAATGGGGGCAATTGTTCGCAACCAATGATCAGTCAATGAAACAATCGAGCTGATTTCAGGGTCAATGGTTATCCTCGACAAGAGGACCTATTGAACTTTAACTCCGATTATATGGTCTGGTATAGGCGAAAAAGGAAGATGTTTGTTGACCCTAAAAATGCAAATACAGTTACATTGGTATTTTTTTTTTTTGAATATTTAACTTCCAATTATCTTTGAAACCATCGCCATTAATTTGTTGACCCTAATAATTACATGCTGAAGTTGTAGATACATTACAGTACATGGTGTCTCCACAAGGGAAATACATGGACAGTTGATGATCTCGTGCCTTATGTGAAGAAAATAACCATTTTATCCGAAGAGCAAGAGAGAATCACTAAGCCTATGTCACATGATCCAGCAACAGAGCATCAATTTGCCGCACAAGAGTTTCATATTCTCCACTCTCAAGTGTTGAAACTCAAGGCATAGGTAGACGAAGGGAGGCTGTTGAAGCGGAACCATATTTGTACCCACAGATGGTGGAGCGTGGCCAAGGGATGTATTACACACCACCAACATTTTCTCAGTATCCGACACAGATCGACACAGATGTATCAGTATTCATTCCAAGGTCATCAAAGGGATACTTCTGCAAGCGAACATTCAGTAGGTGGTGTTGCGGAAACATATCCCAATTTTTCATGACCTACTATGACCCCGCCTTGACAGCAACATGATGCTCCAATTCCAACACCTAATGTCCCATTAGGTACTCAATGGAATGTACCAGGAGGAATACCTGATATGGATAGGTTATTAGATGTTGATTTACGTCACTAATTTTCTGCTGAGGCTGACCAAGTTGAAGCGGGGGACATCGGGGCAGAAGAAATCCCGATAGACAAGCACGAAGATGGGAACGACCATGAGACACATCCTTACGTCATCACACGGACATCATAACAAATGATTTTCATGTCTCTGTTTAAATATGTTGTTGTATGTTGCTCATTTCAATTTGAGACTTAACCTATCGTTTATTTTATCAAGGCTTACTAATGGATGCAGTTTATGTTGCGCACCAAAATATAATAATAGATAATGTTAAAAACAAACTGAAGAACACAAACCAACATAAATAATGTTACTAACGATTTCATTGAAGAACATAAACTAAATACATTCAAGAGAACTTCAAGCAATACAAGTCACTTGTCTCAGATATTTGAGGCCACTTGTCTAACATACATAAATCAATTAAATGAACAACTTCCACGTTTAGATTGCATTGGACATCGACGCATGTTGTGCCCTTCTGTTCCACATCTACTATATTTTTGTCGATGCTCAGATGGTTCGAGCCAATCCATCTTATTCCTTATTCTTGTTAATTTTGGCCGACCTTTCACATGAATTATATAGGGATAAGTGTCCATGAGTCATCAGAAGGAGGAATTGCCGCTTCATTCCCAAGAGACCCCCATTGTGCGGAGTAAGCTTTTAAGATGTGCTCATTTGTGTAAACAACATCTATATATTGAAGTAGTTCATGCTCACGTAACCACAAGCTGCAATAATGTGTGAACATAGATAGTGAAGTGTAGAATACTTTCCGCATTGACAATAATGATCATTCAAGTTAACTGCCCAATTTTGTCTGCCACATTACGTTATAGGATTGAAGGTCTCCTCTACTTCAAACCTTGTCGAGTGGATATCATAGACGTGTACGATGTGCGAACAAGCTTGTTCTTGATTTTTTTGAAGTTCTTTAACAACCTTAGAACGATAAACTTGTCCTTCATTTAATTGTCTTTGGGCTTGGCGACCACGATCAATAAAGTACTTTTGACACCTACTATATGTTGATTCCAACAACGCTGTTATGGGTATGTTGCGACAATCCTTCAATACCTTATTTACACATTCTGAGAGGTTGGTTGTCATGTGGCCATATCTACGTCCTTCTTTATCATAAGTCATGGTCCATTTTTCCTTTGAAATGCGATCAATCCATATTGCTATGGCTGGACTCAGTTGACGAAATTTTTCTAAATTTTGATCAAATATATGCTTGCAAGGAGTGTAACATGCGTGAAATTAGTTAGCAACAACAATTTTAAGTGTATATGAAACTTAAATTAACGTGGCCATGATAAATTAAATCTTACCCAATTTCTTCAACATTTCTTTTTGTTTGGCATTGTTGAATTTGCGATTGAAATTGCTTGTTATGTGTCGGACGTAGTAAACATGATAACCGTGGGAAGGTTGTCAACCAAGTGCTTCGTTAGAACCAACATACTTTATACTCACGTGACAATAAGATATGAGACAAATACCATTTTTATTTGTCAAGTGATCACGCAAGTGTGCCAAAAACCATGACCACGCTGTTAACGTTTCACCTTCGACCATGGCGAATGCTAGAGGAAGAACACCACCATTTCCATCTTGTGATGTGGCCATTAACAGGGTCCCACGGTATTTCTCGTATAAATGTGTGTTGTCAACTTGTATGATTGACTTACAATACTTAAAAGCCTCTTTACATTGACCAAAAGTCCAAAACACTCTATGAAACTGACGGTGTTCGCGACTCACCTTATTTTCAACAATAAAATCGTCATGTAGTATTTGAAAATAGGATCCAGGAGAATGATTTTGCATGTGTTTTAGCCACGAGGAAAGTTTCGTATATGACTCTTCCCAATCACCATATTCAATTGCAATCGCTTTTTGTTTTGCCATACATGCTTTTTTGTACGAAACCTTATCAGAAAATTCATTGTTTATCCTTTCTTGAATCAAAGAAACTTTTATTGATGGATCTTCTCTAATCATGCCTGTTAATAAAATAAAATAAAAATTAAATAACAAATAACGCAAAAGTATAATAATATGAACATAAAAAATGTACCTACCACACAACTGACAATTAAATCTAAATCAAGCTTCTCATGATCTTGTGTCATACTTATATTCAGACATTTGTGTGGTTCACCCCATTGTGTCACTTCCCATGAATCAGTTTTTTTAGATAAAATTGCCCTCATATAAAAAGGGCAAGAACACTTTGTGCTTTTATTCGGGCAACAAACGATGTATTTGTGCGATTTGGTTTCAACAACCTTAAAACTTTGATGCACCTTCATAACATATTGTTTCAGTGCATTTTTTACCGCATCTTTACTATCAAAATCCATGCCAACATATAATTCTTGCCCAACATTAAAACTCGATAGCATCTCCAAACCGCAAATGTCCTCCTCATCAGGATGACTCCAATTGATATTGTTATAATGCAAAGCATCATTCCAAAATGGATTTTGAATTCTTTCTACACCTAATAGTTAAAAAAATAAAATTCAGATCAATATCACAATCGTACTTATTTTCCATTAAATACAATTGTCATAAAATGATAAATGTATTCACCTATTTTTTTATTTAATAAAATATACTTTATGTTGGGTGAACAATTCTTACTGGTTGAATCATGTCGATGACTTCATCATCTGTATCAGATATACCGTCCACACTATCATCTTCATCTAAAGACTCTTCAATGTATGAGTTAGACACAAGATAATCATCATCATCTTCATCATCATGTAAATTGCTTACATTTCTTGGCGGTTCCAACTCATTATTAGATAAATTATTTCCACATGATGTAACAGAATTTGCATAATGAAACATAGAACCACCAGCAATATCCTTTTCTATGTACAATTCCAGAACTGAAATTTGTTCTAGTTGTTGAAAACTTTCAATCATAGTTTCAACATCTTTGTCATCACAAGTTTGCAACGCAACATATTTTCTTGAAACTAAAAATCTGCAACTAATATTGTTTAATTCCAATTTTTTTTCAAAGCATTGAAACTAATTTCACGTTTAATCTAAATCGCTTTTTTACTGCCTTCAAAGATTACACCATCATTTTCTTCATTCCATTGAAATACAACACTGTTATAACTGAATTCATCATATACCTAAAAAAACAATATTATAAATAATTAATCATAATAATAATAAATTCAAAATAAAAAAATCTAATAACAAAAAGCCTTTTTACTGAAACTTCATATTAAAACTTTATTCTTACAAAAAATTAATTACTTCAAATAAATATGATGCCAGAAACTTAAAAAACTTGAACGCTTTCAAGGTAGAAATTTTAAAGGCAGAACAAAGCATCAACGAAGTTGCTATTATAAATAATTAATCTTAATAATAATAACTTCAAAATAAAAAAATCTAATTAAAAAAAATACTACACTGAAACTTCATATTAAAATTTTATTCTAACAAAAAATTAATTACTTCAAATAAATATGATGCCAGAAACTTCAAAAATTTGAACGCTATAAAAGTAAAAATTTTAAAGGCGGAACAAAGCATCAACGAAGTTGCTATTATAAATAATTAATTTTAACAATAATAACTTCAAAATAAACAAATCTAATTACAAAAAATACTAGAAATTTCATATTAAAACTTTATTCCAGACTCAAAATAATTACTTCAGATAAAAATGATGCGAGAGAAATTATTGATAGAGAAACTTTAGAAACACTTGAAGGCTCAGAAATTTTAAAGGCAGAAGAACAAAGCATCAACATGTGAAGCTGCTATTGAAAGGCACTCCACACCTATTTCGCCAATGGAAGTGGCGAAATATGCATGCCACATGGCCCCCTGTTTCACCAGCACTGGTTGTGAAACCAGCATAGTCTACTCTGAACGCTGCTCTCCTGCTCCGAACACCTACGCGTCCTCTGCACCTAAATCGCTAGTCAAAGTGGCGAAAACCACTATGTCAGCTATTTCGCCAGTGGCACTGGCGGAACAGTCACATATCCAGTCCTAAGCGTATATCGCCAGCATGCATGACGATATACGTGCATGCATGGCTGGGGCTACGTAAAAATAGATACCCTTGGTCATTTGTTTGAAAACAGACCTACTTTGGGAATTAGTTTGTAAAACTAACCCCATTAGGTCAATTTGCCCAAAGAATTATTATGGCATTGGACAGAATTAATGATTTTTAGTTTTTCAATTCCTACACCTAGAAAGGAAGGCATCCCAGACCCCTTTTAGGTAACCTCAAGACCTTCCAAAACATCAACTGAGGATTATTTAACAATCTAACCTCATTTCAATGAATCTATATACAGCAAAGAATAAACTTGGAAGTTCATGCATTCGCTGGCGAAGGTGACAAAAGGCGCGGCGGAATACGGGTTTGGTGTTTTGATGGTGGCTGTTATGTGGGAGGCACTGAGTGTTTGGTGGTTTTGATGGCGGTTGTTATGGTAATGGATTTTAAACTTCCGAATTCCAACCTGAGTTTGGGAGAAAGGGAACGCTTGCAAACTTTTTTCCTACTTTTTAAGCTCCAGAAAATGTGATTTGATTTTTTCTGTAATTTATAACCATTTTAACCTCTACATATAATATTTTAAATTTTAAATTAAAAAAATGTTACCTTTTGGATAGGTTGTCCAAACCTAACTTTAGGATCAAAAATCACATTTTAATTTTACAAAATAAAAAATAGACAATTTTTGTTGTAAAGACTAAAAACAAATTTTACCTAAGAACGATAAATATATTTCAGTCAAAAAAATTCAACATAAATTAAAAGAAAAATGAAAATATAAGATTGTTCTAGTAAAGAAGAGACAATGAGAGGAAAAAAAGTTCTAACCACTAACATTTGCGGATAAAAAAAATATTAAAAAAGTTATGTAATATTATTTTACATTTTTTAATTGCAAATAACTCAAACTCCTCTTTTATGTGGCACAGGGGCAGCTCTTTTTTGTAAAGTGCAGACTGCGCTCTGTCACGGTGCCACTAACATAAGTTCAACAGGCTTTCTGCCCTTTCCAATGCCACTGTCTATTACTCATCCCAGTCTACATTCTCTCATTCGACTGATAAAATGAATTAAGAAAAAAAATCGGAAAAAACTAGCAATCAATCTAATTAAACAATAATCGCAGCAATTCCCACATAGTAGCAAATATGAATAAAACTACCACATGAAGGTTAGGACGACAATATCCCTTTTATTTTATTTGAAAAGTCATTCACTTGGGAGGAGGAGGAGAAGGTGGAGACACATTATGATACGAATACACGACCCATATATAGTCAAACAGCAAATGACATTTTTTTATGTATGAAGACAAAAACACCAATATTTATCTCTTTTTTATTTAAGCCATTATATCATTTTAGATACATATTCTTTTTTCTCTTTTCAGTTTCTTTCTTACCAAAAAAGCTACATAATCATCTTATTGTCTTCTTTTTTTTTCTTTCACTTTCCTTCCTAAACCAAATATACCACCAATGCAGAATTCACAATGACAGTAAAAGCTTGATAAAGCATCCTTGAGGAATAAGCATGGATCAATAATATCCTATGTGCTGTTATCTTAATTAGATCCTTTGCACTCTTGATAGTATACAAAACAAAATATTTTATATATCTCTTTGACTATGTACATGAGCATGCATCCAAAACAGTGCAAAACCCAATTTTATGATCTCTTTGACTATGTACATGAGCATGCATCCAAAACAGTGCAAAACCCAATTTTATGATCTAATACTCTAGTACAGGCTTCCTACTTGTTTCTCTGAAGGGTACATCTCCACTGAGAACGGAGCTAATGAACTTCTCTGCCTCCTCTATTGTCATTTCGCCCATAAATACACTATACTTCCCTCTCCGAGGTTTGTAGGCAATCAACAAATTATTTGATGATTTATAATCTGTTTTGTCAAATGCCTTTAGAAATGATTTTTGCTTCGCAGCATCTAAGAGAACATAGAAAATGGAGTCCCTAGAGCTGCTGGATCCCTGACTTGGTCGTCTTGACAAAGATTTTTGAGAGACCTGAAAAATTTGCACAGTGCAGCCTTTGAGAAAAAATTTACATGACCCCATTAAACTAGTAAGTGAATGAAATGTACACTTACCAAAGAGAGGATTGATTCTAGCTTTTCTCTAGCTTTAGAAGATCTGAAGGCACCAATTATGCAGACTGGAGTTTTCTCACCACATAGAGCCTCAAAGTTTGATTTAGAAAGTAATGGTATGCGTCCCTCGTCTGAGTCAGTTTGTGCCTTCTTGGCCTGACCTGATGATTCCTTTTTACTTACTTTTTCAAAACTATCAAGTATGTTACTAAGATCAAGAACTGCAGATTTTAAATCTTTCACAGATATCCCAGTTTTCAGGATACGCTTTTCTCCATTTGGTAGCCAACCTACTATAGCTGGAAGTGCATCAACTTCTAGTGTTTTCACTCTAGGATCAGCAACATCATGAACCTACAAATCATTCAAGATATACATTAAATCTTACCCTTTAAAACAAAGCATAAAACTTTCCTTATAGGTCCAAAGAAAGAAATTAACAGAGAAAAATGTGTTTCACATCCAGCTTTTACATACCTCTGCATCACTGAAAGTAATGCGTTTGTGATACAAGCCACTAAGGACACGCCAAATTACAGGAGTGTCCTTCTTGGTGGAAAGAAGCAGCACCCTAGGCAACTTTCCAGTAGTGCTGAATTGATCAAGATGATTCAAGTCGGTTCGTTTTGAAAACCTTGGCAAGTGTTCTTGACAGAAAGCCTTCAAATTCTTAGCATCCAAGTCTCCACTGTACTCCACCAAAGAACCTTTTTCATTCTCCTTATAAGAAAAAACAAAAAGCCTAGGAGCTCTCCGTGGATATATGCCAAGCTCCTTACAGAATGAGACTTCCTTTTCACAGTTTATGCTTCCAACCTGTCACACAAAAGAGAGATATAAGCCATGCCTACTCCAAAACAATCAATGAAAATGAATGAATTAGAATAGGATAAAATATGAATTTAATTCATGTAAATATTGCTAAATTTGATTTTAGTTCTCCAAAAGGTTTTCGTTTGTCTGTTGCCGTTCCCATCAATTTTTTTTTTAAAATACTCTAGCACCAGTTATTGATGACATTAACTACATTTAAATATGTCAATATGTCATCTCAAAATGGCTATTGGCACAACATGCATCTAAACATGTCATGTCAGCACTAAGTGGTGCTAAGGACCATTTTCAAAATTTTAAAAATTTATTAAGAACATCAACAACAAAAATAAAGAACTAAAACCAAATTTATTCACATTAATAAATTTAAGCCAATTAAGAAATTAAGTAAGAACCTTCAAAGCTCCCTGCAATGAACTGGCAACCTCCTCTATAGTGGATTCAAAGTATTGGATCCCCTTCGATGAGGGTATATAAGATAACAAAAGCCAAGTCATTCCTGCATTTTCTATTTCTTTCTTGTAAATCTGTGAATTTACAGCTCTAAGACTTTTGGCAGAACTCTTGGACCCAGACTTGGCTGAACTGCCAAAACCACCAAACTGACTCCCACCACCTCCACCACCGAAAAAACTGCCAAAAAGATCATCCAAGCCAAATCCAAAAGGATTGGAATTGCCCGAGCTGCCAAAAGAAAAGGAGAATGACTTAGATCCTCCCTGACCACCCATACCCTGCCAGCCCCCCCCTGGTTTGAAGTTAAAATGGCTTTGTCCAGGACCACCCCCTGTAAAATAAGTATATCCATCCTGACCTCCAGGATGGCCACCTTGAAATCCAGGGTTTCCTTTCTCATCTCCATACAAATCATAATTCTTTCTCTTCTCTTCATCGGATAAAAGTTCATATGCTGTTGAAAGAAAGGAAAGGCACACATAAATATCCTCAAACAAGGTAAAGGTAGAAAGCAAGCACAAAAACAGCATGTCACTACTTATATAACTGATTACTATATCAACTCTTTATTCCGGTAAATATAAGTTCATGTGTATGCACCATATGTATGTTAGTGAGAGAGAGAAACTTTATATACCATTATTGATCTGAGAAAACTTCTCTTGTGCACCCTTGGCTTTGTTCTTGTCAGGGTGATACTGAAGAGATAGCCTGAAAAAATAAATATGAGCAAAGTCAATAAAGAAAAATCAGTTATCAAACTGCATCTACATGATAAAGTGTGACAAACAAGAATTCCAAGTATACATACTTGTGAAAAGCCTTCTGAATTTCCCGCTGACTTGCATTTTTATCAACCCCAAGAACCTGATAAAATTGAACCACGAACAATCAGTTCATGCAAATAAATACATAGAGAAAAAAAAATCCCCTTTTCTTTCTCCATCTTGATTATTGATCAGTGACAGCTTGAAACAGATAAATGACACACCCTTTTCTCATTCAGGCTCCAACTTACGATACAATTAAAGACAAAAACTCACAAATGAATATTCTTCAACTTAAACACACAACACATTGCTAGATACTATCAAGCCAAGAAAGGAAAAAACCAAACTTTGGTGATGTGATAAACAAAAGCAAAAATCAGTTTGGCCAAAACCCTAATTTCACATTGAACCCAAAATGAGCATTCAGTATAGCAACCAAAAATTAAGCTGGGTAGCAAATTCCCAAGAATGTAATGCTAATGCAATGCAACTAACCTAAACCCACCAATCAATCTATTTGAAATCACACAAATTTAACACCTTACCACGTTTTCCACCACAAATTCCCAAACCCCACACCAAATTCCACTAAACTAGAAAGAAAGAAAAAAAGATGAAAGTTTTCAAACCTTGTAGGGGTCGATGGTTTTGGCTTGCAATAATTCGAAGCTTGCGAGGAAACAGAACGAGGCCACGAAGATGACCCAAGTCGAGGATAAACGGGTCCTCATATTGGAATCCGAATGTGTCGCCGGAGGGAATTTGAAACCGGAAATAGGGACGTTGTTAGTTTATCGGAGATAACCGTGAGGGTGACGGAATGACGCTTTTATATTTGTGTGAAACAGAGTTCGCGGGAGAGAGTCCAGATGCTTCCATGTTAAGGACGTTAAGTAGACGTGGCACTATAATGTGTTACCACGCATGTTGGCCAATCACATTTCAGAATTTCTGATTTGGTATGTCATCTACGTACGGATATCACCATCAGAAATCTGATTTTTTTTCCCCATATATACAACAAAAAAAAATTATCACTAACATACAATTCCTTCATTATTTACAACACCAATATATATATATATATATATATATATATATATATATATATATATATATATATTTGTTATTTAAAGTGTAAATTCGGGAACCTAAATTTATCCTGTAATCTTGACAAAATTTTACATTTTTGCGTTGAGAATTTGGATCGTCTCAACCTGGACTCTCAACGTGCTTTTTTATTTTTTTTTAAATTTTGATAAAAATATTTTTTAAAAATGTATAAATAAATGAAATTAATAAAATTAGAAAAGATAATGAAGTCAAACAAAATTAGTTTAAAATATTACCATGTAAATTAGTTTTAAAGATATATATTAGTTAAAAATTGTACAATTGAATAATTTTTTATTAATTTATGAATGATGTAAAATAAAATACATTGATAATAAAAAAAAATTTGCTTGATTTGAACTTTTGGAACGGTGAGGCACCTAACACCATTTTGGTTGATCTCTTTCTTTCTTATTCACATTAGTTCATATTCTTGTAGATTTTGATCGACCTTCTTTGTTTCTCCTCATGACTAGATTAACATATAATTATGCTCCTTCATATGATGGTCATTAATCATAATTTTGTAGACAATTGATACATAATCCAATACTGGACTAACATATTGCAAGTAATCTACATTGCAAATATTTTTTTTCAGTATGTTTCGTTATTTCCGTCTATCATCTCAGTCACTATACGATTTAATTTTATGTGTATTATATAATAAAAATGTATCAATTATTTATTCATGTGTTTTTTAATTTGTTTTAATACTACTAACTATTTTTTTCATTTTTTAATAACGTATACAACAAAACAAAATTGTCGAAACACATAAATTTAACTAAAAAATTATATTATAATCTTCTCTAATTTTATTAATTTTCTTTATTTATATATATTTCTAAAAAAATATTTTTAAAAATTATTTTATTTCAAAATTTTTTTAAAAAATGAAAAAACACTTTGAGATTTCAAGTTGGGGACCCGAATTCTCAACGTAAAAACACAATTTTTTTTTTCAAAATCATATTATAAATTTGGGTCCCTCAACTCGAATTTACGCTATGAACAATAAACATGTATATTGGTGTAAATAATGGAAGAAATTGTATATTTTGGTAAAAAAAAAAATTGTTGTATATATGGGAAAAAATCTTAGAAATCTTATTCCTACTGTATCGAAAAAGACAACAAGAAAGAAAAATCTTATTTCTAAAACATCTTCTTCAAAATTAGGTGGGATATATAGTAAAATTCCACTCTAAAAGTGTGATATAGTGATAAATTATTTCTTGAAAGATGAGAAAAATATAAATTTAATTTTTAAATGTGAAAAAAATGTGACAAATTAATCTTGTTATTAAATTTATGAGATCATTATGTTATTAAGTTATAATATTTAAAGATTAATTTGACAATAATTTTTATTTTTTAAGGATCAATTTGACATTAAGTTGCATAATTTAAAAATCAATTTGTCATTAAATTATTTACGATTTATCCTAATTTTTTCAAATTTAGAGAATAATTTTAAATTTTTCATCTTTTAAAAACTAATTTATGAATAACTCGTAGCTTCTCTAAACAATTTATTTATTTACCCAATTTAGATTAGAAGTTGGGCATTTGGACTTGGACTCACGACCACGCGTATAACCCGCTGATCAGCACATGATTTTGAGTGCTGCTAGGTGCACCCAGCAGTTTTGTTGGTGCACCCAACAATTGTTGTGAAAAGGTCTTTTAGCCCCTTAGTATTTTAAAAAAAATAACTCTCGCCTCTCTCTCCCGCGCCGCGATTTTGCTTCTTCTTCCTCGAACTGTTCTGCTTCTTCATTCTTCTGCTTCTTCTTCGAGTTTCTGCATCTTCTTCATTCTTCTTTTTCTTCTTCGCCTCCCAAGTGAACCTCCCAAGCCATTGCTGCCATTGTTGTCGTGATTAGGAGGAAGGTGTCGTGGTGCTTCTTCTTCGCGTTTTTGCTTCTTCTTCGCCATCCACCGTCGAGGGAGCTTCGTGACCGTCCACAGTCGAGGTAAGCATCGTGAACCTTTTGTTTTTTCCACCATTGTTGCCGACGATGGCGTAAACCGCTATCGGAAAGTTATTGTGCGCTTTACGAATCACCTGATCCGTAAGCATGTTCCGGATCAAGTTGATCCGAAAAATGCTTACGGATCACTTGATCCGTAAACTACTCAACATACTTTACGGATCACCTAATCCGTAAAACTCACAGCTTCATTTTAATTGAAAAATTGCCAAATATTTGATACATTGTGAGCTTTTTTTGAAATTAGGAATTTTGGTTATTAGGATCACCTCTGAATGTATGCTAAATATTTGATAAATAGTGTCATTTTGGAGAATATCTACTATTTCAATTTGATTTAATGCGAATATGTAATTGCCTTTTATGTAATTGCCACTTAGAACTGAATGTGGTATCAAAAAACTGATTCAAACACCTAGACAACCTCAGCAAATTAAGTTCAAAAGTAACATGATTATGACAAATCCCTAAAACTTGATCAATAGTTGATCCTTGAGAGAAAAAGGAAAATGGGAAATCATTGCTTCACCTAACTCACCTGCCTAAAGCCTATGAATTTCTTTTGCTCCCTCTAAAGCTCAAAGGCCTGCAATCATTTCATTCTTGAAAAATTGATGGTAGTTGCTTCAAAAAGCAGCCCAACATCCGGTGGTCACACTACTAACTTCAATTTCAACGTTCATAACATATTTAGGACTAGCATTATTAGCTTTTTATAGAACTGGTCAACAAAAACATATTGGTCAATGTGGATTATTTGTAGATAGAATGCTATAAGGACAATCAATTCGTGTACATAGAAAACATTTAGAGATAAAGTTTTATAAACAGATATACATACCTAAGGGATTATTCTTTAACTTTCAAAGAGAAATATTCTAGGCACAAACACACAAAAAAACAGTTACAGGACCAAATTTCATCTAAACTTTTATGTCCATCATCGAATTACAAGACGTCTTCCCATGTTTCTCTAAATGCATATAGTGTGCATATGTATACTCAAAACTAACACTATCAAAGTGTACAAATTAAAGAAGTAAAAAGAAAACATTCACTGTTATTTGAATTGAAGTACTCCACTTAAATTAAGGATGAATTTCTTTTAATAAGTTTTAGCCAATGCTTATGACATTAAAATGACACACATTTTGAATTGATAAGTTTTAGCTTATGCTCAAGACATGTCCTCTCATTAGAACAAGATAAATTCCCTCTCTCTAAACTTTTCTCACCCATTTGTTTTATTTCGATTATCATATGGTAAAATGACTAGTCGGGGATAGCTTTTGGGGCCAAACTTGATTCTCGAAGCAGAATTAAGAAGGTGTTTTTTGCCATTCACTATCCATTCACTCTCTCTAAACTTTTCTCACCCATTTGTTTTTGCCATTCTTTTGGGGCCAAACTTGTTTTATTTGGCTTCATTTGGTGTCTATCATGATGTGGTTCTATCTTTAGTTTTAATTCATGGATTGAAAATGACTCAGCTTTGTTGAGACTCTCAAAATGAATGTGGTCTAAAAATTCTCTTACTAATTATAATTCTCTTACTAAATATATATGTGGTCTAAAAATTTAAAAGATACTTCTTCATCCCTAATTATAATTCTCTTACTAAATGAAACCAATATTTTTCTCTTTTTGTATCCTAAAATCATGAGTAAATCATGAGTAGAAGTTAAACCAATTTTTGATTTCTTCTTTCTTTGGCTTTATTTCCTTTGATGTTGCTTCCATTTCATGAAGCTCATAGCTGAGACTCTGCATAATATTTTGTCGGGGTTCAATGTAGGTGATGGCATCCTCAATAATGGTTGCTTTGTTCATCTAATATCAATAATATTAGGATCCATAATCAATTTCCATTCAATCATATAGTGTACTGAATAAAAACTAACCCGATAAAAGCCTAACATGTGTAGCTTTTCTTGACATACATGTCCTACAATCAATGAAAGCCTGACAGCTTGCGTGACTTTCAGTCAATGAAATTTGCATTAGACCAATGAAATTTGGGTGAATGAAATCAGTGATTAAATTTGCGGTACTCATTTGCAGATCATGGTTAGGACCAAAGGATTAGGTCGTGTCTTAGGTCACGTTACTGGCAGAGGAGATCGTGATGATTTCGATGATGCTCCACAACATCGATGGCCTACTGCATCCGCACGGAGGCAACGAGTCGCTGTGACTGCGGCGCACGATGAGCCAGTGGTCCCTACGCCGAATGTTGAGGCTGATGTATTTCCGGATGACCCGATGGCACCAGCTGATTCTGAGGACATTGTGACAAACATTCCTACGGACACAGGCGCGAAGGCTGCTGAGGATGAGCATGAGGGATTTCCGGGTGGTCTGAGCGACCCATCCGTGTTGACCCAGTATGCAGATCACGTTGCTTACAGCGTATGGACGGGAGAGGTATTTATAATATTTATTTTTAGTTACTTGTAAATTATACTTTATGATTGAAATTAGTTTTCCTTTAAATGATGATTTTAACGAATTTTGTGTTCCTTTATACTTCAATTCAGGAACGTCCTGAGTTGAAGTTATCCTCTCACGGGAGGAAGGTCCATAGTTTAGGCAGGCCTGTCCCTGCCATTGAGGGACTCATTGTTGGGACAGGACTAAGTCCTCTGATCATGTGTTCGGTAGACACGGATGATCGGGGACTTTTGTCTTCGTTTGTGGAGCGGTGGCACCGGGAGACGTCTAGTTTCCATCTCCCGGTGGGAGAGCTCACGATCACGCTGGACGACGTCTCCTCGCTTCTCCACTTGCTTGTGGTTGGCGACTTGCATGCCTTTCAGCCCTTACACGTGGACGATGCGGTTCAAATGCTGGCGAACTTATTGATGGCCTCTACAGAGTCTGCCAGGGCTGAGACAACCCAGTGTCGTGGACCGTACGTACGCCTGCAATGGGTACGTGACATATACTTGCGCTGATGCTAGACAGGTCATTGGACAGCTGCGGCTCGCACATATCTTCTTCATCTTCTGGGTTGCACTCTGTTTGCTAACAAAAGTGCAACCAATGTTCATGTTGTGTACTTGGAGGCCCTTCGTGACCTCAGTATGACGGAGAGGTATGCCTGGGGAGTGGCTGCTCTGGTGCATATGTACGACCAGCTGAACGATGCATCTATCAGCCACAGCCGACAGCTTGGCAATTACATCACACTGCTGTAGGTAACAAATATTTTTTTCATTCGTTCAGGTTCAACAATGTTCAACTTAAAATTTTGTTAGACTTTCTTTATTAATGTTTATCATTATGATGTTACATTTGTAGTGCTGGATTCACGAGCACTTTTTGTCAGTCGCGGACTCCACTGCTGATCAGGAATACGACGAGGCTTCCCCGCGTGCGTGCAAGTTGATTGCGACGAAGAAGACCGTGAAGAGCATACGTACACCGGTGTACAGGGAGTGCCTGGACCGACTCCGGATTCCGGATGTCTGTTGGATCCCGTATGGGGAGCACCGATCGGTTCGGGACTTCCATGTCAAATCATGTTATTCTGGTCTTTTGCGTTGGGGGCCTGTTGCTGTTTATTACCGACCAGAGAAGGTTGTGCGGCAGTTTGGATACACGCAAACCATTCCTGCTCCTCCTGTCCATTCATGGGTGTCGTATGATGATATACACGACAGGTGGACGCACTACTCGGATCATATCGTTCCAGCAGGTGAGGTTTTGGATCAAGTGACCTCAGAATAATTAAGAAATGGGGGTTGAATTAATTATTCCTAAACCTTTACTAATTAAAAATTTACTCTTCTAAGGCTTTTACTGTGTTGTTAAGTAAATAAAGGATAGAAAAGAAACTTAACCAAAAGTAAAAGCGGGAATTAAAGTGCACAACGGAAATTAAAAGAGTAAGGAAGAAGGAGACAAACACACAAGAGTTTTTATATTGGTTCGGCAACAACCCGTGCCTACATCCAGTCCCTAAGCAACCTACGGTCCTTGAGATTTCTTTTCAACCTTGTAAAAATCCTTTTACAAGCAAAGATCCACAAGGGATGTACCCTCCCTTGTTCTCTTTGAACAACCTAGTGGATGTACCCTCCACTATAACTGATCTACAAGAGATGTACCCTCTCTTGTTCTCAGTCAAACCCAAATAGATGTACCCTCTACTTGTACCACAAAGGATGTACCCTCCAATGTGTTAAGACAAAGTTCTCAGGTAGTTAGTCCTTCGAAACTTTGTGAAGGAGCAAACAAAAGAATTCTCAGGCGCTTTGAATTCTTAGACTATGTCGTTTTGAATTCTTTGACAAGGGAGAAGGAAGACACAAAAGAATTCAGGCGGTTAGTCCTTGGCAAATTCTTTTTGGCAAAGAGAGAAGGGAATGAAAAAGATGAATAGCACAAGTTTTGTTTTCAAGGTTTGGAAAACCAGAAAACTTTTGAAGGCTTTTGATAAAAGGAGAAGAAGAAGGAGTTCAAAGAGATTCAGAAATCAATTGGGAAAAATTTTAAAGGATGTTCAAGATATTGAAATGCAAATCAAGGTCTTGCTTTTATAGACTCTTCATGTCTGGTCAAGAAAACCATTAGAAGAGTTATAACTTTTAGAAAAACTTGAAAACCATTGGAAGAGTTACATCTTTTGATTTTTATTCAAAACTTATCACTGGTAATCGATTACCAAATCATTGTAATCAATTACACAAAGCATTTTTGTGAAAGGATGTGACTCTTCACAATTGAATTTGAATTTTAACATTCAAACACACTGGTAATCGATTACCAAATCATTGTAATCGATTACAACATTTTGAAATCAATTGGAACGTTGTAAATTCAGTTGAAAGCCTTTTGAAAACCATTTTGCTACTGGTAATCGATTACAATAATCTGGTAATCGATTACCAGAGAGTAAAAACTCTTTGGTAAAAGGTTTTGAGAAAAATTCATGTGCTACTCAGTTTTTGAAAAAACTTTTAATACTTATCTTGATTGAGTCTTCTCTTGATTCTTTAATCTTGAGTCTTGAATCTTGATCTTGATTCTTGGAACTTGAATCTTGAAACTTGATTCTTGATTCTTGAAATCAAATTTCCTCTTGAACCTTGAAGTGTTCTTGATTCAATCTTGAACTCATTCTTTGATTCTTGAAGTCATCATCTTTGTTAACATGAAGTGTTCTTGACTTTTGAGTTTTTTGTCATCATCTTTGTTATTATCAAAACTCCTTGAATCAATCTTGATTCATCATGAAGCTTGCTTCTACATGAGGTGTGCGCTGTGTCAGGTCAGTGTGCCAATGACTACATGGACTGGTTCTTTCGCATCTTGCATCCTTTCATGACACCAGGTCATGCATCAGATCCTCTGCCTCATGGTCACACCCCGCAGCCCCGAATCGTCCCTCAGGCCCTGCAGACGGATATCCCTCATGTGCCAAAGCCAGGAGCATCGTCCACATCTGTGGAGGAGCCTAGACATGCAGTGGTAAGTAATACTAATAATTTACGTCATTTACCTCAATATTTGCATAATAATTTGTGTAATCTGTTTGTTTTGTATGTAACAGGAAGTTTATGATGACATTGCTGAGAGGTTGGAGCGCCATCTGAGTCTAGGGGTGGTCACGCCAGGCTCATCGACACATGAGGTGATCGAAGAATGCCTCAGGTTGGCCAGGTGTGTGACACATGACCGTCTAGTATATGTTAGGTCTAGACGTAGGCGGCGCACAGATCAGGCGTAGTTTATTTACATATTTTATATTGATATTCCATGTATATACAAATATTGTACATGAACCCATTTCATGAGTATTGTTGGTTTTATTTATTTTCATTAATAATGTTAGTTTTATTTATTTCCATTGATTGTGTATTCCATTTGGCCAGGTGTGTGACACAGGACCGTCTAGTATATGTTAGGTCTAGACGCATGCGGCGCACAGATCAGACGTAGTTTATTTACATATTTTATATTGATATTCCATGTATATACAAATATTGTACATGAACCCATTTCATGAGTATTGTTGGTTTTATTTATTTTCATTAATAATGTTAGTTTTATTTATTTCCATTGATTGTGTATTCCATTTGTGTCTATATACACGCGTGCTATTAAAATGGTCTAGTTAACTTAGTTATAATATATGTAAATTATTATAAATGGTCTAGTTAAGTTAGTTTACCAACTAATAAAAAGTAATTTTAAATATAACTTTAAATATAATTGAAATAAAGAAGTTGAAAAGGGTGTAGAAAAAAATAAATTAAACAAAAAATGGATATCATGGGTAGAGGTCATAGAAAAAAAATAAATTAATATTTTCATAGAAAAAAAATAAATTAAACAAAAAATGGACATCATTCGTTATCTAAGATCCTTATTTTATATAACATACTAATATTTTTAAATTCTCTTATAATTACTATTTTTCCTATTATACTAATGATCATGTAAAAAAATGTATTATAAAGTAGTTAGTATTTTAATTTTTAATATGATACTAATTATTTTTTTATATTCTTTATAATATTAATGATATGATTAATTATAAATATAAAAAATAAATTAATGATGATAATATTAATTTTATAAAATTATTATTATCTTTTATCTATTTATTGATTTTTATTAATATGTATAAAATAACCTTAAACAATAATTATAATGGGACTGAGTAAGTATTTTAATATCATCTTCTAAACAAATTTATTCTAAAAAAATATATTAAAAAATTAATTATTTATAATAAATCAATATTTATAAATATATTATAATTAATAAAATAAATAAATATATTTAATTATATTATAATTAATAAAATAAATATCTCTAAATGTATAAATTATATTATAAAATAAATATATTTAAATATCTTTAAATGTATAATTAATAAATTATTATTTTTCCTCTTACGGATCAAGTTGATCCATACGTTGATCCGTAAGAGGAAAAATAAGCAAGGGCAATTTTGCCATTTTTTTAGAATGTTGGGTGCACCAGTAATAATGCTGGGTTCACCTAGCAACACTCCGTGATTTTTGGACATCAATTTAGATTTGGGGCATTAGTATTTGATCTCTACCAATTTGCTATTGGCACCACCCACATGGTGGCTTTTGACTAATTTTTTTTAAAAATACCTTCTCCCATGAAAGTATATTTTTTTTACAATATATAGTAGAATCATACTTCCTTATAATGTTAGGGTGGGAAAATAATTGTTTAATGGAAGTATGATTTCGTTCTACATTGTGTACAGTGGGATCATATTTTCGTTACATATATTTTTTCACAATCTTGTATTACAACACAAGTATGATTTCGTTGGACACAATATACAAAGCAATCATACTTTTGTTGTATAGTTATTTCCCCTCACCCCAACATTACAATGAAAGTATGATTTCATTGTATATTATGCAACAAAATCATACTTTCATTGTATTCTTTGTCAAACAAAGACAACATCTCAACAAAACAAAATCAATGACCATATTGTGTTTGAGTGTGCACCAAAAAAGCTTTGTAGTCAACATTAGGAGTCTAAAATTAATAATATTTGAGTTATAACATCACTAAAATCAATCCCCAAA
The DNA here is from genome assembly GCF_004193775.1 of Glycine soja. Taxonomy (NCBI): domain Eukaryota; kingdom Viridiplantae; phylum Streptophyta; class Magnoliopsida; order Fabales; family Fabaceae; genus Glycine; species Glycine soja. The sequence goes on along the minus strand of NC_041019.1, from coordinate 48,312,683 downwards.
AAGGTTGACTACATATTGAGATTCTTTAACTAGATGAAATTATATTAAGTTGAATTTGTAACGCCCTGAAATTTCGATAATTGTAAATTGATATTTAATTGTATTTATCATATTACTTGATTATATGATTGACTTGAATGAGTTGAGATATGGTGTGAATTAGTCATGTGTGATTTGCTTGATGTGGATGTGGAGTTTTATTGACCTAAGTTGAAATTATGAGATTTCAAATTATACCTAAACCTATTCCGGTAAAACCGGGATCCTATATTCGTTAACCGTTGGATTGTCTTCAAATTTTGATTGTAGGTTCCTAGAACATGTCCCCACAGTTTGACTGTTGGGATTTTCAAATTAACAGTTTTTTATTATCGCTTAGCGCAAGAAGCGCGCTAAGCACAATTCCAACCTGAGAGGGAATTGCACTGAGCGTGAATTGTCGCGCTTAGCACAAGGTGAATTGCACTCAGCGTGAATTGTCACACTCCGCACAAATCCCAACCCAAGAGGGATTGCACTAAGCACGAAAAGTTGCGCTTAGGGTTCGAACACTAGGATAGTCCCGAACTTTATTGGAAAGTGTACCGAGTTGTTAAAGTAATAATAAAATGGTAAGAAACCAAGTATCGAACTCAGGGAACTTGTTTCATTCGGTGAAGTTTCATTCAACAAGCAGACAATGATATAAAGCCATGTAAATAGAATTAAACCAAAGATGTATATACTGTAAATTTAAAATAACTACAAATACGCTTATCAAAACGAGAGAGAAAACAAATGATTAAAACGTTGGGTCCTTCTATTGAACGCTTGATGTAATTAAAAGATTTTTCTCTAATTAAAATTATTTTTGTGTTCTATGCTGAGGACTAAAATACCAAACACCGGTTCCTCGCGTGAATGAACTAATTCTAATTAAATCTCGTTCTCGGATGTCTCGTCAAACTTAGCCTAACCCAACAACATTACAATCACATCATATCAAAAACTAAAACCCTGCACTCTATGTCTAGCAATGCAGTTATCTATCCCTACTCTATCCAGTTCTAGGGATTAATACATTTTCCAATGCTAAAAATCCTAACTTTACACACCAATGGGTGATCAGACAAAAAACATGCAATAATTAAGTGCAGATAGAAGCAATAAACACATAAAACAACTTTAAATAGATAGTTAAGAATTTACATCAAGTTTCAGTAGAATTTCCCAACAGAGATACTAAGCCTTCCATCACAAGTTAACACCTTTCAACTACAAGATGAGGGTTGCAGAAGAAAATAACAGATTACACAGTGGAGGGGATGTCTCCTCCACCTATAGGAACCTAGAAATTACTCCTAAACCTAAGATCCTCTTGAAAACTGAGTTTTTTGGCTTCGTTGCTCTGTTTTTTGCCTCTGTTCTGCTCTCTACGCTCTGAATTAGCCTAATTCTAGACGACTTGCTTGATTTTTCCAACTTCAGCCTTAAAAAGGGCTTTCTGTCCTTGAAGGCTCGCTTAGCGCCATTTTCGCGCTTAGCGCGAGTTAGTGAATATCCACTGAGCGAGCTGGGCGCGCTTAGCACAGGAAGAGACAAACACCTCGCTGAGCGAGCTGATGACACACTGAGCGCGTAGATGCTTCTCAAATTCTCCTCCAGATTCTCCCAACTCGCTAAGCGGGCTGAGTGTCTCGCTTAGCGCATGATTCTTGCTAAGCACACAAGTCTTGCTTAGCGAGACACCAGCTGCAAGCCTTCACAAATTTCATCCTTTTTTACCTGAAATTGAAGTTGAAACACATTAAATTCACACTATTGGGCATTTCTACTGAACAAAATTAAACTAAACCAAAAAATATGTACAAACCTACATTAAGAACCATAAATTGGGGAAAAGATAAACATTTTATAAAACTTTTCTATACAAAAGTTAGTCGTAAATGACGACTAACACTTAGCGCCAAAAGTGGATTCCCACTTAGCGAGACAAGTTTGCTAAGCAAGATCTGTAGACTATAAATACGTTATTCAGCGTGAAAAAAAAATGATTTTTCACTCATTTTCTCCCCAAACGTTCACCCAAGCCCTAAACCTCCCCCTTCACCACCCACGACCACCGATGGCCACCATGAGCCGTCGTTGCCTGCCGCCGAACCACCACATCGAGAGGAACATTTTAATCAGAGAGGAATCCTCAGAATCCACCTCAAGGATTCAGTGGAGAACAATCTCTCAATCCTTTCTTTCATAGCTTCTCTGAGGTAATCTTAACTTCTAAGCTTTTCTCCTAGTTAGTTTGAGTTTCTTTTAGTGTCTCTTGTGTTTTGGGTATTGTAATAGGATGTTTTTAGACTTCCTTTGAAAAACCCTTGAAAATGAGACATTGTAAAAATTATCTTTTTATAAAATTGATGTTATTTTTATGACCTTCGCTGAACCCCGGTCACATTGGCATGATCTGAATTTCAAAATGATGTCTCTTTTTAGTAGAATCTGAAACACCCCTTAACCCTTTTATATTTTGACAGGGGTAATTGACCCTGAATATTTTTATTAACCTTGTTTTTGAAATCTATACTAAATTTCCTTCGATTTGACATATAAAACATTGCGTTTGGACTGACGGACGTGAATGAGAGAGGTCTTTGAGCGATACAAAGAGGAACTAACGGGGAGCTCACGATAAGTGAGGGGAGTTTATTATAATTTATGGCTTTTGATACTATAATTGGGGTCAAGGAACCTAACTATGAGGATGTATGTTTGTCCCTATTGCAAGCTGGTTTTCAAGAAAAACAATATTTTTGACTAATGGGATGCGATACATCTGTTATTGATAGATGACATTATTGTTTTTATTAGACTTGTGTTGTCTGAAGACCTGGGGAGTGTGCATCTGAGGCATGAACTATATATGTATGTATATACGAAATATGATTTATTGATGATATTGTTATTGATGATATTAATTGATATGAGGTGATGCTGATGTTCATGATAAAGTTGATAGAGAATGATGTTGTTATTGAAGACGATATTGATAATAATTGATATGAGATGATGTTAGTGTTTAAGATAATATTGATATGAGATGATGTTGTTATTGATGATTATGTTGATATGAGACGATGTTGTTGTTGTTGTTGTTGATAATGTCATTGAGATGAAAAGATGTTGATGTTGAGAATGACATTGAGATGAGATGATATTGATGTTGAGAATGACATTGAGATGAAATGATGTTGATAATGACATTGAGATGAAATGTTATTGATTTTGAAAATGTCATTGTAATGATGTGTGATGTGATGTACATGGGGTGCAGTGACCATGATGGATATCCCTGGTGGGAGAAATAGAGTGGTTAAAGAGTTTTAAGCATCTATGGACGGGGATGACTTAAAATCTTTAATTATCCACGGTCAGTGCATTGATGGTGCCCATGTTTCATACTTCATATTGCATGAAAATAGTATAAACTTTGTCAGTAAGTACTTGTAGTTTCTCACGAGGGGGAATACTTATACTTGGGAGTATGTTACTCAGTTTGAAACTCTCGAGACTCAAGCTAATCACCATCGGGGGGGGGGGGGGGGGGGGGAGTTGCCTGTGCACAACAGAGTGACATCGACACTTGCTGCCTAGTTTTCCTAAGTGAGAGTGTCATGTGGACACGCTTAAGCTATTTCCTGATGAATGGTACCACATTGCATTTGAGGGTTGAGGTCAGGTGCATGCAACATACTAAGTATGATTGATTGGAATTATGGACGGCTAATGAGTACTTGTTGAGTGTATTTTGGACTAATGGATGTTTGTGTATGATTATGGTATTTGTTAATGTTTTCTTGCTAGTCATGGTTATTTGATTTTTGTGTTAATTTCTTTTATAATAAACTCACCTTTGCAATTTTTGTACCGTGTGGTTGGTACATGTGATGATCGTGAACCTTTATTCGTGGAAGCAGAAGGACAACAATAGAGTATGCGAAGTGAGATTTTTTTATGGAACTATCAAGCCGACGTGATGACATTTGAAATATTTTGGGAGAGAGTTGTGTTTTGTTAATCAATTTCTCCGTAGCTGGTTCTATAATTCTTTTTTTTAATTAAGAATGTAAATCACATATTTAATTATATGTATGGACTAATTTACTTTCTATTATGTGAATGATGTGTACTTAGTTACTATATATATATATATTCATTTAAGTAATTGTGCGTTGTTTGGTGAATGTATATCATGAAAATTTTACTTTCATTTTTCATAAGCAAATTAATGGAATTTTCATTTAAAAATTGAAATTTTTGCGATTTAGAGTGGTGATATCATAGCGATGAGGCGAGTCATTATAGAATTCTTGTATGCGTTGCATTGCATGTAAGACCTTTGTCATGAACGAATTTCAAGTGGGCAATATGTTGTCCACTGTAGTGCAATAAGAGGTAAGGGGCAATTATCCCTTAAAAAAGCTATATTATCGTAGAAAATGGTAGAGTTTATGCATGCTTACAATACTAAATGGTCTTTTTAGGTGTTGATGTATAGAAAGTTGCAAGTCCAATTGATGTCCAAAAACCATGTGTGTAGCTGCTTACAAAGTGATTGTTAATACATGCTTACACCACGTGATTTGCTTACAAAGTCACTTGTAATAAGGCGTTATAAGCATGCTTAAAGAAAGTCCAACTTTGCAATTCTTGGCATGCGTTATGTGATTTCTGTTAACAAATCCAATTGCAATAAGGCATTATTGTGCCACAACCTGGACAAAAAAGAAAGTCCAACTTTGTAGTTTAGATAAGTGGATCAAGACAACATTATACCGACTAACAATCACATAACCCATGTCATAAATGATCATCCACTTTTCAACGGGTGCTATTGGGCCACTTTCGACATACAAAAAAATCATTAATTCCATTATACTTTGTTTTGAGCTAGACATATCAACATAAAGAGAGTATCATGTTTGAAGTTCTAGAATCAAGTCTCGGCAAACTAGAGCCCAAGAATCCTCACCTTGGCCTAGCAAAGCTATAATCATCCTTAATCACAATTTCCATTTGGTCTTACATCAACAATTTTGATAATGTATGGTTGCAACTCATTTTGTTCCTCTTGTTGTCATGGACAAATTTCTGAGCCACACTTGGAGTTCTCGAACTTCCAACCATCATGTTCATTTCATCGACACACTCTCACATTGAAGGTGCACATTTATTATATTTCACAGACTTTGATGCACCCTTTGTTTTTACCTTAATTGGAAACGGACACATTGAAGTGATATCCATAAATACAAGTTCATGAACTTTAGTCTTCAAGGTGACTATACACGTCAAGTTGTGAAAATCCATTTAACAATATATCGGCATCATGTGTCAAAGTCAAGTTGTGAAAATTTTGTTCAAATGGAGTATGATTCTATAAGCGACAAAGCTATTCTTCTAAATATTTAACACAATTGTACACTCAAAACTTGAATTTAAGACCTTTGATTAAATTAAAACAATCTCACACTAGTTAATCCATGTAATTGGTGGTAATTAGTAAAAAATTTATGTAAACACAAGCAATTAAATGACCAATTAATAGTCTCTCTAACTCATCTATTAAACTATTCCACTACAAGTGGTGGTTTTGTAAACCGCCTTATTTACAAGAACCATCAAATTAGTTGTTGGAAAACAACCTATTATCGTATAAACAAATGTCATGTAACTAAATGACATGTCTTCTAATTACTTACCCTCTCCCCCCAAAAAACGTATAGTAGTATTTAATTTCTTTAAATATTTAAAACTATTTTTAGGAATCAAGATAATAATATCACCATCACCACTGTATACAAGAGTAAGTTAACACTTAAAAATAAAAACATACAAAATCCCTCCTTAATATTTCCCAATAAGTGATGTTGATCATTTTCTTAATTAGATGTCAACATGAAAACACTCTTTGGGTGAAACATGCACGAACAACCCGTATAAAAGAAACCATGACTATATTTTCACCCAACAATTTAAATTTCCAAAGGAGTAAAGTCATGTCTATGTTAATATCCATGTATGATGACCTTTGTGGCTTTTCATTACAAGTTTATCTGTCATAGGAATCACCCTCATCACACACACAAAATGAGCCAGCCCATCACTGTTTTAGAAATGGACCGAAACCAAAGAAAGCAAGAGAGAAAGAAAAAGCATTCCGAGTTGGCAGAAAAGGGACTAAATGGCGCAGCTACGCTGCTTGGTCTGAATCCGAAACACTTATGACGACGCCATGGGTCCCAATTATTAGCCTCCACACTCCCATTTTTGTTGTCTGCTAAACGCTCTCTCTATTCAACAAACTATCTACTCTCTCTCTCTCAGACACACACACAAACACTTTCTCCTCATTCTCCTTCTTCTCTCTCTCTCTCAGACACAAACACAAACACTTTCTCCTCACTCTCCTTCCTCTTTCTCTCTCTCTCTCTCTCTCTATATATATATATATATCTTTCATTTCTAGTTAGCTACAAATATTTACAAAACAAATCCTTCTTTCACTTAACACAGATTTCACTCACTCACACACTCTTCAAATCAAATCTTAGAGAAACCAAAACTTCCCTTCAACCACCGTCGCCGATGGCGCTTTCGGCTTCCGACGTGGCAGCGATGTACTCGCTGCTTTCGAATTCCATGAGCGCCGATCACCGCCTCCGCGGTCCGGCGGAGGACGCGCTTGCGCAATCGGAGTCCAGGCCTGGCTTCTGCTCCTGCCTCCTCGTAACGTTTCTTTCTCTCTCTCTCTCTCTCTCTCTTAGGGTTCCGATGAAGTTTGCATTGCGCTTTATGTTTCGTTTTTTGAGGTTTTGGCTTCTGTGAATGGAACCGCAGGAAGTGATTACCGCGAAGGATTTGGCGTCGCAAACGGATGTGCGCATGATGGCCACCGTCTATTTCAAGAACAGCGTCAACCGCTACTGGCGCCACCGCCGCGATTCCTCGTAAGCGCTTCTGAGTTTTGTTGTTAGGGAACGTTTGTTTCTGTTACCTTTCTCTGCAGTAAATACAAAATAAAATGAAAAAAATGTATAATCGAAATGCCGCTTAGAAGTCCCTTTTTTTTTATTGGTTTTTAGTATTGGTAGCTGAGTTGCAAAGTTGTTTTTGTGTGAAAATCTAGCTGAATCATACATGCAACATTGTGTGGATAGTAATGTGGTTTTTTTAATGTGTTTTTCTTCGTTTTGTTCAGGGGAATTAGCAATGAAGAGAAAATGCACCTGAGGCAGAAGTTGTTGATGTACTCGAGAGAAGAGAATGATCAGGTGCTTTTGTTTTTCTTTCTTTTAGTGGCTGTGTTTTATGTCTTGGGCAGTGCCTATTAGTGATTTCGTACTTGGCGAGGTTTAGAGTGTTGCTATTTTCTCAATGCCAAGTTCATTAGTTACTTTGGTTCTAGAAATGTTCTTTGTTGTTCGGTGATGGGTTGATTGATTCATAGCCCATGCTGTTCAATTTGCATGGGTTACAAGTTGTGACCTTCCATTGTGACGGACATTCTGATCTTTAGATACTTTGTCATGGAGACATGGACGCATGGTTTTGGTTAGACTTAATGGTAAATGATACTAGCCATCCTTCTCCCCAGTATGCATTTCAAATGTTTGGTATTTTATTTTTATTGGCTATGCTTGTGAATTGTGATGAGTTGTAGATATTTACTACTTCTAACCCCTTTCATTTTTTAAAATGCAGATAGCTCTGATGCTGGCGGTGCTCATCTCCAAAATCGCTCGCATTGATTATCCCAAAGAATGGTACTTTTTGGCATTTATTTCTTTGGTTTTCAAGAATATTTACAGTGTCTAATACCGCAATTGAAATTTCACCCCCTCTCACCTTTTACTTCTCTCTTTCATTGTTTGTTTTGATTCACTATTTATCTTAATGAACTCCGTGGCAATATGTTTTGTCTAATGGGTTTTAATTTCCTATGCAATTCATACCTTACAAAATGATTTGTCTAAATTGTCTTTAATAAATTTTTAATATTCAAACAAAATAATGTTTCAGTTTTTTAGTTTTCTTTGAGAGGCATTATCAACATGCATGGTTTTTTGCTGCATACATGTTATGAGCTGTCTTAATGTTTGGCTTCTATGCATTTTTCTGATTTTAACATTCTTCTTAAAGCAAGTCCTATATATTGATATGCTAATTTAATGACTCCTCAGGCCAGATATCTTTTTGGTTTTATCACAACAACTTCAATCAGCAGATGTTCTTGCCTCCCATCGAATCTTTTTGATTTTATTTAGGACCTTAAAGGAGTTGTCCACAAAACGCCTTACATCAGACCAACGCAACTTTGCAGAGGTGCAATTCCTTCTGTTATTCTTTTTTTTGTTTATTATTGCTTTCAACCGTCTAAATCTTTGCCTTTATGCTGTACATTGAAAACTTGCTAAATGTTTTCTGCCATTATTGGAATAAAATGCAGGCCTCAATAATAATATTGTCTTTCTTGTTCTTTGGAGAAAAAAATCTTCTATATAAAAGAAAACCTTGTTTAGACAGATTTGCTGTCAGCATAATGAAGAGATCTTGGCTACACATATACAAAGTCACAAATATGCATGACTTTTTTCATAATATGTTTTAACTTGTTCTTACAAGGGTAGCGAGGAGGTTCTATTGGTGAGTTGTTGGAAACTTGGATGTAGGTATTTGAAGGCTCTATGGCTCGATACATTAAACTTTTGAGGAGGCAGTATCGCCACTCTCCCTTTAAAGGTTGTCCCAACTATCTAGTAGTTAAGGTCTATAGGGGTAGCTTAATTTGTTTTTTCGTTTTGGAAGGGATGTGTATCACTCAACCTAGTGTGTCTTCAATTTTAGGCATATCTGCATGGGAGTATGTCTCATTGCCTTTTGTGGGTCATTTTTTAATTTAAACCATTAAGTTAATAATTTTGAGTTGATTGTGGTAGATTAAGAGGAACTTTATTTACTAATTTAATCCTGCCAAGAGGGTGATGAATTTAATATATATAAGAGGAATATCAGTAAAGGATATGTAGCATTGAGTAGAGCCAGGTACTTGAGTCCAATTTATTGCAATGTGTTGTATGTCTTAGGTGGTCTCTATCTATATCAACTACATTAGCTAGATAAAAGCATTTGATGCCGCTGTCAACTTAAGTTTGTCACTGCTCAATACTAACATCACCAAGGATAACTGTTCTTTCGTAATGATAAAGAGCCAGAATGAATGGCGGGGTGTATGTGCTATAAGTTGTATTGAAATCCATTATTTTTTTATGTTTGGTACTTCATTCTTAATTTTTTCAATGGTTGCTCTTATCCAGCCTTATGAAGTAGGTAAGGTCTAGCATATAGGCTCTGTTGGGGTTTATATTGTATTCCATTTTATTGTTTCCCCTATTTTTTGCATCTTCACCTTTCTGCCTCAAAATTCTGCTTCTGATTGACGTAGTTCTTATACCATAAGATTACTGTTTAGTACCTGTGCATGACTTAGAAAATATAATATATTCAAATATTCAACCAATTTGTTTGGCAGATATCATCCCATTTCTTTGATTATAGCTGGCGCCTTTGGCAAAGTGATGTGCAGACAATACTGCATGGTTTCTCGTCTCTTTCTCGAAGCTGTAATTTGAATGCTGAAGATCAGCCTCATGAACTTTATCTTACATGTGAGAGATGGCTGTTATGTTCGAAGATTGTTCGGCAATTAATTATTTCAGGATTTCAAAGTGATTCAAAGTGTTTTCAGGTAGTTATCTATCCATCTCTTGTTTTAATTCTCTATGATGATTTCTGTGTCTTGAAGTTTAGCACCCTTTTATTTTTTTTCAAATTGATAAATTCAAAATTTAAGGTATTGGGCCATATATTACTATTTTGTAGGAGGTTCGGCCAGTCAAGGAAGTCTCACCTGTGCTCTTGAGTGCCATTCAATCACTCCTTCCATACTGTGAGACTTCTATTTCTTGTGTATATAGTTCATCCTTGTGTTTAAGTTAGTATAAATAACTAAGTTATAAACGTTTGTAAAATGAAAACATTAAGAATCATTCGGTTCCTGGACAAAAGTCGTTTCTTCATAGCGTGCTACATATAAGCATGCCAAGTTACAGTTTTGTAGACTGATAATGTGTAATGGAGACTTCACTTTATATTTTTAGCTGGGATATTGATGATCCAAACATGGTGTAAATATTCACGTTATATTTTTAGCTGGGATTTTGATGATCCAAACATGGTGTAAATAATTTTCATTTAATTGGTATACAAACTTGTGGAGGTGTAATGGAAGATTGTACCATAGGCCAACTGTGTCTCCACACACTCTTTAACTTTGGATTGAATGTACTTAGGCACACCCTAGAGTTGGATGATTTGTTCTTTTGAGACAGTTCAAACATGCTTTAATGCATCATTTTGCCTGAAGTTGGATGATATTATCTTAGTTGGTGAGTCAGGAGGAGTAAGTTCTAAACTTGAGTTGTGGTCCTTGTGGACAAAATGTCACACATAATAGTCAAGCTGGCTGGATGAAATGGGGAAAAATTGAGCATAACTTTTTATTGGAAAGTGTCTATCAAATTCAAAGGAAAATTCTCCTTGACAGCTGCAAGACCAGCAATACTCTATGGGTGTGGATATTGCATAGTGAAGTGTGAAGACAACAAAAAACAGAAAATAAATAAATATAGCAAAGTTAAAAATATACTGAGGTAGATAGTGGATTTACAGGGAAAAAATAAATAAGGGGTGAATGACCCTTAAAATGATGTTTTTGTAAAGCACAATGGGCAAATACATTGACTACCTTTTCTTTAATCTCTGGCAATGGCTTTGTAGCTTTGAATATTTAACATATATCTTTATAACCATGTTTGTGTTTCTTAATCTATCTTTATCTTTCAGTACCCAGGACTGTAGTACATTAGTTTTTGCTTTTCTCATTTTTTTTTGCAAGTAATAAATGCTATCTATTTGCTATGTGATGAGATGCTGTGCGGAAAAAATTGAACCTTTAAATTCTAATATTTCCTTCCCTAGTCAGACTACAATCTACAATGTCTAGTTCTCATATATAGTCCAAGAAAAGTAAAATATTATTTATCTACTTTCTGTGCCTTTTCTTGTGCATAAAATGTTACTTTTTTTTTCTTCCTTTTATTCTTACAAGACATTTTGGTTGTTTGCAGATTCGTCTTTTCAAAAGCAATATCCTAAATTTTGGGACTTTGTAAAGAGGGCATGTACCAAGTTGATGAAAATTTTAGTTGCCTTTCAGGGCAGACATCCGTACTCATTTGGTGATAAATTTGTGCTTTCATCCGTCTTGGACTTCTGTTTGAATAGGATAACAGATCCTGAGCCATATCTGTTGTCATTTGAGCAATTTCTCATTCAGTGTATGGTGATGATTAAAAATATTCTGGAATGTAAGGAGTACAAGCCAAGTCTTACTGGTAGGGTGATGGATGAAAATGGAGTTACACTGGAGCTGATGAAGAAAAACATTTCCAGTGCTGTTGGTGGTGTTTTAACTTCCCTTCTTCCCACTGAACGGATAGTCCACTTGTGTAATGTATTGATATCGAGGTATTCACTTTGCAACCCCTTCTTGACTTGCTTATTTTACTTGTTTGTCTGTTTTCTAAATTGAGTGAGGCCTAAAGGTATGCTATGTGTTTATAAATGTTAAGTTTTATGCAAATAGAGTCAAATTAGAAGAAAGGAGTTTTTCCAAGCCATTTGATTTCTCCAAATCAGTGAAAGAGATCCCTTGTCAAGAAGTCATTTTTTAGAGGTTCCTTTTTTTTACTAGATTGAGTGGTATGCAAGTTTGTACTTATTTTACTGAGCTGTGAGCAATTTAAGGTGTCAATGTGGGTTTTGAAATTCATTGATTACTAATTAGGAGATATAAAATGAAACTTTTTTTTTCTTATATTTTGGAGGTGATGAGCTTCTGTTATTCAACTATATGATTGTAATTTGCTTTGAGATTTAGTGATATTTCTCCTTATGATTATGCACTCTATTACCAGACTAATGCCTTTATCTTTCAACAGGTATTTTGTTCTGACAGCAAGTGATTTGGAAGAGTGGTATCGTAACCCCGAGTCTTTTCACCATGAGCAGGATATGGTTCAGTGGACAGAAAAATTGAGGCCATGTGCTGAAGCTTTGTACATTGTATTATTTGAAACTAATAGCCAAGTAGGTGCCATTTAAACATCACAGGTTATCGTGTATTTTCACTTGTTGAGATATTTCAATCATTGACTGGGTTGACTATAGATTAATATGGGTGTGGTTGTGACTGTTATTTTTAGTTGCTAGGTCCTGTTGTGGTCTCTCTTCTTCAAGAGTCTATGAATAATTGCCCAACTTCAGTGACGGAAATTACTCCTGCATTGCTTCTTAAAGATGCTGCTTATGGTGCTACTGCTTATGTTTATTATGAACTCTCAAACTATCTGAGTTTTAAAGACTGGTAAGTTCAAAGCTACTATGCTTTATTGACGTAAGTCATCCATATTTCGATCTTGTCATTCCTAAAAAATTGAAGATCTTTCAATTTTGTTGTGCCTGGACTTTAGTAACCCAAGAAATCACAGAGCCACCCACTGGTAATGGAACTCTTTACAAAGTTTCATCCTGTGATAAGTTACAATCCCCTGATTGCTTATTTCAAACATCTGGCTGCATTTCCCAACTGCAATGGAATATTGCCACAACCGGTTATTTTCCTTCTTATCAAACCCTTGAAAGTAGAAGCTGATCAAACAAATTAGGACACCCAAATCTCATTCTCAACCAAAGTAAGTTTGTTGTTCTAAGATAATCACACAGCTACACTGGAAAAAAGAATGAGGCACAGTTTCAGTGTCAGATCTACACATAAAACACACATTACGGGAGCTATACGAGGCAATCTAACTTGCAACAAGTCACTAGAGTTAACTTATTCAATGGCTCAGATTTATATTTATTTAATCTATTAACTATTAAAATATTTTTTTGATCTTAGACCCTTCTTTTGTTAGGCTGTCGCTGGATTTTAAAGTACTCTGACTATTAACTATTAAAATATTTGCAGGTTTAATGGTGCTTTATCACTCGAACTCTCAAATGAACATCCAAATTTGCGTATCATTCATCGTAAAGTTGCTGTAATTTTGGGGCAGTGGGTTTCTGAGGTATATAATTTATTGAGTTGCTTTATGAATAAACTTCAAAATTTCACAATTCAATTTATTGAGTTGCTTTATGAGAAAGATTCTATATCTCACTACAATCAGTGGTCATCTAATCTTAGAGAGGCTTTTGTATTTAGACAAGGAAAGCAGTCATAGTGTATTGATAGATGTATAACCAAACTGTCTATGTGGTTCCCAGCAAGACTGCTTCAATTGTCTAGTCTGGCTTGGGAACCACTTATCTGCATTTTTGTTGTAATCACGGTACCTCTGGTACTCAGATTCATTTTTCATATATATATATATATATATCTTTGCTGACCAAAAAAAATTTTTATTAAAAGATTTGATGAGAACCTTTCTTATTTTCTTTCATGTCCCCAGTGTTGTGAAATTCAAAACCTATATTTCTATGTTGGTTCAGTAAAGGTTTATGACAGTAAAATAACTCATTATTCTCTTAATCCATCTAAAACCTTCAAATAAGGAAAAATTCATTTGTATTCACTTTATTATGTCTCTTCTATGCTTAACAGATCAAAGATGATACAAAAAGGCCTGTATACTGTGCATTAATCAGATTGTTACAGGGCAAAGATTTATCCGTCCGGGTATGTTACATAGACATGTATACTGTTTTCTTATTATTATTACTTATGTTTCTCTGCTAGTTCAACGTGTATATCCTTTATCTTGTTTTGGACTAACCATGTGAATATTTTTTTCTTAGCTGGCAGCATGTCGATCCCTATGTTTGCATATCGAAGATGCAAACTTTTCGGAAAGGGAGTTTGTTGATCTTCTTCCTATTTGTTGGGATTCATGTTTTAAGTTGTTCGAGGAAGTTCAGGAATTCGATTCAAAGGTAAATACTGGGAACTTTTTCCTTCTTGATTGAAAACTAAATTATTTTAGACACTATTGAAAAGGTGTAATGCAGGGTACGAAGGAAATAATTCTCCTTGGTTGGGAGTTTAAAACTCACTGACCTAGCCTGTCATGTGACCCCACCCAAATAGTCTGCACTGGCAAGCAATTTTCAAGAACATTTGTGGTGGACGCTGAGGGTTATGTAGTGTACTAATCTCATACTAAGGTTGTAAACCTCAGCAACAGTGAGGAATTGGGTCTATTGGAATTACAGTTTGGGTGATGAATGGCTATTCCTTAAAATATGCATTTATAATAGTGAACTTTCTTTGTTTTGCCCTTGGATGGATGTAGCAAGTAGGCCGTAGTTTAGATACGTTAACTTCTGCATCCATTTCTGGTTACAACAAACTAGACCTTGCTTTAAATAGTTTTGCTAAATATTTGGTTTTTGGTTGATCCCAATGACATCATTTGATCCTTGCAGCCGGCATGGATGTTACTAGCCAGTATGGACCATTCATTGTTTGACCTCCCTTTTAATTAGCAAGTTATAGATGGCTGGGGTTTTGGAACTTTTTGTTATCAGTTAGTTGCTAAAGACTAGCATCTTGTCTAAGGCAGCTGAGATGAGTGCCTCACTAAAGGGGCATCACCTCAACTTCTAAGTGCCCTTGACTACACAGGCACATTACATTTTCTTCCACATTACTGAAATTTATCTGCCTGGCAAGAGCAAACATATATTGTGTTAATTATAATCTGAAACTGAATTTTCGTTCAACATTTGATCCTATTTTTTTTATCGGCACATTTGATTCTATTAGTGAACTGTTGTTCATTTTGTTTTTAAATATTACTTCAGGTTCAGATTTTGAATTTGATCTCTATCCTCATCGGACATGTTAGTGAAGTTATTCCATTTGCAAACAAGTTGGTGCAATTTTTTCAGAAGGTAACACTAGAAATATCCAGTCTTTTATTTTATTTTGTCTTCTAACTTTTGTATTTTAATACTTGGTTAGGTTCAATGAAAGAAAAAGGTTCATTTTTTTCCCTCTTTTTTAGTGAATTGTGAATCAGTTTCTTTAATAGAAAATAGGTATGTCATGAGTAAATAAATCAACTCATTGGTTTGATGCTCTGATTTGTGTACAAGTCTCTAAGTTTATTACTAATTTGCTGCTAAAGATAAAAAATTTGTGAGATGACATGCCAAACATAATTTGGATGAGTTATTCAGGAGAAATTTAGGGTTGATTTAATATGCACATCATGGTTATTAAATCAGGAATCAAATCGTGAATGGGAAGGCTTATTTTCCAGATCACAAATCAAAGCATATATTGAATTATGAGATTCTTACCATTAATGAAAAATAGCAATTAGAATTTGGGTTTAGGCTTAACTCCACCTCACAAAATTGGTTTGTAAGGGGAGGATTTCCCCATACTTACATACACTACTTTGGCTAATCACTAGTCGATGTGGAATCTTCAAAACCCCCCTCATGCTGAGGACTGGACATCTTGAGTGTGAAATTTTTTAGGATTGAATGTTTGTGATGGTCCAATAAAGGCCCAAAAATAATTGCTAGGATAGGCTTCGAGACCAAATTAGAATTTGGGTTTAGGCCTAATTCAACCCCCCCCAACTGACTTGGAAGGTGAGGATTACCTTGCACTTGTATACATTATTTAGCCTTATCACTAGTCGATGTGAGATCTTTAACTATTGGGAAAAACCCGACTCCCATATTTGCTATAGAGATATAGCAAAGATAGAATATATAAATGATGGACAACCCTCATCCCATGAGCTAGCTTTTGGGGTTGAGTTAGGTTCAAAGCTACATTCTAAGATCAACATATTTGGGAATCAATCATGAATTGGAAGGCTTATATTCCAGATCACAAATCAAAATATATCTTGAATTATGAGCTTCTTCATCAATAATGAAAAATAGCACATATTTTTCATTTAAGAGAAGATTACAAATATCTAGATATTAGCATTTTAAAGTCAAATAACTCCTGACATAATTGACGAATTTAAATGTATAAACTTAAGAATATAGCTAACATTTTTTTTTATCAGCAAAAAATAATAGTATATATTAATATGATAAAACAGTACCAGTGGTACTGATATATATGCATGTCAATACTCTCCCAAGCAGAAGTATGGTTCCCTAATACACACTACCTGGCAGGCAATTAAGGAACCAGAAATCTGACTATGGAGATTTAGTAAATCCACCCAACACCTAATCCTAATTTCCCCTGATTACAAATCCGTCCCTGATATTACTGGACCAATGGTGAAAAGGTATATCGAAACCATTTTCTAGGTTTCTCATCCAAGTCCAGCAGAAAAAAATAGCATCCTCCATCAACTTGTTAACGTTTAGGCTGTGTCATTTGAGAAGATCATCCTATTCCTGTGGTGCCATACACACCAAGTTAGGGAAATCCACCAGGTGAGCCCACGCTGAATTCTAATACCAAGAAAGCTGGTACAAATTACAAAATGATTGCTGAAGAAAGTGCTGTCTTGGGTTATTCGGCAAAGGCCCGACCATGTTAATCCAAGACAATGATTCCCACCAAATCGGTTGAATTTTAGGACAGCTGAAAAATAAATGAGCTGTCATCTGTCCCTTATCCCTGCAGAATGGGCACATTTTGTCATTTATGTCAACATTTCTCTTGCAGAAGTTGGACTTAGTGGGCAATCTGTCCCTTATCAGTCTCCACGCAAAAAAGGCAGCTTTGCTCTGGATTTTTAACTTCCATATGTCTTTAAATGCCCCATCCAGATTCTCATCTCTTGAGCCATTGTCCAGCAGGTTGTATGCACTATGGACAGTATATATCCCACTTGGATCATTCAGCCACACCCACTTGTCTTGTTGGTGGGCATTTATGGTGACTCCTTGGATTTCTTCCAAAAAATTTGCACTCATACCTATCTCAGCTTCAAACAGTAATCTTCTCCACAGCAGAAACCATTCCCATGCTCCCTCTACACTGCTCCCCATCTGCTGAATGTATGTGTTGTGCTGGTTCGAATTTAGATAAAGCCTAGGATATTTTATCGTTAACGGAATCCCATCATTTTTCCACCCATCTTCCCTGAATCTGACTTTTGAACCACATCCCACACTCCATCTTGTATCGATTTAAACCAGCTATCCTCCCCCGACCCATGGCACATATCATGAAGGTCCTTCCACCACAGATTCAACAAAATTCCTCCTTTCTACATCCAGGCTCCTCCATCCCACGTACTTTGAGTCAACACTCTAGCCCACAATTTTTCTTGATGATTAAACAGGTTTCATCTCCATTTTCCTAGAAGAGCGCCGTTAAATTTGTTCAAATCCCTAATTCCCAAACCTCCTTTCTCCTTTGATAGGCATATTGATTCCCAACTTATCCACGCGATTTTCTTCTGCTCTACTCCTACACCCCAGAGGAACCACCTCTGCAACTTCACTAGCCTGTCGACTATCTTCTTTGGGATCCTGAATAATGAAAGAAAATAAATAGGAATTGAATTCATGGTGGATTTTATCAAAGTCACCCTTCCCTCAAATGAAAGATGCTTTTGCTTCCACTCCGCCAATTTTCTCTCACTTTTTGATAATGGGGTCCCAAGTCACACAACTTCTTGGATTTGCCCCTATCGGAACACCCAAGTGTGAGAAAGGTGCAGGTAGCAAGCTGCAGTTTAGATATGATGCAATGTTCCTCATCCACTGCAATTGCATCCCCATTGGCTCAAAATGACTTTTTGCAAAGTTTATTTTTAGCCCTGAAACCAGCTCAAAACTCCTTAGCATCACTTTAATGGCTTTTATGTTTTCCATTGACGCTTCCCCGAAGAAAATCATATTGTCTGCGTACTGAAGGATGCTGATCTCCACCATATTTCTTCCAACCATGAATCCCTTAAATTGGGTGCTATCCAACGCTTCTCTCATCAGACCCGTTAGGCCCTCTGTCACAATATTAAACAGAAGTGGGGCTAATTGGTCCCCTTGTCTAAGTTCCTTTTGGGGGATGAGTTCAGCTGACGAGCTCCCATTGATCAATACCGAGATAGAGGCTGAGTTAAGGCAGCCTACAATCCAAGTAACCCACTTAGAACAAAATCCCATTCTCCTAAGCATAGACACCAAATAGTCCCAATTCACTGAATCATAGGCCTTCTCATAGTCGGCTTTGAACACCAAACAGCTCCTATTACCTCTTTTCGCTTCCTCTACCACTTCATTTGCAATAAGCACACTATGAAGCATGTGTCTGCCTTCAATAAATGCAGATTGTTGCTCATCAATAACACCCGACAATACTTCTTCAATCTCCTTGCTAAGGCCACAATCTTATAGATACTTCCTATTAATGAAATAGGCCTATATTGGTTGAGGTTTTGTGGATCCTGCACTTTGGGGATCAGTGCAATGAAAGAGGCATTGGTTCCCTTCAGAAATCGTCCATTTACATAAAATTCATCCAAGAAGCGGAACAGATCAGGTTTAATTGCATCTCAGAACTCCTTCATAAATTTGAAGTTTAAACCATCCGGTTCAGGGCACTTGTCACTCCCACATTCCCACGCTGCGTCTCTTATTTCTTTCTCATGAAACCTTTCTACCAGATATTCGTTTTGATGCTGGTTAATTGTCTGAAATCTGACCCATTCCAACCTTGGTCTGGCCCCTCCACCTCCCGGAATCTCTTCATATAGAACTGACGGACCTCTTCTTTTACCCTGCTGGGATCTTCTATCCAACAGCCATCAACTAGCAGACCTCTTAGACATACTATGTCGTCGGTTCCAATTAACTGAGAGGTGGAAGAAGCGGGAGTTGCAGTCCCCTTCTTTAAGCCATTTGGTCCTTGACTTCTGTCAAAGCAAGGATTCATGAGAACTGGCTGCCACCCATAATTCTTCCTGCAGCTGCTTCTTCAGTCTAATTTCTTGAGCACTCAACTGTCTTTCTTCTCCGTCTTTTTCCAGCAAGTTCAGCTCCCTTTCAGTCCTTATCATCTTCCTCTGAATGTCACCAAATTGCCCTTTGTTCCAGATTTTCAATCTTTGTTTGAGGCCCTTTATTTTTTCTTTTAGCACATTACCACCCCAGCCCCTTATGGAATTTGTTGACCACCATTTGCTGACCACTTTTCTAAACGTCTTATCATGGGACCAGTAGTCCAGAACTCGAAAAGGTTTCGGTCCCCAATCCATAGATGAGGATGACAACAAGATAGGGCAATGGCATGAGAAGTTCCTTTCCGAGATGAACTGAGTGTTGCCTTGCCATTTATCAAACCAATCTGTAGAGACTAGAATTCTGTCAAGCCTACTCTTAGCTGTCCCATTTAGTCTATACCAAGTATATTTTCTCCCCATACAAGGCACATCATCAACTTCTAAGTCAGCAATCCAATTATTAAACTCCTTGATATTTCTCTCATCTTGCTGTCTTTGACTGGTGCCCACTCTTTCAGATGTGGTTCTTATGCTGTTAAAGTCACCTAGAATACACCATAAGCCTCCCAAATTGGCATTTCTCAGAGTTCTGATTTGATCCCACAGATTTCTCTCCATACCCACATCACTTGGCAAGTAAATATTCACAATACAGACTCTAACACCATCTGCAATCCATGTCCCTTCTAGGTAGATAAAGCCACAGTCACTGCACTTCTTTTCTAGTCTGAAAGCCTGTTCTCTCCATATACATAAGAGTCCTCCTGCTTTATTAATTGCTGGTTGCACTTCCCAGCTAATTTCAGAATCTCCCCACAATGTAATGAACCAATGGACTACACATACACAGCCTATTACACAGCACACAAAACACATAAAGCACAGTACGACCACAAAGCACTGCAGCAGAGAGCCAGATGACAATGGAAGATGAGAGGACCAGCATTGGGGGAGAGGCAGAGGGTAGGGTGCACTGGAACAAGGTTGACTTTCCTAAAGAAGGGCAGCAGACCAAACAGTTTGACACATTCCATCCGCCTTCATTAAAAAATGAATTTTCTTTTGAAAATAAGAATTTAAGATTGGTCTTTCTTTAATGAGGCAGACTATTTGTGTAGTCTTTCTCTTCTCTTTTCAGAAAAGGAGTTGCAATAAAATAAATAAAATAAAAAAAAACTTGATAATTAGGATCAAATCATAGTTTACATAGCTACAAGAACTCAAGCAAGAAGTTTTCTTAAGCTGTATGATTAATTTTATTTAACTTTACGATTCAACTGATTTTGCCTTACCTGAATCACTTGTCAAAGGATGTAGAATAAATTGTTTTGGATGGTAGAATACATATAAAAATATGCTAACTTGTTAATGACTATAAGTGTATAAGGAGTATACATTACTCTATATGTGTCTTTTACTTTCTAGTAATAAGCTGTTAGGCTAACTACTGTAGTTAGTAGTTAGTTTGTTATTAGTTAGCAGTTAAGTCTGTTAGTCTATGACAGCTTGTGACAGCTGTATCAACTAATCAAGGTTAGTTGACAGTTAGTGTAGTTGACTGTTACCTCAACTATATAAACCGTTTTGTAATCAGTTACAATTTGGGTTGAACAATATTGATTTCTCAATCTCAATTCTTTCTCCTCTCTCAAATTCTCTCAACTCTATTAATCACAATTTTATTTAGGTCTTATCCTGCAAGTTACATATCAGAGTAGCTAAAGTTAAATCCCCGACTAATCAAAATGGAATTTGTCTTCTTTCTATTTCTTTTATTATGGAAAGGTCTGGGAGGAGTCTTCTGGTGAAAGTCTGCTGCAGATACAGCTTCTTGTTGCTCTGAGGAACTTTGTGGTTGCTCTTGGTTACCAGTCACCCATTTGCTACAATATACTACTGCCAATTCTGGAGAATGGGATTGATATTAATAGTCCAGATGAACTCAATCTCCTAGAAGATAGCATGCTGGTAATCCTGCTGTCTTTTGTACTTATTAGATAGTACTATTGTTGTGAAGCGTATATCATGAAAATTCAACTGAATAACCTTTCAGTTATGGGAGGCCACACTTTCTCATGCTCCATCAATGGTGCCTCAATTGTTACAATATTTTTCACGCCTTGTGGAGATAATGGAAAGAAATTTTGACCATTTGCAGGTCAGACTTAGCCATACTCTAATAAATTTTTTATTTACTATTTAGTCATGTTCTCTGTATTCAAGAGAAAGACAGTGATTGTGTTAGTGGCACTAAAAATAGGGAAACTGTTCTTGGATATGTACTAGAAAAACAGACTTGTGTAATCTATATATGGAAGGCAAATCAATGTAGTTTTTTTCAGCTGGGTTCCTGATAAGTCAACAATTATTAAGTTTGTGAAAAGTGTAATCATTCAGTTTTGAATTTGATGGTGGTATCGAAATTTCAGACAATGGCATCCTGCTGCTTTGTGCTGTATTTATCAACTTGATAACTTTGTTGGGCTTATGATCATTATTACTGTTACATATTCTTCCTGGTTTAGTTAGTCCCCAACCCTAACAGCCTGTTGGGGACCTGATTTTAATATCTTTGTGATTTTTTTAAATTCATTCTCTTCATCTGAAGTACAGGTTGCTGTGAACATAATTGAAGATTACATAATTTTGGGTGGAAATAACTTTCTGAGCATGCATGCAACAAATATTGCTAAAATTCTTGATTTAGTTATTGGAAATGTCAACGACAAAGGCATTCTTTCAGTTCTTCCTGTGGTTGATATCTTAATACAGGTACGTCATTCCAAATTTTTCAATTTTTAAGACTAACAATGATGGATATGAACTGCTGGGACTTTTGGTATATGACGATGCCTCCTGTTAAGAGTTATAGGTTTAGCAAACAGTAATAGCATTGAGCATATTATTGATATTTGATAGGATGTAATAGAATACTCTAACGTCTAACCTAATACCTTTATTCATACTATATACTAGGTCAAGTACTAATTCTGTTAGTACAAACTCAACTGCTCAAACATTATTTTAACAATACTAAGAATATAATAATACTGATATCTTCTACCTCCTTTTCCTCCTCTTCTCCCTAAGCTTTTGTTTGAATTTGGATTGGGTGCTTTGATAGTTCCTAGCTTCATTAGCATCTTGAGGTTAACTTATTAAGCTTCTAAGGCATTAGGCATTTTTGTTTTTGGACCATTATGATCATGTAGGACAGTAATTTATTTTTAATAACCTATTGATGGATCTAATATCAATTTGGATTAGTTTTCTAAAAAAAGTGCATTTTTAATTCAAAAGGAACTCAATTAAATATTTAACTTCTGAAGAATCACCCAACAAAAATTCATTCCGACATTTATTAAAACTGATTTTTTTGGCATAAAAGCTTTCTTTATGTCATTGCCACCTTTTTGGCTTTTTAGAAATAAACCCATCCAAATGCACATCTAATTAAATTACTACGTTTTATAACTAACATAGAAGTTTTGGCAATTAAGTTCTTGTATTTAGTTCTTAAGTCAATTGGTATGCTTTTTTTTTTTTTTTTTTGATTAAGTGGAAAACCTAATTACTTATTTAGGAATTATAATTTCCTGTGCTTGTGAGTTGTGACTAAATTTTGAATATAGGATTATTCTGTAATTTTTTTTGTCTTGATACAAGTTGGCTGATAGTTTTGCTTTATTTTATATTTTAAAAATCATCAAACAGTATTTTCATTTGATTTTTCCTCTTTACAGTGTTTCCCCATGGATGTGCCGCCACTTATTAGCAGTACTTTACAAGTAAGTCTGTTATTAGCTTATAGATATCATTGTAAATCAAACTATGTGCTGTTCAATGAAAGAACTGGACCAGAAACAGAGGAAAAGATTGTATTGTTATGGTGGTACTTTCAACACCCAAGACCGAATACAAAATGAGTTCGAGGTCTCACCACCCTCCACTTCTCAATTTTCTCTCTAACCCCTAACTAACTTCTCTCAATTCTATTTATAGTTATAACTAACTACAGTTAGTTATCCTAGCTGTTATAACTAACTAACAACACTTTAGCTCTTCCAAAAATATCTCCTAACATACACCTTTCCCCATCTATCAATACCCCCTCCCCTCAAGATGGACCTTGTTCTCAAGGTCAAGTTGAGGAAAAACAGCCTGCATTTCATCAGCAAGTTCCCAACTATCTTCATGGTGGGGTAAGCCTCGCCATTTGATGAGAACTTCTTTTCTGCCATCTTCTCAAGTTATACTTTGCATTACTTTCTCTGGTTGGACTTGCAGTTCCCAATTCTCATTCAGGGCTGTTGGTAATAGTTGAGGGGAGCAAGTGGGCTTAACCGCTTTCTTGAGCAGAGATATATGGAACACCAAATGCATCTTGCTACCCTCTCAGAGTTCCAATTTATAAGCGACCTCTCCAAACTGTATCACCTTGTAGGGTCCATAAAACCGTGGACCCAACTTCTCATTTGTCTTTCTTGCTAGAGACTTCATTCTATAAGGTTGCAGTTTCAAAAAGACCCAATCTCCTTCGTGAAGGAGTAGCTCCCTTCTTTGATTATTTGCATATCTTTTCATTTGATCCTGAGCCTTGAGCAAGTTGTTCCTCAGTTCCTGTAATAATTCATCTCTGTCCACTCAACTGATTTACCTCTTCCAATCTGGAAGGAATGTCAGCTCCTTTAACTAAAAGTGGGGGTTCTTGTCCATACAAAGCTTTAAAAGGATACATTTTGGTAGAGATATTGAAGTTGGTATTAAACCAGAATTCAGCCGTGGCCAAGTGGTTAGGCCACTGTTTTGGTTTGGTTCCAGTTAAACACCTCATAAGCTTCTAAGCATCGGTTAGCTACTTCAGTCTGTCCATCTGTTTGAAGATGATAGGCAGTGCTCATCTTCAATTAGGTTCCTGCTTTCTTGAACAACTCCTTCCAAAAGAGACTCATGAAAAGTCTGTCTCTGTCAGATACTATTGAGGCAGGAAAACCATGCAGTCTCACCAATTCTTTAATGAATAACTCAGCTACTTCCTTAGCTGTATAAGGGTGACTTAATGCAAAAAAATGAGCATACTTAGTCAGCCTATCCACTACCACTAATATATTGTCCTTCCCTTGAGCTTTTGGTAAGCCTCCAATGAAATCCATAGAGATATCAGTCCACACCTTAGTTGGAATAGGCAGTAGTTATAGCAGCCCTGCAGGGGATAATGTACTAGTCTTATTTCTCCGACAGATTTCACATGCAGCAACATAATCCCTAGTAGTTTTCTTCATTCCTTGCCAAAACACCACATTTGCCACTCTCTTGAAGGTTCTAAAAAACCCTGAGTGTCCTCCCAAAGGGGAGTCTTGCAATTCTTTCAAAAGTAGAGGAATTTTAGTGGAGTTTTTTGACAGAACTAATCTATCCTTGAAGTATAGTTTACCTCCACGAATGGCATATCCAGGCTTCTTTGTTGTTTTAGTTAGAATTCCTTGATAAATTTCATATAATTCAAGGTAAGCTTGTATTTCTTCCTCCCAATCAGCCAATTCCCTCCTCTTGCACCATTGAAATTGCTGAAAATGAAAACTGTCTGGATAGTAGCCCACTTGAACTGTTCCTCACTCATAAGCCTCTGCTCATTTAAGAACTTCGAACTCCTTTAATTAGTTCTAATTATAAATTTCTTACCCACCGGATAATGCCTCCATTTCTTCATTGGTAACACCACATCCATCAATTCCCTCTCATACATTGACTTGAGTTGAGCCTTGTCTGAGAGAGCCTTGCTCCAAAAAGCTAAGGGTTTCTCTTGCAATAATACTGCTCCCAGTCCAGTTCCTGACGCATCAGTTTCTAGGACAAAGTTCTTAGAGAAGTGATGAGAATCCAAAAACGGCCCAAATACAGGGACCTATGACTAGGAGTAGGACCAAACAGTCAGATAATACCCTCCAACAAATGGTATCAAACATACTTAACAAGGCCCAAGTGAAGAATGATGAAGGCCCAAAAGTACTACCAAGAGCCTTAATTGTTGCTGAAGGCCTAAACTAATTTGAAGACCCATGTCAAATATGTTTTTTTTTTCTATTTCTATTCTTTCGTTGTCATTTTGGCCCAAACTAATTTAAAGGCCCATGCCTTTTTTTCTTTCTATTTTTCGTTTTAATTTTAAATTAAATAAAATTGGTGCCTTTCCAGCTACACCTCAGATACACTATATGTATTGAACTCGTTTTCAATAGAGGAACTTTTGACATTTTGCGAATATTTTGTGAAAGCTCTCTGGGTTCCTTGTTGAACCATTCTCGGACTTATCAAGATAATCCTTGTGACGTCTACCCTGACTTATCTTCCCTCTCTCAAAGTGGCGTCATCCAAACTTTGTGACCTGTATCAAGCGATTCACTTCTAGTAAGATCACATCAAGAAGTCTGGTACCGCCAAGATAAGGATCTTCTTCATTGCTGCCTTAAGCTCTTCAGAAGCCTGAGTGGTTTCTTCCTTCCATTGGAATGCATCCTTCTTTAGCAGAGCGTTCAAGGGCTGTGCAATTTTCCCATAATCCTTCACAAACCTCCTGCAATAGCATGTCAACCCTAAGAATCCCCTTAAACCTTTAGCATCCTTAGGTCTGGGCCAATTAGTCATTGCTACCAGTTTACTTGGGTCAGCTTCTACCCCTTCTTGAGATGATATGCCCCAAATATTCTAGAGAATTCTGGCCAAAGTTACATTTTTTCCTGTTCACCTTCAATTCATGTTGCTGCAGCACTTGCAATACTGCCCTCAGGTGCATGTTGTGATCCTTCAAACTGCGACTATATACCAGAATATTATCAAAGAAGATCAATGCAAATTGTCGCAGAAAAGGTCAAAGCACCTCATTCATGAGTGCTTGGAAGGTGGATGGCGTATTGGTTAACCCAAATGGCACAACCAAGAATTCGTAGTGACCCTCATGTGTCCTAAAAGCTATTTTCTGGACATCCTCTTCTTTCATTCAGATCTGGGGATAACCAGAGTGCAAATCCAGCTTTGAAAACCATTCAGGTCCTTCAATTTCATCTAATAATTCCTCTATAATGTTAATTTCTCAAAGTTCGCCTCAACCTCACCCAAACCAGCCAACCATTCCAACATACTTCTCAAATTGGCCTATGAAACCTTGCACTGTCTCTTCTTGTTCCAGTGCTAACAACACCTTAAAAGGATTTCCCAGGCTCGAAATTGATAGATGGGGAAAGGTGTATGCTAGGAGATATCCTTGGAAGAGCTAAAGTGTCGTCAATCAGTTAGGATAGCTAGGAAAACTAATTGTTAGTTAGTTATAACTAATTGTTAGTTTGTTAAGAAACTATAAATAAAATTGAGGGAAGTTAGTTAGGGGTTAGAGAGAAAATTGAGAAGTGGAGGGTGGTGAGATCTCAAACTCATTTTGTATTCTGTCTTGGGTGTTGAAAGCACCACCATAATAATACAATCTTTTCCCCTGTTACTGGTCAACTGTGTGTGGACGTTTGTAGTAGGAGATTTTTTTTCCCATGCCGCCGCCAGCTTTTGTATCATCCCTTCAATCGAACTCAACCGCAATTCCATTGCTTTGTGATTCTCTTCTATTGCTTTCTCCATGGCTTCCATGCACGTCTCCATTCTCGCGTTCGTCTTAATCACCATTAACAATTCTAAGCTCCAAGATCGAAGCTCTGATACCAGTTGATAGAACTGGATCAGAAACAGAGGAAAATATTGTATTATTATGATGGTGCTTCCAACACCCAAGACAGAATATAAAATGAGTTCGAGGTCTCCCCACCCTCCACTTCTCAATTTTCTCTCTAACCCCCAACTAACTTCTCTCAATTCTATTTATAGTTTCTTAACTAACTAACTAACAGTTAGTTATAACTAACCAACTGTTAGTTAACCTAGTTGTCCTAACTAACTGACAACACTTTAGCTCTTCCAAGGATATCTCCTAGCATACACCTTTCCCCATCTATCATTCAACTAATGTTTCATAGTTCACAATGTAGAGAAATTTTTTGAAGCCCTTGAATTTTTTATTGCAGAAGTTAATAGTAATATGTTTGAGTGGAGGAGATGATCACGATCCTTCTAAAACATCTGTTAAAGCATCTTCGGCTGCCATCCTGGCTAGGCTTTTGGTGATGAATACAAATTCACTTGCCCAATTAGCATCAGATCCATCAACTTCTCAACTGCTTCAGACAGCATCCATCCCAGTTCAAGAAAATATACTTCTTTGTCTGGTTGACATTTGGGTTGATAAGGTTGGTGTGGCTATGCTTTAGAGACAGTGTTTTGTTCTAAATATATTGCATATTGTCTTGTCTGTGCTTATACTAACCTGTAAGTTGCATTAATTAATACACCACAACTTTAAAATGATTTATGTTTGTGTGACTTTTGATGAATGTACAAGTGTCTGAAGTGTATATAATTTTGGAAAGGAAGTGTCTTGTTTGAATCTCATTGACAGTATCGTGATCTAGTCTAGGTCCACTACTCTGCTGCATTTGATACATTTACTTTTTAATTTATGCAATATGCACCACCATGTCAAGGGTGTAAGGGAAAAATGTTTGCCCATGGCTGGAAGAATTTATATGATGTCCTCTGCAATGTGCTGTAGGATGTCACATCATGTCTTAAAGATCAATATCTGATTAAGTTTTCAGTTGGCATTTAGTTGTTATGTGTAAATGGGTCATTTTGGCCAATTTAATTTTGTATCCTTTCTTTATTGTGAATTTATGCATATAATTTTTCCAGGTAGATAATGTTTCTTCCATCCAGAAGAAGACAATTGGCTTAGCCCTCTCAATAATTCTGACGTTAAGACTGCCTCAAGTACTGGACAAACTGGATCAAATTTTGAGGTACTAATCTTTAAATATTATTAATTGTTTGCAAATAAGGAGTAAGTGACCCCTGTATATGTTTTGATGTGCAGTGTTTGCACTAGTGTAATTCTGGGCAGAAATGATGACTTAACTGAGGAAGAGTCCAGGTTAGTTTTTTGTACTTGTAGTCTGTTTTTGGCACTTAGTAAAGAGTAGTAGGTAGGAACCTTGGCTGATTCTTGTTCTTGATCTGGTTTCTTTATGTGTTTTGTTTTTTAGTCTTATTAGAGATACCATTCATGTATTTTTGTTTAATAGCTTAAGCTGTTGCAATAGTTGGTGATGGCAGGTCTCATATAATGAGACTTGCCATAACTTGAAAAAGCTTATTAGTTCTGAAGGAAGTCTTATGGTTTAGAAACTATAATGGGGGATTTCCCTAGCTTTATATGGCATTCAGTAATTTTTTTAAAAACATAATTCTTCACGTCTATTTTCAATAACAGTGGTGACATAAGCTCCAGCACGTCTCCTGATGAGGGCACTATTCCTAGTAAAGAATTCAGAAAAAGACAGGTAACAATCTATGAAAACTAGATGAAATTTCCATTTTTGAATGATGTACATCATGAGAGTAACAAAGGAACTAATGCATTTATTTATTTTGTTACTAGATCAAATTTTCAGACCGTATCAATCAGCTGTCTCTTGAGGACTGTGTGAGAGAAAATCTACAAACATGTGCTGCTATTCATGGAGAATCATTCAATGCTGCAATGAGCAGTATGCATCCATCTGCGTTTGCACAATTGAAGCAGGCGTTAAAGATGACATAACTGGGTGACATTTAATTCTTATTCTGGTGGTGCTATGTGCAGGCTCAGTTTTTGTGTTCATAGATTGATACTTCTTATAGGGTATGTTTCCTTTCTGTGTCCATCTACTTTGCTTTTCTACTCCCCCTCCCTTTCTTTTACTTTCCGTACCTACCAATTCCCTAATGTGTTAGTTTTTCTTTAACAGTAATACAAGTCATTCTCTATTTTCATTAACCTGAGTGCCACAATTGATGACAGAATCAGTCATACAGAATAACTTCCAAATTGTAGGCCGTATAAGTTGTGACTTCCAAGAATAATAGCAATGAACTTATTGGACAGTAAATCATTGGACTGAGAAACATTTAGTTGTGTGTTCATGATGAATAGTAACAATAATAATAATAAAATGTTGGAAAGGGTTGCCTGATCTTAATGGACTGGTTTGTTTCCAGTTTCCCTTTTTCCAACTCTCCTTTTCTTCTATTTTCCCATAGTAGTTTTATCTGGCCCTAGACATTTCAACGAGTGATCAAAATGAAGATTACTGTGATCATGATTGAAATTATATGTTGATTGAAATTACTGTGACTATCTTGTCTAAAAACTGTGATTATGGATTATTGCAATTTATGACTTCTCTAGTTGTATCTGATCATTCTGATGTTAATAATATCTTTTTTTTTTTTTTTCCAGGATGATAGTGAAGTTTTATTACTTGAACTGGTGGTTTTTGACACACTTGTTTAAAATTGTTTCCAGGTCATGGTTTTCCCCTCATTAAAAATCATTTGTCTATGCCTGTTGGCAGCGTGAAACTATGTAAATAGGATGTTGTTCCCTTATCATATATAGAAAGGGGCAGCATTGAGTCCATAGTGTTTCATTTACTTTACTGAGAATGACAGGAAATGTGAAATGTTTGTAGATGCTGTTTTGGGCACATTCGGATGTGTAGTGCAAATTTTACCAAAAGTTCTTTGAATTGCAGGTTTCACCCGTGGATAATCATTTGCGCACATACTTTTTCATACCTTTTCTCATACTAAGCTGTTGCGTTAAATCAAATGATAGATCGATTCTAATGAGTAAATATTTTAAATGATAAGTCGTTAACTAAATTATTGATTTTACTGGCTGGGGTAATTAGTTAATTCAAGTAAGGGATATATGAACAATAAACCATTACAAGAATCCAGTTTATTTATTTAAAATCGGCAAATGATGGTCAAACTATGTAGAGTGTTGCTAGGTGCACCCAGCATTCTTAAAAAATGGTAAAATTGCCTTTGTTTAGTTTTTTTCTTACGGATCAAGTTGATTCGTAACTTCCTGATAAAGTTGATCCGGCAGTCTCTTGCGGATCAACTTGATCCGTAAGAGGAAAAATAATTATAATATACTTTAAAATACAACATATTTATTTATAATATAATTAAATCTATTTTTTATTTTATTAATTATAATATATTTATAAATATTGATTTATTATAAATAATTAATTTTTTAATATATTTTTTTAGAATAAATTTGTTTAGAAGATGATATTAAAATACTTACTTAGTCCCATTATAATTATTGTTTAAGGTTATTTTATATATATTAATAAAAATCAATAAATACATAAAAGATAATATTATAAAGAATTAATCATATAATTATTAATATTATAAAGAATATAAAAAAAATAATTAGTATTATATAAAAAATTAAAATACTAACTACTTTATAATGCATTTTAAAGTTATATTTAAAGTTATATTTTGATGTCCATTTATATAAAAAATTAAAATACTAACTACTTTAGATAACGAATGATGTCCATTTTTTGGTTAATTATTTTTTTTACCCTGTTTTCAACTTCTTTATTTCAATTATATTTAAAGTTATATTTTAAATTATTTTTTATTAGTTGGTAAACTAAGTTAACTAGACCATTTTAATAACACGCGTATATATAGACACAAATGGAATACACAATCAATGAAAATAAATAAAACTAACATTAGTAATGAAAATAAATAAAACTAACAATACTCATGAAATGAGTTCATGTACAATATCTGTATATACAAGGAATATCAATGTAAAATATGTACATAAACTACGCCTGATCAGTGCGCCGCCTGCGTCTACACCTAACGTATATTAGATGGTCCTGTGTCATACTCCTGGCCAATCTGAGGCATTCTTCGATCACCTCATGTGTCGATGAGCCAGGCGTGATCACCCCTAGACTCAGATGACGCTCTAACCTCTCAGCAATGTCATCACAAACTTCCTGTTACATACAAAACAAACTAATTACACAAATTATTATGCAAATATTGAGGTAAATGACGTACATTATTAGTATTACTTACCACTGCATGTCTGGGCTCCTCCGCAGATGTCGACGATGCTCTTGGCTCCGGCACGCGAGGGATATCTGTCTGCGGGACCTGAGGGACGACTCGGGGCTGCGGGGCGTGACCATGAGGCAGAGGATCTAATGCGTGGCCTGGTGTCATGAAAGGATGGGAGATGCGGAAGAACCAGTCGATGTAGTCACTGGAACACGCCCCTGGCACAACGCACACGTCACCTGTAGGTACGATATGATCCTCGTAGTGCATTTACCTGTCGTGTATATCATCATACGAGACCCATGAATCGACTGGAGGAGCAGGAATGATTTGCGTGTAACCAAACTGCCGCACAACCCTCTCTGGTCGATAATAAACAACAAAAGGCCCCCAACGCAAGAAACTGAAATAGCATGATCTGACGTGGAAGTCCCGGACCTCCCGATGCTCCCCATACGGGATCCAACAGACATCTGAAATCCGGAGTCGGTCCAGGCGCTCCCTGTACGACGGCGTGCGAATGCTCTTCACGGTCTTCTTCGTCGCAATCCACCTGCACGCACGCGGAGAAGCCTCGTCGTAGTCCTGATCAGCGGTGGACTCCGCAACCGAGGGAAAGTGCTCGTAAATCCAGCACTACATATGTAACATTCAAATTATAAACATTAATAATGAAAGTGTAACAAAATTTAAAGTTGAACATTGTTTAGCCTGAATGAATGAAAAACATATTTGTTACCTGCAGCAGTGTGATGTAACCGCCAAGTTGTCGACTGTGGCTCATAGATGCATCGTTCAGCTGGTCGTACATATAAACCAAAGCAGTCACTCCCCAAGCGTACCTCTCTGTCATACTGAGGTCACGAAGGGCCTCCAAGTAGACAACATGGACATTGGTTGCACTCTTGTTAGCAAACAGAGTGCAACCCAGTAGGTCAAGAAGATATGCGTGAGCCGCAGTTGTTCAATGACCTGCCTGGCATCGGCACTGATATATATCACGTACCCATTGTAGGCGTAAATACGGTCCACGACACTGGACTGTCTCAGCCCTAACAGACTCTAGAGACACCATCAACAAGTCCACCAGCATCTGAACCGCATCGTCCACGTGCAAGGGCTCAAATGCGTGTAAGTCGCCTATAACGGGAAGATGGAGAAGAGAGGAGACGTCGTCCAATGTGATGGTGAGCTCTCCCATCGGGAGATGGAAACTAGACGTCTCCCGGTGCCACCGCTCCATAAACGCGGACAAAAGTCCCCGATCGCCGGTGTCTACCGAACACGCGATCAGAGGACTTAGTCCTGTACCAGCAATAAGTCCCTCAATGGTAGGGACAGGCCTGCCTAAACTGTGGACCTTCCTCCCATGAGAGGATAGCTTCAATTCAGAACGCTCCTGAATTGAAGTATAAAAGGAACGCAAAATTCGTTAAAATTATCATTTAAAGGAAAACTAATAGTATAATTTACAAGTAACTAAAAATAAATAGTATAAATACCTCTCTCGTCTATACGCTGCAAGCAGCGTGGTCCGCATACGCTGTCAACACGGATGGGTCGCTCGGACCACCCGGAAATCCCTGGTGCTGATCCTCAGCCGCCTCTGCGCCTGCGTCCGCAGGAATGTCCTCCACAGCAGCTGGTGCCTCCATCGGGTCATCCTGAACATCTGGCGCAAGGATGACTGGCTCATCGACGTGATCCGCAGTCACAGTGACTCGCTGCCTCCGTGCGGATGCAGTAGGTCGTCGACGCTGCGGAGCATCATCGGAATGATCACGATCTCCTCTACCCAGACCTATGTCAGTGACCTGACCTAAGGCATGATCTAATCCTCTAGTCCTAACCATGATCTGCAAATGAGTACCACAAAATCCATCACTCATTTCGTTTTCTCAAATTTCAAGCATTTGGTTAACTCGATTCAATTACTCTAATGACCACTTGTTGTTTTATCATATGTTTTACTTATTAGAGAGAAACTTGCTGAGCTTTATGAACCTGACAAACAATGGTCAACAAATTTGTGTGGATAACAAACTAAGCATAAACAATGGTCAACAACATCTCAAATGCTTAGTGGTATTGACCTTGATTCAGCAAGGTGTTGTTTTGTGGTCAACAACATCTCAAATGTGTGTGGATAAACAAACTAAGCATAAACAATGGTCAACAACATCTCAAATGCTTAGTGGGAAACTTGCTGAGCTTTATGAATCTGAGAAACAATGATTCATGAAGGAATGATGTGTGTGGATAAACGAAATAGAATCAAAATATACCATTTCTCAACACAATATTGTGTTTTGTTCTATTTTTATGATTGACCAAAGCTAGAATAAAACCCATTAGAGGATTGAGTAAAGGAATAAAATAGCTAACTTGAACAAGTGCAGAAGAAGACTTAAATTCTTACTAAAATTTACAAATTTGGATGGCTCCAATAGAAGTAACCCACTACTTTAAACTAATTCAATTGCCATAACATGTTCACTTCATTATGATATCAATGTCAATTCCCTTCCTTGTTGGCTATCACAACTAGGACCATTCCTTGTTATACTGCTTGTGACAATTCCATCTAAGAACAATATATATTAATATATAGAACACTATTGATGTTCAGTCTGAAATAGAAATAAGAACAGCTAGTAAAAGTTGCAATCATTATAGGATTTGGATTAATTGTTCTCCTAACCCTCATAAAACTTTCTCTCTAAATGTTTTCTATATACACTAATTGATTGTCCTTATAGTATTCTATCTAGAAATAATCCACACTGACCAATATGTTTTTGTTGACCAGTTCTATAAAAAGCTAATAATGCTAGTCCTAAATATGTTGTGAACGTTGAAATTGAAGTTAGTAGTGTGACCACCGGATAATGAATGTTTTCTCCTTTTAAGACATGAATAATTCATTGTCTTTGTTCAAAGCAAAGAAGGTTGGGCTGCTTTTTGAAGAATGAAATGATTGCAGGCCTTTGAGCTTTAGAGGGAGCAAAATAAATTCATAGACATTAGGCAAGTGAGTTAGGTGAAGCAATGATTTCCCATTTTCCTTTTTCTCTCAAGGATCAACATTTAATCAAGTTTTAGAGATTTGTCCTAATCATGTTACTTTTGAATTTAATTTGCTGAGGTTGTCTAGACATTTGAATCAGTTTTCCGATACCACATTCAATTCTAAGTGGCAATTACATCAAAGGCAATTACATATTCACATTAAATCAAATTGAAACAGTAGATATTCTCCAAAATGACAATATTTATCAAATATTTAGCATACATTCAGAGCTGATCCTAATAACCAAAATTCCTAATTTAAAAAAAAAACTCACAATGTATCAAATAATTGACAATTTTTCAAATAAAATGAAGTTGTGAGTAGTTTACGGATCAAGTGATCCGTAAACCACTTAATATGCTTTACGGATCACTTGATCCGTAAGCATCTTCCGGATCAACTTGATCCGAAAAATGCTTACGGATCAAGTGATCCGTAAACAACCCAGCAACTTCCCGACAGCGTTTTTCGCCATCGCCGACAAAAATCAAAACGCGAACGACAAACTTACCTCGAAGAAGAAGCAGAAACGCGAAGACCCACACCTTCCTCCTAAACACGGCAACAATGGCGGCGATGGCGGCGAAGAAGAAGACTAGCGGCGAAGAAGAGAAGAACGAAGAAGCTGTGCAGGAGGAAGAAGAAAACTGAAGAAGCAGAACCGTTTGAGGAAGAAGAAAACGTGCACGGGAGAGAAAGAGGCGAGAGAGAGAGGTTACGTTTTTTAAAAAAAAATTATTGAAGGGCATTATAGCCTTTTCACAGCAATTGTTGGGTGCACCAGCAAAACTGTTGGGTGCACCTAACAACACTCAACTATGTAATACAAGTTACTTGGCGAAAAGATCAAATGGCCGCAATAATTTTTTAAAATTATTAAATGAGGCTAAATTTTAAATTAATACCAAGAAATAAGTTTTGGGATAAGGTGTCCCACGGCACAAAGTTGTAAATATATAACTTTTTTTTTTGCTACTTGTAAATAAATATTTTATTTTTGATTTTTTTAATGATGACTTTAAAGTTGCAATTATTTTAATTTTTTTTTGAAATTTTATTAGAACTCTTAAGATTAATTATTAAAATTAATTAATAACAACACCCAAGAAGCTTCTTCCATAATAATCCTGATGGCTTGTTTCTTCACCAAATCAAACCAAATTCTAGATACCGTAGAACAAGTGACTCCAAAGATGTCAAAGCCAAGCCGTCAACCTTGATTCATTGTCAGTTGCATTATAATATTTTTACCGCGATATGTCTATATGCTTATGAACATGCACAGGTATCAAGAATCTCATCTTTAAGCTATCAGTTATAAGCTATCACAAATATTGTACTCTTAACCATGGCTTATAAAATTTTATTCAGAAGCCCCCCTCTAGGCAAAATATGAGTAAAAGATTCCTTATCAATAAAAAAAACTTATTTGGAGTCGTAAATCATTTACAACTTCTAATAAAAATTAAAAAACTTATTACTTTAAAGTTGTAATTAAAAAATAAATTAGTAGTCATAAACATTTTTACAACTTCAGTAGAAAAGAAAATAAAAAAGTTATAAATTAATTTACGAATTTGTACTTAGAAGTTATGAGATACCTTACAATTTATCTCTATCTAGATATTAATTTAAAATTTACTCTCATTAGGCCGTTTTCCCCATGTTACTTCTTTCACTTGGAACGAGTTTTAGCCGTTTCTTTAACTGGTTATCAGTTACTAGCCACAATGAAGTGTGGAATAGGGTTACTAAAATAATTAGTTTTTAAAAAATAACTATAACTATAACTAGTTTTATATAATTACTTATATAAAAGTAGTTATAAAATTATAATCAGCTTTATAGTTATGGTTATTTCAAATAATTTATTTTTATCTAAAAAAATGAGTTTTTTAAATAATTTATTTTTATTCATTTATGATTATGTTGATTTTAGATATAACCAGTTATATAATTAATTAATTCATAATTAGTTTATATATTTATTTTAAAAATAATAACTGATTATGACCAGTTATATAAAAATTAATTATAATACCTACTTATAATCTAATTATTTTTAAATTATGGTTATCCCATATTTTAGGTGGATATATCTTTTTCACTTGTTGTCTAGAGGCTTTTTGACGCATAAGATCCTCGTAAAGGTAGTAAGCACACAGCATATTACATTTATATTGAGAGTGCGGTATAATTTATTTATTTTTCTTTCGGAAAGAGTTTTCTAAAGAAGACATGAAAGGTGTATGCAAATGTAAGATTTTAGTGCATTCCACTCTAAGGAGTAAAACACTAAAAATTAAAATTTTCAACAATCATGTTTTATGTAAAACACTATATGTTTATGTAATTTTAACAAACACTTGGGGTACAATTAAGATTCTTTCACTCAAATACAACTTTTATTGTATTGAACTGAACTCTAAGCTGCTTTGATTTCATGTAACAATTTTCCTAAACATGGGATAAAGTAAAAGACAATCTGCTTTACCGGTATTCTTGTCTCTATTTTGGAGAACCTCATGAAATTTAATTTAGTATCATCGATTATCTTTAGAAATTCCATACATGACGACACACCACCGAGGACCGTTCGATTCACTGTTAAGTTTTCCCAATCATGAAATGAAATGAAATTTTAGGAGGAATGAAGAGAATCATAATTAGAACACCAGCTAGACACAGTATTAAAAACATGAAAGAAGCCAAATTACCTAGTAGAGAATGACATAATTTGAAAATTTTGGCTTATTTTACGGACCTAGATGCTTTCATCCATGAAACTAAGAGCATCTTCAATGAGAAGTGTTTCCATGATTTCTTAGACTAAGGAACGGTTTCTTGTGAGTTCTTCTGCATTGGAGCATAGTGGCGTGGTAAAGTGAGTTCCTTGTTAAGAATAGTTTCTTATATAAGAAACTCTAATGTTTAAATTTCTTGTGGTTTCTTACAATTTTTTATGAATGACATGACATGCGGGGACCACAAGAAGTGATGAGGAGATCACAAAAAGATGATTAAGAAACTCACATGAGTTTCTTACATTGGAGATGCTCTAAGCACAACTTTATTCCCATCAATGAAAAACTGCTTGATTTGGTGGCTAAGAACACCCTCAACAATTTTAAAGTCATAGGAAGCAACAAAATTTTGAATTGCACCGATTACATCCTTCTTCTGAGGAAAGAAGAAATTTGGTTTTAAAAAGATAAGTATATCACTACTGCTAAAATAAGGTCATTTATACTGTGCTGTCTAAAATAGATAAACATGCTGGCAAATGACAATATATAACTTAGCATAACCATAAAATAATTTCCAGCTTATTTTGAATAATTAGACAACAGGGAAAGGAGGGAATCAATGTACCACTAAATATATCTCAGAAAAGTTTTCCTTATTCTAAAGGTTTTATAAATGTTATTATGTTACTGTATGCTAGAAAATATTTTATTTATTATATATCGTTTTTCAAATTAGAATGACTTTAGTATTTATTTTCTTTTGTCTAGTCGTGTATCATCTTTATCTTACGGCATATTTTTATGAATTTTTATATCAAATTAAATTGACATTTTTTAATTAATTATCCATTAAAGATAACTTTTAATTCCACTCATTATTTAATAAATAAATTTTTTATTAAAAAATCACTAAAATTCCATACATATTTTGTTAATCATTATATACATATTAATAAAACATTTAAATTTTTATAAATTAATTTTTATGAATTAAATGAATTTATAAAATTTAAATGCTTGTGATTTTTATAAATTTTAATCTATATTACGTATTATTAGTAAGATAACTTTTTGAATTATTTAATTTTTTTCATATTTACGTGTACTTAATGACACCTTATTAAATAAGAGTTATCAATGAATTAGTTTCCTGTTAATTGATTATTGGTAGTTAGAGATTAATCAACAGCCATTCATTAATTGATAACAAGTTCACAACTGATTGATACCGACAAAAAGCATTATATTTTTTTTAAAGGGACAAAAAAAAACATTATATAAGCTCATGTATGTGAACTTTCGCCAATCAACGCAATTAATCAATGATTTTTTTTAACAGATTTGTTCCGTTTTCTTCTTTTATCTTGTACATGAAACTCGTTGATTGAATACGATTGAGTGATTGATACTGGCATAGAGCGTTATAAAAGCCATATGTGAGCCTTCAATAGGTGCAATGAATTAACATATAACTAAATCTTTTTTTTTTTTTTGGAAGGCAAAAGATATATATATTATTAATAGGTAAACTAATACCTGTGGTACCAGAAATAAAGATTACAAGGCACCAGAGTGCTACCCTCCAAAATAACCACCCACCCAAATATAGCAAGATTATAGAAGCCCATTCATACTATCCAAAGGAATTCAATATATTGGAAGACCAATGGTTGAAGTTAATATTAAAATCTTTTTCTTTAGCCTTGAGCCAGGACCAAACTAAAAATATAGCATGATCCATGACTTTATAAGGATCAAAAGGTTTTCCTTGGAAAATCAGGTTGTTCCTATGGTGCCAAATAGAGCTAGTTAAGGCAATCCACCACCCACACCTTGTATCATGATTCACAGGTTCCCCAAAGCCTTCATAGAATTGAATAAAGTGGCACTTCGGGGTAATTGGAAGAGGACCTACTACCCGGATCCATCTCATGGATTCCCACCACAAACCTTTTGTCAGATTACAGTTGAAGAATAGGTGACCCACATCCTCCTGTACACTACCACACAAAGGACAGTTATGTTCCTGGATATTGATATTTCTTCTTAGGAGATTGTCCTTGGTGGGGAGTCTATTTTTAAGGAGCCTCCAACAGAAAACCGCTACCCGAGGGGGAATTTTCAACTTCCAGATTGTCTTATAAATCATCCCATCTGAACTTGTTGTGCTAGGGTTAATGCATAAGTTGTAAGCTGATTTAGTAGTGTATTGACCATGGGGTTCAGCCAGCCACATCATAGAATCTCTAATATGCCTCTAAATAGGAATAGAGCAGATTTCCTCCATAAACTGCACAGCTAAATCACTTTCATGATCGAATAAATTCCTCCTCCACCTGAGGTCCCACCCCCAACTATCATTATTAAAATCACCCATGTTTGAGATGAGGGAATTTTGCTGTCTACTAATCCGAAAAAGTTGATTATATTTCTGCTCAAGAGAGTAGTCTGCCCCTAGCCACTTGTCTGTCCAGAATTTGATTCTTTCCCCACTCCCAACCTTCCAAGTCAGATGATATTTGAAAATATCGGGATCTGACCGATGGTATAGCTTTCTAAGGTCCCTCCACCAATGGGAATGACCCCTCTTGTCTGTATCAAGCTGGAATTCTGACCAACCCCCATATTTAGAGTTTAAGACTCTTACCCAAAGCTGTTGCTGACCAGATGCAAAAGCCCATATCCATTTGCCCATTAAAGCTACATTGAATTTTGAAATATCCTTTATTCCCAAACCCCCATCATTCTTGGGCAGACAAATATCAGCCCATTTCACCCAAGGAATTTT
Source organism: Glycine soja (assembly GCF_004193775.1). Classification (NCBI taxonomy): domain Eukaryota; kingdom Viridiplantae; phylum Streptophyta; class Magnoliopsida; order Fabales; family Fabaceae; genus Glycine; species Glycine soja. The sequence goes on along the minus strand of NC_041019.1, from coordinate 48,272,957 downwards.
GTTATGAGCATTGTCTCCACCCCCATAGAAAATTCCTTTGTAAGGATATGAGTGTTTGGACTATCCTTTGAGGTATCTTGAAAAAGGAGAGAAGGTAAATTGGAAGGGCATTGAGGACATAGTTGATAAGGGTAACCTCTCCCCCATAGATATGTCTTTCTGGGCCCATTTGGATAATTTAGATTTGAATTTAGTGATGAGAGGCTCCCACACCAACTGACTTGAAGGATTGGCACCAATAGGGATGCCTAAGTAGTGAAAAGGATAATCCATTTGACCACAGTTCAGGGTATGAGCTGCTTCCAAACCCCAATTAACTCCACCTTCTATGATTCCAAATTGGCTTTTAGCAAAATTAATCTTTAAGCCAGAAGCCAATTCAAAGCCTCTAAGTAGAGCCTTTACAACATAGACATTCTCCCAAGCAACCTCACCCACAAAGACAGTATCATCAGCATATTGCAGTATATTGATAGGTTCATTCCTCTTTCCAACTAAGTAGCTTTTGTAGAGATTTTTCTGGGCTGCTTCCCTCATCATATCAGTGAGTCCTTCCCCAATTATGTTGAAAAGCAAGGGGGCTAAAGGATCTCCTTGTCTCAAGCCTCTTGAGGGGCTAAATTCCTTAGATGGGCTACCATTAATCAAAACTGATATGGTTGCAGATTAAAGGCAAGCTGATATCCATTTCCTCCATTTTTGGCAGAACCCCAACCTAAGCAGCATATAATCCAAGAAGGACCAAGATACAGAATCATAGGCCTTTTCAAAATCCACCTTGAAAATCATTGCTGGCTTCTTGCTTCTCATTGCTTCCTCCACCACCTCATTAAGGATCAAGATGCCATGAAGAATATGCCTTCCTTTGATGAAAGCTGACTGTCTTTCATCAATGAGATCATCCATAACAGACCTTAATCTGTTAGACAGCAGCTTGGCTATCATTTTATACATGCAACCTATCAAAGATATAGGTCTATAATCATTGAGGGACTGAGGGTGATTCATTTTGGGAATTAAGGCCACAAAGGAAGCATTGTTGCCTCTAGGGAAGCTTCCATGAGCATAGAACTCATCCACGAATCTTCTAAAGTCTGGATTCAGCACATCCCAAAATTGCTTAATAAAATTGAAGTTCAGGCCATCTAGCCCAGGGCATTTATCCCCTCCACAACCCCACATTGCTTCTTTGATCTCTTGGTCAGAGAATGGGGCAGTCAGCTGCTCCCTTTGCCCCTGAGAAATAGATTTGAAGTGTACCCCATCCAAGGTAGGTCTAGAGTGCAACTGTTCAGTGAATCTATTCTGGAAGAAATTAGCAGCTTCATTTTTCACTGTGTTAGGTTGTTGGACCCACTCCCCATCTGTAAGGATACCTGGGATAACATTATAAGCTCTCCAGAAATTTATTAATTTGTGAAAGTAAGCAGTGTTGTAGTCCCCTTCCTTCAACCATCTTGCTCGAGATTTTTGTCTCATTAAAGATTCAAAAGCATTTGAGGCATTCCATAAGTCCTGCTGAAGTGCTTTTCTGTCCACAAGCTCTTGATCAGACAGATTTTGATGAGAGGCTAGGTTCTCCACCTCATTTAGTTTCTGCTGAATGTTGAGGATCTTCTTGGCATTAATATTCCCCTCTACCTTGCTCCACTGTTTTAAAACAGCTTTTAAGTTTTTCAGCTTGTTCTTAAGGACAATACCCCTCCAGCCCCCCTGCTGATCATTAATCCAAGCCTCCCTCACCATTTTTTGATACCCCTTTTGCTGCAGCCACCAGTCAAACACCCTAAAGGGCTTTGGACCCCAATCCACCATGCTAGTTTGCAAGATGGTTGGGCAATGATTAGAGAGATTCCTTTGGAGGACAAGTTGGCAGCTTTCAGGCCAAAGAGATAGCCAATTTTCTGAGACCAAGAATCTATCAAGTCTACTTTTCACATAGCCATTAGGCCTGATCCAAGTAAAACTGTTCCCAGCACATTTAATTTCTTGAATCTCCATATAAAAAATCCACTGATTAAAAGCTGAAATGTCATATGGATCTGCCCTTCTTTGAGATAAACTAATTCTTTCCTCTGAACTTCTGATATTATTGAAGTCCCCAAGAAAACACCACAATCCACTAGGATTAGAGGCCTTCGGCTACCTTAATTCATCCCATAAAGCTTTCTTCCCAACCAGATCACAGGGAGCATAAACATTGACAATCATCATCCTCTGATTATTACTTATGCGTCTCCCTTCAAGCAGTAAAAAACTTCTACCTTTCTCCCTCATTTTCACCTCAAAAATGGAGTTATTCCACATACATAGTAGGCCACCAGCAGCCTGCATAGAAGGAACATAGTCCCATTGAGCAGTGGAGTCCCCCCAAATGACTTGGCAAATACTTTTATTAAAGTTCTCCCTTTTGGTTTCTTGGAGACAGACAAGGTCCACTTTGTGCTTTACAATGAGCCTTCTAACAGCAGCCCACTTGATTCCCCTCCCCAGACCTCTAGAGTTATAGGAAAGAATGATCATAATTGATGAATTTTATTTCCCTTCTCTGCTGCCATCATATCGTCCTTATTCTCCATATCCAACAACAACCCCTTAACCCTGTTATCATCTTCCCCATAAGACAAACCCATTTCCTTCAGAAGGGCGCATTGCAGCTCTATAGTGTCCTCATGTAATGAAGGCAGAGGATCAGATTTAGAAGCTGGGTTGAAATCCACAATTGGTTTCTCAGTCTGTTGGGCATTGCAATTACTACCCAACACTTCCTTTCTTCTTACATAGACCTTTTTGGCAGAAAGAATTGGGCCACTTATTCGCTGGCCCATTTCCATAGATGCCACCTTTAAGTCATGTTGACCAGAGGCAGCATAGGCCTTGCTGGTATTCGTGCTATTCAAAATGTTGTTGTGAGGTAGAGTTACCTCAAGTGGCCAAGCTTTTTGGTGCTCCCCCTCTGTTACATTTTCTGCCTTGCCCAATACTTCCCCACAGATGTTAATCCCCTGACCCTCAGCAGCATGGCAGTTTGTGATGGGGACCTTTTCATTTAGGTTACTACCCTGCAGAGGTCTTTCTTCAGAAGCATTTAATGCTGAACCATTTTCGGAAATTTGACCGTTGAGTGTTTCCTGCACTTTCTCGACATGGAGACAATGTTGGCTTTGTACGTTGTCATTGTTGGAGTGTGCCACGTCATCACTGAGGGTGGCAGACCGGTCCCTACCGATACGACCAAGGGCTTGTACCCAGTGGTCTCTGCGCGATAGATAAAGGAAACAGGTTCCTATGATCGGAGAAGCCGCCGAGGACCTCGTCAGAGACTCCATCAGAGGTATCATCGCAGAACGTGGCCCCAGGAATGTTATCACCCTCTGTTACGGGGGTGTTTGGCTGGGTCGAGAAAGGAGAAGGGGGGAACCACTGGTTGTTTCGATTGAGCTTCTTCGATACTCCCAGGCTGGTCACGTCCTCCGCCACATGTAAGACGTAATGTGCTCCATCAATGGTGGCCGGCACCGTCGCCTGAAACATAGGTTTCATCTTCGTCCTCATGAGAATACGCGCCACATCCATCCTCTGCCTGGCCTCCACATACTCATCCACTTCCACCACCTCACCGAAATCCACCAAGATCTTCGCCATATAATCTACCTCCCATACTGTCGGAGGAAGGCCCCATAGGAGAACCTACGTGAGCCTATGGGTCGGACGTATCGCCGGAGACCATTTCTGGAGCTCCGAGATAGGGGTGGACCCATTATCCTTCTCTTGTTGTATGAGTGGAGCGGCCCTGGATTCCTCCATTTGAGGGAAAAGAACCCAATCGTCGACCCAGTAGCTGGGATTAACATCATCTTCCACCACCCATTTCAATTCCTCCTCCACCCTTTCGAACATGCCTCAGTTCTTCAGTCTTCCTACCCAAGCCTTGTGAAGCCACTCCGTGTTCTCCTTATTCGAGCACATGATCACTGGTCTGTGATTGTCCTTTTCGGCACAATGTGCACCTTCCATCAGGTTCAAGGAGCTCGTTGGGCCAGGTTCGAGCTCCTTAACCACCTCAGCATATGAACGAGGTCTTCCTTGTTTAGCATTGGCTCTCTTGTCCATCTGAGCGCCTTTGTACACCCCCATACCACGGGTAACAATGCCACTTTCATGTGTGCAAAACACCTTCCCCCTGTCAAACTTCGGTCTATTGACAAATAGCTTCTGCCCACCTATGAAGAGGTTATTATCTAGTCTCCTTTCCAAACTCTGCACATCCACCACCTCCTTAAACTTGACAAAACCAAACCTATGGCCTAGTTTGTTTTTGGTTCTGAGGATAAAAACCTCCCATACCTTTCCCCATTTCTGGAACATCTGCCACATGTCTTGCTCCGTTATCCCTTCTGGGAATCTGGAGAAGTAAAATGTCGTAACATCCTCCTTATTCCTCCATGTCATCTTCTTTTCTTTCCATTGGTAACTATTCGTTTCCAGTCTACCTCTACTAGCCACCATTTTCGTTTTCCTCTTGCGTGATACTTCAACCCAGTCTCCATGGTTAGTGGTATCGTCAAGCAATTCCTCCTTCCCGGTATTCCATCTTTCTACAGTTCTTTTATATTGACTATGGCCTCCATTGTTGCTATTCCATTTGTTGTATCCAGTTTGAGCTTTATCCTCAGAAATGCGTCGTGAAGAAGATGCTTGTTGTTGTCGTACCCTCCCAGCATCATTCCGCCGAGAGGTCCTTCTAGTGCTCAAGGTTCGCCACCCATGATCTTCCCATTTCTCACCCTTTGACTTTCTTTGTGTTCGGACTCTCTCTCTCGGTCTGCCTACTCTCACACTCCCCCACCCTCTGAATGGGCTCCCTCTCTCTCTCCTCCTCACACTTCCTCACTCTCTCTCTCATCTCACTTTTTTTTTTATTTGATTTGCATTATACTAAGTACTCTCATTTATTTTGCAACTGTACATATAACTAAATCTTATTTTAACAAATTTTGTTCCTCTTTTTTAATTTCTATTATTTTGTGTATTAAACACATTAATGGAACACGGTTAATTGATGCTAGCAAAGAGTGTTATATAAGCTCTTGTAGGTGAACCTTCATCGATCAATGCACTGAATCAATAGTTGAGTCTTTAACATGTCTGCTAATTTCCCTTTTCTTCTTCTATCATGATCTTGAAATTCATTAATTAAACATGATTGTTTGATACTGACAAAAATCATTCTATAAACTCCTATATGAAAACCTTTAATTTACCATCCGCAATGAATCAATAATCGAGTCTTAATATATTTGTTCATCTTTCTTCTCTTATATCTTGTATGTTAAACCCATTAATTGAACACTATTGATTTTGACAATGGGTTATATCTTGTATTAGTCCTTTATGTGAACCTTCACCAATCAATGCAACACTTCAGTCTTTAACATATTTGTTTCCCTTTTCTTCTTCTTTTAGCATGTACATTGAATTGATTAATTGAACACAATTGACTTATATTGAGAAAGAGTGCTATATAAGCTCCTGTATGTGAACCTTCACTAATTAATGCAATGAATCAATATAATCAAGTCTTCAACATTTTTGTTCCCCTTGTTTTATGATGTACGTGAAGCTCATTAATCGAACACGATTAACTAATACTGACAGAGAACGTTAAACAAGATCCTGTATGCGAACCTTCATCAATCTATGCAATGAAACAACAAGAGAGTCCTTTTTTTTTTTACTGTAACGATAAGAGAGTCTTGAGCATATTTGTTCCACTTTCTTATTTCATCCTATATGTTAAACTCATTAGTTGAACACCAATGACTGGTACTGGAAGATAGTGTTATATAAGCTCTTGTATGTGAACCTTCACTAATCAATGCAATGAATTGAGTCTTTAATATGTTTCTTTCCATTTCTTCTTTTATCATGTATTTAAAACTCATTATATAATGTGAACCTTCACTAGTCACTACAATGAATCAATAATTGAAAACATGTTTGTTCCCCTTCATTTATCATGTACCTGAAACTCGTTAATTGAACATGATTGAATGATACTGCCAGTGTTATATAAACTCATCTCAATGCAATGAATCAATCTTTAAATTTCACTAAAACAATGCAATGAATCAAAATTGAGTTTTTTACATTTGTTTACCTTCTTTTATCATGCACATGAAATTTAACATTTGTTTACCTTCTTTTATCATGCACATGAAACCTGTGACATTATTTTGGATAGAATTGTTGACTTAAAACTCATATTTTATACTATATTGATGCAAAATAATATTGTCACAAGTCAGGAATACGATAAAATATGATGTCAGTAAACGAAACTTGAACTTAATATGTGAAATACTGTTCGAATTACCAGGAGAAAAACGAAGTTCAACTTCCCAATCCTTTTCAAAAGGAGGTCAGCATGGTCGTATGCTAAGGATCACCAGAATTTATTGCTAATTTTAGAAAGATACTAGCATTTAGAATAATGTAATTTATGTTTTTATTGTAATAATCAATTCTTCAAAGTAAAATCAACCATGTAACCTAAAGTAAATAATTCTGGAGAATTCAATAAATTCTAAAAAACCTTACGTAAAACCAAACACACGCTTACTCTTAAATCTACTTCCTTTCACACTCCCTTTACCTTTCATAATTTGATATTAATTCGGTTCTCATTGCATTATCTTTCAGCAACATTGGATCTTTTTTATAATTGATATGGGGGATAACAAAATCATTAAAACTGATTTCAAAAAGCCTTTTTGGTTTCTTTCCTGCATTGCAGCCTACCAGACCACCCTTTTCAATTATCAAACAGTTTGGATTAAGAACCAATCCATGGAAGTGGCTTGATTTGTTAAAAAGAAAAAAGAACCATGCACACACCCCAACTAAAATGAGCGTATGAAAATTGCTATTAGAATCAATGTCGGAACACTATACTAAAATTGATATCCAAGCAAAATACAATTTGGTGAACAGTGTACCAAAATTGAAAAGGGGTATCGAAAATGAAATGAAAAAACTTCTTTCATTGTTTGGGGGAGAGGAGAGGGGAGGAGAGTTAAGTCACTCTTGAGGAGTGGCCTCGTTTGTTGAGTCCATAGGCTCAGCTTCAGCTGACTCATCTGCCTTCTCCCCTTTCTTACCTGTGCATACAACCAAGAAGCATTATTTGTTGAGCCATTCGATATAAGTAACGTTGAAACTTTACATGTGCAAATGATGCAGTTCTGTGCAATAATACAGAAGCATGATGCAACACAAGGAATAATAGAACAATAGCAACAACATGCTCTTCCAGCCTACCTTTTTTCTTCTTTCCACCACCTTTCTTCTTAGTCTTTGTGCCCAAGGCTAGCCAGGCCTTAATATCAGGATCATCTATTGTTTTTGTGGGCTGCAATTCTTGGAGTGGATGAGTTGTGATTCGATCCGATCCATTTGGCATCAACAAGACTGTGAATTTGATATGTGCAACAAAATCACCTGTAATGCAACCAATGTAATGCATGACATGAAGGCTCACATAAATGACAACACAGGATTTAATTATGCCTACTGGCCATAAGTTTTTTACCAGGCTTTTCATGCAAAACAGGATATGGCTGCAAGAGCTCATGGTTGACACATTCCACCAAACCAAGTCGAGCTCTTTTCTCTTCCAAAGCCCTATTATAAAACAAATGGAATTTTAGGAAATAAGAATAATAATTAGAACACCAGCTAGACACAGTATCAAAAACATGCAATAATCAAATTACCTAGCAGAGAATGGCATGATTGGAAATTTTTGGCTTATTTCACTGAAAATGAACCTAGACGCTTTCATCTTCAAGTGATAACTCTTGTCAACAGCCCTCTTATAAATAGTTGTCTGCTTCTCATCCAACAGCTTAGGCTGCAAGAGAATGAAAATTTACTTTTTATCATGCATAAGCTCTACCATACTAGTATACATGTTAATATAATTGACCTACCTTGCCATCCCCAGTGCTTGTTACTATATCAATTGCATAAACTTCGTTCTCCTCAAACTCTGCTTCGTCAACCCTTGTGTCTGGATTAGACAAACTAAGCACAACTTTATTCCCATCAATAACAAACTGCTTCATTTGGTGGCTAAGAACACCCTCAACAATTTTACAGTCATAGGCAGCAGCAACCTTTTGAATTGCATCACTTACATCCTTGTTCTGTGGATAAAAGAAAAAAAAATATTAAAAATGAGTACCCACTGCTAAAAATAAGGTCATTTATGTATACGAATAATAATTTTAATAACGTGCTGATTAAACTAGACAAACATGTTGAAAATAATAGATCAGCATAACCATAATAATTTCCAGCTTATTTTAAATCAGGCAACAGAGCAAGGAGGAAATCAATATAATATCATTAATCATCAAAGCAAAGTTTTCCTTACTAAAGGTTTTATAAATGCTACTGTATTCAATCCCACATGAATATTAAAATAACTCAACCAAACTAATGGTTTGAATATAGTATTATATTATTCCTCTTTTCTAGTTCTATGCAAGTGTTAAGTAATGGTTTTAATAGTTAATACGGTAGTATGGTACTATGTTGGCTATACTACATAAGTGTACTGACTGTATATATCAGCACAACCATGAAATTATTTTCAGCCAATTCTAGTATCGGCAACAGGGAAAAGAGGAAACCAATATGGTACTGATCACCTCGGCAAAGTTGCCTTCGCATATGCTACAAAATATTAGAATCCACATATACACTGATAAAGCTAACATGAGAGGTAAATTACGGGATGAATGATTCTCTCAGTGTAACTATGACAAATGGTGGGCACTGGACAGTCATGTATGTGTAGAATAGTGGATGACTGATTCTCTATCAGTGTAACTATGACAAAAACAGGCATCATTGGAGTTTATCCATAGCCTATGATATCTTCATCATATAGAGATCAGTTCATAAAATATACAATATAATATTATGGATCAAAATAATATAGTTTTAAGAGGAGGGAATATGAAAAGAAACAAGAGAGATCCCGTCAGGATTTTTTCTAAAATTTTATCCGAATAAAAAATAACAAGTGTTTGATGACAGCACATGATAGCATTTATCATACAGGTAAAATAACAGAGTGGAATACAAAATGAACAAATCTCTGTCAGTGTAACTATGACAGAAACAGGCTTAATTGGAGTTTATCCGTAGCCAATAATGTCTTCATCATACAGAGATCAGCTTATCAAATTTACAATATATTATGAACCAAATTAAGATAGTTTCAAAAGAAAACAGACATATCCAGCTGAATTTTTTTACAATAATTTGAATCAGAATAGAAAACAAATCAAGTTTTTGATGCAAATGCATGACAGCATTCATCATGTAGATAAAAAACACTTAAATGAGAACCAAGTAATCTCAAAAGAACAAAACATATAGCATAAGGTGAGAAATACACATTACAGACGAGGAGTTCCAAAAAGTAATGTGAGAGAAAACACGAGAAAAAACATGAATGACCTCTATCAGTGTAACTATGACAATAAAGCTTCATCGGAGCTTATCCATAGCCCACAGCAGTTTTCATCATTTAGAGATCAAAATCCATAAGGCATGTCTTTAGGCAAAGAAAACCCTTCAAACAATACACATGAAACAACCTAATTTCTCTCCAATTTTACTAAGCTGAATTGCTTATAATAGTGTATGACCTTATGCCTATTAACCAAAGATACAAATCAAGAAAGACAACATGTAGTAAAATCCAAATCAACTTGGATTATAAAAATGCAGATACAGTAAAAAGAAAATGTTACAAATGATTACCTTCTTTCCCGGCCTGACAAGCCTCAAGGCCACCTCAGCAGCAGTATTTGCAGCAGCAATGACATCAGCTGCCCTTCCAGTAACAGGACCTTCCTGAAGAACATGGGTGTGAGCTACCACAGCAATGAACCCATCTATATGGCATGCCATATCACTGCAACCAACCAAAGAAACAAACACCAACTTCAGAATACTAGCAGAAACCACCGACTCCATCCCCCCCCCCCCTCATCGCAAATTCATGTCCTGAAAATCTTACATTTTCAATATATCACCTTCTTCCAACACGGCCTCATCACTGGCTAGTGGAGAGAAATGGCAGACAACGTTGTTGACTGATAAACATGTTGGGAAAGCAACACCTCTCTCAATCTTCCTCTTCACATTCTTGTACACATTTCCAGTTTGCCTACACACAAACCAAACCCAATTAGCTAATCCATAAATATTAAAAAAAGACACAAACCAGCAACTGAATGTACAGATATGTTAAGAACAGACAATGCTCCTTCATTTATGAATATTATAAGCTTACTCTCTAATGTATGAATCCCCTTTCTCACAAATATCCACAATCTTCGCCTTTGGTTTACATTCTGAAATAACTAGCTTCAAGGCCTCTGTAAAATCATAGACAAACACAGAAAAAAAAAAATCCAGTGCAATCTTAGCAAAACAAAAAATGTAAATTTAAAAAAAGAAAAGTGAACTCCAGCAAGGTTCCAGAAAAAAATTGTGTCCAATGTATAAAATAACCAAAAACCCAGATAGAATTTGAGACCACAAATATTAAGAGTAAGAGAGTGAGGAACACACTGTTAACGATCTCAGCAGCGGTTTTGTATTTGGTGACAACTTCGGCAGAAGAGAGATCCAACTCTTTCTCCTCCCTTTCATCGTCCGACATGGTGGCACAACTCTTTAGTCCTTGTAACCTCTGAAAAACCCAAATGAAATGGGACAAAGAAATGAGGAAAACAAAAACAAAAAACCAATCTTTATCCAATTGGGTCGTGCAAGAGAATGAAAAACCGATAAACAAAGAAGACCAAGATGAAACATTGGGAAATTGATGGATTTTGAAGTAACACTCACTGTGAGGAAGTTGAGGATGATGGCAGTGCAGAGGAATGAGCGAAGAAGAATGGGATTTTAGGAATTAAATAGAAAAGGAAAGACTTGTAGAGCCAAACGGTGCTCCTGTGCAACTAGGGTTACAGCCACAGGCAGCTTTGGCTTATATAGGAGTTTTCATTTTCGTTGCAAGAGTACAAACGAGTAGGGCTTTTACCTTCCATTTTTTCCCCCTTATTTTTTATTTATTTATCTATAGTACATTACCCTTTTGGTACTGTGCTGTGTACTGTATTATACACAAAAAATTAAAACTACAACATGTATGTAATGAAAAAAAAAAAAAAACAATCAAAAAATACTAGGAGACATTTCTTGTTTTAAATAATTATATGACTTGCTCCAAGTTATTTATCATTTATCATTAGATTACAAAATATAAGATTTTGTTCTAAAGATGGGGAGAAATGTTTATAATATTTTTATTTTTAATATATTCTTTATTATTAAGTAGATTTCATATTAATTTTATTAAATACTAAATAAAATATATTATATTTTTTACTGTATAAAAATTATTATATAAAAATTAAGACTTACGTTAATTTTAATGTTAAAAAAATATGTTGTATAATATATATATTTTTTAAATTAGAATAACTTTAATATTTTTTTGTAGTTGAGTGTCTTTCTTTTATTTTTTTACATATGTTTGGGGATTTTTATATTGAATAAATCTATATTTTCTTTTCCTTTAATTAGTTATCCCATCAAAGATAATACTTTTTAAAAAATTATTTTTATTATTTTCATGTATTTTACAAAATGACATCTTGTTAAATAGCAGTTATCAAATAATTATATTACAAAAAAGTTTAACAAATAACTATATTTCTGTTAATTGGTTACTTAAGAATTAATCAATCGTTATTGGTTATTTGAACACAATTAACTATGAAAGAGCACATATATGTGAATATTCATCAATCGATGAATGAATTAATAATGGAGTATTTATCATATTTGTTCCATTTTCTTTTTCTTTCATATTGTATGTGAAACTCATTAATTAAATACGGCTGTCTGACACTAATATGAAACACTACAGTTTATTTTTAAAAAAATGTTAACTTGTTAAATAACGATTATCAATAAGTTAGTTTCTCTTAGTTGGTTATTAGTAATTTAATTAATCAATTGCCATTTATTAATTGAACATGGTTGATTGATACTTAGAAACATATAGGAAAGGTGTGCAAGTTGTTCGAGTCCCTTTATGGAGTTAAGCATGCTAGGAAGAAGTGGTATGAAAGGCTTTATTTCTTCCTTATTAACCATGACTTCATATAATCAGCAATTGATCATAAACTTAGTAAGAGCTTTCCAAGGTGAATTGATTTCTGCATCATTAGCTTGGTATCATGGGCATTGGATCCCTCTCAAGTATTCCATGGGGATGGAAGTTGCACATTCTTCGAAGGGATTCCTTTTTGCCAATGAAAATATTAGTTAGGTTTCCTTAGTGATACAGGTGTTCTTGATGCTATCCTTCGAGAATCATCATTCTCTCTATTTGAGAATTATTCTCAATAATGATTGTCTGCAATCGGTAAACTTAGGATTTCGATTAACACAATATGAGACTTTGTCATTTCATTTTTTTCTTTACTTCGAAATCAACCCTTTTTTTTTCGTGCCGTTAAAAAATTTAAATTGACAATTAAAACTTCCACAATTGAAAAACAACCAATTTTTTTTTAGACGTCCCTTATGGAAAAGTACAAGAAAATGCTAACTAATTTTAAAGTGCAACAAAAATAACTCTTAATAAACCCGGTCGCACTTTCATTTTTTATTACTATTTTGAAACATGTTTTTCCAAACTTCTTTATAAGTCTTCATTTTAAAATAACCAGTTTTATTAAGCCATTTAAATTCAATTCATGTCCAATTATATTTCAATGACTTGTAATCCATCTATCACCGATGTTTTCAATATTTTTTTCATGAATGATTATTGATAAATAATCATCCGTCATTAAAACAAAAATATTATATATGAACTCCAGTAATATCAAAAGCATAAATAAATTTATCCTTTGAATACCTTCAATTTAATCATATTGACTATTAAGAATATCAATCGAAGGGATTTTAAATGTAATAATGTTGGCCAATAACTAATAGCCATAACAAAAAGTTCAATTGAAGGGATTTTGAATGTAATAATGTTGGCTAATAACTAATAGCCATAACAAAAAGTTTAACACATATATACTATCCTTTTTGGGATCCCTTACCTAGCGCACCATTTTATTAACCGTGAAATTTGTTTTTGTTTTCGTTAACAAACATAATCCAGAGGTATATTCGAGGAAGAGAATAATTTTTTCTTTGGAGGCTTTTTATCTTCTCGGTAGGCCCTTCATCATAGGTTTATATGTTAAACTTCCATCAATATCAAAGATCAATCAATGGAACATATTAAAAACAAAAAAGTAATAAGTTTTGAAAATATTGACTCCAATAATAATTCTAATAGTATTTTGATAATAGTTCTAATAGAGATTTCAAAAATAATTTTGATAGTAATTTAGATGATAATAATAAGAAATAGGGATTGAAAATAATAAAAGTTTTGAGAAGAAATAGAAATTGAAAAAAGTAAAGTTTCAAGAAGAAATAAAGATTAAAAAAAATAAAAGTGTTTAGAAGAAAATAAAAACTATAATTGAAATACGGGTTAAAATATTATTCTAACCCGTCAATGTGTAGACATCGCGTGGACTTAGGATATAAGGGTGTTGTTCCAACCCTTGTTAAAATGGTACAAACTAGTTTTTATAGATAATAATTTTTACCAACCTATAACTTTTCAAATAACTTTTAATCGTCATGTTCACTATCGATGATTTTTGTCTTCAATTTTTACCTTTGATAACATGTATCTTCAATCTCCATCGTTGATATCTTTTAGTGTCTTTGATGCTTTTCACATCTTGATGCTTTCTAAGTCTTCATAAGTTCTATCATCGTATAATTAGTTAACAAATTATATTTTAACACTTAGTCAAAATAATTTATAAAAAAACTATTTTTTAATACTTTATTGAAGATTATTTTTTGATAATTAAAAAATGTTAATATTAACACTATTTTTAGTAAAAGATCTTTCACTTGATTAAAATATCATTTCTAAACATAAATTAATTTTTTTAACATACTTTTTAAAAATAATTCTTTTTAATATTATTTTTTAATCAATTTTATCACAAGTTAAACTAAATAATCCATTTACTTACATCAAAATCATTTTTTTTGGCATTCTTAATTAACTCCATTAGTCATAAAAAAGGGAGAGATAAATGAAATCAAAACTTGCCTAATCATTCAAAAGAAGATATATTTTCACAAATCCAACAATAGATTCTTCCTAAGTCAAGAATCTAGAAACGTATAATACAACATATCAGAAAGAAAAAGCAAAGTAACAACTAACAACCACAAAGGACAAAGTGATGGACCCTTAATTAATCCAATTGATGATCCTTTGAGGAACACCATAGTCATAGGCAACCACTGTGAATATTCCAGCCCACATGGCCAAAGTGATCCAAGCTACGGTGGCTGAAATGAAGCTCAAAGAAAGAACTGAAACAACAGCTCCAACAATAAGCATGATCCAAATTATGAGTTGAAGAAGGCTTCCCTTATATATCTGAAGTATTGTTCCAATGGTAGCACAGAAGAAGTATAAGACCATGGTTAAAATCAGAGACATCATTAGCTTGTGCTGTTCTGTAAACAAAAGCTTCCCGGACTCGGTGTTTGTTACTGAAATCAAAGCAATGATCAGTGTTAAGAATTTGATGAGGATCTCCTGCAATTCCTTGAATACATTCACCACTTGGTCCCTAAGTAATTAATTAAGCACAATTATGGGAAAATAAAAGGTAGTATTTTGCTAGAAACACATGAAGGCAGAATTTGACAGAAAAGCGAAACACAAGGATTGTCTAGTAATAGAAAGAAGAAATGCATGGGAAAGAAAGAGCTTATAGTGTATATAATAACCTCAATGAAGTGAAATGAGTGGAATTCAGGGCAGACATGCTTGTTTGTTGTATCCTGAGAAGGCTTCTTCACGCTTAATTTGTTAAGGGAAGGAACATGTGCTAGGATATATATATATATATATATATATATATATATATATATATATATATATATATATATATATATTGATAATGAGAGAACTTAAGATGTATAATGAGGCTTCATGTCTGAAGAAGAAAAGGGGTTTCATGTGAATATATAGGGTAGAGTTGCTTATGGCAAAAAGGTAAATAAACCAATCCTTGTGGGTTTATTTACAAACAAGTGATTTCGCAGTGCAGGCACAGAGGTTCAAAAAGGTAAAGACGACTTTTTAAATTGGCTCTTTATTATTTATAAGATCGGTTATAAGTCCAAATCAAGAGTGAAACTTAGTGGAGAAAGTGAGAATTTCTAAAATCGCTCTACAAAATTAAATTTAGGATATAAACAAGAAGGGTAAAGACGACTTTTTAAATTGTCTCCTTATTATTTATAGGTAAAATTGGTCTCCACTTTATCTTCAATTACGGATTTGATCCCTCTATAATTTAATTCACAAATTTAGTCCCCCAGTTTTATAAATCCCTGCAAAATTGGTTCTGAAAGCACGATTTGGACGTTAACCGTTAATTTCAAACGTTGACGGCCATGTGTCAACGTCTGAGTGGTTCCCCGTAAAGGCTTCATTTTTTGTAAGTAAAATTATACTTTTGATCCCTCAGTTTTACTCTAATTTCAATTTTGGTCCCCCTATAGTTTAATTCACACATTTGGTCCTCCAGTTTTATAAATCCCTTTATAAATTATTCCTGCAAAATTGGTCTTTTGAATGGTTTAGCTACTGGTGCTAGAGACATAGTAGGTCTTGATAAATCTCACACTTTTTTTTCATCGCAAGTTTTTCACTCACTTGAAACCCAGAGAAAAATCACTCTTTGTCACTCTCCCACTTCCGGGGTTGTTCAACTTGGGAAAGTGGCGCATGAATCCCAACCTGGGTCTGAAATTTTCAAATCTCTTACTTTAACAAGTTCTGTAATAACTCCCTCTTTTTTTGCTCCCCCATGCGATATTATGCGTATACAACTGCTTAAGTGGTCTATGTATGACAATGGTATTTTTGTTTAAAATTTGAAATACAACTTCTCCAGTAATGAAATTTGGCTGAATTTATAAAGGGATTTATAAAACTGGAGGACCAAATATGTGAATTAAATTATAATGGGACCAAAATCGAAATTGGAGTAAAACTGGGGGACCAAAAGTGTAATTTTACCTACAAAAAGTAAAGCTTTTACAGGGAACCACTCAAACGTTGACACGTGGCATTGACACATGACCGTCAACGTTTGAGGTTAACGATCAACGTCCAAATTGGGCTTCAAGGACCAATTTTACAGGGATTTATAAAATTGGGGGATCAAATTTGTGAATTAAATTATAGGGGGACCAAATCCGAAATTGGAGATAAACTAGGAGACCAAAAGTGCAATTTTATCTTATTTATACGATTTTTTGCAACGCCTTGGTGTGAGTGGTAATTCCATTTAACACTAAGTTAAAATTTTATTACATCTTTGTCGTATTTATAAGTAGTCTATTGTTAATAACCGGTGGAAATCCTCTCGAAGGAAGAAAAAGCATCCCTCTGAAAATAATTTCCAAGTTGAAAACAAAAAGGGTAAATTGTGATTTTTGTTTCTAAACGTGTAATTTGCTAACAAATACGTATTTGAAAGATAAAAATATTAAATTTAGCCCCCAAAAGTGTAAAAAGTGAAATAAATATACCTGATCATTAACTTTTGTCCGTCACAGTTGATAAAATAGTTTACGTGACACAGAGAGATGAATTTATCATTAAAATAATTGTCAACGTGATCATGCTGACTAGATTAGATAACAATGTCAAAAAAATATCATTTTTGGACTTGAATATTAGTAATTTTAGTGGACGAAAATGTCAATATTTTTTATTAAAAAAATGAATAATTTTTTTTATCTAAACTTCAATACGTTCCATTCAACCAAAGTATCAATAAGTTACCATTATTGGATGCAAATGTTACTAATTTTTTATTGAACCTAAATATTCATATATTTTTATTAGACTAATTTGTTGAATCCAAAATTTTGTTTCATTTAAGAGTAAAATATAATTTTAGAATAAATTTTTGTCATTTTTATTAGCACAAACACAACATCACACTTTCATTTTTTTTATTTTTTAAATTCAAAGACAATATGACAGTACTATCCACTTTTATGTTTTTTGGATACTAAGTACTATCCACTTTTAGAAATTAAAAGAATAATGTAGTCAAATAATAACCAATTAACCAATATGTAATGAAAGCGACTAAAACACTTCATTGGGTTTTTAGTCTAAATCAATTTTATAAAAACATAATCATCATAAAATGAAGCTCGTGCTTTGATAAAAACAAAAATCAATTGTATAAAATCATAATTATCCAAAATCAAGCCAAACACACATTTCAACTATAAATTCAACAACGCCATGACCAGGGATCCACTTTTAAACTCTAAGGTGGGCACATATTATTAAGTTTCTAAGAAAGGTCTCTCAACTCAGTACACACAGTATTCATAAAAAAACCTCAGTCCACGCAGTTGGTCAAGCCCAACTTCTAAATTCTCAGATACATTTTTGAGACTGCTACTTTAAATATGTTAATGTGTACAAAACTGGAGATGAGTTTCTTTCCTTCCCAGTCCCCCACATCCTTTGTTACAAAAACTAGAACAACTCAGGTTAGATGCTTCGGCTGCATCAAAACTTTTTACCGAAGGACGAATTGTCATACATAACCAGTCACCAAATGAGGAGAAGCACGAGGCAGACCACATACTTGACACTATCAATTAGCACAACCACAAAAATCCAAGAGAGTGATTTTGGCCTCATCATGCCATCAACATCACCATCACCAACCTCTCTGGGATCAACAAGGACTGAAACCACCATAGAAGACTTGTTACCATGGAGGTGGTCTTTCTGCAAATTTTTCACTTGTTCTTCAGTTATGTTTAGACTAGACGTGTAGACCCCATTAAGCGGCTCTGGGAGCTCATGAAGGGTTCTTCTATTCCTGGTCTTCTTGACACTGGTAGCATTCTGATGGTTTTCGGTGGAAACATTGGCTATTGATGTTATAGGAACTATTGCTCCAGTACATGGAGAAACATCAAACTGGAAAACTTCAGTGCACATGCCAGAACTTAACATTGGCCCTATATCAGAGAACAAGAAAACTCTATGTATTTTCAACGTTATGCAGGTTACCAAAATAGGCCAACAGGGTCCTTTATTTTGGCATAAAAGAAAAAAACTTTGCTCAGGCATGATTGAGAGGTGGACACCGTGAAGCCATTGTTTTCAGCTCTTATATTCACAAGAAGACACCATCAATAATGAGTGCATATCATGGCTAGGGATGAAAATGAGTCGAGTCGCTTGTCAAAGGGCCTTTGGCTCGGTCTATTTAAAACCCGGCTCGGCTTGACTTGTTTACTATAAAGGTCAAGTTCAAGCTTTTTAAAAAGTTTTTTTAGATAAAAAGGTCAAAGTCAAACTATAAAAAAGCTTGTTAAGCTTGACAAACCGACTTGTTTAAGTAATAATAATAATTATTATTATTATTATCTATATCATTTTTATGACATTATGAATGACAGGATGAAGTGACATAAAGTGTTTAGAGAATTCACTTGCATGTAAAAAAATTTTAAAAAGAAAAAGACTCAAGTTAAAAGGATAATGCAACTAGATTCATACTTCCAAAGAAAAGAATGTTTTGTAAAGACATTTTTAGACAATTTAAATATTTTTATTTGGCTATATTAGTATAAATCATCTCTAGTCCATATATTTTTTAATATTATGTTCTCTTTTTTTCATTTTCTTTTGATATATTTTGTATTTTAACAACTTGAATTCAATATGATTTTGTTTATCAATTATTTTTGGATTTGTACATTACTTATACAAAATTTTATAAGTTTCTTTTTTTAGTTAGTATTTCACTAGGTTTTAAAACAATTAATTGGTCAAAGATGTCTTTAAGCAGACCTTTAATTAGGCTCGTAGGCCAAGCCAGACTTTTATGTAAGCTGGACCTTTAAAAAAAGCCTATGAAAGGTAATGAGTCAAGCTTAAGCCTTGCGTATTCAACTTAAGTCAAGCTCAAACCTAGTAAAGCTTGACTTGACTTGACTCATTTCCACCCCTAATCATGGCCTAAGAAAAAGCTATTCTACAGCTACAACAATGAAGAAATGAACCAACAATGCAAAAATTACTGGAAAGATATTTTTAATTCAAGATCATTTAAAACCATGCTCATCAAACTAGTCCATCTAACCAACCAATTTGAAAGAAATATGAAAGAACTAAGGAAACTTATTGCATAAATATTTATATCATACAAATTTTCAATGATCAAATAACATGATTTGTAGTCGAGGGAAACTAAGGAACAAAGAGGAAACACAAAACATGTTAGCATATTCAAGACTTGATCATCGCCAAAATTAAAAGCCTTAAAACTATAATATGTGCTAGAATATTCACAATTAGATTAGACAAAAATTAGGAGGACATAACATAAGCCAATAGAAAAAGAGTTAATCTAACATTTTCATCCCTATCACGCAACCTATACAGAGAAAACTCACAAGGAAAGCCATAATATATAGATAATCACCTGCAAAACCTTCACAAACCACTATTGCATTTTACCATCAGTTGCAAAGGACTTCGTATGATCCTTCAAAGCTTTGGCTGAACCAGAGCCAAGAGCCTTGCTCTGTACAGGAGAAACCCTATACACATGTGGATGTTGACCTCTGCTTCTACCAACACCAAATCCTTAGGAATAGCCAATGCATAATCCAAATCCTTAGGAATGGCCAACCTAGTTTCCCTATTATTTTTATTTTCACAAACTCTGTTTAAACACAACATTAGTAAATTAACTGTCAAATTTTAAGAATAGAGGCAAAATGAATCCCTGTGTTCCAAATTTCAAAATCCAAATGGATGATGACAACGATGGACGACGCGACAGCAACAACATCATTAGAGATTTCGAAACCCAAAACCAACGAATTTTCAAAAAATAATCGTGGACATCGACGACGGACGCCAACGGTGCCATTACGGCCAACCAAAAATGACATAAAGAAGATGTGTGCAAAAAAGAGTGAACAAACACTACTACAAAAAGCAGTTTTAACATCGGCTTATTAACATCGGTTTTGGACAAAACCGATGTTAAGTTAAACGCGGCGACATATTTGTAAATAAAGTATCCTTCTTAACATCGGTTTTCCAAAAAACTGATGTTAACTAATGATGTTAACATCGGTTTTTAAAAAATCGATGTTAACGTGTATGCATTAACATCAATTTTTTGAAAAATTGATGTTAACTAATGATCAAAAAATCGATGTTAATGCATACACGTTAACATCGGTTTTCCAAAAAACCGATGTTAACATAGTTAATATCGATTTTTGAAAAACCGATGTTAATATAAACTTTTTTTTTAATTATTTATATATTTTAAAAAAAATCATATATTGCGTTATTAATTATATTTTAATTAAAAAAATATAATAATTAATAAACAATTATAAATTCAAAAGGTAAGCATTAAAAAATTAAACTAAATTTTTAAAATGAATTTCGTAATTTTAATTTTATTATTTCATGATTATCATTTAAATATAACACACATTTATATAAATTATTTGATATTAGTTAATTTGAAAAAAAAATGTTTTTAATAATAGAGTTTAACTTTTATAGAATTTTTATAGAATGTTGGTAAAAATAATTATATCGTAAAAAATTAAAATTTATTATTAATATATTTTTATTTAATTATTATAAAAATAAAAAATTATATTTCTTCTGATTGTTTTACATATATTATATTTCTTCTGATTGTTTTAATCAAATATGGTAATTAAGCATTCGCTTTCAAAATATTACTACATTAATGAACTGTTCTCACCAAACTTGCCCTCAAACCATAATAATAACTAGCGTTAAATTATATATTGTGGTTGGAAGGGAGATCAAATTCGAATAGGGATTACGATATTGGCGAAAGTGAAGTCATGAGTAAGGTGTTCAATGCTTTTGGTGCAATTTTCGTCATCATTGTTTGCAACACCAGTGGCTTGCTCCTCGAGATACAGGTCATATTTCTATTCTCCTTTTTCTTATACAAATTAATTGCGTTGGCACTTACATAAATAGGGAAGAAAAATTATTGTTTTTTTCTCTCAAGAAAACATAATAAATTAACTAGCCAAGTTTGTTGAAAGTTGATAATTAATGCCACTTAACTCGTGGAACGTTACATAGATAAAAAATTGCTTTTAATTTTATTCATTCAAATATTTTATTAACATCGGTTTTCAAATAACCGATGTTAATATAATTTTTTTTAATTATTTATATATTTTAAATAAAATCATATATTGCGTTATTAATTATATTTTAATTAAAAAATAAAATAATTAATAAACAATAATAAATTCAAAAGGTAAGCATTTAAAAATTAAACTAATTTTTTAAAATGAATTTTTTAATTTTAATTTTATTATTTCATGATTATCATTTAAATATAACACACATTTATATAAATTATTTTATATTAGTTAATTTAAAAATATAAAAAAAACTGTTTTTAATAATAGAGTTTAACTTTTATAGAATTTTTATAGAATGTTGGTAAAAACAATTATATCATAAAAAAATTAAAATCTTTTATTAATATATTTTTATTTAATTATTATAAAAATAAAAAATTAGTTTTTTTCTTCTTAAAAAGGTAAATGGAGAATATTGTTTAAAAATTCTATGAAATCCTACTATATTTATATTATCGTATTATCTTTAAATTTAAAATAAATTAAAATATTTGTATATATTAATTTGATTTATTGAAAATATATGTTACAGTAATTTAATTTAAATAATTATAATTATCTCATATATTTGTAGGATTTAAAAAAATGATATTTTCATTATTTTTAAACAAGTTTTTCAGAACAAAAATAAAAATATTTTCATTTTCTTGACACGGTATTTTCATTTTTATTAATTTTAACTATATATATATATATATATATATATATGAGTTATTATTTTATCATACAAATTTTCACAATACTTATTAATTACTAACTTTTTACAAAGTGCATGCCCCCGTAATTTTTTTACTTTTTTGGTTTTAATTTCTATTAGTTTTAGCCATTCTACTTGTTAGAATTCCACAAACCATATTCTACATTGGATTGATCAAACCATGGCATATTATGAAGACTTTTTTTGGTTTTAATTGCTATTAGTTTATAATAAATTTTAGTGTTATAGAAAACATATATTTTATTTATCCTATATATTCCGCATGTTAAAATGCTAGTGATTTTTTCAACATCTAAATGAAATAATAAGAAGAATGTAACCTCAAAAAAGAAAAGAAAAGAAAAGAAGAATGTAGTTGCACTTGCAGGTGTATATTTCCTTTTTCTTTTGGAGCAATATTGCACGTCGTGGAGTTCACACGGAAAAGGCCTTGGTACTCGTGTGAAATATAGGGGGCTCTTCTTCTCACTGTTTCACGAGAAAGAAAAGGGGTTTCGTCTTCATAGGCAGCGTGAGAGTTAAGACGAGATTTCTGACCTCGCTGCCCTTAAGCCCTTACAAAGGAACCGCTCTAATAGCAGAGAAGAAGAGACAGCTTCACGGAGACCCTTCACAACATTTGATTTCCGAAAAACGCAAACGCAAGCTCTCTCTCTCTCTTTCTCTTTCCTTGTTTTCTCTTCAAATCTTGACCCACCCTAACCCTAACCCTTCGCGTTTTCACTTTTCAGGACCAAAAGGACGCCTTACAGAATGGTTTGGTAACCATGGAAGATGTTCAAATGGCAGTTGCTGAAGGTACTTGCAAAATATGACATTGGTTTGGATACCAAAGATACCCTTAGACCTTCACCAAAAATTCATTCAAAGAAGAAGGCCTTGAAACTTAAACAGCTCAAGCGCAAAGGTAACTCTATCTCGCACTAGGTTCTATTCTATGTATGGGTTGGAATACATTTGCACAAAATTACATGTTTAGTTCTTAGGGCATTACAATAAAAATTGGAATAATAAATATATCTATCTATGTGAATGCTCTGATAACTTGTGGAATGTGTTACAATTATGTAACAACAATTCCTGAAAACAACATCGGTTTTTTCAAAAAACCAATGTTAACTGTCAATAGTAACACATTCGTTAACATCGGTTTTTTTTTTACAGAAAACCGATGTTAACTGTCAACATTAACAAATTCGTTAACATCGGTTTTTTTACAGAAAACCGATGTTAACGTTAGTTAACATCGGTTTTTTGAAAAAACTGATGTTAACTGTCAACATTAACACATTCGTTAACATCGATTTTTTTATAAAAATCGATGTTAACTTTCAACATTAATATACATTTTTTGGGTGTAATTCATATTAGCAACATCGATTATTTATATAACCGATGTTGGTAATTTTACGTTAACATCGATTTTTAAAAAATCGATGTTAACGATAATACTATCAGTGTCGGTACTTTCAACAATGGTTCAAAAACCGATGTTGAAAGTCATAAATAACCGATGTAGAAAACATATTTTCTAATAGTGAAACGAAAAAAAATGCAAATCTGGGTGTGCAATAGAGAAGACAAAAATGCTATGGTGATCGTCGTCATTGAAAAGACAACGAGTTAAAAAAGGATGCACCTCGGGGAAGGGAGCAACAAAACTATACAAGAAGAAGAAAAAGAGCCAAGGTACTGTGTAAGAAGAAGAAGAGGAGGCAACCTAAAGGATGGTTTTTTATTTAAAATTATTAATGTCACAAGATATTCATATTCCCATAGAATGAGGAGATAAAAAGTCAAAGAAAATATTATATGACCAATATATTTATATGTTGACAATTAGGGATAACTACGTTGACAATTATTTCATTTCATAAATTTGTCCTTTTGTGTCACATTGGATATTTTATTAACCGTGCATAAGTTAAAGGTGGTCGAATATATTTGTCATGTTATTTACATTTTTGGAGACTAAATTTTATTTTTATCTTTTAGAGCATTTATAAGCAAATTACACATTCAGACGAAAAAAGTGTCTATTTATGAGGAAAAAAAAAGTTAACATTCTAAAGTTACGTAGGCCAAAACTCAAAAGAGTGTTGTGTGTGAAGATAAAATTAATAAAATACATATAAAATGTTTAGTACGTGGTGGGGGTCCTACATGAATTTTCAGAATCATAGTATTTATTTTCAATAATCCATATCCTCTGCCCCTATTTAACATTCCATCCAATATATGATGATCACAATTCAAACACCAACCAACAATTCTCAAACGGGAAACACACTCGTCATCTCACAATTCACTTCAACGAGGTTATCCCATTTCTTCTTATTATCGACTAATTTGGACATTTTTTTTGTTGTGTTTAGGTTTTCTGCCAGATTTGGCTTTTAACTACATTTATTTATAGCAAAACTACATCGTAATTCTAATGTATCTAACTTTTCTTGTTTTGTCTCAATGGGTGTGTTTAGGGACTAAGTACACAATCTATTTACGGAATTGGAAAAGATTCATGACAGATTCTTAACACTGTTGATTGCCTTGATTGCAGCAACAAACACTGACACAGGAAATTTTTTGTTCACAAACAACACAAGCGAATGATGAGTATGGACGTATGGTTTTGGCCGTTGTTCTTTATTCCTTCTTGGCTACTCTTGGGACAAAACTTCATACATATAATAACAGTAACACGAACCTTCTTCCTATCATAACATGTGCTATGCTTATGTTGGGAAGTGTTGTTTCAATTCTGGCTTTGAGCTTTATCTCATCCACTTTTGCTTGGATCACTTTGGCCTTGTGGGTTGGAATATTCACATTGATTTCTCATGAGTATGGTGCTCATAAAAGGACAAAAATTGGATTACCGGTTGCATCACACGGTGCTAAGGTTGTTGCCTCTCTAGAGAAAGTACCTTTGTCAAACTCTGACTATACTCTTTGTTCACATAGTTAGAGTTTATCAGTTCTGTTGTGTTTTGTGGTTATGTTGTGTTTTTTCTTTGATTTGGTTTGATTTAGGATTCTAGATTCTTGATTCAGGAAGAATCTATTGTTGGATTTATGAAAGCATCTCTACTTTTTCATGCTTAGTCGAGTTTTAAATTGAGTAAGTTTTAGAATTTTAAACCAAATAAGAATTATTTACTTTAACATTCTATAAAATTGATTTTGCAGGAATTAATATTATATATACTTTGATTTAAAAATGGTTTAAAAGTTATTTAAGGTTTGAAATTATATTTTAATACTGAGCTTAAAAGAATTAAATTTATTTAATGTTCTGTCAATTTTTCCAATGAAGATTACTTATACTTTACACTAATATTACATTAAAAAAATAAATAGTATAATAGAGTATTTTTGAAGACATAAGAATACTTTTAAAAAATTGATAAGTCCCTTCCTATAATTAATTCTATTTATCTTTGAAATTTGTTTGACTTATGTTTTTAAAATTAATTTGGTTCAGTGTAAAAATTGATTTTAAAACAGAAAAAAATATAATCACATACTATTCTTAGCCTAACATGGCATGTTAATCTTTTGTTTCCTATTAAATCTAAGGTTTCTAAATTTTAATTTGGCAAAATTATAATTTTCAGTCTTCAAAAGTATAATTCGGATTTTAGTTTAGCTTTTAAACTTATTTTTTTAAAAAAAATTAGTCCTTTAAGATATTTTTACGTTAATATTTTTTTGTTAGTTGGAAGTTATGTTAGTGGCAATGTTGCTATAAAGGTTGTCGTTAACACAATATAAAATGAAAAAAATGAGATGGCTAAATAAGAACAACTTACACATTGCTATAAAGGTTTTCTATAGGTTTACTTTCAACTTGCTTCATAAGTCATTGGCAAAACAGATAAAAGTATTGTACAAATAATATAAAGAAAAGTCTAAATATCTATCCACAAAGACATGCTTGTATCAAGCTATTCGTGCAAATTCAAGTTCTAAGCAAATGAGATTTTGTTTTAAATGTAACAAAGCAAAAAATAAAATTGGTTCTAAACTAAAAAAACAACAAATTAAAGGTGAACAAAAACAAAGACAATTAGTGGAGAAGATGAACTAAATGCAAAATAAATGAAGTGTTGGAGATTTGACTATACTAAACAAACAATCTCAATCATTGCAAGGATTTTCTTTATCCAATGTTTATTCTAATGTTACCTCAACTTACGATAGTGTTCTAACCATGATTTCTTATGTGAGAGAACTTAATAAGTTGTTTAATTCAACTCCTAAACCCTCGAAAAGTCAAGCTAAACCACTTGGATTCAAGAACAAGTTTAACAAGTGTTATTCCATCCCTAGACATAACACTCATTAGAAGTCACTTTCAAATCTTAGTTAAAAACCATTTGCCAATGATATTTTAACTATGAAACATGTTTATATTGTTTATCACTAATGATACTAACAAGCATCCCTCCATTCCTAGATGAGACATTCATTAGATGCTATATTCAAAACTCAGTCTTCAAACATTTTCCAATGACAAAACAAAGAATTAGAGATAAGGTAATCAAACCATAAAACAAGCAATAACATAGGAAATAAAGTTGAACAAATATAAAGATTAATTACATGATAGTAGCTTAGCACACCAATTGTAAAACCCTAACAAATCACACCAGAAAGAGAGGGATCCAAAGGTTGTGCAAGTATGAGACTGTACAATTGAGGATGACTCAAGTGAATTAATTAATATTACATATACAAACAAGATGCATCTACTACTGAGATGGATGACTTTTTGAAAAGTTTTCCAAAAAAGCATGTGAGTGAGAACAAAACACATTAAAAAGTCTCATGTTGGTTTGTGGGGATAATCATTATTCCTGAAAGCAACTAAAACATAGCATCGATTTCTCGATTTTCTTTGCTTTAGATTTAGCTAAGCTTCATCACCTATCATAATACAATTTCCATTGAAATAAATGTAATTTAACAGAGCAATATCATTAGCTGGACAACTTCTAGCTAATTAATCTTTTACAAATAAACTTTCATTAAAAAATCAAGCAAAAAACAAAATGACTAATTAGGATACTTTCTCCTTTAATAATAAATGATAATAGAAGAAATATAAAATAACACTTTAAATAATGTCCATATCTATTGTGCTTTTAATTGTCATAGTTTTTGCGTGTCAAATGTTTGCTATTAAGAATAATAATGGATTTGCACAATTGTACATCGAGTCACAAATTTGTACCATTCTATTGCTGGAATTTGTTGAAGTGTGGCACATATGGTGTCTAATTCTATGTTGATATTGCACATCTTCAACTACTAATGATTTACACTGTTTTTTTTTTTTGTGGGTGGATGGGTTGGGGGGATCAACTTAGTAAAAGAAATTCATACTAACCAAGAGAATTTCTACCGGTACTGTTGATTCAATGTTGCTTCTTATGTTGCATCAAAGTATGCATGACCCATATATGCACGTTGTTCGTGCATCTAGG
This sequence comes from Glycine soja, assembly GCF_004193775.1. Classification (NCBI taxonomy): domain Eukaryota; kingdom Viridiplantae; phylum Streptophyta; class Magnoliopsida; order Fabales; family Fabaceae; genus Glycine; species Glycine soja. Next base: position 48,245,276 of record NC_041019.1, on the reverse strand, counting down.
CACCAATCTAGTTGCATTGTAATTTTGCAATAGTATAGTGTATAGATTTTTTAATCCATATATGTTAGTTTGTTAATTTTGTTAAAAATATTAGTGGAAAAATTTGGACGCACAACCATTTGCTTCCTCTTCTCATCCTTAAGTTTCCTCTTCCCAACCATTAAACCAATATTATATATAGTGTTACTCATGGGTGGGGTTGGATCAGTTTTGGGGGAAAATGAAATATAAACCGATTGGTTTTAATTGGTTTAGTTTGGTTTGGATTTTAGATTTTTTTTTTGTCTAACCCAAACCAAACTAAACGAATGTTGAATGGATTGATTCAATTCAGATCATTAGATATTCGATAAAAAAATACTAAAAAATATGTTTCGTAAAAAAATATAAAATAATAGTTTTATACCAAAATTAACAAATAATCTCATGACATACACCAAATTAGTCAAATCCATCTACAATAATAGACATGAAATAAACCAAAATGTCAAACATAAACCAAATTAGCTAGATCCACCAACATACACCTTATTGTCTAATTAAACAAAGACACAAACCAAATAGTCCAACAAAAAACATACAAGATAAACTAAATTGTCCAAAAATGAAAGAAATGTCCATTGTCCAACATAATTAAAGTCTTCACACTTCATGCATTATTCTTAACCATTGGGGAATTAATTCTTGAATGTCAACCTACAATAAGATATCAAGTGAAAGTAAATGTTATAAGTTGTTTACTATTTATTTTAAAACATAAATTCATAAATTTAAAATAAATTGATAACCTTAAGATGAATTAGGTCCAGATGTAGAATTAATAGCTTTACCATCACTTATATCTAGTCCAAACAACTCTACACAATACAAATACAATTTAGACCATAAATCTATAAGCATAAATTAACAAACTAAACCTGAGAATAATAAAACAATTTTTTATAATTGATTCAAGCTTTTGTGATTGATCTCATATCGTAGTTCTGAAGTCAAAAGACATTTATGTCTTGAGATGAATCAAGATCCTTAATTATTTTGATTAGATGTAAACAAATACAAAGGTTAAAAACTACGTCTTATGCGCTATCAAAATATGTTTCACGAAGTCTATATTTGATATTTCAGACGATAGCAAGATGAAATCATGATCTGATACAACATTAAATATGACATTTAAGACTTAATTTAATATTCTGTGTTTGAGATCTATTTTGCAAAGATAATATCTTAGGATCTGTCAAATCCTATGAAGAATAAATGAAGTCAAACTCTGAAATTTCTCAATTGTCATTAAAAGAAGAGTTATGTTGTACAGACCTGCTCTAATGCAAAAGGAAGCGATTTCTTGTTGTGGTGTTCAACACGCTAGCAATGAAGAATGGTTTCTCAACAAAAATAAGTACGTGCATTTAATGCCCCCAACAACCACATTCTTCAGACACAAGCTTAAGAGAGGAAATATGTCTGTTTAGAGACAACAAAGGTTTGATTGAAGATGACCTATAAATACCAAAAGTTTTAAAGACATTAAGTACGAATTGAAGCACTTATTATTCAAATTATTTTTGTAAAGAGCTTTTTGTCTAAATTCTTGTAAAGTTTAGTAAAGCTCTTAAAAAACTTTGTTTCTCTTTAGAGAAAAGACTAAGTGCTGAAAGTGTCTATTCATCTGTAAGATGATTGAGTATTAGTCATTGTGCAATCAAACCAACATAATCTTCTGATTTTTGTTAAAGCCAGTAGTGACTTGGTAGGGTAAAAAATATTGATTGCAACAAGTTTAGTGTAGAGCTTGAACTAAGGAGCTAGAACTGACAATGATAAATACTTGTAACTTGTTAAAGTTACTGGAACTTTGTGGTTTACAAAGAATTGAATGTAGTTTCGGTGGTTGAGATGAACCAGTATAAATTTCTTATGTCTTATTTTGTTTATTCTCTCTTCTTCACTTTAAACTGACTCATGGTTTGAATTTGATGTTTGCTTTTGAAAAAGTTTATGTTTTACAAGATTTTAAACTATTGTTTGATTTGCCTTGCGAAAATCGAATATTTGTTTCCTTAGTTATACTTCATCAGACGATAACTTTGTTGTTTTAAAAAAAAAATTAAGTTTAGTAAAAATCACAATTCAACCCTCCTTCTTGTGATATTTGCCTTTACAATAGTTCAATATGATTAGGACTAGGAGAGGCCCTTAGCCAATTTTGGCAACAAATCAAAGCTTCAATAGTAGAAACACTCAAGGAACTTCAAAATAAGTCAAGGACTCGACTTCCTGTACTAAAAGCACTCTCAGATGATACAATAGACATTGGGATGGCTAAAATATCTCTCGCCATACGGGAAAGAATATAATACTTCGCTAACTTCATTCTCCACCACTTTAAAATCTCAAATTCAATATTGGGATGTGAGTCATCAACATCATCTTCTATGTACCCATTCATCTCATTCCTCTTCACTTCACCTTGTTTATTTATAATTTTCATCCTGAACTCATTTTCCCAATCCCTTTCATTATCATCATTAGTGGAAAAATTAGGTTGAGAAGCAACACTTGATAATATGCTACCAAAATCACTACCATTAATAGGAAGAGGATACATTGTAACATAACACTCAAGCAACTTTTCAATGATCTCTCTTAACCTTTTTATCATCTCTTGACTCCTCTCTTTACCATACAACCGACCAAAGCAAAACTCAACATATTCAAGCTTATAGCATGGATCAAGAAACACAGCCACAAAAAACAAGTTATTTATCTCACTATTTCCCAATATTTCAAAAACTTGGTTTGCATGTGTAGTAAAACTTTTGCAAGATTGGATCATTACTTTTCCTCTACTTGTTTAATAATTTTTTAATGTCACACAATTTTGTTAAAAACATGTGTATTGTAACATGCAATGAACCAACAAACATAAGGGTTGCATCATAAAACACCTTCAACACCTTAATAAACATACATGCACGATTCCAATCATCACTATTAGGACACCCTTCATTGGCAAGAGCTATCAAATATTGAGGATCATCATATTCAATCCGTTTAAATTCCTTTTCAAATTTTTCAACAACATCAAACATTAAATATGTAGAATTTCACCTAGTTGATACATCAAGACATATAGAAGCTTCACTAGTTATACTTACCTCATATGCACACCTTTTAAAGGTAGCCAATCTAGATGGAGAAGACCTAGCAAATTTACGTGCAGCCCTTATTCTACTAACATAAGGGTCAATTTCTTTCAATCCATCACTTACAATCAAGTTCAAAATGTGAGCAACACATCTCATATGCATTAAATCTCCACCTAGCAAAGTATTGTCCTTGTTGTGGTTGAGTTTGTTGTCTAGCCTCTCCTTGTGTTTCTTGAGTTTGTTGAGCTTATTGTGTTGGGATTCCTTGTGTCTCTTGTGATTCTGTTGGAACTTTTGGTGGTTGACAAGTTCTATTAGAATCTGCCTCACTTGCAATTAATTAACAACTAAAAATAATGGAAACCAAAATTAGTACAAAAATAACCATATGAGTACCAAATTAACATTTATCAGTATCATAATAGATAAGAAAATAACCATAAAATAAAAATTAGTAATAAAATATTAACAAAAACAGAAACAATTTTAGAAGCAAACCAAAAAAGAAAGAATTTAAAAAAACTTGAAGAACCAAATCTTACTCTGTTAATGTTCTGAAATAGAGTGACTGTACTAAGTTACATTGAGTTCTCAAAGGAATGTTCCTTCAGCTATTAAACAAGCACAAGAAACAAATATTTACAACAATGGAGAGAAACTAAGTGAACTCTGATGACCCATGATGTCAACGAAATATTTACAACAATTTGTTAGCTTTAATGATTAATTTAAAATTTGTTTATTTCAAAGTTGAATTGTATAAATTTTGATAAAATAAAATTTAAATTATACTTATATATTTATATGTGACATCATTTCTATTTTCTACCAATTCTCTAATTTTACTTATATATTTATATGATAATAAGCAAGGAAGTCAGATTTACCATCTATTTGTGAGATTTTTTTTTCTTAATAAACAGCATAGCTGATTAACTTTAACTCAATCAAGTCCATCATCTTTATTTTTTGACCGACATCTATTTTGCATCCTTATCTCTATTTAGACACAACAAAAGAAAAACACCTTCCATTAAGCAGTAAAAAGAACATTGTTATTTCATCAATCCAATGACAGATTCTTTCTGACTCAAGAATCCAAATTCAAATTTAAACAAAGGAAAGTATACCATTAATAGATACCAAACAAAATATAATTGAGACACAATAACACTAAAAAGTGTGAACAGTGTTTGGCAGGGGTGCTATGCTTTTGTCTAGAGAGGCAACAACCCTGAGCTTCGTTGAGGAACAACATAGATATACACAAACAATGCTAAAATTCCAAGCCACAAGCCCAAACTGATAATAGCAAAAGTGAATGAGAAGATGCTCAAAGCTAGAAATGAAGCAACGCCTCCCAGAATAAGCATGGCACAAGTTATGATTGGAAGAAGGTTTCTATTGTTATGTATCTGAAGTATTGTATCAATGATCACCAAGAAGTGTTGAGAAGTGTTGAGTATAGAACAATGGTAAAAACTAGAAACATCATCAGCTTGTCCTGTTTCATGAACAAAGAGCCTGTTGATGTGATCAGAGCAAACAGAGTGTTGAGAACTTGTTAATGTTCTCTGACAACTCTTTGAATAGATTCCTAATCACATTCATTAAGGAAAAAAAAAGGGTTAACATAGACAATACTATGATGCAGATTTGCAAGCTATAACACTACATTTATGTGCAATGCAACTCAATGCTGAAACTGACAAAAGACTCATAAAAGGAAAAAAAAAAGAAGAGGGTGTACGATAAGCACCTTCAAACAACGTTATGGTGTGAAAAGTGAAAACTATAAGGCATAACATAACATTTATATTCCTAGGAATATAAGAGGACTGACCTCATTGAAGTGTAGTGAATGGGTTCATAGCAGCCATGTCTTCTTTTCTTTCTTTGCTCAATTTGCTAAACTTCTGAGTTGAGAACAAATGATTCAGTTTTGGTGGATGAAATTAGATTATAAGAGCTACGAATATGTATTTATATTTTATATGATGTGGGGCACTGTTGATAATTTAAGGGTGTGTTTGGTTTGCATTTTCATTTTCTGTTTTCATTTCCTGAAAACTATTTTCAATTTTAAAAGATTAGAATTCTGAAAATATGTTTAGTTTGACTTCTTGTTTTCTGCTTTCAGGAAATAAAAACATTCATTTCCACAACGTGTGAAGGAAAGGAAGGAAATGTATTTTTAGATTTGCTTAAAATTATATTCATTATCACCGTGTGAAGGAAAGGAAGGAAATGTTTTCATTTCCACAACGTGTGAAGGAAATGAAGTTCCTATTTTCAACTGAAAACGAGATTTTATTATTTTCATTTTTTGGTTCGTTTTGGAAAATATTTTTACTAAAAATGTTTTTAAAAATCCAACCAAACACATTTCCATCATCATTTTTATTTTAAGTGAAAATGAAAACAAGAAACAACCAAATCAAACACTCCTAAGTTTTTCCCACTTTTTCTACTTGATTCCTAAGGAATCAAAGCATAGGACTAAAACGTTTCATACATTTTATACCTATTTTATGGGAGAGAGGGATAAAATGACCAATAGACCATTCTTAATTCATTTCTCTCTTTCACTGCCACATAGACAAAAAATTTCTTTAAGGAATTATTCAGTTCTCGTTGATTGTCAACTTGTGCTTTATAACTTCCAACATTTTTTCTCTGTAACTATTTCGCTGGACATGATCATTAATCTTCTTTGAAAATGTTTGAACAAAAATATATAAAAGAATTTGAACTGATTAACAAGATTTCATGACGCATGTTTCAATATTTACTAAACCAATTTTATTAATTATTTTAATTAGTATATAAATTTCTTTAACTAACATTAAATACAAAATAATATTTAATGATGATTACATATAATTCTCTATCGGTCAAACTAATTTTTTTAATTTTTAAAATTAATTATTTTCAATGTTTATATTTTAATGAATATTTTGTTATCCGACTGTAGGTTTTTTGGTATTTTTTTTTTCATTCACAAAGGTGATAAAAAAAGTTCCTCCTCTTGATTGGATATGAATAGAAAAAGTATTTATTTATCTATAAAGTATTAAACTTACAATTTTAATTTAATGTTATTATTCAAAATATTACACGTACACAAATTTAAAGGTTTTAAAATTTTTACATATTTTACTATTAAATTTTTTCTATGAAAATTGAAATGTTCTATTTTAGAGTGTTTCTTTCCCAAAGTAGCATCAACACATAACCTCTGGTTGAAGACTTGAAGTAAAAGAAGCCACCACAATTATCAAAAGATTGATCGACCGAGCTAGCTCCATATCTGGAGTTTTAAACGGAGACGTATTATTATAGAATTGAGATTGTGAGGCAGACAAAATATGAAAATCAATTCAACTGAGATTGTTTCAGTTTAATCAATTATTTAAAATTAAAAAACTGTTTGTAAAAAATTGTCCACTTAAGTTTGAGTTTGATGCAATGTTAAAATTATTTATTTGAACGGAATTATTTATTTGATTTGATGCAATGTTAAAATTATTTCGAGTTTTCAACTATCGGTTAAGTTTGATTCAAAGTTAACTTTGGTTTATAAATACTTTTTGAACAAGCATAGTGACACTTGATTAATTTAATTAAATGTGTAAGTATAATTAATTTTATCTCACAAACATTTTATTAAAGTAACACTTTTTAAATTTAAGAGACTGGTAAACACGAAAAGATAAAATAACATGTGAATAGAAGTTTTATTTTCCTAAAATATATCTTAATTTTTGACCTAATTCTATCCCTTATGATTGATTCAAACTCTGATAAAAAGATATATTATATTTTAATTCTAGCTATTTTATCTCTTAACATAACCACAAAATTTATATTTTAACCTATAATAAATATGTCTTTTTTTCAACTTTCTTTATTTGTGTCCTCAAAATCATATTTCCTCTTTCTTATTTTGCCATCATTCGAAAGAAGGCGTCAAATGATATTTGAGACGAAGATAGTCAATTTTAACCGCAGCATTGTTAATATGGCTTGACAATAATAATGTAACAAATCATGGTACGTGAATGTTACATGACCCAACTTTCCCAAATTTTCATTTCTCTACGTGACGTTAAAAAAATATTTTGCACAACTTTTTGTGACAACTTTTGTTATCATTTTAAAATATTTAATATATTTAATATCTATATATACATATATAAAGAATAAAAAATAAATGAAATATAAATATTATTATATACATTATCACATGTAAAATCAATTATTTAATATAAAAATAATGAAACTAACGTGGAATGTGGAATGAGAGGGAAAAGAGTCAAAGCAAGATTAAGGAAATAACAGCGAACCTTCCATATGGAGACCATGAATATCCTTTAAAGGGTAGAGCATCAAGATGAATTCTAAACTTAATCTTATTAATTCAGCTGTTCAGTTTGAAATTAATTTTGATAGATTTAAGTTTCGAAAATAAAAGGGTTTTTTTAAAAAACTTAATTGATAATATTTTACATAAAATAAAAATATATTTATATTTATATTATTTGTTTTAAAATGTATTTTAAAATATACTTTAATATTAATGTTATACTTCCTTATTGTTATAATTTAGTTATATATAACATTAAAAATTTTATATTATATACAAATATATATTAATTAGTTAAATTAGACTTAAAATCTAAATTAATTAACAGGTAATCTTATCAAAGTTTTAAATTTTGGTGAAAAGAAAGTTAATCTCCCTCAACTCTTCTTATAAACTCCCCTAAATCTAATAAACAATGGCATGCTATTTCTTGTTTCTGTGTCCAAATTTTTCTTATTACTTATTAATATTATTTTTTTTTACATTTTTAAGGAATTAAATATAATTATTTTTATTGAATATTTTATTTGTATATAAAATATTACGAAGATTAGTGATATAATCTTGTAAAAGAATATAATGCAAATCTTAAAGGTTTGTTTGACCTATAAAATTAGAATTATATCAAAATCATAATTTTTAAGTTTGATTTGCATAAAGTCACTTTAGAAAGAGAAAAAAATCTTGACCACTAAAGAAAAAATAATATATATATATATATATATATATATATATATATATATATATTTAAATACTTTTCATTAATGATGATAGGCTTCATTCTTTTCCATCTAAAGTGAATTACTAAGCATTAAAAACAAAAGAAAAATAAAATTATACTACTCAAACTAAAAGAAAGAAATAAAAGAAAAGAAAAGCATTAAAAAGAAGTTACTTTCATCAATCCAACTAGAGATTACTCTGAGTGAAGAATCTATAACCTTATTCAAACTAAAACAAAGAAAAAACATAACAGCCACAAGGCACAGCATGCAGAACTAGGAAACTCTATTACCATATGTGAAAACAAGCATATTTTGGCAGAGGCAACAACCTTAATTAGCTATGTGTGATGGACCCTTAATCAATCCCATTGATGATCCTTTGAGGAACACCATAGTCATAGGCAACCACTGTGAATATTCCAACCCACATGGCCGAAGTGATCCAAGCTACGGTGGCTGAAATGAAGCTCAAAGAAAGAACTGAAACAACAGCTCCAACAATAAGCATGATCCAAATTATGAGTTGAAGAAGGCTTCCCTTATATATCTGAAGTATTGTTCCAATGGTAGCACAGAAGAAGTATAAGACCATGGTTAAAATCAAAGACATCATCAGCTTATGCTGTTCTGTAAACAAAAGTTTTCCTGACTCAGTGTTTGTTACTGAAATCAAAGCAATGAGCAGTGTTAAGAATTTGATGAGGATCTCTTGCAATTCCTTGAATACATTCACCACTTTGTCCCTAAGTAATTAAGCACAATCATTAAAGGAAAAACAAAAGTTAGACTTGTACTTATATATACTAGAATTATGAAGCAATAAATAGCTGAATGGTGCATTTAAAAGATGTTGAAAATTCCAATGGATCAAAATGAAGTAGAATGACCTTGAAACAAGGTTTAATCAATGGAAATAGCATATAACAACATATATAGTATTTGTGGTTAGAGAGTAGTTATAGCTAGTTACACTAAGCACTAACCTCATTGAAATGGAATGAGAGGAATTCAGGACAGACATGTTTAGTTCTGACTTAATTCGTTTCTTGCTTCCCTGAGATGAGAGCAAGAGTAATAAGTACTAGCTCGCTTTTAACAGGAGAGCAAAGGTTGCACAAGCTAGTTTTTATTTCCAACATAAATAAACTTGGTCATAACTGGCACAAATTTACTAACACGTCAACGCCTACAACATAATTTTAGTCCAATTGATAGAAAAAAGGGATACAAAACACAAAATGATTATAAAAAATGTATTCACTTTCTTCCCATCGGTGCACCTGTCAACCCTCATCCATGGCATTTAATTTGCATTTCGCGTGTTCCTACATGCATGCGGTTTCTTCATCTTTAATCTCTTATTCAAACTAACGAATGCTTGAAAGTAACCTTGAAAATAACACTGATAACGAATATAACCAATACTAATAGAATAGAAAATTATAGAAACTAATAGGATATCTTAATAATAAAAATAAAAAAATATTATAGCAAAAATAATATAATAGTCTAAAATCTAAAATAGTAGAAAAATAATATAATAAAAAAGAACACAATAGAAGTATATATTATAAAAATTTGATATTATAATAGTTAAAATAATATTACAAAAATAAAAAATTAAAAGATAAAAATATTTGCTCTCGTTAATCAACTTTGGATGAGTCCGAAGCGGGGTAAACGGCAGCAGTAGTTACTAGTTAGTAATCATCATGAATATTTTATAGCCCGCATTCCATCTATAGCTGACAAACTTTCTAAGACGAAATCCATTTGTTAAATTATTAGTTGGAAATATTAAATAAAAAAAAATATTTGACACCATTCAACGGGGAGTTTCCCTAATGTATCCTTGCACTCTACATTTTCCTTAGCACTCTACATCAGCTGGGCAGTCCCACATAATAACTCTATAATCAATTTTTGGACTTCCACTGTCTCGTCGTCGAACCCTCCTTTCCTTCTCCTTTGACTAGAGCATGCCTCTTTCCTTCTCCACCGGTTATTAAAACTTAATTAATTCTATACAAAATTTTCTCTGTGGGTTTAAATAAAAATTTTAACTTCCTCTGAATTTTTTAAAGCTAAAATCGGAATGTTGACAGTATAGAATTATACTATAATAAAAGTGAATGAACAGATAATATGAAATTAAAACTATTAAGCTGTAATGCTATTGGGATTTTTTTTTTTTTTGATTTCACAACTTATTATTTAAGTAATAATTTCTTGACTTCTAATTATTTCTCGATTTCATTGTGAAATCTGTCCCCTTTGTGTAAGGATATTTTCATCTCTCCCCTCCCATCTACACCTTGAAAGAGAACGGCTTGATTATTTGGTTCCTAAAATTGACCCTTCTACTGTCTACTCCTCGTGCCTCTCTCTCTTCGCATCGCACCTCACTTTTGGAAAGGCCATGCATGTTGGACTGGACTGGACATGCTACATACTACTTTTTGTTTTGTAAAAACTAGTTTCTCGTCCGTGCATTGCACGGGACTTAAAGTAAAATTTTAATGTTAATCATAATATTTTTTCATATATTAATGGGTACATATCTTTACACACTAATATATATATATATATATGTATACTATAGTATAAATAAAATAGTACAAGTATATTTTTTTAAATATGAAGACAATACACATGAGCATGATAGTTTTGTGTACTAATTAAATAAACATTAAATAGAAAGTGTTTGTCATTTAACATAGGTTCTGTTGGATAATATTAGTTGAAAAATTAACTAGAAATTAGAAAGTTAGTCGGTAGCTGAAAAATTAGTTTATTAAATTATAAGTATTTAGTAAAACTAGATGTTAAAGTAGTTGAAAAATATAAAATAACCAAAAAATAAGAAAATCATGATTTACTTAAAAAGATAATAAGAAAATTAAATAAATATATTAAGGATAAAAATGAAAGAAAATATATATAAAAAGCTTGATAATTGTTGTGCATGCTTAGTTTTTGTATTGAATTTGCACAACAATTATCTTGATTTTTCTCATTTATCACTTAGTTTGATTTCAATAAGTTAGAATTCAATGTTCTTTTAGATTTTTAGCTTAATGAAGTTAATTTTAGTGAATTTTGTAGAGTTTTGGTGCATCAACAAGGAAGGAAGAATCTTTGGGCTAATGAAGCAATGCGCTTAGCACACCTATGCGAGCTTAGCGCGTCACAGTCAGCTTGGAAGATCACGCGGCAAGCATCTGGAAGGAGATATGAAGTTTGGTGTGCTTTGAGCTAATTGGTCTCAGTGCCATTGATTTGGACTAAGCGCGTACCCCAGGCTTAGCGTGCAGTCACTTAACCAAGTGTTACTTTTATGTGCTTGCTTAGCACGAAACCCAAGCTAAGTGTGCAAGCCTTTATGAGAAAAAATGGCAGTGTAATGTTTTGGAGCGAAACTTTAAAAAGGAGGAATATTTAGGGCTTTAAGAGAAATGAATTTCACACTAAAGAACATCTTGGGTGCTTGGGTACCAAAAAATTTGTGATGTAACTATCTTTACCATCCATTTAATGTTATCTCAATATTATAGCTTCATTCCTATGCTTGTTGCCTTGTTTATGGTTTGATCTTTCATGTGCATGTATGTTATAGTGTAATGATAATTGGGAAATATCTTTAATTAAGAACTGAAAAGGGTTTCTAGTTAACTCATATCTAGGGATGTAATGGTGTTGATTAGCCTTTTATAAAACTTTTCCCTTAATCAAATCACCTGGTTTAACTTGCTAAGGGATTAGGAGTAGAATCAAGTGATTTAGGCTCTTTCACATGAGGGATCATTGTTAGAGTAGATTATTTGGTTAATGTAATAGTTGAAATAATATTGATTGGCAAAAAATCATTACCATTGCATCAAGAGTTATGTAGGACAAACACCCAACATCTTTTACAAAATCTGTACGAAATCTTTTCTTGCATCCAAAGTGTTTATGTTTTTGTCCCTTTGAACTTTGTACTATTTTTTTTATATCTTTGCTTAATCTTAAGTTTTAAATTTATATGTTTATATCTTAAAAATCATTCAACTCCTTTTTATTTAATTGCTTAGAATTTGGGTTACACCAACTACTTAGCACAAACAAAGTCTCACTAGATACAATTCTCAATCTTACCGTTTTAATACTACTTGCGTGATTTTGTTCACTTGTCAATTGGTTAACAAGTTTTTAGCGCTGTTGTCGGAGACTTTATTCCTTATGATCGATAGCTTGAGTGTTCAATTTCTAAGCTTTGATTCTTTATTCTTTGATTCATTGTTTAAAACTCTATTTTAACATTCATCTTGTGAACTTTGCTAACTTGATTTATCTAGTTACTTAACTATGTATACGAGGTACAATCTCAAAGGAAGATTTGTTTCCACTTGATAATGAGATTGAAAGAACATGTCAGAGGAACAACACCATAAAGAAAAAGTGACAACAACAAGAGAGGAGGGTTAGACAAAGGGCTCAAAAAGCCTCTCCTTCTCAACCAACATCACCACCTTTACCTCCTCCCAACCTAGAGGAGCCTCTGCTCACGAGGAAGAAGAAAAACCCAGAGTGACGATTGAGGATTACTCAACTCATGCAATTCCATAATACTTCACAAGTATTGCTAGACCCAATGTGCAAGCGGCTGGCATTTGCTATTCTTATTCGTTCATCCAATTGATCCAAGGCAACCTCGTCCATAGATTGCCTAATCAAGATCCATTTGCTCACCTAGCTACATACATGGAAATTTTCAACGCGGTCAAGATAATGGGAGTGCCTAATGATGTGATTCATCTCAACTTGTTTTCATTTTCTTTAGTCGGTGATGCAAAGAAATGGCTAGATTCTTTCATAGGTCATAGCTTAAGGACTTGGGATGAAGTGCTAGACAAGTTTTTTCAGAAATACTTTCCGGAAATCAAAAGAAAGACTGAAATTTCATCATTCCATCAATTCTTGAATGAGTCCCTTACTGAAGTTTGGGACTAATTTTAAGGGTTACTTCGGAACACTCCAACTCATGGATTTAGTGAGCCGATGCAAATTAACATGTTCATCAATGGATTAAGACTTCATACTAGACAATTACTTGATGCTTTCGTGGGTGGCAAGATTAAGTTGGAGACCCCGGAGGTTCCAATGAAACTTATTAGAAATATGGTTGCTAGTGATGAGGCTATTCATAGGGATAGAACTTTTATTCCAGCCAAGAAGAACCTATTAGAGCTTACCGCTGATGATGCAATTCTTGTTCAAAATAAGCTATTTGCCAAACAAATTAAAGCCTTAACGGATAAACTTAATAACCTCCCACAACAAATGCATGCTCTTCAACCTACTCAACCTTCCAATATGCAAGTTGGAGGATGTACCTTATGTGGTGGAGCTCATGAAGTTGGGTTGTGCATGGTCCAAGAGGAGGCTAACAAGGAGCTCAATTATATGGCAAGTGTTTCTCCTTGGCAAGTGTACCAATTTTTCAAAGTAATATTAAAACAATAAGGCCAAGTGTCGAGTTCACATGGACTTTGATTGTACTCAGAGTTTGTATATACCAAATTTTAAGCAACAAAATGACTAAAAGAGGATATATTTCAGTATTAAAGCGCAGAAATGTAAACTTCAACAATGATAAAGGACATAAAAACAAAGCAAGGTGTAAGAAACAAGAAAAACAAACACTTGGGTGTGGAAGGTGATATTTAGTGCAGAGTTTTGTAGAAATGTTAGGTGCTTGGCCTACCAAAATTACTCTTGATGCAATGTTAAAGATTTTCCACCATTTAAAGTTGTTCCAACAATTACCTTCATATACTAAAATATTCTAACCATGATTCCTCATGTGGAAGAGCCTAAATTACCTAATTTCACTCCTAATCCCTTAAGAGCTAAACCAACTAACTTACTTTAAGATTAATGATGCATAAATAAGGCTAAACAATATCATTCTATCCCTAGACATGGATTACCTAGAAGCTACTTGAAGTTATTTAGTGTAAAAACATTTCCCAATGATTAAAACCCTATAACATACATGTGAATGGATGATTAAACCATAAATAAGGCAATATAAACTTAGATAAGAAGCAATAATATTGAAATAATACTAAATGGATAGTAAAGGTCATTACATCAAAGAGTGTTTGGTATCCAAGCCCCCAACAATGGGTAATTTAGCCTCTCACAGTCATGAGAGGCTAAAAAATACAAGAAGAAACAAAGAAAATGGAAGAAGAAGAACTCCAAAGTTAGTGAGTTTTGCTCTCCTTTGTGCCCTTGCTGACTAACTCCCTCTAAAAGCACAGTGTCACCCTTTTATAATCTTCAAAACACTGCACAATCATGCTTTTCAAAAATGATTATACGTTAAACTTGCATGTGTGCGCTGAGCTCACATGCAAAGTACAACTAGCTTAAGTGACCACGCGTTAAGCCTCCGAATGCACGCTTAGCGCACATACACGATGTAGCTGGCTTCCAACTTGGCTTCTCACGCTAAGCGTGCATTGACACACTGCTCCAATTCTTTAACATCTTCTAGACCTCTGCTGTTGTGTCAACTCTATAAAAAATAGAACCAAAATATTGTAAATTCACTAACTTTAGCATTCTTGAGATAAAAACTTAGAAGAAGATAAATTCCTATCTTTTTAAATCAAAAGAAGCATTAAAAGAGAAGAAATTAGATAATTGCTATGTAATTTAAATGTACAAATTAAGTATGCATAACAATTATCAACAAACCAATCTTGAGGCTATAATCATGGAGGAAATCAAGGATACAATCAAAGGGGAAATCAAGGTTATCATCAAGGTGGAAATTTTTCTTAAAATCAATTTTCGGAATGAAAATTTTATACGGGAAATAACTTCAACAACAACCAAGGGGGTCCATCCAATCGACCCCCCAATCAAGGCCCAAATCTATATGAAAGAACCACCAAGCTTGAGAACACCTTGACGCAATTCATGCAAATCTAGATAATAAAGTAGATAAAGATAAAGAAAGATTTGATTAGCCAAATCTATTGAGAATATATTTCATGTGATCCAATCTTAAATCATATACTCTTGTATTATATAAGGATACACAAATTTCTTCTCCTAGAACTTTATAGACAATCTCTCTTAGAAATATAAAAAAAATTAGTAGATCATTTAAGTTTGAGAAGAAAGAAGAAACAAAGAGAATCGTACTGACCCACTAAATGGAGAAGATGAATAATAAGCAAAGAACGCGTGAATTACTATGTGTTTCAAGAGGTGAGTAAAACAACCTTCTTTTTCTAAACTTCCATGGTATAGATTTTAAGCAATGCGTCTTTTTGAGTTTACCAGTCATAAATCGATAAATTGATACATTAATCCTTGCATGGACTAATCCTTGTGATTATTGCAAAATTTAGGTTCCATAATGTTCTTGCGTGAAGTTATTTAAGTGCCTAATATAATCATACCAACATGTAGTTTTTACTATTCATGGGATTTAATTTAATTTTACAAAAAAGGGTATTGCAAAGTACAAATCTTCACTGGTTGCATATTAAATCTAGGGATTTATTTGAAAATTCACGAATAAACTTTCTTGAGTTTTGTGTTTAGCTATCATATATATCAACTAAACTATATTTTGGTAGATGTGTGTTTTAGTTCATAGTTCATTATTAATTGACTTATAAGATGTTATAATTTGGGGTATGACTTTGTGAGTTATTAGTGTGTATGGAACTAGAGTATTTATTTGGTAGTTATCTGGTATGATGTTTTGCAACTATGTATGAATTGGTCATCATCTTTTGGGAAGTGGTGACAATCTATATTTTATTTTGAGAATTGAATATACATGAGATACTTCCATCTAGGATGAGAAAAAAATATGAGATAAATCCATCTATGATGGGGATGAGATAATGAATACATGTATCTGGGATGGGGAAAAGATTATGGATACCTCCATCTAAGATAAGGAAGACAGTGATATGTCATTGCATGGATATGAACTCATAGATCTTTTGAAGAATCTGAAATTCATACCAGTTCTGGGAACCAAAGAGTTGAGTCCAGTGATTCTAGGAATCACTAAGTTATGTTTGTGATAATTATTTGTTCAAGAATTGAATGCAGTGAAGTGTTGGTGTTTATTTACTAGAATGTTCTTTTGTTGTGTGAATAAATTTGCGGTTGTTTTGTGTGTGTGTGTGTGTTTAATTTAATTTTGGGATGCCTTTGTTGGATTTTTTTATTACCACACCAACTGAGACCAATATTATTTGCGAACTCTTTTAAAACTTGCTTTATTCACTGGAATTATTATCTCATTAAAAGTGTTGTTTGCAAAGTTCGAGGAAGAAACTTTTGAGACGAGGGAAAATTGAAGACTTAGTTTATTGTTAGTTCAACTTTGTAGATGCCTATATTTGAGAATATAATTGTTTATTTATGTAAGGACTCATTTATTTATAATATTTGAAGTATTTCAAACCATTGAAATTTCTAAATTCTTATTTTATGAATGTTTTAAAGTGTATTTATTATGGCTTGTTATTGTAATGAAGGGCGCTACAATCATCATTCCTTTTGGTGAAGCTCGTTAACATATGCCAATGTACACAAAATTTATGAAGCACCACCTCACAAAGAAGGGAAAATACATCAACAATGAGAGCATAGTTGTGGAAGATAATTGTAGTGCATTAATCCAAAGAACCTTACCCCTAAAATTTAAGAACCCCGAAAGTGTGACAATTCCTTGCTCAATAGGTGCAGTATCCGTGAGGAGGGATCTTATTGATTTAGGGGCAAGTATCAACTTAATGTTTCTTTCGATGCTCTGAAGAATTGGCAACTTGGAACTCATGTAAACTCGGATGGCTCTTCAACTCGCAAATCGCTCCATCAAAAGACCGTGTGACATTGTTGAAGATGTCCTCGTAAAAGTCCAATATTTTACATTTTCAATAGATTTTGTTGTAATGGATATAAAAGAGGATCCTGAAGTGCCTTTGATCTTGGGGCAACCATTTATGCTCACAGCTAGATGTGCCATTGACACGGGGAATGAAAACCTTGAGCTAAGCATGGAGGACCAAAAGATGACCTTTAATATTTTTGAGACAATGAAGCATCCAAGTTATTACAATGCTTACTTTAGGGTGTAGGCTATTGAACATGAAGTTGAAAATGTTGTGCAACAATTCACTATGCACTCCCTTCTTGAGAAAGTTCTAGTCAATGCCATTGATTGTCTCACTAATGAAGAGGAGAAGGAGCTTAAAGCTTGCTTGGAAGACCTTGATGAGTCGAAAGAAGTATTCTCGAGGGGAATACTTTCAAAGAACTGAAAAAAGATGTTGTTGAGAAAAATAAGGTGGAATTGAAGGTTTTACCTCCTTACCTTAAGTATGTATTCCTACAAGGGAATAATGCAAAACCGGTGGTCATTAGCAACTCTTCGTCTCCAAAGGAAGAAATTAAATTGGCGGATTTGCTCAAGAAGCACAAAAAGGCAATTGGGTGGCACATATCCAACCTTAAGGAAATGGTATTATGGTAGGTGATGAAGTTAATATAAATCTAGAGCAAAGAAAGTCAAGAATCTGGTGCCCGCCTATCCTTTTTAAATATATATTTTTATATTTGATTCTAAAATTCACACAAAAAATAGTGCTAAGAAGGATTCTCATGTTCTACACTTAATTTTTTTTCCAGGAGAAAAACTATCCCAAGTAAGTGAGAAAGTTTCAATCATTCCACATGAGTAATTATGTGTGAAATATCATATTTAAATGATCTTAGATGATTTTTGAAGCTTATAAAAGAAAAAAGATGCTAAAAATTATTTGGGTCTTACTTTATTATTGAATTTTGTACCTGCATAAGGATACTACAAGAATATTCTCCTTTATAGTATGTCAAAAACTCCTCATCCTTCTTAGGTGAACCTCTTCTCCAACCTCCATTATACTTCGATGGGATATATACCTGCAAAGGTACTTTGATACTTAAGTTAACGATCTTCTTAGATATAGTAAATGAGAGTAATAAATGAGAATGAATAATATGTATTACCTCTAAAATTTCACTTTTTATATTCACATTTATGGGTATGGAATCCATGTACCTTACATTTGGTACTATTGGGAATGTTAATCCATAGTTACTTGTTAACGAGGTCTTGATTATGAATATATTACTTTTTAGCAATCTTCCACCCTTAATCTTGAATGAAGCCAACTTGCATCTAACCATGCATCCCAGTGGTGTTTCGCCATGGCCAAGGGGGTGTTGGCTCTAAAGGGGATATATGCTAGGAGCAGGGGTGTTTGGTGTTTGGCCATGACCACAATCAATGGATGTTTGGCCCTGGCCGAGGATATTATGTTTTTCGCCGACCAAAATAAGAATGATCAAAGGGTGTCTAGTAACAGTCGAGGGTGTTAATTTACAATATAGCCAATAACATCCCATCTATATGGGTACAAATTTGATATCAAAATATATCTAACCAGGATTCATAAGTAATTTAGCATGTCTTTTTTTAGAATTTAAATCTTTTTTTTATACCTATAATTTCAGCTACTAGAAATATTATATACATAGAAATGTTATAACAGTCATTTTCACCGAACATCGACTAAAAAAAAGAAGAAATAACAAGTCACACAGCCCAAATAACTGAGAAACTCTGACTGTGTGAGAGAGTTTGACAATGGCATTTTGTCTAGAGGGGAAACAACCTTAGAACGATGTGATGCGATCCTTACTCCAATTCTTGATCCTTTGAGGAACACCATAGTCAGTCACCATTGTGAATATTCCAAGCCACATGACCAAAGTGATCCAACTAATAATGGTTGAGATGAAGCTCAAAGCCACAACCGAAACTACACTTCCCAACATAAGCATGACACATGTCAATATAGGAAGAAGGTTTGTGTTATGATTATGAAGTATTGTCCCAAGCACAGGCAATCAGGAGTAAAGCACAATGGCCAAAATCAGCGACATCATCAGCTTGTGCTGATTTATTAACAAAGAATTTCCTGTCATTGTTTGTTGCTGCAACCAAGGTAACCAGCAGGGTTAAGAATTTGTGATGGATTTCTTTCAATTCCTTGAATAGACTGTCCACTTGGTCTCTAAGCACACTCGTTAGGTAAAAAAAAAAAGTTAGACATACTAGAATTATGATGCAATTCTGCTATAAATAAATGTTGCTCAACGCAGAATGTGACAGAAAACACAAACAACAAAAAAATGTCCAATTGGTGAATAATAGAAAGAAGAAATGAGATAAAATCGATAGCAGGGTGCGCAAGTGAAGCATGCAAAAGATGTTAGAATCACCTTCAAACAGGGTTAATGATGGGAAATAGCATATAACATATTTGTGGTTAGAGTACTTCTAGTTACACTAAGTAACGTACTAACCTCATTGAAGTGAAATGATTGGAATTCAGTAGAGGCATGTTTGGTTCTTGCTTCCCTGAGATGAGAGGATGAGTGCTTTCTCGTTTGAGAATTGTTGGTTGGTGTGTGAATTGTGATCATAATATATTGGATGGAATGTTAAATAGGGGCAGAGGATATTGAAAATAAATACAATGACTCGGAATATTCATCTGGGACCTCACCAAGTATTCAACGCGCTTCGTTTTGTACGTTTTTTTTATTATTATTTTTACATTCACACACACATCACTGTCACTATTGGACAAACTCTTCTAAGATTTTGGACTTTTGGTCTTAGTTTTTGCTTAATGTTAACTTTTGTTTTAAATTTGGAAAAATCTTGCTGTGTTTCGGAGGGGTTGCTTTTTCTTCCTCGAAAAGGATTACTATCGCGTAATAAATAATGGATTAGGTTCTAATTAAACATTTATCACGATATAATTTTTTTAACTTAGTGTTTAATAGAATTATTAGTATATATCTATATTTTGTGGGTAACCATTTTATGTTAATGATGTAAAGTTGCCTTGTTATCACTGAGGTCTCTTTTTTAAATTATATTTTTTTATGTTCAAATTCGAAATCTCACTTAAAAAAAAATTGAGTTGAGTTTTGCCTGGACTAAACTTATTGGTATTGTATATCTATATATACTGATAAAGGATTTTGCTAAAATAAATTAAATTGTTGCATTTCATACGTGGATACTAGTATTTTTCTTATTTATAATATTAGTTATTAAACTTTAGCCTTAATTAGGTTATTTATTTTTGGGATTAATTAGGTTATTTTACTTCTAATAATAAATTCTCATTGTCCTTTTTATAAGACCTTTCACTAGCGAAGACAAGGGTACTTACATAATATGCAAATTGACAAAAGTAAACTATGTAGGAACATGTACTTGACTTTGCGTTATCTCCATGTTCAGCCGCATGAAAAAACAAGAGTTAACTAGGCAATTGGATTTTAGCTAGAAAATCGTATATTTGATCTGTTTGTGTCTAATATATTTTTGTATTTATAATAAGCAAGTTTTATTTTGGAATTTTCTGTAAGATATTTTATCATTTCATCAGGTCGTTGAGTTCTTTTTTTCATCACAAAATAGTGTCGAAGCTTACTAAAGATAGTTTCAAATCTAGTCTGTTAACAACTCATTATTAATTGAATAAGTATATATTAGTTGCAACTTTATAGTTTATTTATTACTTTACAATTTTAATTTTCTCTATATTAATTTCCTATTGAAGTCACTTCCTAATTTACTGTTTATTACTATAAAGTGAAGATCATATACGATATTGCAAATTTGGAAATTAAAAAATATTTTTTAAAGACTTCTATGCACTTCTTTGATATTTAAGTGCATGCAGTAATTTTATTTTTATGTATTTTATTTTGAATTTTTGTAAATAAATACATTAAAATGAAACGTGTAGTGACAAGAGATTAAATTACTGACAATTTTAATTGTCACTAAGCATAGATTTAAATTGGTAAATTAATTCCTGTCAATTTTAAATGCCACTATCGCACAAGTTATTTCCCATATTTAGTGTTATTTAATCACGGTTTTAATTCCCCACAAAATACAATTTGCATAAAACTTACTCTAAATATTTTCTCAAACATTATAATTTTATACAGTGTGGAATTAAGAATCCTCAATTATTTGAGCTAAAGTTAAAACCGTCATAAATCTACTTCTGAAACCACACCTAAAACAGTAAAACCTTCTATTTTTGGCAATTCAATGTTAAATAAAGTTTTTTTTAGGACGTAAATGTTTAAAGTTGGAGAGAGCATAGTTTATTCAAAATGTGTTTTTTTTTTGTCAAAGTGACATTGACATACCCTGTTGTCCAAGTAAAAGAAGTACTTTTTTTGTTAGTAAAAAGAGAAGCCACTTCCCGATCAAGTTTAAAACCAAACGTATTATAAGCGAGTTTGAGAACCTATATATTATATTGACGCAATCAGAATACATGCTAGTTTAGTTTCTTCCTTGTAGCATTTGTTGAATGATATAAGATTCCGATTTACATTAGCTTGTCAGTGTTTTTCTGACATAAAAATTATCATGTTTAAAAGATTTTTAACAAAATAATTTTAAAAAAATTAAAACACCAAAAGAGGTTAACTTATAATAATAGCTTTCGGAAAATAAAAATATCATCAAATTAAATACTTTTTTAAAAATTACCAAAACACGTAAGTATACATACAACATTTTTTTTAGTAAATACAATCACACGTGATTTGAACTAATATTTTTTAGCTTTTAACTTTTTATGTTTTTTTATCCTTAATACATTTATTTAATTTTTTATTACTCTTTTTAAATAAATATGATTTTATTATTTTTCTATCATTTATATTTTTTTTATTTTTTACCTACTTTAACAACAAGTTTTATTAAATATTTATAATTTAATAAATTAATTTTTCAGCTTCTAACTAATTTTTCAGTTTTGTTGACATAATCATAGAATATTCTAAAAGGTTAACTAAATTTTTTCTAAATTTTTTTTTTTTGATAAGAAATATGAATTTATATTATAATGATGGGAGCACTAGGAGTACTCCAACCCATTACAAGAATGTCTCAGATGAGATAGTTTCAAACTTTACTACATAGAAAAGGTGAATTCCACCGATCTGAAATATTCGATCCACCTACCCCTCCTATCTTTCCCATGAACCAGGCCCAACATATGTGCTTAATTTGATTGATAGTCTTGGGAATGTCTTTTTCCTCCGCCTTGAAGATGCTATTATTGCGCACCTGCCAAATGATCCACAAAGTAGCCAACCAAAACATAAAGGGCACCTTGTTGCTGCTAGTGTTGTATTTGAGGAGCCTATCATATTCCCAAAAATGTTGAACTCCCCCCACTGCTATAACATCGACAATCCCAATCCAGCTCAAAACTTCTTTCCAAATACATTTAGAAAAATCACAGTGAAAGAATAAGTGTACAACATTTTCATCACAAGAATCACATAGAGAGCACCTACTATTATTAATGACCACATTCCTTCTAATTAAATTATCCTTGGTTGGCAATCGATCCAATAGTAACCGCCAACAAAACAAAGCTACTTTGGATGGCACAGGAACTTTCCAAACTATAGATAGTATATCCAGTATATCGCTATTCATTTGTGTTTGATTTACCAAAGACATGGCAAAAGAATAGCAAGAACTTATAGTGAATAATTTGGAGTTGTGTAAGGACCACTTCCACCTGTCATGAGATTCTGCCACTAGATGCACATCAACCAGAATGGTCTCCAAAGAGTGAAGTGACTCTTCCTCATTCGGATTTAACTGTCTCTTCCAAGTCAAGCCCCACGTCCATTGGTCTCTCCTCCATGAACTTGCATTTCCTACAGACTCCAACTGCTGAGATGAAATTGCAAACAGCTCCGGAAAAGCATCCTTCAACGGCTCGGACCCTAACCATTTATTATACCAAAATAGAATTGATTGTCCATCTCCTACATCACAACTCACTGCTCTTTGAAAAAAATTCTGGTTTTGTGACAAATCTTTCTCCAACAACATCAAATCCCTCCACCATATTGAATCTTTTGTGCCCCATGATCGATCAAGACTACAAGTTTGCTTTGCTATTAAATTACCATATCTAAAAGCTAGCAAATCCCTCCAAAGTGCATTATGATCATGAATACACCTCCACTTCCATTTAGCAAGCAAAGATATGTTGAAAACCTCTAAATTCTTCACACCCAACCCTCCCTCTTTCTTCGGTTTGCAAATGTCTTCCCATGACACCCAACAAATCTTCCTTTCCTCCTCATGTGATCCCCACAAAAAATCTCTTTGAATTTGTGTTAGTTCCTTAATAACCACTTTAGGAGCTTTGAAAAAGGAGAAAAGATATAGAGGTAAACTCGAGAGAACCGAATTAATAAGTGTTACCTTTCTTCCGATGGATAGATTACGTCCCCTCCAACAAGACAATTTAGCCCTCATAGAATCCACCACCGGTTTCCAAGTCGATCTTCGCCGCGGGTTGGCACCAACCAGAACACCCAAGAACTTAAAAGGTATTAAAGTCATACAACAAGAGAGAAAGATTGATGCTGACTCTAGAAAACCTTCATTGATATTCAAACCAATCAACTTACTTTTGTGGAAATTGACCCGAAGACCAGATACTAACTCAAAGCTTCTGAAAATAGTTTTGATGCTCCACAAATTCTTCCAAGACCCCTTACCCAATAAAATTGTATCATCAACAAATTGTAATAGAGACAAGTTCACACCATCTACCACCTGATAACCATCAAAATTTCCAACTTGAATTGCCTTTTGTACCAAACCAGAAAGTCCCTGTGCCACAATGAGAAATAAAAATGGAGATAGTGGATCTCCTTGTCTTAAACCTTTATGAGCTGTGAATTCATCCGTGGGGCTCCCATTAACCAAGACTGACATAGAACTAGAAAAAACACACGCCTGTATCCACCCAATCCATCTCTTATCAAAACCCATTCTGTTCAACATGTAAGTCAAAAAACTCCAGGAAATCGATGATTTTTAGTCCCTAACAAAAAATTGACCGATAAAGGTTTTTGAATTCTTTTTATTAAGATCTTTAGTCCCTATACTTTTACTTTTGAAAAATTTAATTTTTAATTCTTGAAACCTCATTAAATAAATAAAAATAATAAATACGTTTTAAAGACTAAAATTTTTAAGAGTTTAGGGATTTTGATAGATCAAACAAGAGTTTAAGTATTAAAAATCTTAATAAAAAAATTGAGAGACTTTTAACGGTTAAACTTTTATTTAGCACTAAAAATTGAATTTCAAAAAAGTTTGGTAAATAAAATGTTAGTTAACCCTATTCTAAAATAAGCAAAGCAATTAAATGTGCTAAATTAGATCAATTAAAAATCCAGATTTACTTACTGAAAGAAGATATCGTAAACTGAATGTAGCTAAAGCAAAACTAAAATTGAATGTAGCTAAAGCAAAACTATCATACATTCAACTGATTAATTATTAAAAAATTAATATGAATGTAATAAGTAATTACCAATTTAACCTGATAAGAAATAATAAGGAACTCTAACATATTAGCAACCTAAAGTATGATTGTGGTCTTCAAAACACCAACTTAAGAAACAATTTTTCATCTAAAAAAAAAAAGACAGTTCAATAAGAAATAAGATAATTAGATTAAAAAAATCATTAAACCAATTATTCATGACTATTATCTAGATTTTGTTGCATTTGTTTTTATCAATTATTGTAAATCCAGATATTCTTTCTAACTCCTCTTCATAATCTAACATAAAGTTTTCTTGGTAGTTATTGATATTTTATAAAAAAATTCTAAAATTTCAACAAAGAGCATATAGTGTATATAATAACCTCAAAGAAGTGAAATGAGTGGAATTTAGGGCAGACATGCTTGTTTGTTGTATCCTGAGATAAGAGCAGGCTTTTTTGTTTCAGAATGGTTCATTGGTGTGCCTCGGTGCTTATATTATTATTATTCATAACACATGCAGGCAGAATTTGACAGAACCATGGTGAAGTCAAAACACGGAACATTAGCCTACGTAATTAATTCTTAAAAAAATGAATACAACACTCCCCCGCAAAAAATGAGATCATTGTGATTGTGATATTAGTTCCCATATTAGTCTGCCATGATAATTAGGATAAAAATTGGTTGTTTTCCTAATATCGATAAAGTAATAAAGTATTCATAAGCTAAAGAGGATGTCAAAGTACAGGAATACAATTTTAAAATCCACGTACCTGAAATCGACGTCATCATGAATTAATTTTTATTAATTTATTAATAAAGCAAACTGCCATCAAGCAATAGCATGGCAAAATGGCAAATAAGGCAAACTTCCCATTTATCGCCACTAGGCAACAGCACCCTCGTTATAAACCCTCCTTTTCTTCTGACATGAACCCTCATTATACATCTTAAGTTCTCTCATTCTCAACCCTCATTGTAAGCCTGCTCTTATCTAGGATACAACAAACATGCATGCCTGCCCTGAATTCCACTCATTTCACTTCTTTGAGGTTATTATATAACTATATGCTCTTTCCCATGCATTTCTTCTTTCTATTACTAGACAATCCTTGTGTTCCAGTTTTCCGTCAAATTCTGCCTTCATGTTTTTCTAGCAAAATACTAACTTTTATTTTCCCATAATGATTGTACTTAATTACTTAGCGACAAAGTGATAAATGTATTCAAGGAATTGCAGGAGATCCTCATCAAATTCCTAACACTGCTCATTGCTCTGATTTCAGTAACAAACACTGATTCAGGGAAGCTTTTGTTTACAGAACAGCACAAGCTACTGATGTCTCTGATTTTAACCATTGTCTTATACTTCTTCTTTGCTTCCATTGGGACAATACTTCAGATATATAAGGGAAGCCTTCTTCAACACGTAATTTGGGTCATGCTTATTGTGGGAGCTGTTGTTTCAGTTCTGGCTTTGAGCTTCATTTCAGCCACCGTAGCTTGGATCACTTTGGCTATGTGGGTTGGAATATTAGCAGTGGTTGCCTACGACTATGGTGTTCCTCAAAGGATCACGAATTGGATTAATTAAGGGTCTATCACACAGAGAAAGCATCAAACTATGACACTATATCCTGATCACATCACAGTTATGTTGTCCTTTGTGGTGGTTCGTTGTTGTTACTCATGTTTTTTCTTTGTTATATTTTGTATTATATGTTTCTAGATTCTTGACTTAGGAAGAATCTGCTGTTGGATTTGTGAAAATATATCTTCTTTTTAATGATTAGGCAAGTTTTGTTTATCTCTCCCTTTTATGACTAATGGAGTTAATTAAGAATGCCAAAAAGAATGATTTTGATGTAAGTAAATGGATTATTTAGTTTAACTTGTGATAAAATAGATTTAAAAAATAATATTAAAAAGAATTATTTTAAAAAAAGTATGTTAAAAAATTAATTTATGTTTAGAAATGATATTTTAAAATTAAGTTTAAAAGAATTGATTTTATTTAAATTGTATAATAGAACTATTTTTGAAGAATTATTTATGTATAATAGAACTATTTTCGAAGTATTAATATAGGTATATGTTTAAAAATTTGGTAGGTTTTGCACCTAAGAGGAGGGAATATGAAAAGAAACAAGAGAAATCCTGTCAAGATTTTTTCTAAAATTTTATCTGAATAAAAAATAACAGGACGGAATACAAAACGAACAAATCTTTGTTAGTGCAACTATGACAGAAACAAGCTTAATTGGAGTTTATCCATAGCCAATAATGTCTTCATCATACAGAGATCAGCTTATCAAATTTACAATATACTGTATTATAAACCAAATTAAGATAGTTTTAGGAGAAAGTGGAAGACTCAAAAGAAAACAGACATATCCAGCTGAATTTTTTTACCACAATTTGAATCAGAATAGAGAACAAATCAAGTTTTTTATGCAAATGCATGACAGCATTCATCATGTAGATAAAAAAACACTTGAACTGAGAACCAATTAATCTCAAAAGAACAAAACATATAGCATAAGGTGAGAAATACACATTATAGACAAGAGGAGTTCCAAAAAAGAGCAATGTGATAGACAACACAAGAAGAAACATGAATGACCTCTATCAGTGTAACTATGACAATAAAGCTTCATCGGAGTTTATCCGTAGCCCAAGATAGTTTTCATCATTTAGAGATCAAAATCCACAAGGCATGTGTTTAGGCAAAGAAAACGATACACATGAAGCAACCTAATTTCTCTCCGATTTTACTAAGCTGAATAGCTTATAATAGTGTATGACCTTACACCTATTAACCAATGAAATAAATCAAGAAAGGCAACATGTAGTAAAATCCAAATCAACTTGTATTATATAAATGCAGATCCAGTAAAAAAAAATTGTTACAATTGATTACCTTCTTTCCCGGCCTGACAAGCCTCAAGGCCACCTCAGCAGCAGTATTTGTGGCAGCAACAGGACCTTCCTGAAGAACATGGGTGTGAGCTACCGCAGTGATGAATCCATCTATATGGCATGCCATATCACTGCAACCAACCAAAGAAACAAACATCAACTTCAGAATAATAGCAGAAACCACTGACTCCATTGGAGAGAAATGGCAGACAACGCTGTTTACAGATAAACATGTTGGGAAAGCAACACATCTCTCAATCTTCCTCTTCACATTCTTGTACACATTTCCAGTTTGCTTACACACACAAAGCAAACCCAATAAGCTAATCCATAAATATTAAAAAAAAGACACAAACCAGCAATTGAACGTACATATATGTTAAGAACAGGCAATGCTCCTTCATTTATGAATATTATAAGCTTACTCTCTAATGTATGAATCCCCTTTCTCACAAATATCCACAATCTTCGCCTTCGGTTTACATTCTGAAATAACTAGCATCAGGGCACGCAGAAAAAAAAATACAGTCCAATCTTAGCAAAACAAAAAATGTAAATTAAAAAAAGGTGAACTTCAGCAAGGTTCCAGAAAAAAATTGTGTCCAATGCATGAAATAACCAAAACCCAGATAGAATTTGAGACCACAAACATTAAGTGTAAGAGAGTGAGGAACACACTGTTAACGATCTCAGCAGTGGTTTTGTATTTGGTGACAACTTCGGCAGAAGAGAGATCCAACTCTTTCTCCTCCCTTTCATCGTCCGACATGGTGGCACAACTCTTTAGTCCTTGTAACCTCTGAAACACCCAAATGAAATGGGACAAAGAAATGAGGAAAACAAAAAACAAAAAACCAATCTTTATCCAATTGGGTCGTGCAAGAGAGTGAAAAACCAATAAACAAAGAAGACCAAGATGAAACATTGGGAAATTGATGGATTTTGAAGCAACACTCACTGTGAGGAAGTTGGGGATGATGGCAGTGCAGAGGAATGAGCCTAGAAGAATGGGATTTTAGGAATTAAATAGAAAAAGGGAAGTCTTGTAGAGCCAAACGGTGCTCCTGCTCCTGTGCAACTAGGGTTACAGCCACAGGCAGCTTTGGCTTATATAGGAGTTTTCATTTTCGTTGCAAGAGTACAAACGAGTAGGGTTTTTACCTTCCATTTTTCCCCCTTATTATTTATTTATATATAGTACATTACCCTTTTGGTACTGTGATGTGTATTGTACTATACACAAAACATTAAAACTACAACATGGATGTAATGAAAAAAAAAAAAACAATAAAAAAATACTAGGAGACATTTCTTGTTTTAAATAATTATATGACTTGCTCCAAGTTATTTATCATTTATCATTAGATTACAAAATATAAGATTTTGTTCTAAAGATGGGGAGAAATATTTATAATATTTTTATTTTTAATATATTATTTATTATTAAGTAGATTTCATATTAATTTTATGAAATACTAAATAAAATATATTATATTTTTTACTGTATAAAAATTATTATATAAAAATTAAAACTTACGTTAATTTTAATGTTAAAAATCTGTTGTATAATATTTATATTTTTTAAATTAGAATAACTTTAATAATTTTTTTGTAGTTGAGTGTCTTTCTTTTATTTTTTGACATATGTTTGTGGATTTTTGTATTGAATAAATCCATATTTTCTTTTCCTTTAATTAGTTATCCCATCAAAGATAATATTTTAAAAAAATTATTATTTTCATGTATTTTACAAAATGACATCTTATTAAATAGCAGTTATCAAATAATTATGTTAAAAAGAAGTTAACAAATAACTAGATTTCTATTAATTGGTTATTGGTACTTAGGAATTAATCAATTGTCATTCGTTATTTGAACACAATTAACTATGAAAGAGCACATATATGTGAATATTCATCAATCAATGAATGAATTAATAATCAAGTGTTTATCATATTTGTTCCATTTTCTTTTTCTTTCATATTGTATGTGAAACTCATTAATTGAACACGGCTGTGTGATACTAATATGGAACAATACAGTTTATTTTTTAAAAAATGTTAACTGGTTAACTAACGATTATCAATAAGTTAGTTTCTGTTAGTTGGTTATTAGTAGTTAAATTAATCAATTGCCATTTATTAGTAGTTTCTCTTCTTTTAATGTAATAGATAAAATAGGAGGATGAATTTTACAATTAAGTCTTTAATCATTCATAGTCTCTTTTTTTAAATTTGTTCTCAAACTTGTTCATCCTCTAGGGATAACCAAATTCGTTTCCCACCCATAAAATTGTCATTCTTACTTATTAGTATATCAGGACTAATGTCAAATTAGAAATTATAATAAAGTAGGACAAAGACATATTTAATCTTTCTTATCTTTACTTTTACTTATGAAAAGGACGATTTTGGAGACATGAGAATATAAAAAGAAACAAGTATAAAAAAAATTAACTTTATTTTCTTGGAGCTAAGGAAACTCATGGGAAACATACTAACCTTTTTCATAAAAGATATACTTTACTTAATCACAAGTAGTCAGAATCTCGGTTCTTTTCTTTTTTTTTTTCTATACAATAGAATAAAGTTCGGATATTGATAGAATTTGTCTAATTCTTCTTTGTAGTATAATACTTTAGTAGATTTTGCTTCATTTATAATAGAATATTTTTCATTTAGTTTAGTTTTAATTTTTATTTATAAGATTTTCCATTAAAAAAGGAGTCTTTATGTCACGTTACAGAGGACCTCGTTTCAAGAAAATACGTCGTCTGGGGTCTTTACCAGGACTAACTAGTAAAAGGCCAACAGTCAAAAGCGAACTTAGAAATCAATCGCGCTCCAGTAAAAAATCTCAATATCGTATTGGTTTAGAAGAAAAACAAAAATTGCGTTTTCATTATGGTCTTACAGAACGACAATTGCTTAAATACGTTCGTGAAATTATAATTTTAAAAACGAGAGAAAAAAAATCTTGAAGTTTATAAATGTAATAATAAATTGTTATAAATTTGTATATGCTTAATAGGCTTCATTTGAGTGTACACGGGTTTTATCATATATAAAAACTATGATTTGTATAAAATAATTTTGTAAACATGTTGAAATTATAAAGAATGTAATAAAACCTGTGTACACTCAAATGAAGCCTATTAAGCATATACAAATTTATAACAATTTATTATTACATTTATAAACTTCAAGATTGTTTTTATTTTCTCATTTTTAAAACTATAATTTCGAGATTCTGGCGACTTGTGATTAAGTAAAATATATCTTTTATTAAAAAAGGTTAGTACGTTTTCCATGAGTTTTCTTAGCTCCAAGAAAATAAAGTTGAATTTTTTTTTTATACTTAGCTTGTTTCTTTTATATTCACATGTCTCTAAAACCGTCCTTCCATTAGTAGAAGTAAAGACAAGGATGGTTAAACATGTCTTCGTCCTACTTTGTTATAATTTCTAATTTGGCATTAGTCCTGATATACTAATAAATAAGGATGACAATTTCGTGGGTGGGAGACGAATTTGGTTATCCCTATCCTCGACCCATTAATGAAGAATAAGTTTGAGAACAAATTTAAAAGAAGAGACTATGAATGATTAAAGACGTAATTGTAAAATGAAAACATGGTTATCTGTAGTTGGTTTCCCAAGTTCTTCACTATCCATAACTAGGAAAGGTGTGCAAGTTGCTCAAGTCCCTTTATGGACTTAAGCAGGCTAGGAAGAAGTGGTTTGAAAGACTTTATTTCTTCCTTATTAACCACGACTTCATATAATCATCAATTGATCATAAACTTAGTAAGAGCTTTCCAAGGTGAATTTATTTCTACATCATTAGCTTGGTATCATGGGCATTGGATCCCTCAAGTATTCCTTGGGAATGGAAGTTGCACATTTTTCGAAGGGAATCCCTTTTTGCCAATGAAAATATTAGTTAGGTTTCCTTAGTGATACAGGTGTTCTTAGTTGTAAGCTTGCTAGTACACCTTTTGAGAATACAAGAGAACTATAAGAATATTGTTATATCTAACCACCACTAGGCTAGATATCACATATATGGTGCAACAATTAAGTCATATTTTGTCTTGCTCCACGATGACACACTATCTTCCCATCATATACTAATATACCTAAAAGGATGTCCAAGATATAGAATATTTTTTCCTCTAGGATCCTCTTTATAGTTCACTAGTTAGGAGATGCAAATTGGTCAAGGTGCCCATATTTTAGTCACTCCATCCGCATGTATTGTTTCTACTTGGGAAACATTCTTACTAGCCAAAATTCAAAGAAGTAACAAATTGTTGAAGGGATCGATATTCAATTTCTGAAGTTGCGATGTGAATGTGTGTGTCTGCGTTTGGTGAAGATGAAACCGGTTAACGAGTTGCAGATGAAAATTTGGATATTTTTTGTTGGAAGTGAATTAAAAGCGTAAAAAATTGAGACAATAGTTACGAAATTTCTAACGATTTTTAATTATCAGGAATTGTTTGACATCTTTCAAATGCTTCAATCAAGTATTTTCTAACGATTTAAGACTGCTATAAAATTAATCACCACAAAATATTATTAATTGATTAAAATATTTATGCCATGTCATCATTGTATAACAATAAATTTAATAGTAAGGATAAAAAACATTGAGGGACAAAAAGTCGAGGGACTAAGACTGATCAATTTTTTGTTTAGGAACTAAAAGTAAAAATTTGAAAAAATTTAGAGATCAAATTCATAATTAATCACTTTTAGAAATCAAATCTTAATTAGTAAATTTAAAACACTCAACTATCTATCAATCATGTCAAGCTTTATTCATAATGGTTTAACAAAAACAATCCTTTTAACTAACAAGACAATGCATAAAAAAAACAAAGTAAAATATAGATATTGTAAAATGTAAATGATAATTATTGTGCATGCTTAATTTTTGCACTTAATTTTCACAATAATCATCTTAATTATTCTCATTTATTGCTTAATTTGATCCCAATAAATTAGACTTTAGTGTTCTTGTAGATTTTTAGCTTTATGAAGTTAATTTTAGTGAATTAATTAGTTTTAGTTGTGTTTTGTAGATTTTTAATGCATCAACAAGGAAGGAAGAATTAATGGGTTGATAAAGCAGCTTGTTTGGCACACTTGCATGCACTTAGCACGTTAGAGTCAACTGGGAAGGCCACATGGCAAGCATCTGGAGACTATTGGCGGAAATTTGAAGCTCGGTGCATGTTTAGTGTGAGGTGTGCATTGAACTAATTGTTCTCACTACCAAAGATTTAGGCTAAGCACGCACCTTAGGATCATCGTGCAGTCACTTGGACAAGTGTTGTTTTTGTATGCACAGATAACACGAACTCTGGGCTCAACACGCAAGCCATTTTGCAGAAACGACAATGCAACGCTTCTAAACCTATTTAAACCCTTTTTTTTTATTGGGATAGGGAGTAGCATCGACCAAGGATTGTGTGTGGACACTGAGGCTAGTTCATCTATTGTTTTGGTGTGCTAAGCTACTCTCATGTAATTAATCTTTATATTTATTCAATTTTATTTCCTATTTTATTGCTTGTTTTATGGTTTTATTACCTTAGTTTTAATTCTTTATTTTTATTGTCATTGAGAAATGCTTGAAAACTGAGTTTTGAATAGAGCATTTAATGAATATCTCATCTATGGATGGAGGGATGTTTGCTAGTATCATTAGTGATCATTCATATAAACATCTCCATAGTTAAAATGTCACTTTTTAACTAAGATTTGAAAGTAACTTCTAATGGGTGTTATGTCTATGGATGAAATAACACTTGTTAACCTTGTTTAACCTTTGTTCATGAATGCAAGTGGTTTAACTTGACTTGCTAAAGGATTAAGAGTTGAGTTAAACAACTTAGTCTCTTTCACACAATGGATCATGATTAGAGCATTGTCATAAATTGAGGTAGCATTAGAATGAACATTATTAGATAAAGAAAATCTTTGGGATTACTGAGATTGTCAATTTAGTGTAACCAAATCCTCAATATTTCATTTATTTTTTTATTTAGCTCCTCTTGCCCACTAATTATTTATGTTTGTATTCACCTTTTATTTGTTATGTATTTAGTTTAGAACAAACTTTATTTTCTGCTTTATTACATTTAAAACAAAATCTACTTTGCCTAAAACTTGAATTTGCAAAAATAACTTATATCAATAAGTCTACTCAAACTTTTTGTCTTATACTATTTGCACAATAATTTGATATGTTTGTCGATGCCTTATTAAACACATTAAAAGTAAATAATAGAAAACCTTTATAACAACATGTAAATTATTCTTATTTAGCCATCTTTTTTTGTTCATTTTAGATTGTTAGCGACAACCTTAAAAAGTTCACCATCATTAACCAAAGGGTAAATAGTCACTTTTGTCCCTCAATGTGTAATTCACTAACAAATGCGTCCCTGAATGATCAAAATACAAAATTTAGTCCTTAAAAGTGTAAAAAGTGCGACAAATATGTCCTGCTGTTAACTTGCATCCGTCACTGTTAATAAAATAGTTTACGTGGTACGGAGAGACAAATTTGTCACTGAAATGATCGCCAACGTGGATTGTCAGCATATGGGCATATTTGTCATAATATTTTTTTTGACTTTTCGTCTTCACATTCCGCTGACAAATGCGTCCCTGAAAGATAAAAATGTAAAATTTAGTCCCTGAAAGTATAAAAAGTGCGACAAATATATCCAGACGTTAATAATAGATTGTGACTAATTATTATTATTATTATTATTATTATTATTATTATTATTATTATTATTATTATTATTATTATTATTATTATGTGCTTATAATTTACTGCTCCTATTCGTTTAGTACTTATGCAATATATTTTTTAAATTTCCTTTATATATATATATATATATATATATATATATATATATATATATATATATTGATTTCCTTGTCAAACCTTAATCTTTGCTGTTAAAAAAAAATGTTATCTTATACCTTATAATTTTATCAAATTTCTACTAAATTTCTCATTTTTAATCTTTAAAATTATTCCATATCACAATTCCAACTTAAGTTCTCTCATATTTAGATTGAAAATAATATGTCGAGAGTTTTGAGTAGAAAAAACAAAACCGGCTGCCGGACCAAATTTATTTATTTATTTATTTTAAAAAAAGAACCCAAATAAATTTAAATACTTTGGATAAATCTTATGTGCTTCCATTGGAGACAACACTTATTATACATAATATGAATGAAATGAAAATAGTTACTAACAAATGAAGAACCCAAGTAAATTTAAATAAAAAATACAATAATGCTCAAACTAATACAGACAGAGGTTAGCTTTAAAAAAACAAAAAAAAAACTAATACAGAGGTTTATTCTTTACCTTTGGGACGTAGAGTTGTATATCTCGCTGAGACTTTGCATTCCATTTGACATACTGTGACAGAGTACGTAATAAAAATTAATAATTAATTGAAAAAACAAAAAATTTCAAGAAATAAAAGACTTTCATTTTTTTTAAATGGTAACTCAATTTTTTTATATCATAAAACTAAAGAATTTTATTTTATTTTAGAAAATAAGTAGTTATATTGATTAATTAAAAAACTAATTAACAATTTGATAGATGGATAAATAGATAAATAGTCAAAGTATAAAAGTTCAAATCTTAAGATGTATTTTAGTGTTTTTAATCCCTTTTTCCATAGCTTCTCTCCTATATAATTTATTATTAATGTCCGAATATATTTGTTGCACTTCTTATACTTTCAGAGACTAAATTTTATATTTTCATCTTTCAGGGACGTATTTGTCAGCGGAGAGGAGAAACGAAAAGTAAAAAAAATATTATGACAAATATGTGCATATGCTAGCAATCCACTTTGGTAATCATTTCAGTGACGTATTTGTCCCTCCGTGCCACGTAGGTTATCTTATTAACAGTAACGGACGGAAGTTAACAGTAAGATATATTTGTCACACTTTTTACACTTTCAAGGACTAAATTTTGTATTTTTATCTTTTAGAGACGCATTTGTCAACAAATTATACATTGAAGGACAAAAATGACTATTTACCCTTAACCAAATTTCATACTTTCATTCATCTTTGTTGCTATAAACCTTCGTCATGATTCATGACTTCATATACAATCACATGAACTGTAAAAACACTTTTAGAATAAATAAAAGTTGGAATAGAAAGTTAAAAGAAAACATTGGCATGAATATACCTTCCAACTAATAAAAAAATGTTAACGTAAAAATATCTTAAAGGACTATTTTTTTTTTTTAAAAAAAAAAGCTAAACTAAAATCCAAATATTTAATAGGAAACAAAAGATTAAGATGACATGTTAGGCTGAGAATAGTATGTGGTTATATTTTTTTCTGTTTTAAAATCAATTTTTGCACCGAATCAAATTAATTTTAAAACGATAAGTTAAACAAATTTCAAAGATGAATAGAATTAATCATAGGGATAGACTTATCAATTTTTTTTTAAAATGTCCTTATGTCTTTACTTTAAAAATATTTTGTTATACTATTTTTTAATATGATATTAGTATAAAGTATTTATTAATTTTACCAATAACTATATTTATTGGAGAACTTGACAGACCATTAAATAAATTTAATTGTTTTAAGTTCAGTATTAAAATATCATTTCAAACCTTAAATAATTTTTTAATCATTTTTAAATCAAGTATATTTAATATTAATTCCTGAAAAATCAATTCTATAAACAGTTAAAGGAAATAATTTGTTATTTGGTTTAAAATTCTAAAACTTACTCAATTTAAAACTCAACTAAGCATGAAAAAGAAAAGATGCTTTCATAAATCCAACAATAGATTCTTCCTAAATCAAAACTCTAGAATCCTAACTAAAACCAAATCAAAGAAAAAATATAACATAACTACAAAACACAATAGAACTGATAAACTCTAACTATGTGAAGAGAGTATAGAGTCAGAGTTTGGCAATGCTACTTTCTCTAGAAAGCCAACATCCTTAGCACTGTGTGATGTGATAACGGTTAAATATAAGTTATTTTTTATAATAAAAATATATTGAAAATATCTTTAAAAATATTTATTTAGCAGTTATTTTTTTACTTAAATGATAAGAATTGATATTTTTCTTATTTATGACTTGCAAATATGAAAAAGAAGGATCAAAATAAAAAAAGATAAAAAAATATCAAAAATATAAATAAGGAAGATTTTTTGCATCAAGCCCAAGTCCATTTCAGTAACTATAAAAAGGGAGTCAAGTCCAAGTCCACTCAAGCAGCTATGAAAAGGAAGTCAAGCTAAGGAGTAAAGACACACCGAGTCTGAGAGCACTCTAATACACACCTAAAGTCCAAGAACTTTCCCGTAGGAAATTCTTTTTTCTCTTTCATCATTTTCTATTTCTTTTTTCCATCTCTTCTCCTCGATCAGTTCCTATACCCTTTTGCTAGTGTAAGGCCCCTTATGGCTATGAGAGGCTAAATCCTTAGTTAGAGTTTGACAGGTCAAAAAGTCAACAGATGTATTGTATACTTCATATTTATCAATGCAAACATGTGTTTTCTTTCCTATTATCCTTTCTTACTTTTAATTTCATGCATCATTCATTCTTGCATCACCTTTGGGGGTTAGGTGCTCGATAGAGGGTAATCCTTAATAGAAAAACAATTAAGGTTTTGCATGCATCTGTTTTAGGAATTAGTCGTTCGACAGAGGATAATTTTTAATAAAACTAAAAAGAAGGGGTATCTTAATAAAATCATTGCTAGACATAGAGTGATTGAATTATACTCATGCATCAAAGCAAGCATCTAGAACTAGAACTTCATGCATTTTATCTATTGACTCTTTGCAAAGACATTTAGGAGATAGATAGGTAAAATATGTTTGTCATTGTGAGACATCAGTGACAAGTATTTTAATAGACGTGGGTAGGATAAATTCACCTGATTGATAGAGAAAAATCATAAATGATACATCTTAGGCAAATAAGACATGCTAGGTCCTAACATTCTCATCCCATTGAATTACCTATTATTTATTTTGTTTTCTATTAATAGTTATTATTTTATACTCTGTTCTTTTAAAATTATCTTTTAAACCTCATCTTATCTTTTTCTCTTATAAATTAGAAATTATCAAACACAAGTACAAAACAAAATTCTTGTGGAAATCGACACTCGGACTTCCGAGTCTTTATTACTTGGACATTTGGTACAGTTGCCAACGAGTTAACATGATGAGACCCTTAATCCAATTTTTTATCCTTTTATGAGCACCATACTCATAGGAAATCAATGTGAATATTACAACCCACAAGGCAGGGTCGGCTTAAGGCCCAAACAGGTCAAGCAAGGGCTTTAAGCCCCAAAAAACATGCCCTAATTTTTTTAGTACTAATATACCTCAAAAAAATTATTGTAAAATTATATTTGAAAATAAATTTTAATTAAAATATTATAAGTAACTATTAATCTTTTTATTGGTATCGTAAGTAATAATTAATGAACCAATATCATAACTTTGTTTGGAAAAAAGAGATTTAATAGCTAATAGTTAAAGAAACCCAAATTTTTTTCTTTTATTTCTATTCTCTTCCTATTCAATTCTAATTATGTCGTCTTTTCTCATTGTCTCTTGTACTTCTCTATCTATCTTCTCGCATGCTTCTTCAGTTTACATGATTCTTGTTTCACTTTGACACATTAATCAATAGCTCCTCAATACCTATTTATTTATTCTTATCTCTTATGTACATGTGTCTCTATTTGGAGGGTAGAGGGAACAATTGGCATTTCTTCCTTTTGAGTGTGTCAATATCAGGTAAAAGCTAAAAATAAAACTTACTGTACTCATAGGGGGTGTTTGATTTGACTGTTTTCTATTTTCATTTTCACTGGAAATAGAAAATGGTGATGGAAATGCGTTTTGTTGCATTTTTGAAAATATTTTCAGTGAAAATATTTTCTCAAACAAACCAAAAATTGAAAACAATAAAATCTCATTTTCAGTGTTTTTAGTTGAAATCAAGAACCTCATTTTGGGTAAAATGAAAATACGGTGACAAGGAATGTAATTTTAAGCAAATCTAAAAATACATTTTTTTTAAAACCGCATTTTCAGTGTTTTTATTTCTTGAAAGCAGAAAATAAGAAGTCAAACCAAACATGTTTTCATAATTCTAATCTTTTGAAAATGAAAACAATTTTCAGAAAATAAAAACAGGAAATAAAAACAAAAACTGAAAATGCAAATCAAACACACGCTTATTTACTCAAATTTTCTTTTGTTGATAATTATTACATACTTACATGTTACTTTATCAAATTATAATTGCCTTTTCTATCGAAAAGTGTTAATTTAATAATCCAAAATCTTATACATACAGTAGTAGTCTCATTATTATATTGACAAATGATAAGTTATATATATATTATTCAGCTTCTACCCGAACTCATGATGAATTGAGAGATTGATCTCAAAATAAGTTTATTTTTTATTATTTTATTAATGAATAATGATTAATCTCAAAATAATTTATGCAGGTTTAACAAAAAGGTTGAAATTTGAAAATTAAGTTTAAGCACCTACCAAAGAAGAGAAAGAGACTTGAGACTTCAAGATACTACGATCAAGTTCATTTTCTTGACGACCAGAATCAGGTTTTATTGTTTTAGCTCATTCTTATTTTATATACTCATCTTTGTAGTGTTTTATATATTATAATTTTTAGTTTCATACAAAAATATATATAATAAGTATGTCAACTAGAAAATATGAATCAGGCTATTCAAAACTTCAAAAAAAGAAAAGAGTCAAGGCTTTAATTGCATCACAAAAAGGAGCTATGGATAAATTTATAAAAAAAGATGGGAAAAATGAATTAGAAAATACAAGTGGGTACTCTTTGAATGAACAAGATAACAATTTAGATATAGCTGAAAGCAACAATAGAGAAGTAGTTAGTGATGAGGATAATTATAATTCTGATTCTCAAACTCATGATAACGAGGAGGAGATTGAGAGGCTAGATGATTCTACTTTTGAAAATATATATGATCCAAGCCAATGGAAGAATATTGATACGACTTTGAGAGATTTATTAGTAGAAAAAGGCTTTATTAAAGTTACTAATATGGATTTCCCAAAGGATAAATATTCTAGGCACTTTTCTTCATCAAATTACATTCAAAAATTGCCTAATGGAGAAAAACATGAAAGAAAATGGCTAATTTATTCTAGAGATTTGGATATAGTCTTTTGTTTTTGTTGCAAATTATTTAATATTGTTTCTTGTGCAAGTAAACTAGCTAACGAAGGTAGTAAAGATTGGAGAAATCTTAGTGCTAAGTTGAAGAGTTGTGAAATAACGAATGCGCATATTACTAACATGAATGCATGGATTGATTTGGAAATGAGATTGGTAAAAAATAAAACAATAGACAAACATGTTCAAGAACAAATAAATAGAGATGAAGAACATTGGAGAAATGTGTTGTTAAGAATAATTGCAGTTGTTAAAACCCTTGGTAAAAATAACTTAGCCTTCCATGGAAAAAATGAAAGGATCTACCAACAAGCTAATGGAAATTTTTTAAGCCTAATTGAAATGATTGTAGAATTTGATCCAATCATGCAAAAACATATTCGTCAAATTAAAGACAAAGAAATTCACAACCATTACATTGGGCATAATATACAAAATGAGTTGATAAATCTGTAAATAGGCGAAATCAAAACAAAAATTATAAAAAAATTAAGGATGCGAAATATTATGCAATCATACTTGACCGTACTCCAGATATAAGTCATCAAGAGAAAATGTCTTTTGTATTAAGGTGTGTGGATATTTCATCAACTCTCATACAAGTTAATGAGTATTTTTTTAGAATTTTTAAAAGTAGATGATACAAGTGGAAAAAGTCTTTTTGATGCTATTATAGATGAATTAAAAATTGTTGGACTTGATATTAATGACCTTAGGGGACAAAGATATGATAATGGATCTAATATGAAAGGAAAATATCAGGGTGTGCAGAAAAGATTCCTTGATATTAATCCTAGATCATTTTTTACTCCTTGTGGTTGTCATAGTTTAAACTTAGTACTTTGTGATATGGCTAACTCTTGTCCTAAAGCTACATCTTTCTTTGGTGTGTTACAACATGTATACACTTTATTTTCTTCTTCTACAAAAAGGTGGAAAATTTTACAAAACCATATACATAACTTAACTCTTAAATCATTGTCACAAACACGTTGGGAAAGCCGTATTGAAAGTGTGAAAGCTGTAAGATTTCAAACTTTACAAATAAGAGATGCTTTATTTGAATTAGTTGAAGCTAGTGATGATCCTAAAATAAAAAGTGAAGTTGAATTGTTTAGCAAATTATGAGCTTGAAAACTTTGAATTTTTGTTAGGCGTGACTATTTGGTATGACATTTTATTTGCAGTTAACTTAGTTAGTAAGAACTTACAATCAAAAGATATGTGCATTGATGAAGCTATTGAACAATTAAAAGGTCTTCTTTCATTTTTTGAAAAGTATAGTGAAAGTGAATTTGAAAATGCATTGATTTCTACCAAGGAAATTGCTTTTGAAATGGATATAGAGCGTATTAGTCGTTGAAAGAAACAATTTGATGAAAATGTTGAGGATGAAATTATAAAATCTCTTTAAGAATCATTTAGAATTGATTACTTTTTGTACATTGTAGATAAAATAATTACCGCACTTCAAAGTAGATTTGAATAATTTAAAATACGTGAAGATATTTTTGGTTTTTTTATTTATTGTTAAAAGATTTAAGTTACTAGATTGTACACTTTTGAAAGAGAAATGCCTTAACCTTGAAAAATCTTTGAAACATGATAATTTGTTGGATGTTGATGGATTAGATTTATTTTCAGAATTAAATATCTTAAAGGAAATTATAGGATTGGAAAATGATAAACCAATTGACATTCTTAATCATATAAAAAGAATAAATTCTTTTCCAAATGCGTATATATATAACTTATAGAATAATATTAATGATACCTGTATCAGTTGCTTTAGCTGAAAGGAGTTTTTCGAAGCTAAAAATAATAAAAACTTACTTAAGATCAACAATATCTCAATAAAGATTGAACGGATTGGCGTTATTATCTATTGAAAAAGAAATATTAAATGAAATTGATTACGATAATTTAATCAATAATTTTACATTACAAAAAGCCCAAAAAGTTAATTTTAAATAAAACATGCTAATTTTAATAAATTATTTTATGAGTAAATAAAAGATCTCATTCTTAAATTTGTTTTAAGCCTCTTAAGTTCTTGAGCCGTCCGTGCCACAAGGCCAAAGTGATCCAAGCAAGAAAGGATGAGATGAAGCTCAAAGCCAGAATTGAAACAACACTTCCCAACATAAGCATAGCACATGTTATGATATAAAGAAGAAGGTTGTTGTTACTGTTATTATGTGTATGCAGTTTTGTCCCAAGCGTAGCCAGAAGGAATAAAGAACAACGGCCAAAACCATACGTCCATACTCAGTGGCGGATCTAAGACCCTAAGTCAGTGGGTGCAAATTATAAAAAATAAAATCAGTGGATTCAATTATATAAATATAAATAAAATAAAATATAAAAATATAAGATTTTATTTACAAATTTAATAAATTTTAAAAAATGAGAGGATGCAAGTGCATACCCTTAAGAGGCTGTAGGTCCGCCACTGTCCATACTCATCCTCAGCTTGTGTTGTTTGTGAAAAAAAATTTTCCTGTATCAGTGTTTGTTGCTGCAATTACAATCAACAGTGTTAAGAATCTGTCATGAATTTTTTCAATTCCTTGAATACATTGTGTACTTGGTCGCTAAACACACTCATTGAGACAACAAGAAAAGCTAGATACACTAGAATTACGATACAGTTTTGTTATAAAAAAATGTAGCTAAAAGCGAAATCTGGCAGAAAACCT
Organism: Glycine soja; assembly: GCF_004193775.1. Taxonomy (NCBI): domain Eukaryota; kingdom Viridiplantae; phylum Streptophyta; class Magnoliopsida; order Fabales; family Fabaceae; genus Glycine; species Glycine soja. The sequence goes on along the minus strand of NC_041019.1, from coordinate 48,202,635 downwards.
AAACACAACAAAAATGTCCAAATTGGTCAATAATAGTAAGAAGAAATGGGATAACCTCGTTGAAGTGAATTGAGATGACGAGTGTGTTTTCCGTTTGAGAATTGTTGGTTGGTGTTTGAATTGTGATCATAATATATTGGATGGAATGTTAAATAGGGGCAGAGGATATGGAATATTGAAAATAAATACTATGATTCTGAAAATTCATCTGGGATCCCCACCAGGTACTAAACGTTTTATACGTATTTTATTAATTTTACCTTCACGCACAACACTCTTTTGAGTTTTGGCCTACGTAACTTCTGAATGTTAACTTTTTTGTTTTTCAACTTGGAAAACTCTTGTGTTTCAGAGGAGCTGCTTTTTCTTCCTTCGAGAGGATTTCCACCGGGTATTAGTAATAGATTACTTATAAATACCGTAAAGATGTAATAAAATTTTAACTTAGTGTTAAATGGAATTACCACTTAAACCAGGGCTGTGCAAAAAATCGTTAAACTAAACCAGTTTCTTTCCTAAATTTAATGCTATTGAGCGATTTAAGAAATTCTCACTTTCTACATTGTTTGATTGTTGATTTAGTCTTATAACCGATCTGAAAAATAATAAAGAACCAATTTAAAAAGTCATCTCTACCTTGGTGCATGAGGATTTTATCTGTTATTTGTAATATGATATTAGTTGTTACTAATTTTGCATTATTGTTTTTGGCAATATCTCTTGCCAATCAAGACCAATCACTTCCTGAATTGCAATTTAAATTCCTCGTAAAGTACATCTCTAAGATAAGATGTTAAGCATAAAGGTATAAGATTGATCCATAGGAGAAAAAGTTAGTGGGTTGAAATGACATGATATTAAAATTTTGTTTTTTATACATCACCGGTATGACAATGCACACAGGTAGCAATAATTTTCTTATTTATAATATGAATTATTAGACTTCAACTTTAATTAATTAAGTTATTTTATGTATAATAATAGATATTCATTATCCACTTACTAATGGTGAAATTTGTGTTTATTTTAGTTGACTAACATAATCTTATAGGTATCTTTAACAATGAAAACAATTCATCTCGTAGAGATCTTTTATCCTCTTAATAGGTCTTTTACTATGGATTTATGTGTTAAACTTTTACTAACATCAAATATCAATCATTTAAATAAATTACAAACAAAAGAGTGATGAGTTTCGATAATAATGACTCCAATAATAATTCTAATAAAGATTTTGAAAATAATTTTGATAGTAATTTTGGATAGTAATAAGAAGTAGGGAATGAAATAGTAAAAAAATTGAGAAGAAATGGAGATTGGAAAAGTAAAGTTTCAAGAAGAAATAAAGATTGAAAAAAGTAAAAAAGTTTAGAGAAAAATAAAAATTGAAATTGAAATGTTAATTAAAAACATTGTTCTAATCTGTCAATCCATAATCGTTGAGTGAATTTGAGAGAATATAAGGATATTACATGTTCTAACCCTTATTACAACAGTACAAACTAATATTTATAAACAATAATTTCTAAGTAATCACAATTTTTTAGATAACTTCTTATCGTCATTTTTCCTGTCAATGACTATTGTTTTCGATTTTTATCTTTGATGATTTCTATTTTCAATCTTCACTGTTGATATCTTCTAATATATTGATGTTATTCATGTCTTAATACTTTTTTAATTTTTATTTTTTTATCATCATATAATTAACCAAAAGACCATATTTTAATATTTAATCTATTAAAAAACTATTTTTCAATACTTCATCAAATATTATTTTTTATAATTGAAAAATATGAATATTAACAATAGTCCCCGAGTATTTATCTTTTAATTGAAGCGAAAAAGATAAATACTAATCAGACTAAATCCAACATCAGTATTATATTTTTTTTATTAGACAAGAATTCATCCAACTTCATTATTAGATTTTTAATTCATAACAGTCAACTTTTTTTCAACCAATTGCTTGTGCATGTCGAATGCCCCATCTCGAGAATGATAATTGAATTCTAACATTTATCATCAAATCTTTGCTTTTGGAAATCTTTTATTCGATGTCAAAGTGTTTTTTATTAAGAAAACAATACCCAAACCACATGTTATTATTGACTTTGACCTTTTTTCTTCTTTCGATTTCAACTCCGAAATATTGTTTCCAATTGAAATGAATAATGCTATCCTTCGAGAATCATCATTAATTCTCTCTGTTTGAGAAATATTCTCAACAATGATTCTCTAATCGATAAACTTGGGATTTGGACTTAACACAATATGCGACTTTGTCATTTCATTTGTTTTACTTCGAAATCAACCTTTTTTTTCGTGCCGTTATAAATTTTGAATTGACAATTAAAACTTCCTCAATTGAAAAACAGCCAATTTTTTTTACATGTCCCTTATGGAAAAGTACAAGAAAATGCTAACTAATTTTAAAGTATAACAAAAATAACTGTTAATAAACCATTGCACTATCATTTTTTTAATATTTTGAAACATTTTTCCAAACTTTTTTATAAGTCTTGATTTTAAAATAATCTTTTTTATTAAACCATTCAAATTCATTTCAATTATATTTCAATGACTTGTAATTCACTTATCACTCACGTTTTCAACCAATTTTTTTTTCATGAATGATTATTAATAAATAATCATCTGCCATTAAAAGAAAAGAAAGATATTATATAAAACCTCCGATAATATCAAAAGAATATATATATATATATATATATATATATATATATATATATATATATAAATATCCTTCGAAGGCTTTCAATTTAATCATATTGGCCATTGAATAAAGATAGAAGGAATTTTGAATGTAATAATGTTGGCCAATAACTAATGGACATAATAAAAATTTTAACACATGCTATCCATTTTTAGGGCCCCTATCTGGCACACCATTTTATTAATCGCGAAATTTACGTTTGTTTTTGTTAATAAACATAATCTCATAGGTATATTCGAGGTAGAGGACAATTTTTTCTTTAGAGACCTTTTATCCTCCTGTAGGCCCTTCGTCATGGGTTCATGTGTTAAACTTCTATTAATATTAAAGATCAATCATTGAAACAAATTATAAACAAAAGAGTAATGAGTTTTGATGATATTAACTTCAATGACAATTCTAATAGTATTTTGATAATAATTCTAATAGAGATTTAAAAAATAATTTTGATAGTAATTTTAATAATAATAATAATAAATAGATATTGAAATAGTAAAAGTTATGAGAAAAAATAAAAATTCAAAAAAAGCAAGGTTTCGAGAAGAAATAAAATTTGAAAAAAGTAAAAAAGTTTAGAGGAAAATAAAAACTAGAATTGAGATGTTGGTTGAAAATATGTCTTAACCCGTCAATCCATAAACCGCGCGAGAACTTATGAACGTGGTATGGACTTGAGAAGATATGATGATGTTACATGTTTTATTAAAATGTTAGAAATTAGTATTTATAGCTTATAATTCCTAATTATTCATAACTTTCCTAACTATCAATAACTTTTCAAATAACTTTCAATCATCATTTTCACCGTCCATGGTTTTTATCTTCGATCTTTATCTTTAATGACTTGTTTTTTTCAATTTCCACTATTGATATCTTTTAGTGTGTTGATGCTTAAATTTTCACATCTTGATTCTTTATAATTCTTTATTTTTTCTATTATCATACAATTAGCTAAAATACTATATATTTTAACACTTAATCAAAATAAATCTATTAAAAAATCATTTCTCGATACTTCGTCGAAGAAGATTTTTTGTTAACAAAAAAATATCCATGTTAACTCCATTTTAAGTAAAAGATCTTTCGCTTGATTCAAATCTAGTCAAAAGCAGCCAAGCAGGGCCTGTTAACAACTCATTAATTATTAATTGAATAATTATATATTATAGTTGCAACTTTATAGTTTATTTATTACTTTATAATTTTAATTAATTTGTTCTATATTAATTTCCTTTGGAGTCACTTCATAAATTTACAATTTATCAAATTGATACAATATTGCAATACAGTGAAGATCATATATATAAAATATTGTAAATTTAGAAATAATTTTTTTTATTAATGACTTCTATATATGAATTTTTTTAAGCAACTATATATGCACTTCTTTGATGTTTAAATGCATGCTGTAATTTTTCTTTATGCATTTTATTTCGAATATTTGTGAATAAATTCATTAAAATCAAACGTGTAGTGACAAGAGACTAAATTGAGAAAGAATATTAAGAGAAACGGTTAAAATTTGTACAAGACAAATAGAGTCAAATTAAGATTGACCTATATTTAGGACTATTATATTAATGTACTAACCTTTTTTTTTTCTTTTTATATTCAAGTTTGAAGGGGTCCCTCTTTTTCAAAATTAATCTTTGCACCAAATAGAATTGATTTTAAAACAGGAGTGAATGCTGTCCAGACAAATAGTGTTAATTTTCGGTGCAAAACCTACCAAATTTTTAAACATATACCTATATTAATACTTCAAAAATAATTCTATTAAACAATTTAAATAAAATCAATTCTTTTAATCTTAATTTTAAAATATCATTTCTAAACATAAATTAATTTTTTAACATACTTTTTTTAAAAAATAATTATTTTTAATATTATTTTTTAAAATCAATTTTATCACACGTTAAACTAAATAATCCATTTGCTTACCTCAAAATCATTCTTTTTTGGCATTCTTAATTAATTCCATTAGTCATAAAAACGGAGAGATAAAGGAAAACATAACTTGCCTAATCATTGAAAAGAAGATATATTTTCACAAATCCAACAAATTCTTTCTAAGTCAAGAATCTAGAAAAGTATAATACAAAATATAACAAAGAAAAAACACAAGTAATAACAACTAACAACCACAAAGGACAACATAACTGAGAAACTCTATGTGAACAGGATATAGTGTCATAGTTTGATGCTTTCTCTAGAGAGACAACAACCTTAATTAGCTCAGTGTGATGGACCCTTAATCCAATTCATGATCCTGTGAAGAACACCATAGTCGTAGGCAACCACTGCGAATATTCCAACCCACATGGCCAAAGTGATCCAAGCTACGGTGGCTGAAATGAGGCTCAAAGCCAGAACTGAAACAACAGCTCCCACAATAAGCATGACCCAAATTACGAGTTGAAGAAGGCTTCCCTTATATATCTGAAGTATTGTCCCAATGGAAGCAAAGAATAAGTGTAAGACAATGCTTAGAATAATCACAGACATCATTAGCTTGTGCTGTTCTGTAAACAAAAGCTTCCCTGACTCAGTGTTTGTTACTGAAATCAAAGCAATGAGGAGTGTTAAGAATTTGATAAGGATCTCCTGCAATTCCATGAATACATTCACCACTTTGTCCCTAAGTAATTAATTAAGCACAATCATTATGGGAAAACAGAAGTTAGTATTCTGCTAGAAACACATGAAGGCAGAATTTGACGGAAAACCGAAACACAAGGATTGTCTAGTAATAGAAAGAAGAAATGCATGGGAAAGAGCATATAATAGCCTCAAAGAAGTGAAATTAATGAGTGGAATTCAGGGCAGACATGCTTGTTTGTTGTATCCTGAGATAAGAGAAGGCTTCTTCACGCTTAATTTGTTAGTTAAGGGAAGGAACTAATGTGCTAGGATATATAGGTTGAGCATGAGAGAACTTAAGTTGTTGCCACTTTAGAGAAAGTATCAACAGTTGTTGATTGTCGAGAGTTGTTTATAATGAAAGTACCGTTGGATATAATAACTTCTTGTCGGGTTCATGTCGGGTTTATTTAACTTTTTGCTGCTGTAGCTTGGATTACGGGTTGCATCACATGGGAATTTGACTATTGACTTTGACCTTTTTTTCTTCTTTCCATTTCAACTTCGAGAATCATCATTCTCTCCTCTTCATGGACTACAATCATCCTTCGAGAATCAAAACTCTTCAGAGAAAGTACCTTTTTGCCTCTCTAGAGAAAGTACATTTGAACATTTGAGCAAATGAACATGTTCATCTTTCTATTTCCATTTCTTTCCCTGCTGAAATCATCGATGTCTTTCAAATTATGTTTTTGGGGTCATTTCTGTTGCGGAGAAAGGGAGCTGGTGGTTCTACATCATAGAAACCACTTGATGCAAAGGATATTGAATAATTTTCCAAAAATTTGTGGCTAAATAATTCGTGTTTGAATAATAAAAACAATAGGCCAATGTCATAATTAGATAATGCTAACATATTTATTTTAATGAAGTTTTATGGTTCTAAAATCTCTAAATTATTATTTTAGATTGTTGGCCTAATTGGTAGTCATTTATCCATATGGAGGCGGAATGGGAAAAGAAGCATATTTTCTTTTATAGAAGTCAAATTTGTAAAACGAATTGATTAGAATTTTTTTCATTAAAATATATTTTTTTTAAATTCTAACACGATTCTTAAAAAACCTTTTTAGAATCCTTAAATTTTTTAACTTGTTTTTTTAGAAGATATTCATAGACTAAAAAATTTATTCTTTAAAATAGTTTTTATAAAAATCGTCTTAAAAATATACTTTTTCAACAAATATAATTGCAGTTGATTAATTAAATATGTAAATATAATTAATTTTATCTCACAAGTATTTTACTTTTAGGATTAAGTAACACTTTTTAAATTTAAGAGACTAATATACAGAAAAAAGAAGATAAAATAATATATGAGGATGAAAGTTTTTGTATCTTAATTTTTGATCTAATTCTTTTTCTTATAATAGATTCAACCTCTCATAAAAAAGATATATCTTAAATCTATTTTATCTCTTCAACAAGTTTAGTAGCAAATATAACCATAAAATTTATATTTTAACCTATAATTAATATGTATATTTTTTAACTTTCTTTATTAGTGTCCTCAAAATCATATTTTCTCTTTCTTATTTTTGCCATCGTTCGTAAGAAGGCGTAATTGATATTTGAGACGAAGATAGTCAATTTTAACCGCAGCATTATTAATATGGCTTGACAATAATAATGTAACAAATCATGGTACGTGTATGTTACGTGACCCAACTTTTCCAAATTTTCATTTCTCTGCGTGACGTTAAAAAAATATTTTCCCAACTTTTTGTGACAACTTTTGTTATCATTTTAAAATTTAAAAATATTTAATATATTTAATATCTATATATATATACATATATAAAAAATAAAAATTAAATGAAATATAAATATTATTATATACCGTATCACTTGTAAAATCAATTGTTTAATATAAAAATAATGAAACTAACGTGGAATATGGAATGAGAGGGAAAAGAGTCCAAGCAAGATGAAGGAAATAACAACGAACTTTCCATATGGAAACAATGAATGTCAAGACGACTTCTAAACTTAATCTTATTAAAGGTGTTTGACATGCGTCTCGTTCTATTAATCAGCTGTTCAGTTTGAAATTAATTTTGATGGATTTAAGTTTCGAAATTTAAAGGTTTTTTTTAAACTTAATTGATAATATTTTACATAAAATAAAAATATATTTATATGAGTATTATTTGTTTTAAAATATACTTTAATATTAATGTTACACTTCTTTATTGTTATAATTTAGTTATATATAACATTAAAAATTTTATATTATATCCAAAAATATATTAATTAGTTATATTAGACTCAAAATCCAAATTAATTAACAAGTAATCTTATCGAAGTTTTAAATTTTGGCGAAAAGAAAGTTAATCTCCCTCAACTCTTCTTCTAAACTCCTCTAAATCTAATAAACAATTGCATGCTATATATATTTCTTGTTTCTGCGTCCAAATCTTTCTTATTCCTTATTAATATATATTTTTATATATTTTTAAGGAATTAAATATAATTATTTTTATTGAACATTTTATTTGTATATAAAATATTAAGAAGATTAGTTATAAAATCTTGTAAAAGAATATAAATGCTAATTTAAAGGTTTGTTTGACCTATAAAATTAAAATTAGATCAAAATCATAATTTCTTACGTTTGGTTTGCATAAAGTCACTTTAGAGAGAGAAAAAATCTTGATTCCTAAATAAAAAATAATATATATATATATATATAATTAATTTTTTTCATTAATAATGATACGCTTCATTCTTTTCCATCTAAAGTGAATTACTAAGCATTAAAAAGAAAAGAAAAATAAAATTATACTACTCAAACTAAAAGAAAGAAATAAAAGAAATTAAAGAAAAGCATTAAAAAGAATACTTTCATCAATCCAACGAGAGATTATTCTGAGTGAAGAATACATAACCTTATTCAAACTAAAACAAAGAAAAAACATAACAGTCACAAGGCACAGCATGCAGAACTAGGAAACTCTATTACCATATGTGAAAACAAGCATATTTTGGCAGAGGCAACAACCTTAATTAGCTAAGTGTGATGGACCCTTAATTAATCCAATTGATGATCCTTTGAGGAACACCATAGTCATAGGCAACCACTGCGAATATTCCAACCCACATGGCCAAAGTGATCCAAGCTACGGTGGCTGAAATGAAGCTCAAAGAAAGAACTGAAACAACTGCTCCAACAATAAGCATGATCCAAATTATGAGTTGAAGAAGGCTTCCCTTATATATTTGAAGTATTGTCCCAATGGTAGCACAGAAGAAGTATAAGACGATGGTTAGAATCAGAGACATCAAGAGCTTGTGCTGTTCTGTAAACAAAAGCTTTCCTGACTCAGTGTTTGTTACTGAAATCAAAGCAATGAGCAGTGTTAAGAATTTGATGAGGATCTCCTGCAATTCCTTGAATACATTCACCACTTTGTCCCTAAGTAATTAAGCACAATCATTAAAGGAAAAACAAAAGTTAGACTTGTACTTATATATACTAGAATTATGAAGCAATAAATAGCTGCAGGGTGCATTTAAAAGATGTTGAAAATTCCAATGGATCAAAGTGGAGTAGAATGACCTTGAAACAAGGTTTAATTAATTAAGGGAAATAGCATATAACAACATATATAGTATTTGTGGTTAGAGAGTTGTTATAGCTAGTTACACTAAGCACTAACCTCATTGAAATGGAATGAGAGGAATTCAGGACAGACATGTTTAGTTATGGCTTAATTCGTTTCTTGCTCGCTTTTAACAGGAGAGCATAGGTTGCTTGTTTCGTTTCTTAATTCCCTGAATGACAGACATGTTTTTAATTCGTTTCTCTAGTTTTTGTTTCCAACATACATAAACTTGGTCATAGCGGCCACAAAATTTACTAACACGTCAACGTCTACAGTACATAAAGGCGGGTTTCTTGTTTTTTATTTATTTGTTTGTTTTTTCTTCTTTCCTTTTTTTTGTAACCAGTGTGACCAAACTCAATTTTTTTTAGTCCAATTGATAGAAAAAAAGGGATACAAATCACAAAATGAAAAAAAAATGTATTCAGATTCTTCCATTCTTCCCACCGGGGCGGTGTGAACCAGTCAGTGAACTCATCATCCACGACGACATTTAATTTGCATTTCGCGCGCGTGTGCCTACATCCGGTTTCTTCATATTTCATATAAAGATATTATTTTCTTTTGGCCTCAAACCTTGGCACAAGCTACGATCCAATGAAAAGAAAAAGGATCTAATAAAAAATAAAAATAAAAGAACTTTTGTCGACCTAATGGAGAGAAAAAGGATCTAATAAAAAATAAAAATAAAAGAACTTTTGTTTTCTAGCAGTCTGAGAGAGATCTAATTGAGAAAAAAAAGGATCTGATAAAAAAACTTTTGTTTTCTAACAATTTGCGGGGATGGATGAAGTGGACTTATCCTTTTTCTCTCCAAAAAAATAGATTTTCATAATTTTTTACCCTATTTTTATAATCTAACGAATGCTTGAAAGTAACCAATCCTTTAGGTTTCAACGTCGGCACATAGTTAAATTTTATTATGTTAATCTTTAAATAAGTTTAATTGACATAAAAATAACACTGATCGATAACGAATATAACCAATACTAATAAAATAGAAAATAATAGAAACTAAAAGGATAATTAATCTTAATAATAAAAATAAAAAGCATTACCACAATAATAATATAATAGTCTAAAATCTAAAATAGTAGAAAATAATATAACAAAAAAGAACACCACAGAAGTATATATTATAAAAATTTGATATTATAATAATTAAAATAATATTACAAAAATAAAAAATTAAAAGATAAAAATATTTTCATGGGTTAAGCAACTTTGGATGAGTCCAAAGCTGGGTAAAGGCGCATCAGTAGTTAGTAATCATCATGAATATTTTATAGCCCGCATTGCATCCATCTAGAGAGGAATTAAGGTCATAACTGACAAACTTTCTAGGACGAAATCCATTTGTTAAATTATTAATTGGAAATATTAAATTAAAAAACAAAATAAAATATTAGACACCATTCAACGAGCGATGAGTTCCCTAATAACTCAATCGTATGGATTTGGGAAGTCCTTTGACTAGAGCATGCTTCTTTCCTTCTCCATCCGGTTAAAACTTAATTAATTGTATACAAAATTTTCTCTGTGGGTTTAAATAAAAAATTTAACTTCCTCTGAATTTTTTAAAGCTAAAATCGGAATGATGACAGTATAGAATTATATTATAATAAAAGTGAACGAACAGATAATAAATTTATGAAATTAAAACTATTAAGCTGTAATGCTATTGGGATTTTTTTTTGATTTCACAACTTATTATTTAACTAATAATTTCTTGACTTCAAATTATTTCTCGATTTCATTGTGAAATCTGTCCCCTTTGTGTAAGGATATTTTCATCTCTCCCCTCCCATCTACACCTTGAAAAAGAACGGCTTGATTATTTGGTTCCTAAAATTGACCCTTCTACTCTCTACTCCTCGTGCCTCTCTCTCTTCGCATCGCACCTCACTTTTGGAAAGGCCATGCATGTTGGACTGGAGTGGTTCGACATGCCACATACTACTGTTTGTTTTGTAAAAACTAGTTTCTCGTTCGTGCATTGCCCGGGACTTAAAAGTATTTTTTTTTTTTGTAAAAACTAGTTTCTCGTTCCTACATACCAAACACCCAACATTTTTTACAAAATCTGTACGAAATCTTCTCTTGCATCCAAAGGGTTAGTGTTTTTGTCCCTTTGAATTTGTACTATTTTTTTATGTCTTTGCTTAATCTTAAGTTTTAAATTTCTCTGTTTATATCTTAAAAATCATTCAACTCCTTTTTATTCAATTGCTTAGAATTTGTGTTACACAAACTACTTAGCACAAGCAAAGTCTATGTGGATACGGTTCTCAATCTTACCGTTTTGTTACTACTTGCGTGATTTTGTTCACTTGCCAATTGATTAACAAGTTTTTGGCGTTGTTGTCGAACACTTTTTTCCTCATGATTTGTAGCTTGAGTGTCCAATTTCTAAGCTTTGATTCTTTATTCTTTGACTCATTCTATATTAACATTCATCTTGTGAACTTTGCTAACTTGATTCATCTAGTTGCTTTAACTATGTATACAAGGTACAATCTCGGAGGAAGATCTTTTTCCACTTGATAATGAGATTGAAAGAACTTGTCAGAGGAACAACACCATAAAGAAAAAGCGACAACAACAAGAGAAAAGGGCTGGACAAAGGGCTCAAGAAGCCTCTCCTTCTCAACCAACATCACCACCTTCACCTCCTCCCAGCCTAGAGGAGCCTCCGATCATGGCGGAAGAAGAGCAACCCTGAGTGATGCTTGAGGATTACTTAACTCATGCAATTCCATAATACTTCACAAGTATTGCTAGACCTAATGTGCAAGTGGCTGACATTTGCTATCCTTATTCGTGCATCCAATTGATCCAAGGCAACCTCGTCCATGGATTGCCTAATGTGGATCCATTTGCTCGCCTAACTATATACATGGAAATTCGCAACGCGATCAAGATAGCAAGACTGCCTAATGATATGATTCGTCTCGACTTGTTTTCATTTTCTTTGGTCAATGATGCAAAGAAATGGCTAGATTCTTTCAAAGGTCATAGCTTAAGGGATTGGGATGAAGTGTTGGACAAGTTTTTTAGTAAATACTTTCCAAAAATCAAAAACAAGATTAAAATTTCATCATTCCATCAATTCCCGAATGAGTCCCTTAGTGAAGTTTAGGACTAACTTTGAGGGTTACTTCGGAAGACTCCTAACTCATAGATTTAGTGAGCCGATGCAAATTAATATGTTCATCGATGGATTAAGACCTCATACTAGACAATTACTTGATGCTTTCATGGGTGGTAAGATTAAGTTGGAGACCCCAGAGGTTGTAATGGAACTTATTGGAAATATGGTTGCTAGTGATGAGACTATTCATAGGGATAGAACTTTTATTCCTGCCATGAAGAACCTATTAGCCAAACAAATTGAAGCCTTAACGGATAAACTCAACAACCTCCAACAACAACTTCATGTTGTTTAACCTACTCAACCTTCCAATATTCAAGTTGGAGGATGTACCTTATGTGGTGGGGCTCATGAAGTTGGGTTGTGCATGATCCAAGATGAGGCTAACAAGGAGCTCAATTATATGGCAAGTGTACCAATTTTTCAAAGTAATATTAAAATGATAAGACCGATCGTTGAGTCCACAAGGACTTTGATTATGCTCAGAGTTTGTATATACCAAATTTTAAGCAACAAAATGACTAAAGGCAGATATATTTCAGAATCAAAGTGCAGAAATGTAAACTTCAACAATGATAAAGGACATAAAAATAGAGCAAGGTGTAAGAGACAAGAAAAACAAACACTTGGGTGTGGAAGATGATATTTAGTGTAGAGTTTTGTACAAAAGTTAGGTGTTTGACCTACCAAAATTACTCTTGATGCAATGTTAAAGATTTTTCACCATTTAAAAGTTCCAACAATTATCTTCATCAACTAAACTACTATAACCATGATTCCTCATGTGGAAGAACCTAAATTACCTAATTTCACTCTTAATCCCTTACGAGCTAAACCAAATAACTTACTTTAAGAATAAAGATGCATAAATAAGGCTAAGTAATACCATTCTATCCCTAGACATGGATTACCTAAAAGCTACTTCAATTTTTTTAGGGTAAAAACATTTCCCAATGATTAAAACCCTATAGCATTCATGTGAATGAATGATCAAACCATAAACAAACCAATAAACTTAGATAAGAAGCAATAATATTGAAATAACATTAAATGGATAGTAAATGTCATTAAATCAAAGAGTGTTTGGTATTCAAGCCCCCAACAATGGGTAATTTAGCCTCTCACAGTCATGAGAGGCTAAAAAAATACAAGATGAAATAAAGAAAATGGAAGAAGAAGAGCTCCAAAGTGAGTGAGCTTTGCTCTCCTTTATGCCCTTGCTGACTAACTTCTTCCAAATGCATAGCGTCACCCTTTTATAATCTTCATAACACTGCACAATCATGTTTTTTGAAAAAACTGTGTGTTAAGCTTGCATATGTGCACCGAGTGCACATGCAAAGTACAACTGGCTTAAGTGACCATGCGTTAAGCCTCCAAATGTGTGCTTAGCGCACATGCATGATGCAGCAGGCTTCCAACTTGGCTTCTCGCATTGAGCGTGCACTGGCACACTGCTCCAATTTTTTAACATCTTACACACCTATGCTATTGTGTCAACTCTATAAAAATAAAACCAAAATACTGTAAATTCACTAACCTTAGCATTCTCGAGATAAAAACTTAGAAGAAGATAAATCCTTATCATTTTAAATCAAAAGAAGCATCAAAAGAGAAGAAATTAGATAATTGTTATGTAATTTAAATGTACAAATTAAATATGCATAACAATTATCAACAAAAAAAATTTCCAGGCTATAATCATGGAGGAAATCAAGGGGAAAATCAAGGTTATCATCAAGGTGAAAATTTCTCTTAAAATCAAGGTCAGGAATGGAAATTCCATACAGGAAATAACTTCAACAACAACCAAGGGGGTCCATCCAATCGACCCCTCAATCAAGGCCCAAATCTATATGAAAGAACCACCAAGCTTGAGAACACCTTGACGTAATTCACGCATGTCTCCATTTCAAACCACAAAAGCATCGAGTCGACAATCAAATATCTAGAAGTGCAAGTATGCCATCTTGCAAAACAACTCACAAAGAAGTCCAATAAAAATTTTGTGCCTAACATGGAGCCTAATCCTAAGCGGTGCTTACAAGGAGTTTGAGAAAGGATAACCCTGTTCATGATGGGATTGTAGAGGATGTAGTGGAGGTTGCAAGTGATAGGGATGATGTTGTAGGTGAGAATGAGGGGGGAAAGAATAAAGAGAAAATTAGGAGTATTGAAAATGTTGAAAAAAATGAGAGAAATGATGAAAAAGATAAAAAATAATCTCAAGGAAGGTGTTGATGAGGTCTTAAGTCACAAGACCAAAAGTCAAGTAGTGAGAAAAACAGAGAAATGTGTAAGTAGTGACCCCACCAAGGATGTGCCCTATCCTTTGGTACCATCAAAGAAGGAGAAGGAGAGCCACTTTGCCAAATTTCAAGATATGTTCAAGCAGTTGGAGACCATTGTAACATCCTAAAATTTTAATATAACAACTGTTATTAGTTTCAATTTAAAAATTATTAGTATAAAAATTTATTTGAATTATATATATATATATATACTTGGAATCATATTTGTGAAATCCGGTTCGCCCTGACCAATTGGACTGGTCCAATTGGGACTCGGTGACCTAACCGGGCCAGTTCCACTATTGAATTAGTCATGCAATTGGCTCGAAATGACCCGGCCAAAGCTGGACGGTTAGGTCACTGGATCCTATTTGGATCGATCCAATTCAGACAGTTTTACAAAAAAAAAAAAAAAATAGACCACCTTTATGATGTCATTTTGATGTCTCATCATTATCAATTGTTATTTTGGATTTTTTAGTATGGATGAATTTTTCTTACTCAAATAATATTAGTTATATACTCATATATAATAGATACATATATAATTTTAAATTTTTAATATATATCAGGCCAAAGCGAACCAATTATTGACCCACCGGTTGGACTATTAACCTACTGACCCACTACCTTGACCGAGTTTCATAACTATGCTTGGAATACTTGTATTATGATATATTGAATGTGGTTGAAATAATTGAATAAAAAATATGTTTGTTTTAATTACTTTATTTAAAATTGATCTAGTTAAATAATTATTTTATCAATAAAAAGACTTGGTGCTTGATATAAGACTATTGAAATTATTTTATAATTATGTGATAATTCCATATCCTAATTAAAAATATTAAAATATTATTAATATTGCAAATATAATTATAAAGTAATTATATAACATTGAATATCTAATTTGGACAAGAATATTTATATATTTGAATTTATGATCATTGATAATGATTTAAATCTTATCATTTTTTATCTTAATATATCTTGAAAGAAAATAAAATATTAGATAAGGTTAATAATTAGACAAATCTAGATAATAGAGTAGATAAAGATAAAGAAATATTTGATTAGCCAAATCTATTGAGAATATATTTCGTGTGATACAATCTTAAATCATATTCTCTTGTATTATATAAGGATAAACAATTTTCTTTTCCTAGAACTTTATAGACAATCTCTCTTAGAAATATAGAAAATTAGTAGATCATTTAAGTTTGAGAAAAAGAAGAAACAAAGAGAATCATATTGACCCACTAAGTGGAGAAGATGAATAATAAGTGAAGAACGCGTGAATTACTATGTTTTTCAAAAGGTGAGTAAAACAACCTTCTTCTAAACTTTCATGGTATAGATTTTAAGCAATGCGTCTTTTTTAGTTTACTGGTCATAAATCGATAAATTGATACATTAATCCTTGCATGAATTAATCCTTGTGATTATTGCAAAATTTAGATTCCATAATATTCTTGCGTGAAGTTATTTAAGTGCTTGATGTAATCATACAAACATGTAATTTTTACTATTCATGGGATTTAATTTAATTTTACAAATAAAGGGTATTGCAAAGTACAAATCTTCACTGGTTGCATATTAAATCTAGGAATTTATTTGAAAATTCACGAATAAACTTTCTTGAGTTTTGTGTTTAGCTATCATATATATCAACTAAACTATATTTTGTTACATGTGTGTTTTAGTTCATAGTTCATTATTAATTGACTTATAAGATGTTATAATTTGGGGTATGACTTTGTGAGTTATTAGTGTGTATGGAACTAGAGTATTTATTTGGTAGTTATCTGGTACGATGTTTTGTAACTACATATGAATTGGTCATCATCTTCTCGGAAGTGATGACAATCTATATTTTATTTTGAGAATTGAATATACATGAGATACTTCCATCTAGGATGGGAAAAAATATGAGATAAATCCATCTATGATGGGGATGAGATAATGAATACATGTATCTGGGATGGGGAAAAGATTATGGATACCTCCATCTAAGATAAGGAAGGCAGTGAGACGTCATTGCATGGATATGAATTCATAGATCTTTTGAAGAATATGAAATTCATACCATTTTTGGGAACCAAAGAGTTGAGTCTAGTGATTCTAGGAATCACTAAGTTATGTTTGTGATAATTATTTGTTCAAGAATTGAATGCAATGAAGTGTTGGTGTTTATTTACTGGAATGTTCTTTTGTTGTGTGAATAAATTTGTGGTTATTTTATGTGTGTGTGAATGCGTGTGTGTATATTTAAGTTAATTTTGGGATACCTTTGTTGGATTTTTTTATTACCGTGCCAACTGAGAACAATACTATTTAGGAACACTTTTGAAACTTGTTTTATTCACTGAGATTATTATCTCATTAAAATTGTTATTTTCAGAGTATGAGGAAGAAACTTTTGAGATGAGGGAGAATTGAAGACTTAGTTTATTGTTAGTTCAACTTTGTAGATGCCTATATATGAGAATATAATTGTTTATTTATGTAAGGACTCATTTATTTATAATATTTGAAGTATTTCAAACCATTGAAATTTCTAAATTCTTATTTTATGGATGTTTTAAAGTGTATTTATTATGGCTTGTTATTGTAATGAAAGGCGTTACAATCATCATTCCCTTTGGTGAAGCTCTCTAACATATGTCAATGTACACAAAATTTACGAAGCACCACCTCACAAAGAAGGGGAAATACATCACCAATGAGAGCGTAGTTGTGGAAGACAATTATAGTATATTAATCCAAAGAACCTTACACCTAAAATTTAAGAACTCTCAAAGTGTGACAATTCCTTTCTCAATAGGTGCAATATCCGTGGGGAGGACTCTGATTGATTCAGGGGGCAAGTATCAACTTAATGTTTCTTTCGATGCTATGAAGAATTGGCAATTTGGAACTCATGTAAACCCGAATGACTCTTCAACTAGCAAATTGCTCCATCAAAAGACCATGTGATGTTGTTGAAGATGTCCTCGTAAAAGTCCAATATTTTACATTTTTAATTGATTTTGTCGTAATGGATATGGAAGGGGGTCCTGAGGTGCCTTTGATCATGGGGCAACCATTTATGCTCACTGTTAGATGTGTAGTTGACATGGGGAATGAAAACCTTGAGCTAAGTGTGGAGGACCACAAGATGACCTTCAATCTTTTTGAGGCAATGAAGCATCCAAGTGATCACAAAGCTTGTTTTAGGGTGCAGACTATTGAACAAGAAGCTAAAAATGTTGTGCAACAATTCACTATGCACTCCCTTCATGAGAAAGCTCTAGTCAATGTTGTTGATTGTCTCACTAATGAAGAGGAAAAGGAGCTTAAAGGTTGCTTGGAAGACCTTGATGCGTCGAAAGAAGTATTCTAGAGGGAAATACTTTCAAAGAACTGAAAAAAAGATGTTGTCGAGAAAAATAAGGTGGAATTAAAGGTTTTATCTCCTTACCTTAAGTATGTATTCCTACAAGGGAATAATGCAAAATCAGTGGTCATTTAGCAACTCTTCGTCTCCAAAGGAAGAAATTAAATTGGCGAATTTGCTCAAAAAGCATAAAAAAGGCAATTGGGTGACACATATCCAACCTTAAGAAATGGTATTATGGTAGGTGATGAAGTTAAGCTAAATCTCGAGCAAAGAAAATCAAGAAACTAGTGCCCGCCTATCCTTTTTAAATATATATTTTTATATTTGATTCTAAAATTCACACCAAAAATAGTGCTAATCTCATGTTTTACAATTAATTTTTTTTTCCAGGAGAAAAACTATCACAAGTGAGAAAGTTCCAATCATTGCACATGAGTAATGATGTGTGAAATAACATATTTAAATTATCTATTTTTTAAGCTTAGGAAAGAAGAAAGATGCTAAAAATTATTTGGGTCTTACTTTATTATTGAATTTTTTTACCTGCACAAGGATACCGCAAGAATATTCTCCTCCATGGTATGTCAAAAACTCCTTATCCTTCTTAGGTGAACCTCTCCTCTAACCTCCATGTTCAAATTCAAAATCTCACTTAAAAAAAACATTGAGTTGAGTTTTCCCTGGACTAAACTTATTAGTATTGTATATCTATATATATTGATAAAGGATTTTGCTAAAATAAATTAAATTGTTGCATTTCATACGTGGATACTAATATTTTTCTTATTTATAATATTAGTTATTAAACTTTAGCTTTAATTAGGTTATTTATTTTTGGGATTAATTAGGTTATTTTATTTCTAATAATAAATTCTCATTGTCCTTTTTATAAGACCTTTCACTAGCGAAGATAAGTACTTACATAATATGCAAATTGACAAAATTAAACTATGTAGGAACATGTACTTGACTTTGTATTATCTCCATCTATGCACTTCTTTGATATGTAAGTGCATGCTGTAATTTTATTTTATGTATTTTATTTTGAATATTTGTAAATAAATACATTAAAATGAAACGTGTAGTGACAAGAGATTAAATTACTGACAATTTTAATAGTCACTAAGCATAGATTTAAATTGGTAAATTAATTCCTGTCAATTTTAAATGCCACTATCGCATGAGTTATTTCTCATATTTAGTTTTATTCAATCACGGTTTAATTCCCCACAAAATACAATTTTGCATAAAACTTAATTACTCTAAATATTTAGAGTGTGGAATTAAGAATCCTCAACAATTATTTGAACGGAAGTTAAAACCGTCATAAATCTACTTCTGAAACCACACCTAAAACAGTAAAACCTTCTATTTTTGGCAATTCAATGTTAAATAAAGTTTTTTTTAGGACGTAAATGTTTAAAGTTGGAGAGAGCATAGTTTATTCAAAATGTTTTTTTTTTTTTTTTTGTCAAAGTGACATTGACATACTCTGTTGTCCAAGTAAAAGAAGTACTTTTTTTTTTGTTAATAAAAAGAGAAGCCACTTCCCGACCGAGTTTAAAACCAAACGTATTATACGCGAGTTTTAGAACCTATATATTATATTGACGCAAACAGACTACATGCTAGTTAGTTTCTTCCTTGTAGCATTTGTTGAATGATATAAGATTCTGATTTACATTAGCCTGTCTGTGTTTTTCCAACATAAAAGTTATCATGTTTAAAAGATTTTTAAACAACTAAATAATTTTAAGAAAATTAAACCACCAGAAGAGGTTAACTTATAATAATAGTTTTCCGGAAAAAAATATTATCAAATTAAATACTTTTTTTTAAAAAAAAGTTATATATCAAAACACGTAAGTATACATACTACGTTTTTTGTTAGTAAATACTAGTATTGTATGAGGTAGTATTTTTTAGCTTCTAACTTTTTATGTATTTTTTTATTTTTAATTCATTTATTCAATTTTTTTATTGTTCTTTTTAAATAAATCATAATTTTATTATTTTTCTATCATTTTATATTTAGCTATTTCAACAAATTTTATCTAATATTTATAATTTAATAAGTTAATTTTTTTTTGTTTAACTAACTTTTCAGCTAATTTTATCAAACATAATCATATAACATTCTAAAGGGTTAACTAATTTCTAAATTTTTTCTAAATTCAATTTTTAGTGCTTAAATAATAATTTGATTGATCAAGGTTCCTGTAATTTTTTTTATTAAGATTATTAGTCTTCATGTTTTTACTTTTGAAAAATTCAATTTTTAGTCCTTCAAACCTCATTAAATAAATAAAAATAATGAGTTCAAAATTTTATTTAGAGACTAAAATCTTAAATTTTTTAAAAATTTAGGAACTTTGACCAATCAAACAAAAATTTAAAGGACTAAAAATTTTAATAAAAAAATTGAGAGACTTTTACCGGTTAAACTTTTATTTAGGACTAAAAATTGAATTAAAAAAAAGTTAGGAAATAAAATGTTAGTTAATCTATTCTAAAATATGCAAAGCAATTAAATGTGTCTAAATGAGATAAATTAAAAATCCAGATTTATTTACTGAAAGAGATTATCGTAAACTGAATGTAGTTAAAGCAAAACTAAAATTGAAAAGTACTAATATGATATATGCAGCTGATTAATGATTAATGTTGAATTGTATTAATTTTGATAACATAAATTTTAAATTATTAATTATTTGTAATTAAAGTGCATATCTAAATTAATTTCAACCATAAATTAAACTATAATGATCATTTGCGCAAATTTACTTGCACTAAATTTATGTACCACTTAGGTGACTATATATATATATATATATATATATATATAAAATGAATTCATATTTATAATTTCTTCTTAAATATATTTTTATCCTTACAATTTAGTATTTTTTTCATTCCTACAAAATTATTTTTCATTTTTACTTCTTTCAAATTATTTTATTTTATTTTTCGTCCTTATCATATTTTAAATAATATTTTTTTCATTATTCAAAAAGTATTATTTAAAGCTTAATAAAAACAAAAAATAAAATAAATTATAACTAAAAAATAGGACCAAGGATAAAATAAATAAAACTTAAGTTTTAGGTACAACAAAAAAAATATTTTAATTTTTAGGGGGCAAGAAAGACCATATATTGAAAAAAATCATGACAAAAAAATAATATATAACTCTTATTCAAAGTAAAAAATAATAATTTTAAAATTTACTCTATGTCTCATTCTCTCTGTTGGATTGAACCTGCTTAAAAAAATAAAAAAATTGTAAAGACAAAAATAAAAAAGTACTAAATTACAATATCTAAAAATATATTAATTTTTTTTTATTTGTGTCTGTCTGAGATTTATCTCAAATCCATCATTTCTACATTTTGACTTAGATCTATTTTGCATTCATATCTCCATTAAGACATTTGAGTGGAAATACAACAGACTGAATAAGCACCCTCCATTAAGCAGTAAAAAATAGAACACAGTTATTCAATCCAACTATAGATTCTTCCTAACTCAAGAGTAGAAACTCAACTTTAAAAAAGGAAACCATAAAAATACCAAACAAAGCATTATTGAGAAAAATGACACTAGATGTGAACAGCGTTGGACAGGGGTGCTCTGCTTTTGTCTAGAGAGGAAGTAACCCTGAGCTTCTTGGAGCAGAAACATACATATACACTACTAATATGGAAATTCCAACCCACAAGGCCAAAGTGATAATAGCAACAGTGAATGAGATGATGGCCAAAGCCAGAAATGAAGCAGCACCTCCCACAATAAGCATGCCACAAATTATGATTGGAAGAAGGCTTCTGTTATGTTTCTCAAGTATTGTCCCAATGATCACCAAGAAGGAGTATACAACAATGCTCAAAACCAGAAGCACCATCAGCTTGTGCTGTTTCATGAACAAAGAGTTCGTTGATGTAATAAGGGCAAACAGCAGTGTTGAGAACTTGTTAATGTTCTCTGACAACTCTTTGAATAGGTTCCTAACCACATTCATTAAGACAAAAATAAATAAATAAAATTATATACATTACATTTAAGTGCAACTCAAAGCTGATATACTACTAATAATGAAATGTAAACTAGAACTAGAAGCACCTTCAAAGTTATGGTGTGAAAACTAAAAGGCATGAACAAGTATTTCTTGGGATATATGGAGTGGTAATAATTATATATACTGATTACTGACCTGATTGAAGTGAAGTGAACGGAATTCATAGCAGACATGTCTTGTTTTTTCTTTCTTTGTTTCTTCTTCTCTCAGTTTCTGAGCAGAGAACAAAAGATTTGGTTTTGTTTGAGTACGATGAGAGTATTATTTATATGTGTTGGTAACTTAGAATGAAAAGAAGCCAACGTACTAAACGTTTTCGTTTTAAACCTATTTTATACCACTCGTGTAGGGAGGGAACATACCAATAGGCTATCGTTAATTGATTTCTCTCTTTCACTGTCACACAATCTTTCTTCAAGAAAGTGTCCAGCTCTTGTTGAATGTCAACTTGTACTTTGTGACTTCCAAAATTAATTTTCACTCTGTTTCGGTAGAAATGTTTATTCTTCTTTGAAAATGATAACCATCAGGTTTCTATACCGACGTAATTAAATTCATAGATTAATTGTGTGTTTGGATTTAATATCGACGGAACTTAACTTTGCAAACTTAAGTTTAGTTAAAAATAAGTTTAATATAACTTGATTTTATGTTTACATATTTTTATTGAAATGAAACTTGTTTGAATGATATTAATCACAAACACTTTTAAATGTGTAATTGCTTAAATGGGTATGGATTTTATAATGTGATATTAATAGTATTATTTATTTTATTATTTTTAAGTATATTTGAATTGGTAACATATAAAAAAAAGATTGTTGCTATTATTATAAATTAAAAATAATACGTTTGCAAAAAATGTTAAAATATATATAAAAAAAATTAATTTTTGAGCTCGAATTAACAGTCCAAAATACCTAGAACAACACCAATTCACTTATTTTTATATAAAAAAAAATAGAATAGCAGCAATTAACAAGGAAAAAAAAACTAAAATGTAATTTTCTTTAATTAACATTAAGTATAAATTGATATTTACAAATAATGGTCAGAATTAATATTCTATCGATTAAATTAATTTTTAATATTTTAATATATGTTTTATTATCTGATCCTAAGTTATATGGTAAATTTTACATTTTTTATAAGAAATTGAAGAGTTTTGTTCAGAAGAATATGTTTCTTAGTCCAAGTAAAGTCAACACAACCGCTTGTTGAAGCAAAAGAAGCCTTTATAAAGATTGATCAAGTTCCAGTTCCACCTCTGGATAGTTTAAAACGAAACGTATTAATTATTATACAAAACAGAATTCCGACTGTGATGCCGACAAGGTACACGTTAACAGTACACAACTACACATATGCCTGCTCCTTCACACTTATCACTTAATCTTAGCAATTTTTTGTATAAATAAGATACGTTTTACTTTTATTTTTTTTTTCCCTTTCTCAATTTACAAATCAAATAAATAGATTTTTTTTTATCTCCCTTCGTTAACTAAACCAATCGACCAAATAAAGAGATTTTATTTTCCTATTCCCCTCCCTTTACCTCTGTTCCACTAAATTCTTTCCTTCTCCCGCTTTCCTCAAATCAGTTGTCAACCTAGATTTATTTACCGGCAGTTGCTTGGGGCACCCAGCGTTTTTTGCTGGGACACCCAGCAACTTTCCAAAATACCGAAAATACCCTTATGGTATTTTGGGTTACAAATAGCAGTTTCATTTTTTCATTTTGTAAATTTTCGTAACTTAGTGTCAGTTGCTTTTGTTAAGCGCGATTTGAAAACGTATTTGGTCTCCGGTGGTATACATGTGTTTGTGAGGAGTATACGATGAATTTTGATCGATTTCTGTCATTGGAAAAAGAGAGGAGTGTAAAAAAAAATCAACGTACATACGGATTGACAATCCGTATGACCAGTGTATGTACTTTAATTTATTTTTTTTGCTTAATCCGGCCATTTTTTTATATGAATTAAATTTTTTTCTTTTAAATTTTACAATGATAAAACAAATCAATTAAATTTTGCAATGATAAAAGAAAACAATTTAAAATATATTTTAATGATTAATTTTAATTTAGTTGTTGCTTAAATTTAGTTATTACTTTTACTATACTAATTGGATAAACTTAACAATGATAAAAAAATTTCATTTAGTCATTAATTAAAAATACTTATTTTCAAAAACATGACCAGATTTTTTCAAAAACAATGAGATAATATTATACATGACAAAACAACTATTATGTATAAGAAAATTGTTGCAATAAATTTAAAATCAACACATTATAAAACAATTATTATAAAACAACTAATATATAAATAAATTGTTCACAGTTAATTAAAATGTGCATAATAATAAAATTGTTCGAAGTAATAAAAATGTTCACAATCCTAAGGCAATTCATACACACGACCAATAAAGCACACAATTAACATCGGGATCAATGAATTCGAAAACTATTTTCATGTCAGTGGTGAACGACAAGGTCTTGCAGAAATGTTTCCATCCGGCTTCAATTTTTAGTGTCTTCCTCCAATGATTGAACACGAGTCGACATTCTGCAACATCTTCCAAGTGCAAATGAGTCCAACCTTTGTCTTTCAAAAAATAATGCATGACACTTGGAACGTCCTGACAAATAAAGAAATGTTATGTCAACAATTTATGTTATGAAATTTAAAACTTGAAAAATAAAGAAATAAAATTAGGAAGTTGTTTACCAGACTACTACAGGAAACTTTCTGCTCAGTGAGATAAACCTTGAAGGTCACAGAACCTAGCACTTGATGATATAAAGAATGTCATCTTGAGAATGATTTGGGCAGGCAAGGGGTCTTGAATATAGTAAGAAAAAAATGCATTCTTACCATAATGATGCAAGGATACTAGATGATTACCGGTGAGTTGGTAAAAATCGCGCAGTGTTATCCACCCTGCTACAATGACTGGTTGGTTCAAATCTTGGTTGTACACAATGTTATGATAATTTTCGTCTTTGTCAACCAAATGCCATATACTGTCGAGTACGTCCTTCCACTTGACAGCATATACCTTACCAACTTCACCGAAAATCTACATGTCATATCACAAAATAAGGTTGGTTAGTTACACAAAATAACAGAAAAATCAAATGTTAATTAAATCAAAATGAACATGACATGGTCCCTGGCACTAACGGTCTAGAATAAAGCCTCTGGTGGAGCTACGACATCCTGCATCATGTTTTCCAATTCCTTCCATTCCCCATGCTCTTCAATTGTTAATTCTTACATGATTAACATTTAAGCAATTAACATGCATTCAAACACAAAACAAAATTAACATTCAAGTAACTATATGTTAATTCTTATTGGACATATTCGCAAGAAGGTGTTCGAGTTCCTCATTCACGTTGGTCCAACGTGATGACAACGCACGAGAGCGTGACATTCTGAATATATTTGATAAAAGGATATTTTATTATTTTTGTTCTACTTTTCCTGTTTCTAATCTAATGTTTGTGTTAAAAAACTAATATAATCTAATGTAAATTGTAATCTAATCCTACTAACATTTTCCTATTTCTAATCTAATGTTGTTTGTGTTAAAAAACTAATCTAATCTAATCTAAATTGTAATGTAATCCTACAAACATTTCTTAGATAACCTGAATAATAAATAAATCATTCATAAAATCAATAATAAACAAACTAAAATCAATATAAATATCCTTCGTTTTTTCCTATTTTTTTTCTAATAAAAAACATTTTAAAAATTTAAAAACTTTTTTTAAAAAAAAGGCCATACGACAATCCATATGGCATACAAATATTTTTTAAAAAAAGCTATACGAATTGCCAATCCGTATGACGTAAAAATAGTTTTATAAAAAAAGGTCATACGGATTGGCAATCTGTATGTTTTTTTTTAAAAAAAAATATTTTAAGGAAAACAACCATACAGATGGCTTTTTTAAAAAATGTTTTTTTACGTCATACGGATTGCCAATCTGTATGACGTAAAAATATGTTTTTTAAAAAAGGCCATACGGATTGACAATCTGTATGACATAAAAAAACATTTTTTTTAAAAGCCATACAGAATGCCAATCCGTATGGCTATTTTCCTTAAAATATTTTTTTTTAAAATCATACGGATTACCAATCTGTATGACTTAAAACAGATTTTAAAAAAACTATACGGATTGTCAATCCGCATGACTATTTCAGTAAAAGAAAAATATTTTTTTAAAAAAAACTCATACGGGTTGTCAATCCTTTTGGCTTAAAACAATTTAAAAAAGAAAACCATACGGATTGACAATCCGTATGACTTAAAACATTTTAAAAAAAGCCATACAGATTGTCAATCCATATGACTTAAAACAGTTTAAAAAAAACCATACGAATTGTCAATTCGTATGGGTATTTCAATAAAAGTAAAAACCAAGCAGACAGAGAGGAAGCATGGCAGGCACGAAGAATGACAGAACAATACACAGAACACAAATCAAGCAACAATAATGCAAACCAAAGAAGGAAGAAGATTCACTAACCTCGATGGGAAAAGAAGAAGGTCGTCGGAGAGGAAAAGAGGAGGCAGATTTCGAAAGAAGAAGCAGAGGAGGAGGAAGAAGAAGAAGAAGAAGGCTTCTCAAGGAAGGAAGATTTCGAAAATGGACAGTGACTCATACGGATGAGTCACTGTGTTGCTTATATATTAAAGGGTGAATAACATTTTTACCCTTTCACCCATGTTGCTGGGTGCCCCAGGAAAAGTGCTGAGTGCCCCAAGCAACACCCTTATTTACCATAAGAAGTTCCTACGAGAGTTACTACGAGAGTGGTAATAGACAATAGTTATACAAAATTAAAACTAAAATATGATGATATGTGCTGCTAAACGGTAACTTTATGGTAAATAATGAATAGGAATTGTCATTTTTTTTATAGGCTAGGAATTCTCATTTTTAACTACTAACGAATGGTCATAAAAGTAATTTGCTTTAGGATTTTCAGGCCTCAAATACATGCCCAATTGAATTGAACCAAAGGTGATTGTGTGTTTTTAAATTTACTTTTAAATTATGATCTCTTTTCATTTATTTTTTTTGGATTTTGAGCTTTCAGGTATATTAACTTTTTAGAAGCAATTTTATTCCCAACACATTAAATATGAATTTCTCTTTCAATGGAAATTTAAACTTTAATTTATTATATTTTGAAAAAATATTTTTTTTCGCTAGACGCAATCTTGTGGCTTTAAATTATGATTTCTTAACACATTATTTTTTTAACATCCATTATTTAAAAATCAATCCTTCTAAGCTAAATATTTTCTACACAATACATTTTCTTATGTAAACAAACCTTTAATAAAACTCAGTTAATTTTTTATGCATTCTCTTTACTTAACTAAAACAATGTTTAGAGTTTTGTTTTAGCATTAGTTTATCAACAGAAGATCAAGGTCGACTTCTATCTACAAACTCTAATCATAAGAGTACACTAAAAGCGGCAAAAACAAAATAATGTTGTTTGGTATTCTAAACTCCTCCATCAATCATTAAGAAAATAAAAAAGAACATAAAAATATAGAAGAAGAGGAAATTCTCTACAAACCATTAAAAAAAATTATTTCCATCAACACAAGAATGATTCGTTCTGAATAAGAATCCAAACTGAAGTTAGAACAAAGAAAAACAGAACAACCACAAAGCACGGTAGAACTGAGAAATTTTCAAGACTCAACATGAGCAAACGCAGTAGTATGAGTAGCATCTTCGGGCAAGAATCCTGAGGTTCCTTCAGGAGCACTTTAGTTGTAGTCAAGCAATGTGAACATTCCAACGCATAAATTCAAACTTATCTAAGCAATGGTTGATGAGATGATACTCAAAGCCAGAACTGCAATTTTCACCATAAGCAGGACAAATGTTATGATTGTTAGAAGATTTTTGTTATATATCTAAAGTATTGTCCCAATGATCATCAAAGGGTAAAGACAATGTTCAAGATCAGAAACATCACAAGCTTGTTTCTTTGGTGAACACAATCTTTTCTCTGTCAAAGTTTAGTGTTAAATAACTTGTTAAGGTTATCTAACAACTCCTTGTAACATTAAATTCTTACACAAGAAAGACTTTGTTAACCAAAGAGCACAATTTGACCATTATACTTTAATGATCATTGGGACAATACTTCAGATATATAACACAAACCTTCCAATCATAACATGTGCTATGCTTATGGTGTAAACTGCAGATTATCTTCTGGCTTTGACTATCATCTCATCCACCATTGCTTAGACCAAATATCACACTGAAATTCCAAGAGAGTGAATCATCTCATGCATATCCAGCAACTTTGTATC
The DNA here is from genome assembly GCF_004193775.1 of Glycine soja. Taxonomy (NCBI): domain Eukaryota; kingdom Viridiplantae; phylum Streptophyta; class Magnoliopsida; order Fabales; family Fabaceae; genus Glycine; species Glycine soja. Next base: position 48,174,397 of record NC_041019.1, on the reverse strand, counting down.
CCCTTTTTATTTCAGTTGAGCGAATATATAGGAAACTTCTTGGAAGTTTCGTTCACTAGCTCCATTTTTCCTAATATGTCTTTTATAAAAAAAAAAAAGCTGATGTAAAAGTTTTTTTTGCCTAAAAGCATATCTGTTGGAGAAAGTGACCAACATAGATAAATGTGAGTCATGTGACCTTGGTGGTCCAATGCTGTGACCAGCTGTTTCACCCGTTTGTCTTCTCATATTTGTTTAGAAGGTTAGATATGTCAGTCACTCTATCTATGACAATTGCAGCATCTACTTTACCTATATAGGACTACTTTCTAGTTTATGTTTCATTTTCATCACGGGTTATTCTGTACAACAAGGCAAGGCACAAATAATGCCAATAAATTCTTCCTCTTTATGTTTTATGGTTTGTACATTTGTGTGTGCCATTATGCCTTTCTTTACACCTCATTCCATCCTATGTTCAAGTCCAACTGAAAAGATTATTAAATAGTTCTGGACAACGAAGGTCTATATAACATGTATTCAAGTTTTTTAATATACAAGAAAGAATTCATAACACTAAATTATACATCATGTAAAAAAAAAAATTTGAGACTATAATAATTTTATAACACTTAATAATTTCTCATCCAATTGGGGTATGAACAAACTTGCATAATTATCAGTATATGGATTTTGAAGAGTTTTACTCAGAATATTTCTCTGTCAAAAACTTGTTGGCACATGACTTGTTGAAAATAAAACAAACTTTTTTTATGAACAAAAAGCAAATGTTCACTCTAGAAGCTTAAACCAAATGTATTAATTATTATACATTAGAAATAAAATTGTGAGCATTACAGTGACAGATGACATATATATAGCACATAGTTAGTTATTACATATCAAAATAATAAATTTTAAAGGTGACCAATTAAATAAATTATGAGGCCAAATTTATTTACTGTTAAAGTTATATAATTGTTTCTCTAAAAAAAAATCCACATGAAAAAAATAAATGATAGTTTATAAACATTTACCTCACGTGAAAACATTTTTAAAGACAAAACTCTAGATACACACGACGGCTATCAAAGTTATTTGTTCCATAAAAAATAATAATGAAGAGTGTGTTTGATTAGATACTCTAGCAATTTATAACTTAGTTTTATGCAACATATTAATAAGGATCTATCTGTAATTATCACTTTTCGGAAAGTGGCACTTGATTATATGTTTAAATATTCATATTACTTGCCTCATGACTTGTATTTGTTAATTTGTTCCTCTTCTTTGTTCTTAATTAAAAACAATTTAGTTGGTAACTGAAACCTCCAAATTTAATTTCCTTTTATAACATGGTTTCAGTTATTTGTTAATTCATCTCTCTAAATTTATATATAACTAAAAAAATACTTAAATTTTCAATTCAAATATAAATAAATTTAACTGAGTTTACCTCTATTAAGTTATATTATTTTTAAAATATTTTTCATTTAATTATAACCTGTTTCCAAGGACTCTATTTTATTTATGATATCAAATTTCAATGAAAAGCATAATAGTCACAAATTAAAGCAAAGCAGAACTGAGAAACTCTTTAAGTTAACAAAGAAAAGACAATTAATGCTTCTTAATTTCTCTATGTGAAATCCTTTGAGACGTAGGCAACCAATGTAAAAAATCCAATGAGCATGGTCAAATTGATCCAAGCAAGGGGTGTTTGAAACGATGCTCAAAGCCAGAACTATAACAGCAGTAGCTACCACAATAATCAAATATGATCGGAAAAGAAGGCCTTTTTGTTATATATGTCAAGAAATTTCCAAATTGTGAACAAGGGGGAGTAAAGAATGAATACTGGCTAAAGCCAGAAACTTGGTCTTTGGTTGTTCTATTGAGAGTTTCGAGGTTAGTGGTTGTTACTTTAAAAATCACGGCAACCCAAGTAGTCAGTGATAGAAGATAATTCCTTGCCTTTCTCCTTTCACAAGATGAGGATCAGTTTATATACACAATATACAAGCGTATGACTACGCTAGAATGTCATACGCTAGAATTGGGGAATTGACTAGCTATAATTAGGAAACTAACTAGCTATAATCAAGGGACAAAATATACACCTAACTAATATAGCAGGCAGAAGGCCAAACCGCCAGCGGAGCTCGCGTGGAAGGGCAGACTTCACGTGGAAGGGCATCTCGCCACTTGCACTGGCGACTTCGCCACTGCTGCTGAAACCACAGCTCTGACTGGCGAGTTTCGGAAATGGCAGGCCTAGGGGTGCAGGAAGCAGAAGCCGTTTCCGAGGGAGGGTGCAGACTGAGTAGCTGCAGCGCGCAGAGGAGCAGGGAATCGCCAGTTTGACTGGCTATTTGCTTGAGGTGGATAAATCGCCAACCCCAACAGCGATTTCAGTTGCTTAAATCCCTCCGTTTCCCCGTAGACCTTTCACGCAAAAAAAAAAAATGCAGAAAAAAAGAAGGAAGTTGTTGTTGCTGTTCGTGTGTCGTAGACCATCCACGCAGGAAAGAAGAAGGAAGTTGTTGTTGGTGTTCATGAGACACACTTAAAAAAAATGAACAATTTCAAAATAGTAATTTTAAAGACAAAATAAAATACATCACTCTTCATATTGAAATTTATTTCTGCACTAACATACTTACTATAAATAAATATAATGCCAAAAAAAATTTATTTTAAACACCATTCAACTTCAACGCTTATAAATTTTTAACACACACCAACAAACCATAAACATAAGCCTAATCTAATTAAAAAATTACTACAACTTCATATTAAAAAAAAAATTCACACTCAAAATACTTACTTCAAATAAATATGATGCTACAATTTTTTTTTTATTTTAAACACAGTTAAAAGTATAATATTGATTAATTTTTAACACACTAACAAAGCATCAACACTAACCTAATTAAAAAGTACAATATTCAGTTAAAAGTTAAAATATTTTTTCCGCACTCCAAATATTTTCTTGAAATAAAGATGATGACATAATTTTTTTTTATTTTACATACAGTTGAACCCATACACAATATCACATATACAACTAATTTATTTGAACCCATACACAAATTTTTAACATACAGAATATTGATAAAAATAATTTTATTTTACATACACAATATTGATGAATTTACTTGAACTCATACACAAATTTTTAACACAAACAATAGGCATATGAGATATAAAACTAATTTATAAAAAAATTAATTCAACAAAATATTTGATGCCAACAGTTGCTTGATTGGGACTTTCAAACCTTCAATAAAACTTTCAAGACTGATAAATTTAAACAAGGAGGCAAATTTGGATGATTTTGGTAACTTCTCAAGAACACTAAAACACTGAAACTGCAAGGAAAACACTGAAATGACAAGTTTTAAAAACACTGAACTCGGGAGAAGTATTTAAAGGCCCTGCCCAAACCGCCAAACCAAGGGGCAAGTCCCCTTTATTTTGCCCAAATCGCCAAACGTATGGGCGATTCCCCTTTAAACTCCCCTAAGCCCAAGAAGTCAAAAAGCAACCTGCACCCACGTCCTGCACCCCCTAGGCCTGCCATTTCCGAAACTCGCCAGTCAGAGCTGCGGTTTCAACAGCAGTGGCGAAGTCGCCAGTGCAAGTGGCGAGATGCCCTTCCACGTGAAGTCGCCAGCACCGCTGGTGATTTGGCCTTCCACGTGTCGTATGGCAGCGAAATCGTTATTGCCAATGGCAGTTTGCATGAAAAAATGCATGCATCTCACGTAAAAAAGAACACCATGCCGGAATTAGTTCCAAAAGGACCCCATTTGAGGAATAAGTTTATAAAAAGGATTCCTTTTGGGCAATTTGCCTAATATAGCATATACACTAAATTAGAATATATTAACATATATTCTAACACTCCCCCAGAGTTTAAGCGGGAGGTTGTCGAATGCTAAGACTGTCCCGAAAATCCTCAAATAACACCAACAGAAGACCTTTGGTGAAAATATCTACAATATGATAACGCGAGGGGACATGTAACACTCGAACTTGGCCATGAGCAACCTTTTCCCAAACAAAATGTATATTTATTTTAATATGCTTAGTGCGTTGATGTTGAATAGGATTGCCAGCTAGGTAGATCGCACTAACATTATCACAGTAGACCAATGTAGCTTTTTGAATCGGGCAATGAAGCTCCAAAAGCAAGTTTCTCAACCAACAGGATTTAGACACCACATTGGCAAACCCTCAGTATTCGGCTTCAACACTGGATCGCGATAGCCACTATTAGAAAATATGCTTTTTACATCGATTATTTATGACTTTCTACATCGGTTTTTAACCGATGTTGAAAGTACCGATATTAAAAGTATTATCGTTAACATCGGTTTTTTAAAATCGATGTTAAAGTGAAATTGACAACATCGATTATTTAAATAACCGATGTTATATGTTAAGAATTACACCAAAAGAATATATATGAATGTTGACAGTTCACATCGATTTTTATACAAAATCGATGTTAACTTATACATTAACATTGATTTTCTATAAAAACCGATGTTATACATTAACATCGGTTCTGTATAAAAACCGATGTTAACTTCCAAATGTTAACATCAGTTTAAGTAAAAAACCGATGTTAACTTATACGTTAACATCGGTTTCTGATAAAAACCGATGTTAATATAAAAAATGTTAACATCGGTTTTTATACAAAACCGATGTTAACATATAAGTTAACATCGGTTTTTTTTTTTTTACAGAAATTCATGTTAATGTTTTTCGATATTAACATCGATTTAAAAAAAAAACCAATGTTAATATACACCAACAACATTGGTTTTTTTTGGAAAAATCGATGTTGTTGGTGTATATTAACATCGGTTTTTTTTTTAAAAAAATCGATGTTGTTATTAGGAATTTTTTAAAAATACTCTCTGTTTTTACAAAAAACCCAAAATTTAATTTGTAAATTTAAAATCAGACCACACAACACAACATATATCATTTGCATTCTGCTTTCAAATAGGTTTTAGCAGAAAGCTAGCTAGTAAACCATCAATTGTAAAAAATCAATTGCTAACTATGAATAAATAATTTATTAATAACTATCAACAAAGATTGTTCAATGTTAAAATGAAATAACAATAGTAAAAAATGTAATGCAAGCTAGTAAACTAATTAAGTAACCTAAAGTTACATAGTTCCCTAACATCCTAAGTTTGATTTCTAACTTTGAGATAATATTGTGCCCATTGCATGCGAAGAGCCTTCAATCGCTCTGCTTTCAATGGTCTAACATCATTAAAATACTGCATGATCAAATAAAACATAAGTTAATAATGTAATACCAATGATAAGAAAATCAACTTTGTTTGAAATAAACAATTATCGTTTTCCAATTATTCCTGAAACTTCCTAAGATTATGGTGGACATCCAGTGCATGACGTAATAGTCACACTCAGTGCTTCCTTTTTGTATATTACACTAAATACATAATGAAATTTGAATATTAAACGTTAACTACAATTAGTGTACACACACATAAAATATATATAAGTAGAAGTTTTATTTAAATCACGTACCTTAACAACAATCCACCTAGCACCAGCCTTGGATTTAGGTTGTGGAGTATCATCAAGTCCTTTCAAAGCATTGTTGAATACAAGGAACATTAAAATATTGATGTTGTTGAGTTATGCTAATGCAAATGTATTGAAAAACAACATTGACCTGTTAATTATTCCTTTAAGGTAGTTGTCTGGCCTGTTATGCAAGGAACAAAACCAAACAACAAGATTTTCCTTAGGCAAAATGACAACCATTTTCCAGTGTGGGTTGCAGTGGAGACCAATATGGGTTATTGTAGTATTAGACATTATTTAAATTCAATTGTTCAGTTTGACTTACCCATTTAGGTAGGCTCCAAGGTAAACACGTTTTGAACTCTGCATCCAACTCTTCATGTAACTTTCTGATTCAAATTGTGAATGCCCAGATCTCTTAATGGACTGTGGCTCGAGGAATCCATACACATTGGAATTTCCCGCTCGCATACTTATCTCAGTCATATGCCTATTATTGTTAAGACAAAGTTAATTATGTATGAATTTAAAACAATAACTAAGGTAATTAACAATAATGTAAATTGACTTACAGAATCCACAACTGTATAACAAATATGTCGAGACATTGACCACCGTGTGCAATTTCAGAGATATCTTCGTGCTTTATGTACAATGGGAAGTCTTTATTAAACACCCCGAACACGGTAGCATCCACATAACTTGGAGAGGCTTTAAAACAAGTTGTGGGATGGTCAATGGCATCAAATATAAGCGAGGCATCAGTGCGCTTAGCGAGTCAAGGGAATCCGAAAGAGAATCTTCCATGCATGCACGCACCCAGCGCGCCATCAACTCGCCCAACGAGTTGTTTGTCTCTTCCTGCGCTCAGCGCGCCTGTCCTGCTAAGCGTGTTCATCAATTTTGCTTGAATATATGAATGTTTGCATGAACTCACTCAGGCATTGCACTTTGGCTTAGCGAGATGTTAAATTTCCAATTTTTGTTTAAGTTTCATATGAACTCCCTTAGCCGGCATGTCGCGTTAAGCGAGTTGTGTTGCTTGGGTAACAGTCTAAGAGACTGTTTGTCTTCTATTGGTGGCTAAGCAAGTCAGTCTCGCTAAGCCACCCAGCCTCTGTAGGTTAAATAAGCTTGGGCTAAGTGAGTCAGTCTCGCTAAGCCCAAAGCATTTTAATTTTTTGAGTTTTTGTTCATGCGCTAAGCCAGTAATGCTCGCTAAGCGCAATTTCTTATCTTTTTTGTTTTATTTTGGAATTGGCTCGCTAAGCCAATTAAGTTTTAGTAGTGTCTTTGGGCTAAGCGCCTGATGATGCTAAGCCTGTATAGTGTGTCGCGCTAAGCACGCCTTGCGCGCTAAGCGCAATTAGCTCTCTGTTAGAGAATAAGGCTTAGCGAGTCATGCTCGCTTAGCCATTGTGTTGTGTTCAGCTAAGTGAGTGTGTCTCGCTTAGCCAGAGTCTTTGATTTTGTGTTGTCACGCTAAGCGCGCTCTGCGTGCTAAGCACAAGCTGTTATTTTCATAAGGCGCACTAAGAGAGCAGTCTCGCTAAGCACCCAGTCTTATTTTTTGTTTTATTTTTCTGCTTTTAGTTGAAATAAAAACCTGTCTAACTTGTATCCTGTGACTCTTTTTTATGCAGATGGCCTCTAGAAAGAGGAAAGCTACTGCTTCCAGGCCCTGGGAGCCTTATGACACCACCAAGATTACATTAGAGGGGGCCTGGGAGAGGTTTGAGCAGAACATTTACTCCCGGAACATCCTTTCAGAAAGGAACGTTGTTCTGTACATATCAGAGTATGACGAGTTCCATAGAGAACTCAAGAGGCACTACTGGCACAAGGCCTTGACCAGGCAGATAGATGGGCATATTGATGTGGCCCTAGTCAAGGAATTCTACGCTAATTTATATGATCCGGAGGATAAATCTCTGAGGCAGGTCAGGGTGAGGGGCAAACTTATAAAGTTCGATGATGAGTCCCTCAACACCTTCCTGGAGGCCCTCGTGATTCTGGAGCCAGGGGAGCACGTTACTACATATTCCAGGTTCTACCGTACACACAGACCCTCAGGAGCTTGCTGCTAAGCTCTGCATTCCAGGGCGTGAATTTGTTTTAAATGCTGAAGGAGCGCCCTGGAAGCTCCTAAGGAAGGACCTCACCACCTTGGCGCAGACCTATAGCGTCTTATCTTATTCTAACCTCGCCCCCACATTTTACACATCTAATCTGAATATGGATCGGGCGAGGTTAGTTTATGGACTCGTCATGAAGATGGATATGGACGTGGGCTCGCTTATTTCTGGATAGATCTCCGAAATGACCCCGTCCAAATCCTCTAGGCTTGGCTTTCCTACACTCATTACTGCACTGTGCATAGCTAGAGGAGTGGTCTCAGATTCTCTTACTTTCGAGTCTCTCAGCCCTACCATTAATTTGGCATATATAAAGAAGAATTGTTGGAACTTGGATGACCCTTCGGTCACATTTCCAGTGACCTGCAAGGCCAGGGCTCAAGGATCTGAAGGCTTATCTTCTTCTGCTCCCCTTGCTCCTGCTCCCTCTACATCAACTCTTCCATCACCAACAGTTCACACTGGCACCTCCGCTTTGAGCTCTGATGTCACAGTGCCGATTCTGCAGAGCCTCCACCATGGCTTATGCCTGGTGATGCAAAGTATCCATGATCTGGCTCAGCATCGACCTATTATTAGCATGGAGGATTTCATGGCACGGGTGGCCTGACCAGGAGTCCAGCCTTCTCCTTTGGGGGTAGGTGAGGCTTCTGCAGCCTAGGAGCCTCAGCCGAAAGTCACACCTGAGGTTACTCTAAAGGCCAATCCACGGACTTCACCAGTCACCACATCAGTTGTGGAGGTCTCAGAGGAGGAGGATGGCGCTGCAGACACAGATTATGCAGCAAACATGACAACAACGCAGAGTATCTGGGATCCCTGGCCTACAGCTACACAGGAGACACCTCAGCCAGCCTAGGACACTCCCTCCTCACCTCAGGATGAGCCAACTGCACCACAAGAGGAGCTGTGACAGGATCTTTTTGCATTTTTCCTGTTTCTAATACATTTTTATGATTATTTTTATGCTTTTAATTTTAGCTTTATGTTTCAGTTATTTAGTATCAAACTCTCTAGCCTTGTGAATAGTTTGCAGTTTTGATTGTTATTGCAATGGTTTGATTTGATTTGAAAACCGTGTGTTTGTGAATGATTTGAATTGATCGATTGCATGGATTGAGTGAATTGTGGTGCATAGATCATATGCTTTGAATAAGTATGTAGTGATTAGAAGAGAAAGAACATGAATTAGGAACATGGCTGAAAATGTTAGTTGGTTTGATAGGTAGAATTTGAAGGTAATCATTAGCCATTACCTGGTGAGTGTGTGATGTTTAACTATGAGAGAGCAACTAATATTGGGTATCGGTTTTTGCATGAATCTCTGATTACTGAATGAATGCATGAGTTTGAAGATGATTGAAATAGCCACATAGCCAAAGAGCTTACCTTGTGCATGAATGATTTATCCGTTGCACCCATGTTGAGCTGAGAATTTGATTGATTGACTTGAACCCTGAGCTTGTAAATTGTAACATCCATCTACCTTTTCTTAGGTAGTAGGAGAGCATCATAGTTCAAGGCAAATTTGTCCCAAATTTGGGGGAGGTTATTGGGTGACAATAATTGTGGTAAGAAAGATAACAGCACACACAATAATATCAAGAAGCAGCAAGTAAAAGCTGCTAAAATAAAATAAAATAAAATAAAGAAATTTCAAGAATAAAAGCCAAGTGGGTGTTGTTATTGAAGCTAAGTGCTGTAAATATTGAAAGGCAAGTAATAGAAGCTGGAATAAAAGACAAAGGGGTTGATCTAAGGATGAAGGCTCTCCTAGAACTTAAGATTTTTGCATCCTAGAAAAACCATGATTTGTTTGCAGCCCAGCCTCATTACAAGTCACGAAAAGTCCTTCAGATTCAATTTGTGTGTTTGTGACCGTATGACATGAGATGAAATGCAAAGATTGAGACTTGTGTTGGTTGTTGATTGAGAAATAACCTTAAACACTTGTGCTTAAGAGAAACAGTGATCGTGAGGCATTGGCTTGATGAATCTTCCTTGATATTTGTCTTGTCTACTAGCTTATTTCATTTGTGTGCCTAATTATCATGTTCATATCTTTGAAAATCCACATATCTTGTGAAAAGTTGTTGGTTGAAGCATTGTAAAGATGAAGAAATAGAAGGTTGTAGTGGTTGGTGTCTCACTAAGTGAGGCATATGCGCTTAGCGAGACATTAGCACGCTTAGCGAGTCAAGGAAATCTGGAAGAGAATCTGCCACACATGCATGCGCCCAACGCACCATCAGCTCGCCCAACGAGTTATTTGTCTCTTCTTGCGCTCAGCACGCCTGGCTTGCTAAGCCAAAAATCACTAACTCGCGCTTAGCAAGAAAGTGGCGCTAAGCCAGCCTTCGAGGACAGAAAGCCCTTTTTAAGGCTGAAGTTGGAAAAATCGGAGATTCGCCGATATTGAGAGCATAGAGAGTGAAAAAGAAAGGCGCAAAATAGAGCAAGGAAGCCAAAAGCCTCATCTTTCAAGAGGATTTTAGGTTAGGGAGTGATTTGTAGGTTCCTAGAGGTGGAGGAGACATCTCCATCATTGTGTAATCTGTAATTTTCTTCCAAAGCCCCCATCTTGTAGCTAAAAGGTGTTGCCTTGTGATGGAAGGCTAACTTTCTGTGTTGGGAAATTTTGCTGAGACTTGATGTAAATTCTTAACTATCTATTTAAAGTTGTTTTATGTGTTCATTACTTCTAGCTACACTTAATTATTGTATGTTTTTATTCCGATCACCCATTTGTGTGTAAAGTTAGGATTTTTAGCATTGGAAAATGTTTTTAATCCTTAGAACTGGATAGAGCAAGGTTAGATAACTGGATTGCTAGGCATAAAGTGCAGGGTTTTATTTTTTAATATGTTGTGATTTTAATGTTGTTCGATTAGGCTAAGTTTGACGAGGGATTCGAGAATGAGGTTTAATTAGAATTAGTCCATTCACACGAGGGATCGGTGTTTGGTATTTTAGTCATCAGCATAGAACACTGAAATAACCTTAAATAGAGAAAAATCTTTTAATTACATCAAGCGTTCAGTAGAAGGACCTGACATTTTTAATCATTTGTTTTCTCTTCTGTTTTGATAGTGAAATTTGTAGTTAATTTAGATTTACAATATACATCTTTTGTTTATTTCTATTTCATGGCTTTTTACAAATGTCCACTTGCTGAATAAAACTTCACTTAATGAAATAAGTTCCCTAAGTTCGATACTCGGTTTCTTACCATTTTATATTACTTGTGACTCGGTACACTTGCCAATAAAATTTGCAGTTGTAAAGAGAGCGAACAAGTACATCCACCACAAATAAACATGACCACAACATTTGATTTCTCTGACCAAATGAACAATTAAGTGAACCATGATGTCAAAGAAAGCAGGAGGAAAATACATCTCCAACTGGCACAGTATAATTGCGGCCTCATTTTCCAAGTCATCAAACTTGACAGGATCAAGGACTTTGCTACATATGGCATTGAAGAAAAAGCACAAGTGAGTTATGGCTAACCTGACTTTGTTAGGCAAAATGTCTCGTATGGCCACGGCTAACAATTGTTGCATCAACACGTGACAATCATGAGACTTTAACCCTACCAGCTTAAGCTCCTTTAACTGTACAAGGCTCTTAATATTTGAAGAGTATCCTTGTGGGACTTTGACTCAGCACAGACACTGACAAAAACTGATCTTCTCTTTTCTGGACAAAGTATGACAAGCTGGAGGCAAGTATATTTTTTTACCATCAGACCTTAGATGCAACTGCGATCGTATACCAATGTCAGCTAGATCTTGATGGGTATTCAGACCATCTTTCGTCTTGCCTTGAATGTTAAGGAGCGTCCCAATTACACTATCACATACATTTTTCTCCACATTCATAACATCAATACAATGTCTAATATCTAGATCAAACCAGTATGGAAGATCGAAGAAAATGGACATCTTCTTCCATATACAAGTCTTACTTTTATCCTTCTTTTGGGTCTTTCCAAATATAGTATTCAGGTGTTGAACCCATTGGAAGACCTGCTCACCAGTCAACGGTATCGGCGCAGTTTCGTGCTCTTGACTTTCATTAAATGTTTTTTTCAATCGCCTGTAAGGGTGATGAGGTTTTAGAAAACGGTGATGCCTACTGTACACTATTTTTCTACCATGTCTCAGCTGTATATAGTTTGTGTCTTCTTCACAGACGGGGCATGCATGATGACCCTTAACACTGTAACTACTCAGATTCCCATATGTTGGAAAGTCATTAATGGTACAAAAAAGCATTGCACACATTTGAAAAGTCTCCTTGTGAAACCCATCAAACACTAAAACTCCCTCATCCCACAACTTTGTCAGGTCTTCAATCAACGGACTTAGATAAATATCAATGTCATTTCGTGGCTGTCTTGGGCCCGATATCATCATAGACAACATCATGTATTTTCGCTTCATGCATAACCAAGAAGGAAAATTGTAAATTACTAGTAGAACTGGCCATGAACTGTGTTGAGTGCTTAAATTGCCATATGGATTCATTCCATCACCCATATCTGGCCTTGACATTAACCAGACTTAACACCGCCGACAACAACATTAAGGAATTCTTGCACCCTGTATACAAAGGCTTCTTTGAATCACTTTGCAATCCTTCATACATAAGGGCATGTGCTTGCTGAAAAGACTCTTGTCCAAGGTCACGAATCATATCCTCCAAGCGATCTCCCATTTTTACATCAAACGGTTAAGATTGGGATCCACTTTGCATGTTTGTCAATTCACCATGCCATATCCACGTCGTGTAATTCTTCTTAATCCCATCACACAATAGATGCTCCCATATGTAGTCCGGTATTTGTCGTCTTCCGTTCAAACAATTGATACAAGGACAATAATATTTTCCATCTTCATTCGGTCGACTTCTTTGTGAAGCAAATTGCAAGAACTGCTTAACGCCTTCCTCGTATTCTGGGCTGATGCAACTTTCATTCATCCAACTTTGATCCATCTAAGTAACTCCGTGATACTCACAAAGTTATTCAATGCATGAAAATCTTACTTTTTTATTATAGGTGTGGCCCTATCCCATTCAGGAAGACTGTCTTTTATGGTAGCTTCGTATGTCAGGGTTAATTCTATTTTGTTAAATTTTGACAAAATTTCGGAAGCATTTCGCATTGGTCTCCAAGTACACGACATGAAATCAGTGAAATTAATTTCCCGATAATCAAGTATGCACTTAGAGAACAACTAGAAATGCATTGTATCAAAATTTCATCAAATTAAACAAAATAATGTTAACCTTAATGCATGAATCTACCATAAAAATATCAGTCTCCCCAAACTGTCCAAACGGATAATTCAAGATTGGATATAATGATTAATGCAAACTGTCCGAAAGAATCATTGCATTCAGTCTCAAATGGGAATCTAAGATTTTCTCATCATGAACACAATTTGTATATCATATATCAATTGTCTTTAATGGCAGTGAACAAGTAATAAAAACATTAATTGGTAACAAACATTTGCACCCGTGATGATGAGCAGCACCGTCCAAAATGAAATGAACAATCTAAGAAATAACTCAATGACCACCTACATCAATCATCAAACAAATATCAATATGTGACAATGAGTAGGCTTAAAGTATGATAGATATCAATTGACGTCGTCAATGTCTGAAAATCATAAGTCTAACTAGCATACGCAGTAGTGAGGCTTCATCATTTTGAAGCAAGTTAATGTCTCATCATTTTCAAGCAAGTTAAAATTTCTAGTGCTTCATCAAATGATTATAACTATTTACTTTTTCTAAAATTTGTTGCAAGGATTATATTTGCTTTCTAAAATTTGGTTATTTTGAAATTGATTTTACAGAAACAGCAGTGGATGTTATATATGATTTTTTTTACACTAATGGAGACAAGTCACAATATTGTGGCATGCTTGGGACATGCATGCAAGCTGTGTCTTGTCACTAGCTACCTAGGTTTACAATCTACCTATCTATCTAGCTAGTGAACTTCACAATCTAGCTGGCAACATTGTAATTAGTGCTAAGGTCACAGTTCCAATGTTACGTGGTTGTCCAACAAAGTTGTTGTTGTTGAGCACAAGATCTGTGAGGTTCTACAGTTTGTCCAAGATGGAAGGAAGTTTTCCTTCAAAGCTGTTATCAGAAAGGTCCAACTATTGGATTGAGGAGCAGTTGAGTAGCTCCAAGGGAAACTTGCCAGAGAGCATGTTTCTAGCCAAGAAAAGTTGTTGAAGCTTTGAACCTTTGAGGCATAAGTTACTTCGAATGCTACGGATCAAAGCATTATCAGACTATTAAGCTCAGAAGGAATTTCTCCATGTAGTTTGTTTCCAACCAAATTCAGGTATGTCAAGTTAGAAAGATGACTCGAAGCTGTAGGGATTGACCCAGATAAACTGTTATTGGCTAAATTCAGAATTTTCAAAGATATAAGAGATCCCATAGGGGAAGGTAAGTCTCCTTCAAGAATGTTGTTTGATGCTGCAAAGTTTTGGAGCTCTTCACAGCCTTCAATCTCTTCAGGTATGTGGCCATTAATGTTGTTCATTTGTACATCAAGAGATATTACATGCTTCAATTTACCAATTCCAAAAGGTATGCTTCCATTTAAGTGGTAGTATCCTAGAGCCAACACTTTCAATTCACTCATATTGGCAACACTAGGTGGAATTTCATGTGTCAGCATGTTGTCTCCTATTCTAAGAACTTGCAACTTCCTCAAGTTACCTATCTCTGAAAGAATGTTCCCAGAGAGATCATTTGAGTATAGTTGCAATATTCTTAGATTTTGAAGCTGACCCAGCTCTGAAGGGATGGAGCCAGAAAGAGAATTAGAAGACAAATCAAGTGTTTGAAGAGAAGTGAAGTTACCCAACTCAGTTGAAATAGAACCTAATATTCCTGAACCAGAAAATTTGAACATAGCTCTGTGTTTTACCAGGTAGGAGTTCTTTGTCATAGACTGAACTCTCAAATAATCTTTGAAAAGGTCTTTTACTTCACAAAATAATAAAAAAAAAGATTCTTACTTGGTTCATTGGGTATATTGTTAATATTTTTACTAGTTCCTCTTGATTGTTTTGTATATTTCCCCTTGATTATTATATCTTTTTGCCCTTAAAGACCATTGCTACTCTCTACCTTAGACAAATTCATTGCAAATACCCAAAGTACTCAAACCTTAAGATACTAACTTTTAATAATATCCCATAAGACAACAGTAGCTAGAGCAAGATTCAACAATCAGGATGTTATTGCTGGAGTGATTGTTGGTACTGAAACAAATGCAGCTTATATACATAGTGCACATGCAACTTATGTACAAAGTGCACATGCAATCTCCATTGGCCTTATTTTATAAATTTATTGTATTTCTACCTTGACAGCAAGGCAATAATGATTCAGAAATTTTGTCTCCATATTAATTGGTTGAATTAATAATTTGAGCAAGCTAAAGTGCATGCTCTGTTTAGACTTCTTCTCATGTGCCATCTTAGTGTCATCTATTTAATTTAAAAGACTGTTGAATCCACCTTTTCCCACTTCTATCTCATTTCTTACCATTGACTTGAGCTCATAGTTTCTTTTCTTTCATTTTGAAACCTGTAATCAGCACAAGAATGTTGCAGTAGCAAATTGGGATATTATTGCCTCTTTTGGGACATACTTGTTAGCTAGCTGGTAGGAAAAGTGGAAACTAGAGAAAGAGTGACAATGGAGATTGGTGGATTTTATGGTTTATAAATGCAGAGTAAAAAATGTGCAAAATGACAGGATTGAGTGGTTTCCAGTCCTCTCATTTATTAGGTGAAGGATAAAGGAATACCATGCTATATACTGATCCTTTTTGAGTTTTTTTGTGTCATTTTTTATGGGATGTAACAGGACATATCACATGGTTGCAATACATCATGATACATCTTCGGATCTGAAGGTGGTTGGAAACAAATTGAAGGATATATTAGAGGTATGCAAGCTTTTCTGACCATATTGAATAAAAATTGAAGGTGCATTTATAATATTAGATATATTAGAGGTATGCACCATATTCACCAAGCAGGCTATATGCCATTCCTCCTAGAATTGCTAGTGGCTCAGTTCCTGGAGTTTCCTCTAAGACATACTAGGATGATAACAAAAAGTGAAAAAAAAACATAAATGCTTACAACAAAACTAATAGACTATTGGACTCGGGAAAGTATCACAACATTGTGGATATGAATGCTGGATTGGTTAGTTTTGCTGCAGCTATTCATTCTTCAAATCTATGGGTCGTGAATGTTGTGCCTACTATATGTGTTAATAATATTTTACTATTATGATCTTCTTTTTCAGATGCAAACTATTTGACAAATGGGCATTTAGACTTTGCCATTGGTTAGCTAATGGGAGAGTGCAACAGCAAAGGACGAGTTTCAAAAGAAGGGATATCTTCTTAGAAAAGCATTACTAACTAAAAGTAGCAAAACTAATTAATTAAACCATAGATAATATTACTCTACAACACCACCACACAATCTAACAACTCTAATTAATTAAACCAGAGATAATGAACAGTTACTATTGCTTAGTAGATGAGTATTTAGGGTAATTTGAAAATGGGGTGATTGTTATTTAGAGTTGAGACTTGTTTTGGCAAATTGTCAGAGTAACCAGTTGTTGTTTTATGCCTATCACTAAGTGGTTATTTTGCTTCAAAATATGATTATCATCTCTGCAATTGGAATTATCTATTTCCCCTTGGAATTATCTCTGCAGTTGGAACTTATAACACTATCACAGACAAGAGTGATGTGTATAGCTTTTGGGTTGTGCTTATTGAGCTGATATCATCCATGCCAGCAATTTTAGCAGCCAGTGAAAGAGATGAAGTTAACTTGGCAAATATTGCGATGAAAAAGATTCAAACAGGAAAGCTTAGTGAGCTTGTAGACCCATCCTTTGGGTTTGAGTCAGACCAACCAACTTCATCCAGCAAAGTACATCCACCCTAAGCAGTTGCACACGACTCGGGTGAACTTGGAATTTGAATGAATAATAAGCTATGAACTTCACTGAATTCCTTGACTGAGTAACTGAAAAGGGAATCTAACACGCCCAATGCCACCAAAGATGAAACCAAACATACTACTACTTGTCTGAATGTCATACACTGAAATTAATGGCAGCAAACATTTCCACCAAACAAAACTTTGTACAAAGTCATGTGTAGCTAAGCTATACGTACCAGATTTTTCTTCTAAAAAATATGAGAAATAGTAAATTGCATGTTATTAATTACTAATCAAAACTAAATTGTTGTTCCACCTACTTTTAAGTTCCCAATAGACAATAGGGGGAGATTTGAAGGCTGAAACAAAAGTTTGAGAGTCAACAAGGTTTGTATGAGTTGTAATCAACTTAATTTGTGACCTGCTGAGTAGCAAAAGAATGGTCAAGGATTTTTCATTTCAAATCCGAGTAGCAAAAGGACATTGTATAACTAGAGAAGTCTGAAATTTTGATCTCATTCCTAGCTAGGATAAGAATAAAAGGAAAAGGAGAAGATGAGGTGCTCAGATTAATGGTTGATGAAGATAAATTGATTATGTAGAATTGCAACAACCTGCACTACACCTAAATGTCACAATTTTAGGACCAGAAGTGGTTACTGATTAGAAGCAAGCTATAACTCAATACAATCAATACTTAATTAAAGCTTACAGAGTTGGAGTGCAAGAGGGTGTGGCTGGAGGGTTGGTTTAGTTTGTCTATTTATTTATTGTACCTATGGTTTGGCAGTGCGGTTTGGAGGGAAGATGCTACTAGACAAAGGTTATACAGGAGGACAAGTCATTAGTATATTTTTTGCAATTTTTATTGGTTCCATGTAAGTTAGCTTCTACTTTCCCATATACATTGTGGATGGATGAAACAATCCATATCTTACAACCTCTACCAAGCTTGGCAGGAAAATTTGATCAAATTTTCTGGGCTAATTTCTTTTTGTTGGTCTCTTGGGCAGGCATCTCCAATCTTAACTGCATTCGTTGCAGGACAAGCTACTACCTTTAAAATGTTTGAAACGATTAAGAGGCAGCCAAATATTGATGCTTATGACACTGGTGGTCGACAACTATATGATATTTCTAGAGATATAGAGCTTAAGAAGGTATGCTTTAGTTATACTTCTAGACCTTATGAGCAAATATTCAATGGATTTTCAATTTCAATACCAAGTGGCACTACTGCAACTTTGGTAGGGCAAAGTGGAAGTGAGAAATAAAAAATTATTAGTTCAATTGAGAGATTTTATGATCCACAAGCTGGTGAAGTTCTAATTGACGGTATCAATCTCAGAGAATTTCAACTAAAATGGACCAGACAGAAAATAGGACTTGTCAGCCAGGAACCAGTTCTATTTGCTTGTAGCATTAAACAAAATATTGCTTATGGTAAAGATGGGGCAACAGATGAAGAAATCAAAGCTGTTGTTGAACTTGCTAATGCTGCTAAGTTCATAGATAAATTTCTCCATGTGAGCTCGCAATTCATCTTTCATATTTGAAAATCTTCTGTGTCTATGTGTGTGTATTCAATAAGAGGCCTTTTTATGTTATTACTTTTGTAAAATTGTGAGTTTAGGGACTTGACACGATGGTTGGCGAGCTTATTAGAACAAGCACTAATTTAAGAGGGTCAATGGGATACATTGCACCTGAATGGCTAAGGAATGCACCAATAACTGCCAAAGTTGACAAATACAGTTTTAGGGCTAAGGAATGCACCCTGCTTCCAGTGTATGTTTGTGATAACACTACGCTACCCTTAGGGGATTTGCTATCATAGTAATTACATAAAAACATTCAAACAATGCAGTAGCACCAGCAATCAATGCATTGCAATTCACACACCTAAACTAGTATGAAAGATTGAAAAATTGAAGAAATGGGATACCTGAAAAATGGCCAAGAAACCAGAAAAAGCAAGGCAGACAATATATGGACCAACTTTCTGCTCAGACCCTGCCCAATCAATTTTCACTAACCCAATCAATCACATCATAGCTAAGCACCAACACACAAATCAAAAGTGTACTAGTTAATTTTAGTTCACCAACAAAACATGATAAGTAACTTGTAGAATATCTATTTTTGGTACTTTCTTTGAGTGTTGAATTAAGTGGTCCTACTTAAAAGGATTTTACCTTTTGTACAACTAATTAAAAGCTATAACACATAAGCTTATGAAAGATGATTGTACAGAGCCCCACATGGTTGGTTAAATTTATGTTGAACTTATTGGCCAGAGTTTGTTTGCTGAATCACTAAAATCCAGCATTTTTCTCCCTAAAATGCTCAACAAACTATGCATTTTTTTGCTAAATCACAGGGATCCTTAAGATTTAGATAGCACATACATTACTCTTGCTGAGTGGATAGATATTTAAGTTACCAAATACTGAAACACTGAATGGAAACCTAGCCAAGACTGAATATTTAAACACTTGACGGACAGGGGTTCTTACCTTTAACACAAAGTTGACAGATGAAGTGCTTCGTTGTTGCTTCACAGACCTTCAAGTGAGAGACGACCCAGCCAAAGCTTCAGTGACACAGAAAGGGTGACTTCGAGGGTCACAACTGTGAACATAACCACAAATTCCATGAGGGTCACACTAAGTGGAAGACAAACGGAAAACTAATAAGGGGGCTTTGACGGAATGTATTGAATACAAACCTTTGAAGGGAAATGATGAATTGGAGCTTTCAAAGGAGGATGGAGAAAGGGTTTGCCAAACTGAGTGCGTGGGGGGGGGGGGGGGGGAAGCTTTTGAAGGACAATGAGGAACTAAAACTTTCGAAGGAGGATGGAGAAAGGGTTTGCCAAACTGAGTGCGCGGGGGGGGGGGGAGAATTTGGCTTTTTAATTTATCAATAACACAACATCGGTTTTCTTGGAAAAACCAATGTTAACGTTATAAACTTAACATAAGTTTTGATGAAACCGATGTTAACAAATTAATGTTAACATCGGGTTTTAAAAAAACCGATGTTACCATCAACTAATTCACATCGGTTTTTTCAAAACCGATGTCAATTAACCGAATTTATTACCACCATGGTCGATGTTAACATCAGCTTTTAAAAAAACCGATGTTAATAAAGTCTCGTTATTTACCATTTTGCCACCACATTTTTGTTAACATCGGTTTTTATCAAAAATCGATGTTAAATCTAGATTTTGTAGTAGTGAGCGTAGCCTGTCTTTTGGCTGACCAAGAGATTAAGTTGTCACCTAGAAAAACACAATAACCAGAGGTAGAACGACGAGTATCTGGGCATCCATCCCAATCAGCATCAGTATAAGAGAGAAGAGTGGATGTGGAAGAGGGATAGAGATGAAGACCAAAATCCAGAGTACTCTGAATGTAGCACAAAATGGGCTTGAGAGCGTACATGTGTTCTTCCATGGGGTCATGCATGAATAAACATACCTATTGCACTGCATATGCAATGTCGGGTCTCGTGAAAGTAAGGTATTGGAGAGCCCTTGCAAGACTCCTATAAAGAGAGGGATCCTCAAATGGTGTGTTGGTAGTAGCACTAAGCTTGGGTTTCGTATCAACAGGTGTAAAAGATGGCTTACAGGAAGACATACCAGCTGGGTCAATAATCTCGGCAGCATATTTCTTTTGTGATAAAAATAAACCACCTACATGAGGAGTCACTGCTATGCCCAGAAAATAGCTCAACTGTCCCAAGTCCTTTATAGCAAATTCGGAGCTAAGAAAGGATATGATAGATCTCCGAAGCTCATCCGAGGAAGAAATCAAAATGATATCATCCACATACAATAATAGGTAAGCCATAGAGGTACCTTGATGGTAAATGAATAGAGAATGATCCAAAGTACTGTGAGAGAAGCCAAAAGTACGTACATAGTCAACAAATCTCTTATACCAAGCCCGTGGGGCCTATTTAAGACCATAAAGAGATTTCTTCATCAAACACACATGATTAGGCCGATCTGGATCCCGAAAACCCAAAGGTTGATGCATGTAAACAGTCTCTTTGAGTTCTCCATGTAAGAACACGTTTTTGACGTCAAGTTGATGAATAGGCCAATCGTTAGACAGAGCTAAACTGAGAACTGTGCGAATAGTTTCCGGTTTGACCACCGGACTAAATGTCTCACCATAATCCACACCAACCTGTTGATTTTTACCATTAGCTTGACAAAATTCCCGAAATGACTTATTATCAAATTCCATACCATTATCACATTGTATACTTTTGATGTCCTGTTCAAATTGAGTTCGGATGTATGATTTGAAATTCAAAAATGCAGCATAGGTTTGAGATTTTTGTGATAAAGGAAAAG
Source organism: Glycine soja (assembly GCF_004193775.1). Classification (NCBI taxonomy): domain Eukaryota; kingdom Viridiplantae; phylum Streptophyta; class Magnoliopsida; order Fabales; family Fabaceae; genus Glycine; species Glycine soja. The sequence continues at coordinate 48,153,308 of NC_041019.1, read as the reverse complement.
TCCACAAAAATTTTGAATAATCATCCACAAACAAGACATAATATCTATGACCCGAGAAACTCAATAGGGTGATGTCTAAAGATCACTATGAATAATATCAAATGGCATAATAGTGTGAGATTTTGAAGCATAAAATGGCAACTTAACATGTTTCCCAATAGAACATGAATGACAAATACAAGAGTCCTTAATTTGATTACATTCAATCAATTTATTCTTCCCAAGAGAGTTAAGAATAGGTGCTCCCGGGTGACCCAAACGGTCATGCTAAAGAGATGGTGCTAAGGCTGCAAAAGTAGATGGTGATGTGGCTGGATTTGTAGGCTTAGTGATGGGATAAAGCTCGCCCCAACTCTCACACATCATCAGTGGCATCCCCGTCGAAAAGTCCTTCATAGAAAATCCAAATGGATCAAATTCAACAGTAACAGAGAGTTATCAGTTGTAAACTTCCTAACTGACACTAAGTTTTTAACAAGTTGATGAGCATGTAGGACATTATTTAAGGATAAGGGAGGACATGGGGAAGACAATGTTGTGTGACCATAACCATGAATTGGAATTGAATGACCATTACCAACAATTATACCACGTTTATTGCTCATATTAAAATAAGACGTAAGGTTACCTTGTGCAAAAGTCATGTGAGACGTAGCACCAATGTCCATGTACCAATTTACATCCGGTGGAGTGAGCCCGAGAGTATGCATTGCTGCTTCTATGTCGGTTGGAGTCGGTGTTGCTGTGTATGCTTGTGGAGGTCTGGGCCCAAGAATACCAGGCTGTACTCGCTGCCATTGTTGTCTGAAATTGGGCCTAGCCCATGAGTCAGAAGGCCATGGACATGGAGGTAAAGCCCACGGAGCCATCCATTGCCAAGGCCATGCTTGTCCGCCAGACCAAGGAGCATTAGTCTAGGCCTGATGGTCGGCGTGTTGTTGTCCACCACCACGGTGGTTGCCACTTGTCCTACCCCCACCGCTGGCACCACCCTTTCCCCCACCACGGCCACCGTTGTTGCTGCAATTTTTTCCACTGTTATTGCTGCGGTTTTGTTACTTCTTTCGGCCATTATGATGGTGAGTTGAAGGGATATGATCAAAAACCTCATGAGATTCATCTGTGTCACAAGAAACCATAGCAACAGATGAGTTCTTGACCATTTTCTTGGCAAGGCCTGCCTCTTCAAGAGTGAGCATCGAACGAACTTGGTAAAATGGGGGCAATGGATCTTGTTGGCGAATGAGAGTGGCGACATTATTGTAGGGGTCAATGAGACGAGAGACAAGTTGTTGAACCAGTCGATTGTTGTCGACGGGAGAGCCAACATTCTTGAGTTGATCCGACAAAGACTTGAGATGTTGACAGTAGGCAGAAACATTAGGGAAATCAGCCATGTTAGTGTGGGTGAAGTCATACTCAAGAGTGGCGGCACAAGAATGTTTTTTTATCCTGGAATATATCACGCAATCTATTCCAAGCCGCTTGTGCCATGGAGTCGGGTTCAAGAATGGTAGTAAAAGGTCATTCGAAATAGTGGCATAAATCATATCCACTGAAGAACCGTAGCATCAAGGGTTGGCCATAGTTTGTCTTCCTCCTCTGTTTTAGGCGTTTGGTTCGTGCCTTCTGTCGAAGGAAGAATGTGATCAATTACTCTATGGGATCGTGCGTGAATTTTGAAGAGTTTCGCCCACGTCGCATATTGGACGTTTTCCATCTCAAGGGTGATGGGATGGGAATATGGTTTTTGATGTTGGAGACAGTAAGAGCAGGGTGAAAGGAGGATTTTGAGGTTGACATGAAGGCTAACAGGAAGAAGAAGATGATGAAAGATGGGCAGAGTAGCGCTAGGGCTGGGAGCAAAAGTCAGAGAAAGGGTGAAGGATCTTTCCCTAGGAAATCTGATACCATGATAGAAGATAATTCCTTGCCTTTCTCCTTTCACAAGATCAATTTATATACACAACATATAAGCGTAAGACTAGGCTAGAATTAGGGAACTGACTAGCTATAATTAGGGAACTCACTAGCCATAATCAAGGGACAAAATATACACTTAACTAATATAGCAAATACACTAAATCATAATATATTAACATATATTCAAACAGTCAGCAATATCATTGTTGTGTAGATCTTTATCCATATCCCAAATACATTGTCCACTTGCTCCCTAAACACACTCATTAAGATAGAAAAGAAAAAGAATAGTAAGACTTATACATTCTAGATTATGATGCAGCGTAATTTGCTAGAAGACACATCACACAACAAAAAAATGTCCAATTGGTGAATGGTGAATAATAGAAAAGAAGGGTGTGCAAGTGAAGCATGTAAAAGATGTTGGAATGGTAAGTAGAAAATCACCTTGAAACAAGGTTATGCTATGGGAGAGACCATATATATATATATATATATATATATTTGTGGTTAATTGGTTATAGATAAGTTATAGTAACACCAACCATGTTGGAGTGGAATTCTGGGCAGACATGTTTGGTTCTAGCTATGTTTCTTGCTTCTCCTTAGATGAGATAGAGTGCTTTTCCGTTTGAGATAGAATTGTCAATTGGTGTGAAACGGTTGATTGTTTAATATAGAATACAATTGACTCAAAATTCCAAAATATGGAACCCCCAAGTTCTAAAAGTGCTTCATTTTTATACGTATTGTATTTTATTTTACGTATCAGAGACACACATGCATACGGTCATTACTCAGCTCATTAAGAACCAAACTCTTCTCTGAATTTGGCACACATTATTGGTAAATGTTAAATTTTAATTTGTTTTTCATTTTTCAACTTCACGAAATTCTTCTTGTGTTTCCGGAGGAATTGCTTTAAACTCGCTTGGTTTTATAGTTATTGATAACCTTAAAGTCAAAATTTCTTTTAATAATAAATTTTCAACTTAGTGTTTAATGAAATTGCACTGTATATTTGTATTTAATGATGAATGATTTTGATAAAAAAAAATGCTAAATTTTAATTTTAATCTCCCTTCATTTTTTATTCACAAGTTTGACCCTTATTTTTTTCCCGCAATATAATTTTCAAATTTTAAAAAATGTCATTTTGATCCAATTCTCAATTTTACATATATTTTTTATTTTATTAAATTATTTTTAGTTATTAAATGTTAGTTATCACAATATTGACATATAATTAGTCAACCTTAAATGGTCAACGTAAGCAAAAATCGAAGGTTATATCAAAATTACACATGTCTAAAATATAGACACTAAAATTGTAAAAAAAAAAATGGAGACAAAAATAGCAGATCATAAATTAAAAGAATGCAATAAAGCAAAAAAAAAAATGAAAAAGTCAAACAGTGTAAAATATCACATTTGGCAAAACTTTTTTTTAATATTGTGTATGTTTGGATACAAACACACTAGGAAATCCAACAAACTTTTACAGTAACACACACACAAAATCCGTTATCATATTTTTTTTTATACATATTCGGTTATCATCATAATATTGAAATTAAACTTAGAAGACTAAAAAACATATTATTTTTCCAAACAAAAATTTAGAAAAGTTGGATTTGATAGGAATGTCAAACTATGAATGACATTTGCATCAGTAAACTGGGAACGTATAAGTATGTGATTAGGATTTCTCATATCTATACTTCAAAAATGATTCTGTTATATCATTTAAATAAAATCAATTCTTTTAAACCCAGTATTAAAATATCATTTCCAAACATAAATCATATTTTAACATCTTTCTTTAAATAATTTTTTAATATTAATCCTTTCAAAATCATTTTTATCAAAAGTTTAACTAAATATTCCTTTATTTGGCTTAAAATTCAAAAACTTTTTTTCCTGTCTCTATTTTTCAATCCTCTTCAACTTTTAGGACGATTAAGCGTATACATGATATGACCATTAATCAATGATATATCAAAATCAACCTTTTGGCATTCTTAACTCCATTAATCATACAAAGAGCTAGATAAAAGAAAAATCGACTAAGCTTTAAAAAGAAGAGTTTTTTTCATCAAATCAATGACAGATTCTTCCTGAATCAAGAATCTAGAATCCTAAGACCTAACTCAAGCTAAATCAAAGAAAAAACATAACATAACCACAAAACATAACAGAACTGAGAAACTCTAACTATAGTATAGAATCAGAGTTTGGCAATGGTACTTTCTCAAGAGAAGCAACAACCTTAGCACCGTGTGATGTGACCTTTAATCCAATTCTTAATCTTTTTAAGAGCACCATACTCATAAGCAATCAATGTGAATATTCCAACCCAGATGGCCAAAGTTATCCAAGCAACGGTGGTTGAGATGGAGCTCAAAGCCAGAATTGAAACAACACTTCCCAACATAAGCATAGCACATGTTATGATAGGAAGAAGAAGGTTTCTGTTACTGTTATTATGTGTGTGAAGTATTATCCCAAGCGTGGCCAAGAAGAAGTATAGAACAATGGCTAGAACCAAAGACATCATTAGCTTCTGGTGTTTTTCAAATAAAGAATTTCCTGTGTCAGTGTTTTTTGCTGCAACCAGGGCAATCAGCAGTGCTAAGAATTTTTCATGGATCTCCTTCAATTCCTTGAATAAATTGTCCACTTGGTCCCTAAGAACACTCAATAAAGGAAGAAAGATTTAACAAAAAGTTAGACATACCAGAATTATGATGCAGTTTTGCTAGAAATAAATGAAGCTAAATGCAGAATGTAACACAACCAAAAATGTCCAATTGGTCAACAATAGAAAGAAGAAATGGGATAAAATAGTTAGCCGGGTGTGCAAGTGAAGCTTGTATAAGATGGTGAAATGGTAAGTTAGTAGAATCACCTTTAAATCAGGTTATAGGAAAGAGCATATAACAACATATTTGTGGTAATAGAGTAGTCATAGACAATGTTATGAGAACCGGACCATGTTCTACACCGGGTTAATATCATAAATGATCCAATAACTGAATCGACTCGGCCTTGTTCAATTTCTGGTCTAACCAGTTGAACCGGCCGAATCGATCCGAGTTTAATAACACTAATTATAGACATAGCTGCACTAAGTACCAACCTCATTGAAGTGAAATGAGTGGAATTCAGGACAGGCATGTTTGTTTCTGGCTTCCCTGAGACGAGAATAAGTGCTTTTCCGTTTGAGAATTGTTCGTTAGTTTGTGCTCATAAGTCATAATGCATCCAATGTTTAAATAGGGCAAAGAGATGAGACCCCCATAGGATACAATACATTGACTCAGAAAATTCCCAAACATGAGACCACCAAGTATTAACCGCGCTTCGTTTTATACGTTTTTTTATTATTATTATTTTAAGTCCCAAACCAAAGACACACACATACACGTCACCTGTTTTGTGAAATTGGCATGCGTCGTTGCTTAATGTTATTGTTAACTTTGTTTTTCAACTTGGGAAAATTGTTGTCGTGTTTCGGAGGACTCGCTTTTTCTTCTTTTAAGACTAGATTCTAGAGATATTCATAACTATTATAAGTGTCAAAATTTATTTTAGTAGTAAAACTTCAACTTAGTGTTTAATGTTGTCACTATATAACTATATTTAGTGATGAATCATTTTGTTAAAAATAAATAAATGAAAAGTTACAAATATACAGTGCAAAATATAATTTTTTTTGAAACTTTTTTAACAGTGTTGGCTAAGTTTGGATAAAGGACCGCACTGTAGGAAACCTAACAATATGGCAACGATACAACCAGTTCTCATAATATTATAATTATTTTTTGAGAAAAAAATTATGCACTGATACTATAAATAATATATAATCATTAACGTCTTATTTTAACCTGAAAACATGGTTTTCTCAACTTCTCATTACAATCACTTTTAAGCATTAGTATCTATTCCCTAAACTTTTAATAGAAGGCGAAAAGTAGTATCTTTGTCAACCATGGTTAATTTTAGACAAAATTATATTTTTGGTCCTCCAGTTTTGGATTTAGTTTCCTATTAATTTAATTCACCAATTGAGTCCTCCTATTTTGTAAAATCGTGCAATGTTGATCTCTCAGGCCACAATTAGACATTGATCGTTAGCAAGTGACATTGACGGTCACATGTCATGTTTTTATTAGATGATGACGGTCACGTGTCATGTTCTGATTGGATGTCAACCTCATGAAAGATGAAATGCATTGTTGTTTTCATTGACCAATCGAAACATGGCATGTGACAGTTATCATCCAATAAGAACGTGACACATGACAGTTAACATTTTTTTGTAACGGTCAATGTCCAATTGTGGTCTGGGGAGCCAACATTGCACGGTTTTTTAAAATATGAGGACCCAATTCGTGAATTAAATTATTGGGAGATGAAATCCGAAATTAAAGATAAACTAAGGGACAACAAATACAATTTTGCCTTAATTTTAACCATAGCATCATTAATATAATAACTGGACAAATTTAGTGTAACAAGTCATATGTGGCATCCTATGGCAATCTTCATTAGTCACACTACTCACTACTCATTGACAGTTTTGTTGAATAGAGAGGAAATCTTTTCTTGTCTTAGAAACGGGCCGCAATCTAGTGAAGACAAGTTGAAGGTGTTGCTAGGTATACAAGACATATTACTTGTACACCCAACATAGAAAATAAATTTCTCAAAATGCCCTTTATAATAAACATTTATGGATATGCCATTTTATAATTGAAATTTGTGTATGATATACTTAATTTTTTAAATACAAGTGAATTTCAGTTATAAAATGACATACCCATAAATGTTTATTTTATCCAAAATTAGATAGTCTTAATCATCCTTTAAAAAAACAAACTAGGCTTGATCATGAAGAAAATATGACATAGTTTAATAGTTAGATGTATTAAACTCAGATTTTTTTTAAGGAATTAAACTCAGAGTAATTGAGTGAAATAAGTGACCAAGACTTACTCCTATCTATGCAAATCCTTTCCCAAAGAAGAGCAATATTTTAACAATACATTTTAATCATAATATTAATATTATTGAATGTGCGTTCTAGTCACGTATTTGAGCAGCTTGCTGCTATCATCCCAATTTAATTTGCATTCGTGGCGATTAATACAAGTAAACTTCTACCTTTATTCCTAAATCACTTAAATCTATCTGTTGTTTTACAAATTATATTTCGTATAACTCGTACATGTGTGTCATGATATGCCATTTTCACAGTGTCACACATAAGTGCGTGTCCTCTTTCGCCTAAAGCCACATGTCCATGCATGCCTACACCTACGTTTCCATCAAAATCTAGTCTTATCTTTTACTGCTATCTTTATTACTTTGCATTAGTTTACTACTTTACATGCATACTTTTACACACTATAAAAAGATGAACCTTCCTAGTTTCTACCCTCAGGTATGTGTGAACAATCGTGAAGTTTTTTCTTTGAGGAGTAAAAGATCTTAGTGCAAGTAATTAACATGGAATCTCAGCAAGCAAACCGTGAAGAACTTGATGAGAAGGCAAGGCAAGGTGAAACTGTTGTTCCTGGAGGAACTGGTGGGAAGAGTCTTGAGGCTCAAGAACATCTTGCTGAAGGCATGCAATACAACCCCTATCTCTTTCTCTTTCAAGAACACACATGTTTCTTTTATTATTCTTCTTAAGAATCAAAGATAAGTACTAAAAAGTTTATAATAACTCATCTATCTTGCTCAATTAACTGACTTAGACCCTTGCATCAAGAAAACACATGTTAATTGTCAATTTTTTTCATTGAAGTAATGCATTTTTTGTGTTCACTTTTAAAAAAATGAGTTTTTATGATGTGAATGCATTAATGTGTAGGAAGGAGCCGTGGAGGGCAGACGAGGAAGCAACAGCTAGGGTCAGAGGGGTATCATGAAATGGGGACCAAAGGAGGGCAGACAAGGAAGGAACAGATGGGGAGAGAAGGGTACCAAGAGATGGGACGCAAAGGAGGACTCAGCACCATGGACAAGTCTGGTGGAGAACGTGCTGAAGAGGAAGGCATAGAAATAGATGAGTCTAAGTTTAAAATTACCTAAAAAACTAAAAAATTGTGAGGAAGAAGTGTTTTGTTGTAGTTGTTTTAGTGTGTGTGTGTTTTGATGTAGTAGTGAATATAGCTAGGAAACTAGCTAGTTCTATAAAATATATGTTTTAAAGCTTTAGTGCTACTGTTTGTTAGGAATGGTAGGTATTTTAGGTTAAGGAACCTTAGGTAGTCTTTATCTTAGGGGTATGTTTATCATGGTGTTGTAGGAAGTGTTAAACTATCAGTGGAGACTCTTGTACCCCTTATAATGCATGTCCACTTATCTTTAAACATTGAGTTCCATCAAGTTTTTAAGAGTGGCCTTATGACAGTTGTCTTTAGAATATAATATAAGGAGCAAGGAGGATAAATAGAAACTAAAATGAAATTGAAGCATGTTTTATGTTGCGTATAAATTTTATCAATGTGATAAATGAACGCTGAATGACAAGTATCATGAAAGATAAAAACAATGAGTGGTTCTCACAATTGACCCTTGTTTTGTGGTGTTTATGAATTGTATGAATATGAATATATGATGAATGAATTCTGCGATGAACGGTGAATGGTGGAACGGATGAAACGGGAGGGAATAATGACAATAGCTTTAAATTATTTTTTTATAATCTCAAATCATAGATTGATAATTAAGGGTCCGTGGTTCAAGGGAAATGTATGCTCTACTCTTTGTACAATTCATTGTCCTTTAAAACCTTCTTAAAAAGAAACCTCTTTCTCACCCTAAAATAATCAAAACTTGAATAAGTGGATAAGAGTAGAGAACAAGAAAAACAAGGGGAAAAAAATCAAACTAGAAAGCACAATACTGGACAAGCCTTGGTCATACTCCTTGTATGTAGGGTGGCCAACAAAAGCTATGTCACAAATCTTGAATGCTGGTACCTAACAGAAGCCACTCTTATCCTTCTAACCAGTGACACCCTTCGTCTTTATTCTATGAATTTAATGCCCCTTTGGCAACTTTTGCACATGAAGATTAGTGGCTAGTTGCTAGAGCAGTAACCAACAGACCAAGCACCAAAAATGGCTGTGCACTAGCCTGCAAAACAAGAGAATGTTCAATTAGTTTAGAATAATTTACTCTATAAACATGTCATTGTCATCTCCTATTCCTATGAATATGACATTGCTCATTTTGCCACTTCTCCATCTTGTTATGCTTAGAAGCTAAATTTAAGTAGTTAATACCTGATATTTAACATCATATTTCACAGGGTCCTGGAGGAAATACTTGAACTGCAAGGCACAAGATGATAAATACCAGTGAGAAGCTAACAAATTTAGAAAGAACGGTTTAGCATGTAGCAGTCAGTGATTGTAAACAATATTTTAACATGTGTGCAATTGTGTACTTTACCTGAAAAAAGACCTGTGGAATTATTAGGCCAAGTAAAGCTAACGCATAAAACGGTTTATCAGCCCCAAGAAGATATCCTGCAACCATAAGTAAGAATTTTAATCTATTTTGCATTTCTTGTTACAAAGTAATGGTTTATAATGAAAAATACTGAATTATGAATCATATGAAAAGAAAAACACAAAATCCTCGTAACCTCTCCTAAAAACCTCGTTTCCGAATTAATTCTGTGTTGATTATAAATATTATGATAACCAGTGCTAGAGTTTTTCTGAGTCCTAAGTTAGATAGAACTTTACAAACTGACTCTGACAAAATTAAAAATGGCCATCTTGGTTATAACCAAGTACAAATATGGTTTAGACAAAAGATAAAAGTAAAAGTCAAAACCACAAGTAATAAACAAGGACAAGGATAATGATTAAGTGAATATGGTGACAAGTTTCTAACAGTTTTGTTTGTATATAGAGCAATTATTTGTATATATATTTAAGGGAACAAAATTTACCCGCTACAGATAATTGTGTAATGTCAATAGCGCCAACACAGATCCACTTTGCAGTTTCAGCACCAAAAGCAACTGGAAGAGACTACTCAAAGAAGGTAGCCAATAGAAAAGTCAGTAGAAGCTACTTCAATGACTGTACATGATTAGAATTTCTAAAACATGAATAAGCTCAGAGTACTGTTATTGAAAGGCAAAGGACAATAGAGTAGACCTGAAGCCCTAGAGCCCTATCCCCTTCAACACTTTTGAAGTCATTGACAATAGCAATTCCCAACTGCAATGTGATTTAACAACAACATTAATAACCATTTTTATTTGACATATTATCATATTCATATCCAACAAAATGTCATGAAGAATATATTACATACTCCAGCTATGCTGTATAGGAGTGTGAGAACAATTATATCTGGTGTAAGAGTTCCAAACAAAGCCTGACCAGCCCACCTGTCAGTAAGAAACCAATCAAGATCTTATGAGATACAGTGCAAGTCCAGAAAATAGAACTTAATACTTATTAGTAAATAATTCTATGTTGATGAAATGTAGGATTGACCCAATTATGTTTTTATAGCAATAATTGTCACATTCGAAAAGTAAAATGCTATCCAAAAGCAATAATATTTAATATATTATTAAAAGAGCTCCATGTCGCCCATCCTACCAAGAGGAGAAGGCTTAATTGTTGTTGGAGTGCTACTAACATGCTACTATAGACTACAATTTATGGAAAATCACAAAATTATGAGTGAGACTCATTAAATAAGTAGGAGCTACAAAATTGTGTTATCCAATAAATTTAGTCAATAACAAAGTGTGTTAAAGACTACTCCCTCTAGTCTTTATTATAAGAAAAAAAAATACATATTTAAGAAAACAGTTAATTTCATTAAATTGTGTTATCTCAAAACAAAAATAAGTATTTTTTTTTTCTAAATTACCTTTCGTTGAAATTTGATATTAAACATAGAAAAAGTCTTTAGTCCTATTAGATGAAGGACGTTTTGAAGATACTATCAATAAATAAGACAAAGTTAGTTACCCTTTGCTTATGTTTGAGATAAAAAAAAAAAAAAAAAAAAAAAACAATTGATTTTTGTTGCTTATAATAGAGACCGGATGGAATATATTGTTAGCATTTCTCTTGTTGTATAAAAAGGGTGGCGTAGTGCACCAGGCTCCCACTTGGTGGTGTCTGGGAAAAGTAGATGTAGTGATGTACGCCACAATGGACCATCATAGATTTCCTAGTATGAGAGAGAGAAAGGAATGAAGGAGTAATTATTCATTAACCCCAGTCATTGAGACTTACAAAGGAATATATATAGACAATTCTGTTAGAGAGTCCAACAGTAACTGTCTAACTAACTTATAGCAGAAGCTAAATGAGTCTGCAGTTGAATAACTGCAGCTCCTTATAATACTCTAATAGACCACCCTCTTAAATTTTTTTATTATATTAGAAAAATTATTTTGTAAAATAAATATTGACCATGTGTCTTGTATTAGTTGTATATAAAAACTAAGAACCATTCTTGTTCAGCAACTCATTTATCTCAGTTTACAGATAACCAAATTATTAACTAAAAAAAACGTGCATAACCAGGATAACAGTTTCATATTTCAACTATTGCAAATAGAGTTAATCAAAGTAGAAAATACCACACCATGGCAAGCTAATGTAACTTGCTCCAAGGGCAAAGTTTCCAATCCATCCATTTTGTTTTAACTAGACAGAAATGTAGAACTTAGTCAAATGATCATCATAGGCAAGACAAACAGAAAATATAAAGAAAAAAATCAGGAGATTTTAAGAAAAACTACCTTTAAAGGAGGTGCAGAATATATATAAGACAGTAGGGCTCCGCCCACCGCAAGGTAAAATACTATAGGGAAATCATGCCCTGCCTGTAAAGGAGAATACTTCCACCAATCAAGCTTCTGATAATTGACATTCAGAACTCAAAAGTGAAGGATCATGAGATTAATGTGTATTGTACCCACCCATATGTCCAATATACCAGCCAGAGAAAGACCACCAAGCAGCAACACCCATATTTGAGTGATTACCTTCAAGATTTTTAGCAAAAGGTAAAACAATAATAAAACATGGCAACTGGAAAAGACATCTCAGTTTCAGGTTTACAATTACCTCATTCTCAGATATTGCCCCAGAAGGAATTGGTCTATAAGGTTCATTTATTGCATCAATTTCTCGGTCGTACCAATCATTCATAGTCTAAAAAATTAACCCAATAATTCAAAGTTATACTTGTGTCAGTGAGATACTCCCATCCAATATAGCAGCTGGCAAAACTTTATATAAATTAAAAAAAAGGCTAAAATATGTTTGTAATCCCTAATAAATACCCGAATTTTGTGTTTGCTTCCTAATTAAAAATTTCTTCATTTTTGCCCCATGATAAAACAAAAATTTTGTTTTTGGTTCTTGACACTTTTTTTTAATCTCTGATAAATTAGTGAATTTTGTGTTTGCACCCTGGTAAAAAAAAATTCATTTGTTATTAGTCCTTCGGAAAAAAGACTAATAACAAATGCAAAAATTTATCAAGAAGTAAATACAAAATTCGTTAATTAATCACTAAAAGGATGTTAAGAACCAAAAACAAATTTGTTATTCTATTAGGGACTCAATGCAAAGAAAAAATTTATCAGGGATCAAACAGGAAGGATCGAAAACATATTTTACCCATAAAAAAAAACATTACCTGGGTATATCCTGTCAAGAATGGGCCAGACATCATCATGCACACAATTGATTTAGCAACATCTTCAAAATTCCAATGAAAATTTCCTGCCCAGAGATCATAGTAGATTGAGAACATTGAGAAGTTGTCTCGAATCAAATATATGAATCTATTGATTCTATTCTATACCATGAAGGAAGGAGCATTAAATATAGAACTTTGAACATGTGTAAACAATTATCACAGGAACATGCAGGACCAATTTTTTTTGTGACCATGCATGTCACATTTTAATGTTATGCTAATTGATAGAATTTAGTACCAGAAGCAGCAGCTCCACAAACTACACCCCAAACTAATGGAGGCCAAGTGACTGGCTTTGTAAGTTGAAGACGAATCTTCCACTTATTCTGCACCATATATTACCCAATCAATTATGAAATACAAATATTTTTCAAAAACAGTTATCTGATAAATGCATTATTTTACAGTTATCTGGTAACTGCATAATTTTACTAAGCAATAAACTTGCAGATGTAATTGTTAGTAATTTAGAACTAAAGTCAAGCTTACTATGTCTCAAAATATTAAAATGAATTTTCAATAATGTGTATGGATATTAGAATAGATTAATGGGCATTGGTGGATTGTAAAAGACACATATTCAGATTAATATACAGTGCACCAGTGAGGTAGGCAGATTTGGAAGAGTTTGAAAAATAACAAATACGAAGACAATTTCCTAGATGATGGTCCAATCATAAGTTCAGTATTTCAGATTCATATTAGTTTGTATACCAATTAATGATGCATACCCACCATTTTAGTTGCACAAGATAACACTCATTTTTCAATCCTTCAATTAGTTCGATCTTATCTTACCTATTTTAGGGGTTAAATGGAATACCCATTTGGAAAGCCAGTTTTGTCTCTGACAACAGAAATTCGCAAACCTTCATCTCAAAGGACGGAAGTGCCTATTTAATATAAAGTAGGTTATCAATAGTAAAATATGCCATTATCAAAACCATTATCTTCACCTACTTTAAGCCTTTGCAGATTGAGATTACCCAAAAAGTTTATGGAAGCTACCAAGGTTATTCTAAGGCTATGTTTGGATTGATGGTAGAGAATGGAATGGAATGGACTGAAATATAATAAAGCGAAATGGATTGGAATGGAATGGATTAAAAATACCATTCCATTGTTTTGGATAATTCATAATAGAATGGAACAAATCTTCCATTATATTGTTTGGAAAAAGTGTGGAGCAGAATAAATTGTTGTTTTATGTTTCTATATCTAAGAAATATAAAATCCTTAGCAGTTCAAGCCTATGAGATTGGACTTTGCAGAAACTGTTATCCGAGCGATAATGTCATCAGAACTTTTGTCATGCACCCTTTCATCATTTGAAGTTTGAACCCTCACATTCTCTTTGCCACAATCAAAGCCTAACCACAATTTTTTTTATGTCACTCATCATAAACTTCTTCCGCGTGATAGCCTTAAACAAAAAATCCAACAGAACCAATCTGCCATTAATAGAGCCAGATCATCATTAGAGTCATGATCAAAATTGTAACTTCCACTCCCGAGACGATCAAACCCCATCATATCGCCACCTAACTCTGCATTTCTGCCCTTTCTTAGCCACAAAAGCCATAACTAAACCACACCTTTGTTCTGTTATATTGTGTTTAGGTAGAAGGGGTAAAATGACAAATTACTAATAAAATAGAGAAAGAGAGGAGCGTTCCATCGAGTGCACTCCGATTTGAAGGGTAAGAAAAAAGTCTCAAATTGATGGAATGACCTTCATCACTTTCCATTCTGTTCCATTCTTTATTTTATAATCCAAACAATGGACTTTAGATCCATTCCACTCCTTCCCATCAATCCAAGCATACCCTAAGGTAAGCTAAAAGGAAAATGGCAAATACAACTTAGCATCAAATTTCAACTAAGAAAACTGGGTTAGTTCACCATGTGATCCAATTCATGCCACTTTGTCCTTGCCCTACACTCTGCTAATAGTATGTACTATTTGCAATTAGGTTTTGACATGTTCAAACAGATATATGCTTTCATCTAATGATTCAAACCAGCACCAAATCCAGTGGTTCTTAGTTGACTCATGATGCAAAATTCCTGCTCAAGGAATCAAGTGGCAAGGTTTAAGAAAACAATCTGCAATAGGTTTTTGGGGTCTACGCGACCACAATTGCAGTTGTATCAGCCGCATTTGTCTGCATTTTTCTGCAATATCAAATATAGTAACAAGTAACAACATCTTAACAGCAACTACAAGTTAAAACCATGTCAGGTGGTAATAAAATTGTTGCAATTCTCTGTATTCAGAAATTAGAATGGTTCTATGGCACTTTCATTCAGTGGTGTATATATAAGGCTCTAGGCCAGTCATGAACTGCTATAAAGTATAAACACACATACACAAGCAAAATTCCTGCTTAAGGAATCAAGTGGTTGCAATTCTCTTCAATTAGACTGGTTCTATGACTATGTACCCAATCAACAAATATACATCAGATAATGGAAAGAAATTGCAATTGCAATAAGGTTGATTAGACTCACTGTTTCTTGGGAAGCTCCTTTAATACCAAGGAGCTGGTTGAAGCTTGAACCATCTTTTGATGGTGCTGTACCCGGCGCCTGAGATTGAACTGCTCAAATCAAACACCCCACCAATTGGGGAAAAAAAAGAACAAACTTTCTGTGAGAAACACAAAAATAATGGGGAATGAACAGCACCACCAAACCAAAAAAGTGATAAAATGACAAAACACCTTCATTAGTATCAGTTTCTGTTGCTCTAATTGATAATCTCCTCCCTGCAATGTCCACACAAACACCAATTTCAAATCCATTCAAATAAGTCACATCAAAAAGCATAAAATCTGCAACTTTGACCATCTTGGTCGCTAAGAAACTATTAGGAGCATGATTAGTCAGCACAATGAAGATGAACAAAAGAAGGCCCAAAAGGGTACTCAGAACACGCAAGAGTTCACTGAAAGAGCAACCAGAAAGAGGTGTTTTGAGTCACCTACTGGAAAATGAGACAGAAAATGGTGGCAAAACAGGTCGAGATTGAAGCGAAGTGGTTCTCGTGTGTGAGGTTGGTGATATTCTTGATGGAACAGAAACCATGTTGAGTAGAGAAGCCATTGAAGATTCAGCAGAGCTTGAAGATGCTTACTTGGGATACACAGAAAAAGACGCGGATTATCGATCCTTTCAGTGGTAGTGATAAACAAAGACGATTGTCACTTACTACTGACTCGAACCGGGTTCTACTTGACCCGATTGTCGCTCCAAATTAAGTTTTTTTTTATTATTATTATTCTTTACCAATTTGAATCCAAATCTAAAATCTTATATAAACTACTGTCTTTAACTTTCTTAATTATTTTTTTAGGGCATTTAACTTTCTTAATTAAGTCTATTTTACTGTATTTACGAATTAATTTCATGTATCCAAGTATATATTTAATGCAAATGATAACTAGTACTTTTGATTAGTAATGCTAACTAGTACTTTAAAGTTTAAAGGCAACGATTAAATGTAAAAAAAAAAATATATCACAAAAATGTTTCATTAATGCATCTCAAATGTGATTTCCAAATTTCACTACATTTTAAATGAATTTCAATATAGGATAAAAAAAACTATTTTAAATTTCTTAACCAATACCCTAATAACAATACCCTATATTTAATTATGAATATACCAACTTTTATATTAACCAACTAAAAATCATAATTTGTGATTGGACCAAAATATAATGATATTTTACACATGCATACATTGTTTATTCTTTTAATTACTAAAAGATTCTAAATTTTTTAATTGATTTTTTGTAATTTTCTTAAACCAGTTTTGATAAAATATTTTTTCTTTGTAAACGGACTTGAGTATATTTTTAATTTTATTTTTATTTAATATTTTTAAATATTACACTTTTTCTTGTATTTTAAAATGATTATCTACAAAATGAATCGACTAAAATCTTATATAATAATTATGTTAATTTTTTTAACAAATTAAAAAACATATTAAAAAACTATTTGATATTTTTGCTTTAATAATAAAATTGATTATAGGATTTATACAATTAAGTTTAGAAATTAAATTATTTTAAATTGATCAAATAGTTAAATGATTTAATAAATAAATCATTAGTACTGAGCTAGTGAGGAAGAGTCTAAGTAATATACATAAGGTCAGAGATTTTAATATAAATGTCTTAAAAAATATTTTAATATAAATGAGACTATTGCACACAAAAATAACTATTTACAGCTTTTATCATAGTATAAATTAAACACTAAATTTATCTAATTAGGATTAGAAATTAATTTACTTTTAATTGATAAAACAGTAAAATTATTTTGATAAAATTGTTACATTATTTATTTTTCTTGAATTTATACTATAAAATTAACTATTAAACTTATATAACTAAGTTTAGAAATAATTTTTTTAATTGATAAAAAAATAGTCACCTTTTGTCAAAAATATATTAAACAAATTAATTATGATTATTATTAAAAGCAGAATACAAATTAATATCTTTAACTCATGATAATTGTGTCATAGAAGTTGATCTTAACAGTAATAACATATTATCCTCTTCTATTGGCAGTTTTTAAAAGAGACGTGGTTTTTGATATATATATATATATATATATATATATATATATATATATATATATATATATATAAGAAGAAAAAACATTAAGTTGCAGAAAATACTTATTCCCTAAGCTGGTTTTTGAGAAATTTGTGATATTTAAAAAATTATATGAGAAACATCAATTACGCTTAATAAAAAATTAGGCAAAATTGATTTTAAAAAAAAGTAATCAAGTATTTATATTATTTGTAGAGCTTTCTGTCTCTTGTTGTCATAGGTTTGGTGCATGCTTCCCGTGTTTTTTTTTTTTTCTATTTCACTTTTTTTTTAATATATTGTAGGGTTTGTTGTTTTCGGCCGTTAGTTATCGAGGTGTCAACCTAGTTGGCTTCAACCATGATGCCTCAATATGTAATATGATGGGAAAAAAAGAGTTACTCCCTCCATTTTCTTTTACAAGAAAACAAAAATTAATTTTACACTTATTAAGAAAACACTTAAATATATTTTTTATTATTAATAAATATTCATTTTTTATATTTACTTTCTAATAAATTTGTTTTACGTTTAGCTTCTAATGAAATAATAATTTTATTTTTGTTCTTTGATACTTATCTTTAGTCATCGATAAATTAGTGAATTTTATATTTATTTTTTAATAAATTTTTCTTATTTGTTATTAGTCGGAACTAAAATGAAATCCGTTAATTTATTAAAGAATAAATATAAAATTCGTTAATTTATCAAAGATTAAACAAAATATCAAGGATAAAAAATAAAAAATATTATTTTATTAGGAACTCGACGTAAAATAAAAATTTATCAGAGAATAAACACAAAAATCATGTATTTATTCAAGATTAAAAACATATTTAAGCCTTAGAAAATTAATTAACTTCTTTAAATTGTGTCATTTCCAATTTAAAAAATATTTTTTTCTTAAATTATCCTTTATTAGAACTTGATATTTAGCACAAATCTCAATGAAGAATATTTTGAATATAGTCTTATTAAATAAGACAAAATAGTTGAATCTTATATTTTAGAAAAAAAAATGAAACTTTTTTTGCTTATAAAAGAAAACAAAGGGAGTACTTCAAATTTTTTTAGTAGAATCTACTTATTTAGTAGTGATTTTTTTAGTAGCTTTTTTAGTTAGGTTAAATTAGTTTTTTGGTTCTGTAATTTAATTTTTAGATTCGATTTGATCCTCTAATTTTATTCAGGTTTAATTTGTTTCTCTAATTTTTATAACTGACTTAATTTAATCATTTGGTCTAAATTGAAATGTGGATTTTGTGATGTTCTAAAGTGACAATTGTAAATTGTTATAAAGTGAGATTAGGATTAAATTAAATTAATTTTAAAAACTAGAGGACTAAATTGAAAAGAAAAAAAAGATTATACGAAAATAAAAACTAATTGACCTTTTTAGTTATTAAAACTTCAGCTAATTTAAGTTGTCATAAATTTGTCACCAATCCACATTTAAACCAGCGTGCAGAAATTCATGCAAATGATCAATGGAGAGTGTAACCTTCGAAGGGTATTGCTACCAACGAAAGAAAGGAAACCAATCAAATTCATTTTAAATTGTAGGCTCTTCCCTATTGAAGATCGTAATTTAATATCTCATCAATATAAACCATGGTATTTCTTATTATAGATGCCATATCTGATATAAGGCATATGTTGAACATGACAATTGTAATGTCGGTGCATCTCAAATACACAAATAAATGTCACCAAAAATATTTCAAGGCAATACTAAACATTGAAACAATGACAATAAGTTGCTTTTTGAAACTGTCCAATCTCCAGAAACACCTAAAGAACAGCTAGCCTTCAGAAGTATAATCAGACATACTGTTGTAGTTTACTACCACAAGGCCAAAATTCATTGACAATTTCGTTTCCACTAAAGAAATGAGGGTACCAATAGCATTGTTCAGGTTACTTCTTATACTGCTTTACCTCTTTAATAACTCCATCGGCAAGTGAATCAACATCATTGTTCTTGCCAAAAAACTTTACAAATTTCATTTCAGGACTCATCAAGTATCTGGAAATATTATCAAGTTAGTATTCATCATTCAACAAGAAACATCCTTTATAAGAGCAATATAATCCTGCAGATGCAACTACATATCTGCAAATGAATACGCATAACTGGAAAGGGTAACCAGGACAATGAAACTATCTGGCTACGCAAGCTAATTGCTAAACAAATAGCCAAAATATCCAATATCTTGGATGATGACACTAATAACCGAAACACAAATGGAAATTGATTAGAAATGTTCAATTTTTCTATTAATTCAATATGGTCAAAAGTTATTGATATATCTCTAGGACCATAGACTTCTAAGTTCTAAATAAGATGGATGTACATGTGTGCATGGCGTGCATGTGAATAATAGTTAACAGTCAATCATGATGGGTATATTTCAAAGAAAGGTCATTCACAACTTTATGGACATTACCTCCACTATTTCTACGCTCATCCTTGTCATTGAAATATTTCAAGGATTAGATCATCCATAAATTTCATTTCCATTTATCAAGACAAGATTCCAAATTCATAGACAGACTACTAGCATACAGCACCAAGAGCAATTGGTAAAACAGAATGCCGTATATATTGAAGCACAAACAGTATTACATACATAACTATGGAGTGATCAACAAGATAATCTGAGTCTTCCTCTGCTGTCTTCATGTAATAAACACGATATGCACGAGCAACATTCTTGATCTCATCCGGGCTACCAGTTAATCCAATTAACTTTGGATGAAATTCTGAAAAGTATAAATTAACACAATGACCTTAGAATTCAGTAACTGATATAATAAATCAATCTATGTATCCCACCTCCCCCTCCACATCCAGGAAAAAACAAATACGAAACAAACACAATAGACCATAAAATTAATTTAAGAAGTATAACGCCAAGCACCTTTGACATATTCACCCACTTGTTCAACAGTATCCCTCTCAGGATCAACAGAGATAAAAACCGGTACAGTTTCAATTCCAGCTTTCTCCTCTGCAGGGAACCAAAAGAGCATGGATATGATTACCATTAGTACATTATCACAAGAACAAAAGTTGAAGATTGAAAAATTGCAATGTTCTTTCTTAACAGCCATTGGTTAAATCAATTTGCCAAAAACAAAAAGCACTTGCAATTTCATTTTAATCGCTATCCCATTAAATCTCAACAGCTCAACCACACTCCAGACATGTACCTCTCATGAATTTCATTATTTCAGACATCACTTGGTATTTTGATTGCTCTTTGACCACTATAATGAGAATAAGAGCATATTTTGCTCTGTATAGTATGAAACTTAGCTTGACATACACCAATAAATCACCTACAAAAACTTACTTATTTTATCAACAGCAGCTGCTAACTTCTGTAGTTCCTCTGGACAGATATCTGGGCAGTGAGTAAAGCCAAAATATAACAAAGTCCACTTTCCCAAGAAATCCTTTTCAGTTACATGTTTTCCGTGATGGTTTACAAGGTGAAATGGACCCCCAATTGCAGCTGTTCCTACAGAAGGTCCCTGCTTAACAGCCTCTGTATTAGAACGTATCCCTGCAGCAATAAAAGTTGAATTAATAGATGGAAGAAGAAAACATCACGTTACCTTAGAATCAAATTGAATGAAACAAGAAACGGGACTATTTGATATGATTTGATAAAACACAAATAATGTGGCACTGTATATCCTGTACACAAACTTGACCCTGCTAAGGTTCTAACAAATACACAATGAAACATGCCACAGTTTTTTTAACAACCACACAAAAAGATACATATCTACTTTTACATTATAAATTTATAAATTAAAATACACAACTTGCAGAATGAAATTCTATCCCTCTCTACTCTCTCAATTAAACATTCTCACTTTTATTCTCTTCTCTCCTTTAGATGTACATTTCACATACTACTCCAGCAACTAACCCAAAAATTTATCTCAACCATCTCAAACTTTATACTTGATTTTCTAACTGTCTATGTCTTTTGATCTACTCTATTATACGTGGTATCTTATTTCTAAATTGAATTTCAATAACTTTTTATAAAACAATGTCTCAATAGTAAAAGATAATCTTATATCACAATTTAAATTGTTTATTGTAAATCCAAAATATAATTTATATATTCATAGATGTTTATTTATTATGAATTTTAATTGTAATACAATTAATATACTAACAAATATTTATTTATTATGAAATTAACTACATAAAAATAAACATTCATCCTGCAAAATGCACAAACTAAACTACCAGCAACAATATAAGCAAACAATAAACATGCCATTAACAAAGACACCACCACATTCCTAACCACAAAAACTAAACTCACCATAGTAATCTACCTTCAATATGTCGTTTCTTTTCCCTGTCATAGTAGAACACCAATCCAGCTCCAGTGAGCACCAGCAAGAGAAAGCTCAACCAAGAAACAGGCTGCAAACGGATTATAAAATCAACTCAGAACTCCAAACCCATCACATAAAATTCACATTAACTGAAAAAAAAATGCTCAAGGAAGAAAAATCACATTGCTAACAATAATAACTTTAGATATATACACACCCCTCCACGAACGGATTTCCCAGCATCACTTTTCTGACCCTCATCTCCTCCACTCCCAGACTCTTTCCCTTGGCCAGAACCATCTTTTGCAGAGTGATCTGAATCTGATGCTGGTTTTTCTCCACTAACATTAGCAGCAGGAGGAGAAGAAGAAGAAGATAGAAACCTTTGACACAACCTCAACGACCCATTTCCATAACTTTGATTCCGAACCTAGAAATTCAACAGAAAGTGAATGACAATGAGAATTGGAGCTGACCCAATTGAGATGGGAGAAGAAGAACGAGAGATAGAATCAAAGCAATGAACTTTATGTTTAAAAATTGATTTTTTTTTAGGGGTGAATGACAATGAAAGGAAAATAAACCTTGTAAGGGTGATGGAGTGGTTGAAGATGAGAAGAGAAGGGTGGTGAAAGCGTGGAGGGTCTGCCTTGGCGAAGAAGGTGTGAGAAGAGAAGGCGCGTGGAATAGCGAAATTGGTTGGCTTTGGTGGATACGATGGATGCCATTAGAGGAATTCTGTGAAAACCTTAACCTTAAACCTTCACAGACAAAGGACAAGGATTTAGTAGTTGGAAAATGCTTCCTCAAGTTGCATTTAACAATGCTTTTTTAAAAAACCAAAATTTTCATCACACTCTTTTTAATACATTTTTTGATTAATCAAAATTTACTAAAAAATATAAACGGTGGTTTATAATACATTTTTATAAAACTAAAATGTTTTAAAAAAATTAAAAGAAAGCTGCTACCTCAGCAACTAACGGTGGTTTTAAATGAAACCGAAAAAGAAATAAATATTAGTAACTAAGATGGATCAATTTTTTAAAAATAAAATGAAGGTGAAATGTTAAAAAATTCAAGGATTAAAATATAATTAACCTGAAACCATTACTAGAGTTTAGAGTAGAATCCATTAAATAAGTTCTTCTAAAAATATTTTCATAAGAATAAAATAAGAAAATAAATTAAATTAAATTTTTATCGCAAAATAAAATTAATTTATGTATCCCGAATTTTAAAACATTAAATTACAGAGTTTTATAAAAATTAAATAATAAGTTAATTTTAATTTACAACATAAATTTAATTTGTTATACTTTTTATATAAGTGCTTATGGAAAAAGAATATCCAAAGAAGGCTCATCAATGAAGAATCAAAATTTAAGTTCTTATTATAAACTCTACATTTTCAATTTTAAAAATTTGTAAAATTTGGAAAATACATTAGGAACTAGGAAGTATAGCCTGGCACCTTTTATTAATTTAGGGTTAAGAGTTATAATGCCTTTTCTCAAAATCACACTCTTATCTATGGTCAACATCATTGGACACCACCACCTCCAGGTACTTTATAATGTTAGGCAAAAATAATAAATGGGGGCAATTTTACAAATTATTTATTAAAAAGGGACTCTTTTGCAATTATTTCCGGGGGTCTGTTTTTTTTTATTAAAAAGCGCCCCAGACAGGCGCCTCCACTGTACACGTGACACGTGGCACAGCAGGTAGCGCCCTTGACGCGGGTGCCTTTGGTAGCGCCCAGGGGTCAGGCACCACTGGTGGCGCCCCTGCTGCAGGCGCTACTGCTAGCGCAGGGCAGCTTTCCCCCCACACACCCCAGCCCCTTCCCACACCCCCCAGCCTCTTCTTCTCACACCCCCCACCCCAAAATTGTATATTTTTTAATTTCTTTATCAAAAATTTAAATTTTGTTTCATTTTTGTTATTAGTATTATTTGTTATTTTTTTATATTCCCACACCCCCACCCCAAAATTTCAATAAGATTATTTTTTATACACTCTAAATTGTATATTTTTTAATTTGTTTATCAAAAATTTAAATTTTTTTTCATTTTTATTATTAGTATTATTTGTTATTTTTTTATATTTTATTATTCTCTCTTTTTGAAGTATATATAAGTACATTTTCAATAAAATACATTTTCACCTAAAATACATTTTGAAATCCTAAAATGTTTTAAAATGCTTTTTGATTTGGTCAATTCTTTTTTGATTTGGCCATTAAACTACGTTAGAGATCACTTTTGGTTTATGTGCCATTAACATTATGGTTATTTATTTTTATTTATTTTAAAAGCATTGCATAATAAGATTGAAACGTTGAAGTGACAACAATATAAAATTAACATAAAAAAAATCATACAAAGTACATGACAATATGAAACACATGGAAAAAATAATACAAAGTACATGAAAATGTTAAACCATGCGGAAAAAATGTAAACTCATTATTAATCAATCATCACTATGTCTGTGATGCCGCGACGAAGTCCCACATGGCCGGTCCCAATTTCTAGCTGCCCTATCAGGATTTCTTCTTCTAGGATTCGCCCTTTCATCCACTTGGTCAGCCTCGGCAGAGAAATCATGACGTAAATCGACCCCTAATAAGTCGTCCA
This sequence comes from Glycine soja, assembly GCF_004193775.1. Taxonomy (NCBI): domain Eukaryota; kingdom Viridiplantae; phylum Streptophyta; class Magnoliopsida; order Fabales; family Fabaceae; genus Glycine; species Glycine soja. The sequence goes on along the minus strand of NC_041019.1, from coordinate 48,129,001 downwards.
TGTCGGGTATATCTCCAGGTACATTCCACGGACCAGCAAGTGGGGCATTTGGGGTCGATACTTGACCACTTTGGGTAAATGAAGGAGTTCCCGTTGAAGAAAGAGAGGACCCAAATATGCCTGCAAAACTATACCCTGGTTGAAAATCATGTGGGTATGAATACATCGGCGGCATCTGAGACGGTTCTTGGGTGAATGTCGGCAGTGTGTAATACATTCCATGTTGTCGTTCTGGCATCGGAGGCAAACTATATGTTGCTGCATCAACAGTTTCCCGACGTCACGCTAAGCCTCGAGTCTCCACACTTTGTCGTATTATATTAAACTATTGATGTTCAAATTGTGGCTGAGAAGGGGGAGCATCGTTCCCATGCCCATAATTGAATCAAGAGAGTGAAACCGTCTATTGATTTAGTATTATAGTCTGTTGCGATGCACATCGCTCTATAAAGGTTACCCAAAACAGCAGCTCCCCATGCATAACTGCTGCACTCTCTAAGGTCTCTCAGAAATCGCAAATATTTCAAATGCACTCGTTTGCTGCTTTTGTCAACAAACATTACCCCTCCTATGAATCGTAAGATCCAAGCACAAGCAAATCTTTCAAGGCCTTCTTGGTTGCCTGTAAAATCATGAATATTTGCAAAATGAGAAGACAATCAACTCAATTTAATTGAGTTCCCATCAATTGCAGCATCGTCAGGCATGACACCCAATAATTCATGAAACAACTCAAACCAGTCAATATTTGTATTTCCAATTAATGGTCTTCCATCCACAGGAATACCAAGTAGCACAGAAACATCTTGAAGTGTAATAGTTGTCTCTCCACACTTCAAATGAAATGTATGCGTTTCTGGCCTCCACCTTTCAATAAAAGCATTCACCAATGCTCCATTCACTTTCAACTGCGCTAATTTCATTATCAGGTACAAACCCGAAATTTGTAATAGAGGAATAATTTCTTCAGGCGGTGCTTCTCTATGATTGTACAGTGGTGTGGCTCGTCAGATTTTTAACGTCCTATCATTAGCACCATTCCAAATATGTTGGAATACATGATTTTTTTTGCATCCACAATAAATCATCCTCTAATGGTCCAGATGCCACGTCATAATGATGAGAAGATGACGAACTAGCCATATTAAAACTCCAGTATAGAAAGAAAAAAAATTAATAGTCACACATATCATAAATAATAAATAAAGTCAAGTACGTACACGTAATTTAAATTTTCTTCACATTGAGGAATTTTTTTACTTAATTTTCAGAAAATATATATATATTTTTTCTCCATTTCAACAATTTCAAAAAACATATATATATATATATATATATATATATATATATATATATATATATATAATAAAAAATAATTTTTACACATTGAGGAATTTTTTTCTTCATTTTCAGAAAAAATATATATATTTTTTTGTCAATTTCAGCAATTTCAATAAACATATATATATATATATATATATATATATATATATATATATATAATAAAAAATAATTTCTTCACATTGAGGAATTTTTTTCTCAACTTTCAGAAAATATATATATATATTTTTTGTCAATTTCAACAATTTCAATAAACATATATATATATATATATATATAATAAAAAATAATTTCTTCACATTGAGGATTTTTTTTTCTCAACTTTCAGAAAATATATATATATTTTCCTCAATTTCACCAATTTCAGAATATATATATATATATATATATATATATATATATATATAATATGCCTTTCTTTTTTAAATACGCCTAATAACAATATTGCAGTAATATTTATTATGAATCTTAATTAAATTTATATTCTAAAAATTAAACAATCGTAACAAAAATAAACAATTTATTATATAATTAATAAAAAATAACTAAAATAATAAACAAATTAAACTAACAGCAAAAATATATAAAGATAAAGAAAATAAACATGTTGTGTTGCGAGTTAATACAATTTTCTTGTACACAAGATGACTACCTGAAAAAAAAACATACAAATAATAAAATATAACAATTTATAAAAAAAAAATTTGAAACAATTAAAATAATAGCATACCTTGCTGGGAGAAGGGAAACAAAAATGGAGTGTTGGGAAGGGGGGGGGACAAGCCTGGGACAGAGGAGAGCTTGGGGGAGAAGGAGGGAGTGGGGTGAGGGGGGGACCGGGAGGGGGTGGGGTGGGGGGGGGGGGGGGGACCGCCCTTTATCGGGCTGGAGGGGGTGGGGGAGGGACGCGCCTGCAGCAGGGGTGCCACCGATCGCGTCCAGTGGCAGGGCGCTACCAGACGGGCCCGCGTCAGGGGCGCTACCCTGCTGCTCCCTCGTGCGCCGCGCCGGTGCCATGTGTCACGTAATCAATGGAAGCGTCTGTCTGGGGGACGCTTTGTAATAAAAAAAACAGACCCCCCCCCCCCCCCCCGGAAATAATTGCAAAAGAGTCCATTTTTGGTAAATAATTTGTAAAAGTGCCCCCTTTTGGTGTTTTTGCCGAATTGTATTGGTTTTGGGGTGTGTATCAAGAGACATGTAAGGAAACGTAATGGCTGCTAGGTCTAGGTGGAGGAACTCTTTGTTATTCAGGCTACAAGTGCCATGAGGTTGCATGAAGTGCAATTTGCATTTGACTGCAAGGTTCTTATGGATAAAATAAATATCATTGTTGAAGATTTTTCTCAACTGGGTAGCACTCTACATGATTGTGGGTCCTTGTTGTCAGTCAACCAAACCTTTCATATTAGTTATGTAAGGAAGCAAGCTAATGGTGTGGCTCATGCCCTAACTAGGACAACACCATCTTTTTCTAGTCTCTAATTTTTTTAGCATATATTCTTCTTTGTATTGCTTCTTTGGTTATTAATGAAATGACAAGCTTGTTTGTCTCAAAATAAGGAACTATGGCCTGACCATTTCAGTCATTTGTTTAGTTCGTAAAACAAGAAGTGACCTATACAAATTTTTTTCGGCAAAAACACCAAAAGGGGGCACTTTTACAAATTATTTACCAAACAGGAGCTCTTTTGTAATTATTTTCAGGGGGGTCTGTTTTTTATTACAAAGCGCCCCCCAAACAGACGCTTCCAATGATTATGCGACACGTGGCACCGGCACGGCGCACGAGGGAGTTGTAGGGTAGCGCCCTTGACGCGGGCGCGTCTGGTAGCGCCTTGCCACTGGGCACGACTGGTGGCGCCCCTGCTGCAGGCGCGACCCCAGGCGCATCCCTCCCCCACCCCCTCCAGCCCGATAAAGGGCGGTCCCCCCCCCCCCCCCCCCCCCCACCCCTCCCGGTCCCCCCCTCACCCCACTCCCTCCTTCTCCCCTAAGCTCTCCTCTGTCCCCAGGCTTGTCCCCCCCTCCCAACACTCCATTTTTGTTTCCCTTCTCCCAACAAGGTATGTTATTTTTTTAATTGTTTCAAATTTATTTATTTTTTATAAATTGTTATATTTTATTATTTGTATGTTTTTTTTTGCAGGTAGTCATCTTGTGTACAAGAAAATTGTATTAACTCGCAACACAACAAGTTTATTTTCTTTATCTTTATATATTTTTGCTGTTAGTTTAATTTGTTTATTATTTTAGTTATTTTTTATTAATTATATAACAAATTGTTTATTTTTGTTACGGTTGTTTAATTTTTAGAATATAAATTTAATTAAGATTCATAATAAATATTACTGTAATATTGTTATTAGGCGTATTTAAAAAAGAAAGGCATATTATGTATATATATATATATATATATATATATATATATATTATTTTTTTCTTAAATTGGTGAAATTGAGGAAAAATATATATATATTTTCTGAAAGTTGAGAAAAAAAATCCTCAATGTGAAGAAATTATTTATTATTATTATTATATATATATATATATATATATATATATATGTTTATTGAAATTGCTAAAATTGACAAAAATATATATATATATATTTTCTGAAAGTTGAGAAAAAAAATTCCTCATTGTGAAGAAATTATTTTTTATTTTATATATATATATATATATATATATATATATATATATATATTTATTTATTGAAATTGCTGAAATTGACAAAAAATATATATATATATTCTGAAAATGGAGAAAAAAAATTCCTCAAATGTGTAGAAATTATTTTTTATTATATATATATATATATATATATATATATATGTTTTTTTAAATTGTTGAAATGGAGAAAAAAATATATTTTTTCTGAAAATTAAGTAAAAAAATTCCTCAATGTGAAGAAAATTTAAATTACGTGTTTGTTTCTAAAATTAAATTACGTGTTCGTTTCTAAAATTTAAATTACGCGTACGTACTTGACTTTATTTATTATTTATGATATGTGTGACTATTAATTTTTTTTTTCTTTCTATACAGAAGTTTTAATATGGGTAGTTCGTCATCTTCTCATCATTATGACGTGACATCTAGACCATTAGAGGATGATTTATTGTGGATGCAAAAAAATCATGTATTCCAACATATTTGGAATGGTGCTAATGATAGGACATTAAAAATCCGACGAGCCACACCACTGTACAATCATAGAGAAGCACCACCCGAAGAAATTATTCCTCTATTACAAATTTCGGGTTTGTACCCGATAATGAAATTGACGCAGTTGAAAGTGAATGGAGCATTGGTGAATGCTTTTATTGAAAGGTGGAGGCCAGAAACGCATACATTTCATTTGAAGTGTGGAGAGACAACTATTACACTTCAAGATGTTTCTGTGCTACTTGGTATTCCTGTGGATGGAAGACCATTAATTGGAAATACAAATATTGACTGGTTTGAGTTGTTTCATGAATTATTGGGTGTCATGCCTGACGATGCTGTAATTGATGGGAACTCAATTAAATTGAGTTGGTTGTCTTCTCATTTTGCAAATATTCATGATTTTACAGGCAACCAAGAAGGCCTTGAAAGATTTGCTCGTGCTTGGATCTTACGATTCATAGGAGGGGTAATGTTTGTTGACAAAAGCAGCAAACATGTGCATTTGAAATATTTGGAGTTTCTGAGAGACCTTAGAGAGTGCAGCAGTTATGCATGGGGAGCTGCTGTTTTGGGTCACCTTTATAGAGAGATGTGCATTGCAACAGACTATAATACTAAATCAATAGGCGGTTTCACTCTCTTGATTCAATTATGGGCATGGGAACGATGCCCAACGTTAGCCCCCTCAGTTATTCCTCCACAACAACAAAACGCGCCACTTGGTTACAGGTATACTTTCCTTTACTGTTTTGAATTCATTATTAATAAACATGCTTGGTTGATGTTAATCATTATTCTATGTAACATTTTATTTTGTTATTTAATTTTTTGTGAAGATGGTTGGGAGGTGAATTGCATCACATAGGCAATGACAATTTAATTGAGTTTCGTCGTAAATTAGATGTCATGAAACGCGACGAGGTAACAATTTTGATGTTTGTTTATTAAATGATGTTGTATTTCTTAATTAATTTATTAAATTTAACTTTTATATGCAGTTTGTATGGGTCCCTTATGCTGGACATGTGGAAATGAATTTGAGTCAAGTTTGTTTTTTTGGGTCTGTATTATTATGGACATGTATCATACCACTTATTTGTTTTCAAAAAGTGGAATGACACCAACCGGATAGAGTCATGAGATAATTTGGAATGCAACAACCTATTCCGAGACCAGTAATGCAACCCAACAACATACATAACTTGACATTAAAGGGAAAGAAAGGAAAAAATTGGATGCGACTAATGCAACCCGCACTTAATGAATGGAATAGTCGCTATGAAAGGAGAGTAGAGCAAACACCGCCACAAACAGGGACCCTCAGTCTGAACTCTGAATATATGAGGTGGTACAGGCATAAAACAAAAGTTTATGTCGACCCAAAACATGCAAGAAGAGGACTATTGGTATACATTGTCCATTATAATTTAGAAAAGAATGTTGCGCTTATTGAAGATTATTTTAATAACTATTCATTTATTTTCTATGCAGGGTGAAATTGTCGAAACACTACATTTTATGGTGTCGCCTGTTGGGAGAAGGGTTTGTACTTTTGACGATTTACTGCCATGTATCGAGAAGATCACTCTTTTGTCTGAAGAAGAGGATAGGATACTTGAGGCACATGAAGATGCTCCCCCTTCTCAGCCATAATTTGAACATCAACAGTTTAATATACTACGACAAAGTGTGGAGACTCGAGGCTTAGCGCGACGTCGGGAAACTGTTGATGCAGCAACATATAGTTTGCCTCCGATGCCAGAACGACAACATGGAATGTATTACACACCGCCGGCATTCACTCAAGAACCGCCTCAGATGCCGCCGATGTATTCATACCCACATGATTTTCAACCAGGGTATAGTTTTGCAGGCATATTTGGGTCCTTTCCTTCTTCAACGGGAACTCCTTCATTTACCCAAAATGGTCAAGTATCGACCCCAAATGCCCCACTTACTGGTCCGTGGAATGTACCTGGAGATATACCCGACATGGACGACTTATTAGGGATCAATTTACGTCATGATTTCTCTGCCGAGGCTGACCAAGTGGATGAAAGGGCGAATCCTAGAAGAAGAAATCCTGATAGGGCAGCTAGAAATTGGGACCAGCCATGTGGGACTTCGTCGTGGCATCACAGACATAGTGATGATTGATTAATAATGTGTTTACATTTTTTCCGCATGGTTTAACATTTTCATGTACTTTGTATTATTTTTTTCCATGTGTTTCATATTGTCATGTACTTTGTATGATTTTTTTTCATGTTAATTTTATATTATTGTCACTTCAACGTTTCAATCTTATTGTGCAATGCTTTTAAAATAAATAAAAATAAATAACCATAATGTTAATGACACATAAACCAAAAGTGATCTCTAACGTTGTTTAATGGCCAAATCAAAAAAGAATTGACCAAATCAAAAAGCATTTTAAAACATTTTAGGATTTCAAAATGTATTTTAGGTGAAAATGTATTTTATTGAAAATGTACTTATATATTCTTCAAAAAGAGAGAATAATAAAATATAAAAAAATAACAAATAATACTAATAATAAAAATGAAAAAAATTTAAATTTTTGATAAACAAATTAAAAAATATACAATTTAGAGTGTATAAAAAATAATCTTATTGAAATTTTGGGGTGGGGGGTGTGGGAATATAAAAAAATAACAAATAATACTAATAACAAAAATGAAACAAAATTTAAATTTTTAATAAACAAATTAAAAAATATACAATTTTGGGGTGGGGGGTGTAGGAAGAGGCTGGGGGGGTGTGACAAGAAGAGGCTGGGGGGTGTGGGAAGGGGCTTGGGGGTGTGTGCCCTGCGCTAGCAGTAGTGCCTGCAGCAGGGGCGCCACCAGTGGAACCTGACCCCTAGGCGCTACCAAAGACGCCCGCGTCAGAGGCGCTACCTGCTGTGTCACGTGTCACATGCACAGTGGAGGTGCTTGTCTGGGGGGCACTTTATAATAAAAAAACAGACCCCCCCGGAAATAATTACAAAAGAGCCCCTTTTTGGTAAATAATTTGTAAAACTGCCCCCATTTGGTGTTTTTGCCAATCTTTTTCACAACTTAAGTGATATGAGGAGGAATACTGCATCTATAGGTATCAAGGGTAACCATCAGTAGAATTTGAGTGAAAAAGGATAAGGGAATTGTTAGGCGCACCATTCGTTTTGCTAATACACTTAGTACAATATATGTAATTCTCATATTATCTTTTTGTAATTGGTTGATTTACGGATTCATAATTCTTAAGCCAATTACGGATCAACAATCCATATGCCATTGATGATATGTAATTGACTTACGAATTGTGAATCCATAAACCAATTACATAAGGGTAATATAAGAATTACATATGTTGTATTGAGTGTATCAGCAAAACGAGTGTTGCACATAGAAATTCCTAAAGGCTAATCCATTGGAAAAAAAACATTAAAAAATCAGGCCCACCACCATTTTTTTGACCTTCAAATTAAGTCGAGTTCAAGTTATGCTAAGTTGGATTTAGATTTGAGACGGATGGGTTACCAAGGGTCTTCCATTTCACAAATCTTCACAAATCTAAGCCTTCTCGTTTTTATGTAGATTTTCATAATGAAATTTGCGATTATATTAAGAAATGTTCCACATAAAGTTCGACAAATTTTGATAATCTGGTAAAAATATGATCATTTACTTAAATTAATTGAAAACATCCTAGAAAAAAATAACTTTTTGTTTGCGTTGTCTACATTTTTTATTCATAAACAAAATATTTAACGTTTCTTGCTAAAAATTTCAAAAAAAGATTACAGATAAAATTTCCAATTTTTATTTAATGGTAGACAGGAATATAAAAGTTGTAAAAAAAACCTAGAGTGTTATTAATAAAATTAAAAAGTATTTTAATATCATATAAGATAATTAATTAAGAAAATAATTAATATTTAAATAATTTCATTAAATGCTTAAAATCTTCCATAAAATTGAAAAAAAATATATTATAATATTTAATTTAATTTATAAATTATAATTTTAATTATTTTGACCATCCAAATTATTTTCTCAAGCTCCGCCACTTACTGCTTTAAGCATGACCTGATATTTCAAAGGACTCAGTTATGGGAGTTAACCAAAAGGCAGATGGTTTTATGTCAATGATCAAAGACAACTATAATGAACATCACGATCATGAACGAGAGAGAGGAAAGGGTGCACTAAAAGCTTGTTAGCAAAAGATAAATTGTGCAGTTTAAAAGTTTGTAAAATGCTACACAGGTTGTCCAGAGGAAGAAAAATATGAGCTTTGAGAATGATACAATGAAGCATTTGCCATTTTTAATCAAAATGTAGAAACATTCAAATTTTAATATGCATGACGTTTATTTAAAGATGAGCTTAAATGTTCTTTAAAAAGGAACAAAGCTATCTGCTTCAAGGGCATAACTTCATCATCTCTGTCTGATACGCCAACAAATTGTGAATTTGACCCATCAGCTACTTTTTAGCCTCCAATGGAAAAGAAAAAAAGAAAAAAGAAGCCAAATCGAAATCTAAAGAAACATATTACAAACCGTCTTAAAGAGACTGAAATCTAGTTGAAAGAGAAGAGGTAACTTTAAAGGAGTTTGATGCCTTTATATTTACAATGAGATGAAATTAGTTATTAAATCCTATATATTGTCTTAATATTTACAATTTGTATGACTCCACTTTGTTTCGCTAGTTCCTCTTATTATTTTCTATTTGTGTGAAAATTTTAACTCCCTTGTTAATCTTTCAAATGGATCCTTATGATTCATATTTCGACCGTAAGCTTGAATGAAAGTTTAAAGATGAGTTTAATCACAATTCTAGACAACATGTTCCTATAAGAACTTGTATACAGATGATTTGGCAAGAGACCTATTTGTACTCTGGATTCAAATAGGATTCCCTAGAAGAACAAATTGAATGTAAGAAGTATCATTTTTATTCTGTAATAATCACTCCTCGATAGTTTCAAATTAAAGGCAAACTAATATTGGTGACAAAGTGACAGTGTCATAAACTAGCAATAATATCCTAATCCTGTTTTCAGTTCACCAAGCAAACTGAAAAACCCTTGCATCCCAACTTGAGATCACGAGTTAAGAACCAAAATATATTGTTAAAAAAGAAATTTACAAACACCCGGCCTTTGTCTCCAGCAGCATCTTTGGCTAAAGAAAATCGTGACTATGGACCTTCAACAATGTAGCAAAATTACTTGTTCTTGAATGACTGGAAGCAGCAAAAGAAAAAGGAAAAGTTAAAAGATGATAATCACATTGTCAATATTGATTTAAATATTAATTTTGTCAGCATACAACCTCCATATTTTTCGAGATGTCCTTGATCTGCTCAGCTAGCTCCTGCCTCTTCTGAACAGCTGCCAGAATATATAACGCAAGTGTGAAATTTGTTGACATGGTCAATAAAACATTAAAAGACAATCATTTTGCTCCTATTACCTTTGTTAGAAATATCTTCAATTCTTTTTGATGTCCTCACTGCAAACCTCTGAAATGCAGGGCTGGGAAACCACAATGAATATTAACATGAGAAAATGACAGTAAACAAGAAAACAAGAACTACTACTGTAAATGAATTTCGTGTAGACAATTGGATGATTCAAAAGCAGGAAACCTTTGGACTTTGAATGCACCCACATTTTGAAAATCTGTGGTACATGATTTGGAATCCATAAGGTAATAATTGAAGCATATTATGGAGACTAGGGACCTGCTTGATCAGTATTCTCTAAAACATTTTTCCCCCTTTAAAAATGGAAAGATGAAAAGAATACATTTTGGTTGCATATTCTTTTATCTGATTATTATTATGAAAAATTGTCCTCCATAATCACATTCAAATTAAAAAATTTAGATCGCATTTTGGTTGTTTTTGTTTCTCTGCTCCCATCTCAAACCCAACCAGTACATTTTTCTCTCCCACCCCATTACCACAGCTGCCAACCATGGTTCCTGGCATTCATGAAGCATAAGCCTTAGCCTTTGGACAAACTCCTAACAACACCAATGCATAAAAGAGGGCGATCAATGATTTTCAATGGGACAGGGTGTTCTGCACAAAAATAAAGCTGTGCAGTGGAACGGACAAAGCATTCATGTCATACACTACAAGGAGATTTGTAGTTTGAGTTGGATTAAGATCTTTTCCTTAAATAACATAGACTCCCATGAGGTGATTGTCCAGGAGAACATCTCTGAAGAGGAAATAGATATTGCTGGGGAGAATGGGAAAACATTGCAGAAGACGATGGGTGTCCTACTGTCCTTGATCATTAAAAACTTCTTTTCAGAAAAAAAAAGTATCAAACACTAGTTTTTGAATATTTATATTCTGTAAAGTATTTCTGTGAAGTAATTCTTAAAAACAAGAAAACAAAAATAGAATCAAACAGTCACTAGAAAGATAGAATCTTGAATGGATGGCATGCATATAAAGCTGTACTCAAATGCCATCACAGGAAAAATCAATCAGCATAAACATTTAACAAAGAAGCAAGTTGTCTTGGACAAGAGCACAGCTATAAAATTAATAAAGCCTATCAGATGCAAATAAGGGAGGGAAAATCACGGGAAACAATGGCTTATCATTCTCTTGAAGCTCATCCTCTTCATCATAAATGATCTGCTTGTCCCGAAATGAGTGACCTGGCCCAATAGGGAAATCCCAATTCATTGGGCCTTTCAATACAATCAAATAGAAAGTCCCAAGGGTGCCATATTCTAGGAGCCCAAACAATGTGATTGAAAAAATCCTCCTCTATCAGTCGTGGGTTGAGGATGGAAAGCATGGAAAACAAGGGCAAATATGGGTTGTACCCCTGGGCATAAATCACACTATTGGCTGCAACAGTGGGCACATCATAAAAACATGATGCAATGCACACAACATGTAACATTCACAGGCTGCAACGTGAAGATGCTATAATAGCAACCGATTAACTAACCTGATGTCAAGTTTTTCGCTAATTAATGAATGCTTGTTAATTCTATTAATCAATGTAATATTTCATGCACAGGCACAGATATGGTTGATTCAAGGTTTCCAAATTTTCCATGTCTTTCTTACTCCTCTTGATTGAGTCCCTCAATCCAAAATCAGAGTGTTGGCAATAAAAAAAAGCCTTCAAAAAAAGATGTTTGCTCTAATCAACAAAACCATTTTTTTCCCAACAAGGATATTCCCCATCAGAAACTAATTCCTTTCAAGCCGTGGAGATCACTAAGTTTTGCCTCAACAACAACCATATGATTCATGCACAATCCACATTAAAATCTAACTAAAATTTCTAAAAATCAGCACAGGAAAATCCAATACAACAAAATGCACATTACCAATTATCATATTCATAGGTATATACGCGCACATGCAGCAAACCTTTCAAACTCCTTTAGATTAAGCTAGAGAAGGAAGCTTACAACCTCAAAAATCAAACGCATAGATCAAAAACAGAATTATAAAATAAATTTTTTTTAAAAAAGTGAATGAACCACATACCTGTTGGCAAGACCATTGATAACCACTTCATTCACCACGTAAGAGAGAACCCTTTGCACGAAATTTGCACCACCGGCCATGATTATTTTCTCGGCTTCAAACTGAAAACGATTCCAATGTTACCCAGAAAATAAAAATTAAACTTTTTAGGGAGTTATCAATAATTCCCAAGTTTTCTTCCCTAATCTTTTTATTTATTCTGATTAGAAAACAAACCAAAAAACTATAAAAGAATAGAAAATATGGTTTCAGAACAGAAATTGAGAGCTGAGAATTGAAAAGGGTAATTAATCGCAAACCTTGATTTAGAGATTGTTATAGGAGAGGAGACTGATTGAAGATGTTTCTGGAAATAAGGCGGCGAAGAGGCTTAAACGGAGCTTTGAGTTTCGTTTATATTAGTGGCCTTCACTTCTTTCCATTATTATATTGAAACGCTACAATATTTGGATGATTTTTAGGATAAATTATTTTATAAGTGCATGAATTATTTGATAGTTTTTAATTAAATTTTCACTCTAGTTACAAAAAAAAAATAACTATACATAATTAATTATCTAAAATTAATATTGACCTTTCGTAGGTTTGTATTAGTATTTTTATCTCTACAAATCCACTCGACATAAGTATTTTTTTCACAAATCTATCCGGTTTCACTCTAATAATTTTGCTTTAAATTCACTTAACTGACTTACACAATTAATTTTCTATAATCAACAGTTGGACAAAAAAACATAATTAAAAAAAACACAAGTTTAAGAACTTACTTGGAAATAAAAATAGTTGAAAGATCTAATTAAATTTTTTTTAAATAATTTAGAGATTATGAAATAATTTAATCATATTTTTATACTCTATACAAATTTAATATAATTTTTAGGAATTTAATTTTTTATATTTTAATAAAATATATTCTTAGTTTTAATGAGAAACTAAAACTAAATTATTATATAACTGTATAAATGCAAAATATGTTGATTTTTATAAAAACTAAAATTAATATTTTTAAATATTTCAAAGAATAAAAACATATTTTATGGGAAAATATATGTTATGTAGTTATAGTATAAAATAATTTTTTTTATTTAATCATAAATTATTATATATAGTAACTTTGTTGACTTTTAGGTAATCATCTTACAAATGTATTAAAAATGATTTTTAATTTAAATTTTTTTATATTAATAACGTATAGTCATTAAATTGTATGTTTTAAATGGAATTATTTAGACACATATTTTAATCTTACTTAAAAATTTAAAGAAAAATTAGGTTGTGTGATAAGATGATAATTTTATATATTAAAAGATAAAAATGTTAAAAACACTTGATACACTCTTTAAAATACATTCTCTTTTATTCATTATAATTTTAATATATTTTAAATAAATAAAAAATATATTTGAAGGAATGTGTTTCTAGCATTCTTCTTTATATATATATATATATATATATATATATATATATATATATATATATATATTATAGAATGAATGTGTTAATTATTTTACTTGTAATTTGCCTTAATTTAGAGGAAGTTAAATTTACAAGAGAAATGATTTTAAATATTTTGCAATAGTTAATTATTAATTTTTAAATACTTTTTTTTGTAATTTATTAAAATGATTAATGAAAGATACAGTACAGGTGATACTTGAGTCTAGCAGTATTAATAACTAGGTCAAACAACCCACATCCATTTATAAATTGACAGGTGAAATGACTTAGCTCATTTGTTATGATCCACAACTCTCTGAGCATAAAAAGTAAAAGCGACCTTTATTAGACTATTATTCAGGTAAAGTGGTTGAAAAAATGTTTAAGCCCATAGCTGTGTGATCAAAATCACCTTATATGGCCTAAATAATCTCACACACCCTAACTCTTTTATAAGGCTTTTCACAATGTGTCATGCTTGTTAGTACATTTGATTGATTTGATGTATGATTATGTTTCGATTATCATTGATTTTTTAACCGTTAGTATTGTGCTAGTCATTCACATTATTTAAAAATCGAGATTAAAATCTTTATAAATATCTTTTCTTTTTAACTCAATGAAATATCTTTTATTAAACATAAAATTATGATGGCCAGGTCCACCAAATATATAAGTCTATTAAACAATTAAGACTTAGTTTTCATCACAATTATCATTTATAGGATTTGTTTTTTTTCATCTTCACTCCATCTTGTTACCTGTACCTTTCTTTGAGTCCTTATGTGTTTTTTTATATACTTTATTGCAGTGTTTGTAGGCATAGTAGAGAATGTTCCTATCAAACTAAAAATAAATTTACAAATCTATATTCTTCTCTAGTTTTATTGAATTTCTTATTTCATTTTGGGTTAAAACAATTTTTTTAAGTTATTAATACTTGTACATTTAATTATTATAAAATAATCATTTTATGGATATATCAGTGTTGCCATGGAATTAATTTAGTTTCTATCTTTCTTAACTATGTCTCAAATCCAAACTCATTTCCAAATACCAAATTGAAAAACTCTTTTTTTACTCAAAAAATAAAATTTTTCAAAATTTCTTATTTTAAATAAAATTAGTGAGGGCCTCCTTTTTTTTTATCTTTTTTTCATAAATTCAATCGTTTGTTCTTGACAAGGGACAAGTTGTGACAATAGGTCATAAGCCATGAAACTGAAATTTTAGAATCTTCCTTTCACTTAGCATAGGTTCGCTGTGGAGATGTGAGATGACTTTGTATGTATAAATGTGACATAGTGAATGTGACCCTTTTTGGTTTCACAATGTACTCTAATGTCAACTCTATTCATGATGCACGTATATTTATATCACACAAATGGCATTTTAACATTAATGTACACAAAACAAAATAGTTGACATCTTCATGTCACAAGAGTTAAGAAAAAAAAAGGGCATGGATCTTTGTGCAAGATATATATTTGTTTGTTACAACATAGCCAAAAGTATTTGATTCCACGTATCAGGAACTCCAGGCAAACACCAGTGTATGCAATCTGCATTTTGTGGATTAGCCCTTTCCTCTTCAGTCAACAGTTTCCCTCCGGTTTCAGTGTAAACTGATGAATGTCCATCAATTCTGTATTCTGATATCTGTGTTATGTTGATGAATGTCACTGGAATTTTCATTTTCTTCACCACTTTTGCCACCACACTCATTATTCTCTTGTCAGAACCAGTTCCCCAGTGCTTCTTTTTCCTCACTGGCTTTGTCTCATTGAAGCATTTCACACCTTCCATGTTGCCCCAGTCTTGGCTTCTGAGAAACAACACATTTGATTTGTTACGATTGAGCAATTTACTCAGAGACATAAATGAAGCAAAGAATAACTTATTGGGAAAAATTGATTTTGGTTAAAATTGATTTTGAAGTGAATGTAATTTATGTTTGAATTTTTTTATCTAATGCAAAAGTTACCTAAAAAGTTACCTAAATTGCTTCAACTTAAAATCAGTTTAGACCCTTAATCAATCCCTTAACCTGAAACTGCACATATGAATATTTATCCAAAATCAAGGACGGATCCAATTCTTTTTTTAGTGGGGGCAAAACAGAACTAGTTTACAATATTTCCAAAGAAAAAATATTTTAAACTTTTATAGACTACATAATCTCATGGTAAAAAATTTAATTTCAAATTACTTAAACGTCTAGAAATTACAACTGGGTCAATGTGTATGTATGTGCTACTTGTTTGAAAAATAAAGTGATAAAAGTAGTATTGATTTATTCTTTCTTTTATCTTTTATAAATTTTTACATTCATTTAAAAAAATAATTTTGTATTATGAGGCAATATCTATTTTTTTATAGGTATAATTTTTTTTTTATCAAATATAGTTAAGTAAAAAAAAAATATCTTAGTGGTAGCAATTGTCCCCACAATGCTTAAGGTGCATCCTTCCCTGCCTAAAATCACGTTAAATGGTATTTCAACTTGAATCTAAACGCGCATTTAACTTATAGCTTTAAGTTGTTGCCATAAAAAGTTTAACTTCATTAAAGTTTCCTTAAGATAGAGACCTTGTATGTGTTGGTGACATAGTGGTGAAAAAGACTCGTGTTTTGTTTGGATTGATGGTTGAGTCGATCCAGTTGGCCCACGTCTTCAAAGCTAACTTGTAAGCAACTGGGGTGTCAAATTCTTCATACCCTTCTTGTCCATTGGCAAATGAACCCCATCTGAAATTTGTAAACTAGAGGTTAGGCAATGCTTTCTTGCTTTTGGTTAAAGATCAAATGCTGCTAGAGATTGTTGAATGTTTGTTATGAACAAAAGAAGAATGACACACATAATATGCTGATTCAGTAGTAAGTATCAAAGAAAGCCTACATTGTTTTAATCCTAACACCACTCATCCACCATACATAGGTGTTAAAAACAAGGATGTCCACACCCGTCCAGTTTTTGGCTCTTTCAGCTATAGCATCCACTTTTATTATCCTTTTCTTTATATCTATGATGTCAATGTCACTGTTGGACTCCACAAGATATGGGGCCCAATAGAATTCTATAGTAGCATTGTAAGCCTGTGAAAGTACAGATACAAAAAAGAATGAGCTTGAGATTTCCAAAAAAGAAGCATGATGTCTAATAGTTAGTGTCATTATTTGAGAGAATTCCTACTAGTAATAGATTTTATTGTGTTAAGTGTCAATTACATAATTGAGAGCCCGGCAGAGCCTCTGATTAAGTTAAGGACAAAATTTAGATGCAATTTTATATGTGCTTTTGGTGTTGTTCTGCAATCACAATTAGAGCTTCACCTCGGTGATTTGGGTTATGCAGATCAGAGGTAAAACTCTGATTCTAATTGGAAACAACACCCAAAACACATAAAACTGCATCTAAGTTTTGTTCTTAAGTTAATAGCTGATTGAGTTGAGTCAACATCTTTGACCATATATTGAATGCATGTATCAATACCTTGGCTGTGAAAACTGAATGAACTCTTCCTAGTTGCATAGACTTATGCTTATGAGGTATGACCCATTCTACCAAGCAGACAAAAGATTCCCATTGGTTTCTTTGCAGTGAATCCCCCACAAATAGCACCCTTTTCCCTTGAAGCTTTCTGAGGGCAAGCTCTGGGTTGAAACTGCAAAAAATAGTCATTTTGGAATATAGGTTATATAAACTAAACATACATATATCTATGACCAAAAAGTATGCATACTTAAAACAAGTTCTTCAATTACAATTGGCTTGTTGGAGTGTGAAGCTTACCGTGGCAAGGTGCAATCTTCTGGCTGCCACTCCCAATGGCGATAGTCAGAATCATTCCTCCCATTCTTGACACAAGAAAATTGTCTATCTATGTATGGACAGCTTATGTCTGAGTAGAGAGGCTTTATTGAATGGTTAAACACCCATTTCCCATTTGCAACATTGCACTCCTCAGGGTCAAAATCAAACCTGTCATCAATCCATGATGATGCATTCACAACCACAACCTCCTCATCTGTTTTTTTGTCACCTGCTAGGACAATCATGATGAGATATCATTGCATTAGAATCAAACCGATAAACAAAAACATGAAAAGGCAAAGACGAGATAAGGTGAGGTATATGTTTAGTTGTGGCATTTGTCAAGCTGACTTACTAGTCTTTGGTTTGGTGGTTTTTCTAGGACATGGCTTGAACTTGAAAATGGACTTGGAAGAGAGGAAACTGAGCCTCTCTACATACAAGATAGCCACAAAAGCAAGAACACAGGTTGTGATGACAAT
This sequence comes from Glycine soja, assembly GCF_004193775.1. Taxonomy (NCBI): domain Eukaryota; kingdom Viridiplantae; phylum Streptophyta; class Magnoliopsida; order Fabales; family Fabaceae; genus Glycine; species Glycine soja. Next base: position 48,111,212 of record NC_041019.1, on the reverse strand, counting down.
GATGGGAAGAGGAAGCTTTCCTCTGGGGTGCTTCATTATTCCTGAAGGGATCATGGGGGATGAGTGGAGCTTAACGGTGGGAAGAGTTTAATGAAGTGGTGCTCAACACAACAGAATGATGAGGACATTGTACAAAGGGTTTAGAGGGGTAGGTTTTATGCATTTTTTGAGTAGGAGTGAAGTTAAAGCATAGTATACTTTGGCATGACTAAAAAATGCTAAAAGATACTGGAGGTTAAGGAATGGGTTGAAAGGCTAACATCTTTGGCACCTCATACTTTGGCCATGTAGAGAAAGCTATGCATTTAGCCACACATCATGCTTTCTAGTATCTACATCATTAAGTAGACCCTGTAGAATATTCATTGTGTGGGAAATATACTATTTTTGTCAAGTTTCTGTCTCTCTCTTATGTCTTGTTGAATATTAAATAGATCTGTTCACACCATCAAGTATATGCTGGTCCCAAATGATTATTATACTAAATTGTGTCTTACTCCATTTTTTTTCACTACTTTTTGATGTACGGAATAAGCATTATGTATACCACACACACAGATCTATTGTGCAGGAGTTGATGAATTCCTTAGTAGTATTTGCTATGTACATTAGAATTCATGCAAGTGAAAAATTGAGTTAAATTTTGTAAACTGATTTGCTTTGAAAATTTCAATTTGTTTAAGCATTAAAAAGGGAATTACCTTTTTAAATTATATGGATATTTTATAAAAAAGTCATTGTCTAAAATTTTATAATATGATGACATTAAATCAGGTCGTTAAGGTATTTGAGTAAATTATACACCTAATTTAATCATGATTCTCTATTATTCTCCATTTAAAAGGAGGAATCATGTGCAGCAATTGAATGCTGTTCTATACACAAACAGCTACCAAACAAGAATGTTAAGATCACAAACCACGTTTGGATGTGATTCCTCTCTACCCAAACATGCCTTTCTCTATAGCACAGGATAAGTCCAGCAATCTTGTTCTTCCACTATACACACAATATATCGATTATGCAAGGTTGTTCCAATATTGAGTGGGACATGATAGCTTCCAATATGTTCTGATTGCAATACTCAACTTATCCTGTTCTTTTTTTGATAGCAACTAGTAGTTGCATGGGAAACTTTTTTTCTTTCTTTGCTCCCTGTATGTCCATTTGTCCTTTTGTGGTTTTAGAGGAATCTTGAAAAATTGTTCCTTCTCACCTTTTTGCCATTCTATTCCTTCCAAATCCTTGCTAGCTAGATTTTGACGTCAATATATAAATGCTAGAAAAATTGAGTAGAAAAGACCTTGTGTGTTCTTTTTAGTAGAAATTGATATTTATGTTACACTTTGTAGTGTTGTATGATTTCTTCAGAACTTCTATCTTTATGCAAAAAGGAGAAGAGATGGTTCAAATGTACTTAATTGAGTTTTAGGGAGAGACAGAGAGGAAATAAAAAGTAGTTACAAATTAACTTACAAGAGTGACATAATTGATCCAATTTAATTAAGCTGAAGTAAGACACAGAGAGAAAAGGGTATGAAAATAAAGCAAAGAAACAAAGTTGTAATTGATTAAGTAAAGTTCTTAAAAAGAAATAGAGGGGTAGGGGTTGAATTGCGTACGAGACTTAAAGTAGGTGAGATACACGATTTGAATGTACTTGAAACTCAGCATGAGAGGGAAACTTAACTGAATTTGATCGTATTGGAATATGATTTTGTTTCTATACATGATTTACTGATTTGCCAAATTACTCTTCTTAGATAATCTTTTTCACTTTGAAATTGAGGGATGACTGAATTATTTTACCATATATGAAAATAATAATTAATTTCCTTATTCAGAATATTTCAGCTTATAAATTTCAATACATGATGAAGTTATAACTTATAAGTTATAAAATATTTTTTTCTGTTATAAATAATACACTATATAAGAAAAATGAATCCCCATACTTTCCTTGTGCAGATCTTAGTAATTTCAACACGTGCCAAATCCATTCAATATGGGTGAAGTCATTGACAAGAAAAATGCATTCCTTTAATAAGTAGTAGTAACATGCATGCTAGCCAATTTTTATTGGTCTAATCAAGTATACACACAGCACTAGTCACATACAAAATTATTCATTTTCAAGAGCAGGTAATTATGAAGATCATTTAACAAAGTGGGGTGTGAAGAATGTGAAGGGTGAGCTGTTTTTGTGGGAAAGTTGGAGGGCAGAACGTGAGAATACCTTCCAGAGAAGTAGCAAAGCAGCAATGAACCAACCCTAATATTGGAGGCTCTAACAGCTTTGAAATTAATTTCATAGTGAAAGCCACCCATGATCTTGGCTTTGAAAACGTTTCCAATTAGGAAATTGACATTACAACTTAATACACAGTGGTTGCACTAACCTAATCAGACCGTACAACTGAAAATTGACATCCTTAAATTAATAACAATTAAAGCGTTGATTCAAATTATTATCATGTACAATATCCTTAATCAACTCAACAAATCCTGAATGGGTGACCCTAAAGCATTGAAGTCGAAAATACACCTAGCCAGTAGTCACTAATAATCATTAAGCAATAGAAATCTCCACTGTAATTCAGCATCAACATCAAACTCATTACTAAAATTGGGTATAATGAATAAAGAAATCCACCACTTGCAATTTGAGGGAATTTTGATTAAGCTGTTGCTTGAAAAATGGATTTGACCTAAAGCCATTACGTCAATTTTCCAATTGTAGGTAACACAAATTTCTCTCTAATATAACTTTCTTTGCTTACAATCTTAATCTTATTTAGAAGGTAGAAAAATAGAAATATGTTTTTTTTTAGTCAACGAGGAAGGTAGAAATAGTGAGTTTTCTTTTAGTCAAATGGGTACAATTTTTCTGTTAATAAAACTAATATTCTAATAATTAATATTTATTGATAAATTTTTTATTTGGATGAAATAAATAGAAATATTTAGATTTAAATGTAATTATGATCCTCATATTTTGTTCGATTCATAATTTTAGTTTCTTATTTTAAAATTAAGGAATTTGGTTCTCTTATTTTAAAAAAATTCTTTAGTTTAGTCTTTCAATTTTGAAATAAAAATATATAGTCCTCTTATTTTAAAAAATTTATAATTTTGATCAAATTTTTAATTTTTTTTACATTTTATTTCTTTTGTTTTGGTCTTATTAAATCCTAAATCTACTATATTTATTTAAGATATCATCAAGAAATAATTCAATTAATTACAAAGTAAAATTAAAAGAAATAAAACATAAAAAAATTAAATATTAAAACAAAATTGTGAATTTTCTAAAATATGAAAATTAAAATTATGAATTTTTTAAAATATATGGATCAAATATTTGTATTTTGAAATAGAATGGTCAAAATTACAGATTTTTTAAAATAAGAGGACTAAATATCTCAATTTTAAAATAAAGGGATTAAAATTATGAATTGAATTAAATAAAGAATTATTGTGTTTAATTCAAATATTTATTTAGTTGCCCGCTTTTGTTCTTTACTTTGCTGGAATGCTGAACACAAGCCCATACAAAACATAAAGTAAGGACCTGAATGCTTCTTTATGGGGCAGTAATACCAGTAAACAAAAACGACAATTAAATATTTATATAAAATAACGACATTCAACCTTGAAAAATGTAACCCAACAAATTAAAATAAGTTTCTGATTGGAAATTCTTCACTTACAATTGTTCATTCTCTTTTTTTTTTTTATTGGGTGCCATTGTCACTATGCTTGTCCGCTCCTACTACGATGCATGGGTATTGGACAAAAATGCTGCGTAAGACCCTTTAACCTTTGCTGTGTCGTAAGGTAATACAGCACGAGTGTTGTTAGTTGCGCTGGATCCATATTGTGTATGCTGACATCCAGTATTTAAAAAACCCATCCGATTTGGTGAATCATTAATTAATTCGTATGATTTAATTTATATTAAAAAAATATTTATACATATTTTAAAAATTCTAAAATAAGTCTTATAACAAATATTTAATATAATTTCATAAATTCATTTTTCAAGTCCAATTAATTGACAATCAAGAGTGAGATTCTAAACTAAAAAAACAAGTTCTAAACAAATAATAAATTATAACTAAATCAAATAATTTTTCTTCTTTTATTTTGTTTTCATAATTATAAAGTTCACGTCTGTTTCTACAAAATATGGCTAAATAAAATAATTTTAATTTGTTTTTCTAAATTTTCTAATTTAAGGCGATTCTCAAAATATATTACTTTCTTCATATCTTCCACATTCTGTGTTACTTAATTAGAAAAATTTAAAATTCATAAAATAAGAAAATTCAATTATATTTAATTAATTTTGTAAATTAAGACAATTCTAAAAAGACATACCTTCCTCATTTATGTATATAAATTAATTTCGTAAATTAAGTCAACATTAAGAAAGTACCTTCCTTATTTATGTATCTAACTAACTAGTTAATTAATTATGTTTCTTATTTATTTTAACAATAACAGAGCAAAATTGTCCAAATGATATTCTTCTTGATAAAAAAATATGAGATGGGTCAAGTCCAATTCTCACAAAAGACTAACAATATACAAAAGAGGAACCCCTAAACTCTTAAGTCTTAACATTGCTCCAGCCGCCAAGAGGACTTGATGGGTTTGCTCTCAGTGGAGGGTATGAGAGGCTACAATGCAGAGATGATATTGGTTCTGTGTGGTTGAGTGAGTCCCAGAGAGAGACATAGATAAACGATTGCACCAGTGAAATGATGGTGGTTCGAGGTTGACGACGCCAGTGAAGTTTGGTCTTTGGAGGTCAATTGTGATTAGATTAGGGACTAAGGTTCACTCGACAAAAGCTTCATGTGAATTTGAGAGATAGAGACAACCTCTTTTGTGTTCGTCATTTTTTTGTTTATTAATCAAGACAATTTTGATTTATAGATATTTTTTTTTAAAAAAAAAACTGACCCAGATTGGGTCAGTAGTTTATTGGTCCAACCATAAACCCAGTTGGGTCGCATCGGGTCACACCGAGTTAACTGTATGACCGATTCAATAGTTAAATCGATTAGACCTTCAATTCATGGTTGAACCGATTAGACCGATTGGGTCGGTCTAGTTTTAAAACACTGATCACATCACACATATAATATATTTGATTTTCTATTAAGAAAGTGTGGAATCACTTCAAGGGAACTACTATTAGCCCCTACAAAATTGCTTTTGGCCCACACCACACTTCCTTGCCCTACCTTTCTTTCCTCCTGCCCTTTCTTTATTCCTTTTACCCCTTCCTCTTTCCCTCTCTTCACTCATACAAGTTGGAGGTATTCCCCCCCCCCTTTTGTAAACATAACATAATCATGATTTTGTTGTGCATTTTGCATAGCGAAGTCATGATTCCGTTTTTCTTTCGAGTTTTTGGTAACACAAGGAAATCATGATTTTATTGTGTAATAATTTATGTAACACAATGCAACCAATGGATTGGAATACATTTATATTAATGAGGTTACAATGCTACCTGGATGGGGAGATATGGATGATGGAAGCCAATGTTTCTTTTACCAACCCAGCCTTTTATATGGAGTCAAGCCTAATGATATTGGTGTGAGGAATGATAATGATCAAGATGTGGGTGGTGATGATACCAATATGTATTTGTAACCTAACTATCTTGACTTTTCTAGTTATTTCATGACTTTTATATGTTTGTGTTTTGTGAAACCTTGTGTTTTGTTACTGAATAATTTTTTTGAGTCTTTTAGGTTATTCAAGAGCACAATGATTTGTTAAATTGGGCTCGACATGTGGGAAAGGAGCACGGGTTTATGGTTGTAATTTGTTGACTCATTGGCAAGCATACCAAGTCATCAAGTAGTATTCAATAAATAAGAGTTATCGTTCCCACGAAAACTCGAACAATACTTAGCAAATGGCACATGTTTTTACTATCTAAACTAACAAATAAATAATGATGATTTGAACATAGCATTCAACAATAGAGATAGAGCAAAACAAAGCTACAAGTTAAATATTTAGGGGATTTTCGATAAACACACAATAAAATAATATAAAATTCAAATGACGAAGGTTATCGAGGTTAGATTTCGCCGAACTAAACTCTCTTTACACTAAAACATGATACTCATAATCTAATGTTAATATCAGTCAGAGTTCAAAAATTGTATTCTAATCCCTAATTCTTTAGGTGAAAAGACCTAAGTTTTCTCATTAAATGTCAATCCCTTGCACATTTAACAAAGAAGTTTGCTTTAAGCTCAATGACCCAAAGATAATCATTACCCCTCATCCTATTTCTAGCTCCGGGGTTTAATGGGCATTTTACCACAGTTCAAGATAAAGAAAGTACTTTCCAATAACAATCTTATCTAAAAATCAAGTTGTTGGACAAGTGGCCTCAATAACTTAAGAGAGGGGGGTGAATTAAGTTTCAAAATTTTCTTACTAACAAACTTTAACCCCCTTTTAAATGATATATGATAGGCATTTAATAATATTCTTTTAATTGCGCAAGGCAAAGTAACCTGCAATAAAATAACTGAGATAAGGAAAAAGAGAAATGCAAACTCAATTTATACTGGTTCGGCCACTTCCCGGGCCTACGTCCAGTCCTCAAGCAACACACTTGAGATTTTCTACTATCTCTGTAAATCCTTTACAGACTTTGAAAAGACCTTGGGATTCCTCACCCTTGTATTCAAAATTCTCACAAGCCAAGAGACAAACAGTCTCTTGATTACAACTGAGTTTATGAGATGTACACATTGATTTCTCTCTTTTAGAGTAGATGATACAAATTGAAGATCTTAGAAGAATTTTCAATAGATTTGCAAGTGTTTGGCCAATAGTTTTTTAGAGAGCATTTGACAATTAAGTTATCTTAGAACATCTTTCACTACCTTTTCAAAGTCAGACACACACATATATAGGCCCATTGTGCTTTTTCAAAATAGTTTGAAGAGATGTGTCTTTTCAAAAAGCTTTTCTGAAATTTTCTCACTAGTAATCGATTATAGGATTCTGGTAATCGATTACACAGATCAAAATTCAAACAGTTATGTGTCGTTAGTAAAAAATGTCTTCATAAACTCTCTAGTAATTGATTACACAGTATGGTAATTGATTATCAGTTAAAAAATATCTTTTTGAACTGATTTAGCCTTTGATAAAGGAGTGTTTGATACTAAAGATGTTGAGGCCAAACTAAAACAATCAAATTGAGATTCTTTAAACAAATTTACTAAGTTTTTATCTTAGATTTACTTGATCTTGTTTGTTTGACCTTGAATTAATCTTGAAGCAATCTCTGTTTGCTTAACCTTGAATGTTTCTTGAAGAAATCTTGTTTGCTTATACTTTGGCATCATCAAAAACCTGTATACATACATTCACATTCTCCCCCTTTTTGATGATGACAACCATTATCAAGTAAATTCTTTTTTGGCATCATCAAAACCTGCATGATTCACACAAGCTATGTGAGACTAATCCATAACAAGCATAAAGCATAGAAGTAAAACACTAACATTGAAGAACAATATGAATATATAACACTATTTCAAAAGAAATACATGAAAGCATAAGGTTCAGTACAATCTAATCCCAACAAAGGAAGGTTTAGCTATCTATCTTTATGAAATATCCAAAAGCAAGAAAGATGGAAGAACAATGGGAGGAGAAAGTTGGAGAGAAATAACTTTAGTAAAGGATCTATTTTTTACAGAATGAAGAACGTCAATCAAAATGAGTGTGAAAATCTATTTATACAATTCCAAAAATATGCACTTAAGTGAGGGTCTGCTTAAGCAAAAAATTTCAGGCTTATACAGATACTCCAACTATGCAATTCCGCACTTCTATCTAAATTCAACTTAAGCCAAAAATTGTTTGGCTGAAGTTGATTTTTCTCTACAACTTTCTTTTTCATCTTCTTTGAAAAGGAACTTGAATTTAGGCCTTCCAATCCCAACTTAAGCACAATTGAGTTGTAAGTTCTACTTCAAGCTTTCACTAAACCTTGCTCAGAAAAATCCAATTCAATATCCTACAAAATAATTCATCAATAAGCATATGCAATCTAGCAAAATGACAAGTTAAAGAGAACAAACTACAAATTAGTAATTTACATCAAAAAGGAATAAACCAAGTCCTAAATAAGAGAAAATATGAGATAATTGCCTAAATCCACATGTCTAAATTAAGTATTTTTGACAATTATCATGATTCAAAAGTCAAAAGTAAAAAAAAATGTTATATTGGGTTGCAAAAAAAGGGGAAAAAAGTACACACAGTACAAAGACAAGTTAGTGCACAAGTTCACTAAAATAAAAAAATGTGGGTGTTCTTTTAAATTAAAAGGAAGATTAGTGAGAATCATAGGATGGAGAGTTACTGTAAAATGTGGTTTCCATGGCCATAAAGTGATGGCAACACTACTTGGCCATTCATATGTTGGTCGTTTAAGCAGTGGAGAAAAAATTATGGTTAACCAATTGATCAAAAATATGGTGAAGCCTGGTCAAATTTTGTTGACAAACAAAGATCAAGATCAAACAAATATCAACACCATCAAAACCATATACAATGAACAAAAAGGGCTAAGAACAGAAATAAAACATCTGATGAAGTTGATAGAACGCGACAAATATGTTTATTAGTATAGACGGCTGGACAATGAAGATGTTGTCAAAGATATATTATAGGCACATCCAAATTCCATCAAAGTCTTGAATTCATTTTCAACAATTTTGATTTGTGATACAACTTACAAGACAAACAAGTATCGTTTTTAGTTGTTGGAAATTATTGGTATCACTTCAACAAATATGACTTTTGTTGTTGCCTTTGTTTATTTAAGTTCTAAGAGAACAAATAATTTTGAATGGGCTTTAAGTAAGGTGAAAGGATTGTTTGTGAAGGATGATGTGTTGCCTCATGTTATTGTCAGTGATAGGGATCTTGCTTTCATGAATGCATTAGAGACTGTGTTTCCTTCTTAATGCCAGTGCAAAATGCAAAACCTTCGTGGATAAGGCTAAAGAGTGATAAAATATCATGAATGCTTGGGAACTACTGTTACAGTCTTCAGATGAATGCTTGAAAAATATTTATTGTTCCAAAATACATGTTTGATACTGTAGATGCAAAGATATTTTGATGTTTTGATGATGCCAAAGGATCACGTGCTTCTCAAGTTTTATTCAAGACAAGAATCCAAAAAAATTCAAGATATATGATCAAGATAATCTCTAGAGTCTTAGGAAGGAAATTCCAAAGTGAAACAGAAAGAGTTTTGGCCAAAGAATTTAAGTTAAAATGTTTTAACAAGAGATTTGAATTATTTTGTGATATGCATGACATTGAACATAACTTTTTTGCACCTAGAACCCCTCAACAAAATGGAGTTGTTGAAAGGAAAAATAAGTCTTTGGAAGAAATTGCTAGAACCTTATTAAATGATACTCCTCTTCCAAAATATTTTTGGGCTGAAGCCGTTAATACTGCATGCTATATCATGAATAGGGCTTTAATAAGACCAAATTTAAAGAAAACTCCATATGAATTGTTCAATGGTAGGAAACCAAACATCTCGCATCTTCATGTTTTTGGTTACAAGTGTTTTGTATTAAACAATGGAAAAGAAAACTTAGGAAAGTTTGATGCTAAGTCAGATGAAGGAATTTTCCTTGGTAATTCTTTTCACAGTAAAGCTTATAGAATATATAATAAGAGAACAATGACAATTGAAGAATCTATTCATGTTTCCTTTGATGAGTCTAATGTTATTTCTCTAAGAAAGGATATTTTAGATGATATTGCAGAATCTTTAGAACAAATGCATATTCATGGACAAGATTCTAAAGAAAATGGAGAAGGAAGCAATGAAGATCCTCCAGTAGAAGTCAAAGCAAATAATGATCTTCCAAGAGAGTGGAAAGCTTCAAGAGATCATCCCCTTGATAGCATTATTGGTGATATTTCAAAAGGGATAACAACTAGACATTCTCTTAAAGATTTATGCAATAATATGGCTTCGTGTCTATGATTGAACCTAAAAATTTAAATGAAGCCATAATAGATGATCATTGGATAGTTGCTATGCAAGAAGAACTAAATCAGTTTGAGAGAAACAATGTGTGGGAACTAGTAGAGAAACCTGAAAACTACCCCATCATAGGAACAAAATGGGTTTTTAGGAATAAGTTAGATGAACATGGCATAATCATTAGGAATAAGGCTAGGTTAGTTGCAAAAGGGTATAATCAAGAAGAGGGAATAGATTATGAAGAAACATATGCTCCTGTTGCAAAATTAGAAGCCATTAGAATGCTTTTAGCTTATGCATCCATAATGAATTTTAAGCTTTATCAAATGGATGTTAAAAGTGCTTTTCTAAATGGCTTAATTCAAGAAGAAGTATATGTTGAACAACCCCCAGGTTTTGAAATGTCATATAAGCAAAGTCATGTTTATAGATTGAAAAAGGCTTTATATGGTTTGAAACAAGCCCCTAGGGCATGGTATGAACGTCTAAGCAAATTCCTTTTAGAAAACGATTTTTCTAGAGGAAAAGCGGATACCACACTATTCATAAAGAGAAATCATGATGATATTTTGTTGGTTCAAATATATGTTGATGACATAATCTTTGGATCCAATAATGATTCACTGTGCAAGGAGTTCTCTCTTGATATGCAAAACGAATTTGAGATGTCGATGATGGGAGAACTAAATTACTTTCTGGGATTACAAATCAAGCAAACTAAAGTAGGTATATTCGTCAATCAAGCAAAATACTGCAAAGAATTGATCAAAAGATTTGGGATGGAAAGTGCAAAGCACATGGCTACACCTATGAGCACTGGCTGTTACTTAGATAAAGATGAATCTGGTCAGTCTATAAACATGAAACAATATCGAGGTATGATCGAATCTCTTCTCTATTTATCTGCTAGTAGACTGGATATCATGTTTAGTGTATGCATGTGTGCTAGGTTCCAATCCAATCCCAAACAATCACATTTGAGTGCAGTAAAAAGGATCATAAGATACTTATTAGGAACGATCAATTTAGGTTTATGGTATCCTAAGAACTCAACGTGTAACTTAATAGGATACTCTGATTCTGATTTTTCTAGATCCAAAACTGATAGAAAGAGCACAAGTGGGACTTGCCAATTCATTGGATCTACTCTTGTCTCATGGCATAGCAAGAAGAAAAACAGTGTTGCTTTATTCACTGCTGAAGTGGAATATATTTTTGCCGGCAGTTGTTGTGCACAAATTTTATGGATGAAGCAACAACTCTCTGACTATGGAATCTTTCTTGACCATATACTCATTAGGTGTGATAATACAAGTGCAATCAATCTTTCCAAAAATCCAGTTCAACATTCGAGAACCAAACATATAGAAATTAGGCACCATTTTCTAAGAGATCATGTTCTGAAGGGAGATTGTATGCTAGAATTTGTTGATACAAAGAATTAGCTTGCTGATATTTTTACAAAACCTCTCCCCAAGGAAACATTATTTTCCATTAGAAGAGAATTAGGCCTCTTAGATGTTAGTGATTTGGATAAATAAGGATTGATTAGTTGATTGAAACATTTATGTTTAATGATTGATTGATTGTGTTTTTGATTAAGTATGTTATTATGCTTAATTTTGCTTGACTACTATTAAATTCTTGTTAGTATGATTGATTGATAGAGTTTGATGATGATTTTAGACATAGACTTAGGAATTTTTTAAGAGAAAAGGCTCATATAGTGTTCTGGTAATCGATTACGAACCTGTGTAATTGATTACAGTAGAACATTAGCCTTGTAATCGATTACAATATCCTGTAATCGATTACCAGTGGTCCTATCTATAAAAGCTAACGTGAACCAGCAGTGCAACGCAGCCACACCTCCCCTCGTCGCGCCTCTTCTTCCCTAAATTTCCAAACACCATCTCTCCCTCGTTTCTTCACCAAATCGACTCCCACAACTTCCAATCTTCTTCTTTTTCGATTCTCTATTTATTCCACCAATCAAAATTCTCAAAAACACATCAGAATGGTTGAATCGTCCAAGAAAAGAAAGGGATCTTCCTCCTCCACTGCGCCAACTAGAACACCATGTCTCGAAGCCACCGGAGCATCCCCAACACCAATTCCACCCTCCTTGTCATCCTCTACACTGTTTTCATCTTATGAACAGCGTATCTGATACTCTTCTCTCTTTTCCTCTCGTCCAATTCTTGATCCCAAATTCTTTGATGGGGAAACATTTGATTGTTATCAAGTGTTTCAAAACACTGGTCTGATTCCTTTTATGTCATTAAAATTACCATATTATCCTGAGTTAATACGAGTCTTTTACTCAAATTTGAAAATTCAGGATGAAACTTTGATTTCTGAGGTGCATGGTATCCCTACGATTATTGATGAGTATATTTTCTTTTCTCTCACACAACTACCCAGTCAGGGTGCACCTTTTGAGGGCACCATTGTTGACGATTGGAAGTTTGATTACTCCAGTCATGATGCCCGCCGCATGGTCTGCATTGACCAGGCGGATATGAATGGTATACTACTTGCCGGGTTATTGACATTTGATTGTCGCATCATGCACTATATCATTGTTAGAATTTTGATGCCTTGTTCTTCTAATCTAGCTCAAGCCTCTGAGGAGGACTTGATTCTGATGTGGGCTTTCTTGACCAGTCGTCAAATCGACTGGGCCCATTTTATTCATTACCGCATGCATAAGGCATTGTGGTCTATTGCACCTCTCCCTTACCCTCCGCTTGTGACTTTATTTCTTCAACATTTTGAAATTCCCTTGAATTTTGAGCCCTTTGTGCAAGTTAAATGTTCCTTTGCTATTGGTGTCAGTGCGGTAACCTCCTTCGGCTACCGTAAGGACATGGACGGGCAATGGTTGAAGAAGGATGCGCAACCTCCGCAAGATAAACACACTCCCTCTCGTTCGCCTAAGAGAGATGACTCATTTGCCCTCATGAATGAAGTTCTCTTAGAATTACGTGGTATTCGCACCTATGTTGGTGAGCGCTTTGATTCCTTGGATGGTCGTATCGATGCCATTGATGCTCATTTTGCTGGGATGGACACTCGCATCACGCAATTTGAAGATGACATGAGCTTCATCCGCCATTGCTTTGATCCTCTACAGATTCATAGATTCCAGTTATTTATGTTTTAGTTTCTGCTTTTTTCGTACTTATTTCCTGGCCTTGTATTTTGGCTTTCATTAAGACTTCTGACTTTGGTTGTTTTGCTTAGTTATTTATGTTTGGTTGGTTGAATGATAGTTGTTTTTAGAACATTATGTTTGACTGATTATGGTTGTGACTGAATTATGTTTGATTACGAATTGAGAATGGTAATGGCTATGTTAGTCTCCATGCACTTTAGCTTTTTGATGTTGCCAAAGGGAGAGAGAAACAGGGCTTAGAAGCTTAGAAATCAAGAGATCATAAATTCCAAAACATAGGGGGAGTATGGGATGAGTGAACGTTATATATTATATATATTTTATCTTGTATCTTGATTTCAAGAATTGTCATCATCAAAAGGGGGAGATTGTTGTATGTTGTTTGATACACAGTCTGGTAATTGAATATCTGTTAAAAAATATCTTTTTGAATTGATTTAGCCTTTGATAAAGGAGTGTTTGATACTAAAGATGTTGAGGCCAAACTAAAACAATCAAATTGAGATTCTTTAAACAAATTTACTAAGTTTTTATCTTAGATTTACTAGATCTTGTTTGCTTGACCTTGAATTAATCTTGAACCAATCTCTGTTTGCTTAACCTTGAATGGTTCTTGAAGAAATCTTGTTTGCTTATACTTTGGCATCATCAAAAACTTGTATACATACATTCACATTCTCCCCCTTTTTAATGATGACAACCATTATCAAGTAAATTCCTTTTGGCATCATCAAAACCTGCATGATTCACACAAGCTACGTGAGACTAATCCATAACAAGCATAAAGCATAGAAGTAAAACACTAACATTGAAGAACAATACGAATATATAACATTATTTCAAAAGAAATACATGAAAGCATAAGGTTCAGTTACAATCTAATCCCAACAAAGGAAGGTTTAACTATCTATCTCTATGAAACATCCAAAAGCAAGAAAGATGGAAGAACAATAGGAGGAGAAAGTCGGAGAGAAATAACTTTAGTAAAGGATCTATTTTTTACAGAATGAAGAACGTAAGTCAAAATGAGTGTGAAAATCTATTTATATAGTTCCAAAAATATGCACTTAAGTGAGGGTCTGCTTAAGCCAAAAATTGTTTGGCTGAAGTTGATTTTCCTCTACAACTTTCTTTTTCATCTTCTTTGAAAAGGAACTTCAATTTAGGTCTTCCAATCCCAACTTAAGCACAATTGAGTTGTAAGTTCTACTTCAAGCTTTCACTAAACCTTGCTCCAAAAAATCCAATTCAATATCCTACAAAATAATTCATCAATAAGCATATGCAATCTAGCAAAATGACAGTGGGTAAAATGCTTCCTGAAATGATTTTAAAATGTTTTTGAATACTTTTGAAAACATGTAATCAATTACACAAGTATTGTAATCGATTACCAGCAGTTGAAACTATTTATAACAACTATTAGAAATTTGAATTCATATTTTACACTATGTAATCTATTACACTTGGATGGTAATTGATTACCAACAGTTATTAAACATTTTGTAACAGGCAGAATTCAAATCTTAAAGCCTGTAATCGATTACACTAGTCTTGTAATCGATTACCTGAAGAGATTTTCAAAAATAATTTCCAAGAGTCACATCTGTTCGAATGGTTTTTAATGGCCATCAAAGGTCTATATATATGTGACTTGGAACACGAATTTGCTTAGAGTTTTTCTGAACAAAAAGTCTTATCCTCTCAAAAGCATAATTGTCTTATCCTCTAAAACATTCCTTGACCAAAACACTTGTAATTCAATAAGGAATTATTCGAGTGCTTCAATGTACAATCTATCTCTTTCAAGAGAGATTTCTTCTTCTATTCTTCATACTTCTGAAAAGGGATTAAGAGACCGAGGGTCTCTTGTTGTAAAGAAATCTGAACACAAAGGAAGGGTTGTCCTTGTGTGTTTCAAAAGTGGTAAAGGATTTGTAAGATAGTGGAACTCCCAAGAGGGTTGCTTGGGGACTGGACGTTGGCAACGGACTTTGTCGAACCAGTATAAAAACTGTGTTTGCACTTTCTCTTCCCTAAACTCTTTTATTTATTGTTACTTTACATTTACATTCAGATTGTTTAATTTGAATCATCATTTAGAAATTCATCTTTAAGGGAAATTGGAACTTGCATTAAAATCAAAGTAGAATTTTAATTGCAGAAATAGTTTGTAATATCTTAATTCATCCCCCTTCTTAAGATATCTGAGGCCACTTGTCTAACAGATACCTTTCAAGGAGAAGTTTGTATAAGCATGGGTTGATCGAGTGATACATCTTAGAAACACAACAACAAATAGGTACATAAATTATTTGACATTGATTTTTTTAACGTTTCATTTTGTTAAATTAAAAGTAATTTTAAACATTTCATTTTGTTATATAATAGGGTTGAAGGCATACATGCGAGATTGAAGAGTTTGCTTAGTGATAGCATGGAAGATTTGTGTAGTTGTTGGGATGCAATGAATAACATGCTTGTCTTGCAGCGGATGATGATTAAGGCATCATTCTAGAAAAAACATAAATATGGTTGAACACATGTTTAATACCCTGGTATATAAGAATTTACACAACTTTGTATCAAGAGTAACACAAGACATCATTTTCCATGAGTTGCAACGGGTTGGCATCATAAGTACTAACAATTCTACTTGTGGCTACACACTTAGAGTTACTCATGGTCTGCCATGTGCTTGTGAACTTAAACAGCTTATCAATATATATGGTTCCATTCCTTTAAAGTTCATTCATGTACATTGAAAAATGTTATCCATTCATAGTTCAAAAGACATGGGTGACTCTTGGGGGACTTAACCCTAACACATAAGGTTTATGCATTGCTAAAGAGATTTTCACAATTAGACATGTGCAGTAAAATCACCTTAAAGAAAAAAGTCTATGAACTTGCATTTTTGGATACGACTTCAATGTGCCACCTCTAGAGAAAGTAAAAACAAAAGGTTCACCAAAGTCTATAAAATCTTCCAAATGTGAACCTTCAATGTGGGAGTGTGTTGATGAAATGAACATGATGGTTGGCAGTTCAAGAACTTCAAGTGTGGCTCACAAAGTTGGTCATCACAAGAAGAAGACAAAAATTGATCATTATATGGTTGAATTTCCCGATGAGATGCAACAATACATTCTGAACATCGTTGATGCGACTGATAATTATTGTGTAGAAAGTCATTTGAATCACATTTAACACATCAATGATCTATTTTCCTTGATTTTTGCTTACTTTAGCCTCAATTAGTTAGAATTTAGATTTTTTTTAATAGAACTTTAGGCCTGTATGTTTTTTTTAAAGTCTTTTCTTCTTGTTTTTACACATTTATCAGTTTTTTTTATCACCAAGAAAAGTTGTCATAGGGAAGATTGCTCAGCCAACTAGCTATGCTCGCCCAACAAGAGAGCTCACATAGAGAAGGCCATGTGGCAACTCAAGAGTGGAGAAGAAGGGCCAAGTCATTTATGGAGTTCGCTTAGCGAGTTGCACTCATTCAGCGAGCAAAGACCACTGACATGGAGAAATGGAATCCAAGTTTTTAATTGCCAAAGAATTCGCTAAGCAAGTGCAACTTTCCTGATGAGCAAAGTCCATTGATCTAAAGTTTTAAGTTTTAATTAGATTTCCCCTAGCAAGCCTTACTTGCCCAACGAGTATTGTGTTCTGTGAAGTAACAAGACAAAGGCCTTGGGCCCATAATAAAAGGAACATTCCTTTGGGATCAAGGAGAATCAACTTAGGGCACAGTGAAAAGCTAAAGCACAAAGCAATATAGGCTTCTTTCTTGTTCTTCACCATTTTTTTCTTTTTCCACTTTTGTATTTCTCCATTATTAAGGCTTCTCATAACAATGAGAGGCTAAATCACCCATTGTTGGAGCTTGCTGCAGTAAACACTTTGATGTAATTATCTTTACTATCTATTCAATGTTATTGATTACTTTCTTTTATTATTGTCTTGTTTTGGTTTGGTAACCATATGTATGTTTAATAGTGTGAAAGTCATTGGGAAATGCTATCACTACTAAGAATTGAAAGTAGCTTTTATTGAACTAATGTCTAGGGATGGAATGATATTTATTAGCTCTATGTTTTAATCCTTATTTTGATCCAAGACACTTGGATTAACTTGCTAAGGGATTAAAAGTTAAGCTAAGCAATTTAGAATTTAGGCCTTTCTATTATAGGAGTCTTGATTAGGGTATTTTTCTTGATTAAGGTAGCACTTGAATGAGCATTGAATGGTGAAAGATTATTAATATTGCTTCAAGAGTTGTTTAGTAAAGCCAAGCACCCAACAACTTCACACATTTTGCACTACCCATGTTTTTGCCTTCTAAGTGTTTGTGTTTTTGCTTTTGTAGTTGTGCCCTATTCGACTTGTTATTGAATGCTTGTTGTTGTTATGATAATTTTAGTTTATGCACTTTATTTTAAAAAACCAATCAATCATTTATTTCCACTGCTTAGAATTTGGTTATACAAAGCTATTTTGCACAAACGAAGTTCCTGTGGACATGACACTTGGTTTTACAGTGTATTTACTACTTGCATGATTTGGTTCACTTGCCAAACATATTAATAGTCACACCTAATGGAAATTGTGATTACATGATAATTGCAGCTTTGCTAGGCTAGGGTGAGGAGTCTTGGTCTCTCGTTCACCAAGATTTGATTTGGGAACTTCAAACATGACACTCTCTCTAATGTCAATTATTTGGCTCAGAAGAAAAACTGTTGGAATTAATAACATCTTTGTATGTTGAATGTGGCCCAATAACCGAAGTAGAGTGGATGATGATTTCTGATATAGGTTATGTCATTGCTAGTCGATATAATGTTGTATTGGTCCACTTATCTAGGTTGCAAAGTTAGACTTTATTTTCACTGAAGATTCTTGTGCCAACTTTGTCCCATCTCATTTTAATTGTAATTGTCATTGGAAATCACTTTGTGCAAATATATATTATCCACTAAAGATACCATTTAGTTTTGTAAGCTAATATTGATTTATTTTCTAACTTTATTTTTTGTATGATAATGTAGCTTTTTAAAAGGATAATTGTCCCTTGCCTCTTGTTGTACCACAATGGAGAAGATAATACACACCTGAAGCATGTTCTTTGCAAAATCCTTACATGAAACACACTCAAGCTTTCTACTCAATACAATTTCAATCAACTAGAGGATCTCAATATGTAGTATACCTTTTTAAGGATTGAAATAATTTTAAATGTTCAATGTGTATCCAACTAGTTTTATGGATGTGTATCTCAATATGTAGTAGACATTTCTATAAAATTTGATTTGATACATAAGTTATTTTTATTTGTCAAACCTATCTTTCAAACTCTTGAAAAAATGTACAACGGAAGTATGATTCAATTGCATGGTGTATAACGGAATCATACTTTCATTGTACATTTTTTATTCCTGACAAGTAATGCATAACAGAAGTATGATTCTGCTGTACAATGTACAACAAAATCATACTTTCATTGTATATGTTGTATTTAGCTCCCCTTGCATAACAAAATCATACTTACGTTGTACATTGCACAATGAAATCGTGATTCCGTTGTGCATCTTTTCCATAAACCAAGATGCACAATGAAATCACGATTTCATTGCACTAGTGGGGGGTGTGAAAAAAAATACAATGGAACCATAATTCTATTGTAAAACATTTTTCGCACCCCTCTAGTACAGCAGAATCATGATTCCATTATGCATTGTGGGTAAGGGTAAGTTTGGAATTTTTGAATAATGGTACATGCCAATAGCAATATGGTTAAGGCCAATAGCAACCCCTTCACTTTGAACAATAATTAGTGAGCCTTGAACATTTTTTTTATAGAGTCTTAAACAACATTAAAATGGCCTTTGCTTCCTGCACCCAAAATTTTACTTCTTACACCTAAAAGAAATCCAAATGGACCAAAGTACCCTTTGTTTCTTTTCTTTTCTTTTTTAGATCTAGTTATACTTTTGGATTAGACAATCCAAAATAAAATAAAAAAACTTAGAACTTCTATAGTGCTAATTCCAAAATTATGCATACATATGCATAGTTTTGGATTGTTCGTTCGAAATTATACATAAATAACTTTAGAATAAGTAATCAATTTAGTTATCAATGACAACAACGATGGACATAGAGTCATCGATCTCCATCTTCTTCCACATAGAATTAATAAATTTTGAAATATTTTTTCTAAGACTTTCATAGCAACTTTGCCTTGCCTTTTAAAATCCTAGCCACTGATTATTAAACTGATAAATCGAACAATTGAAATATCTTTTGTGGGTGATTTGTGACACCCTCTACTCCGACATACATATAAATAAATAAATAAAATATAGATAAACAAATTCAAGTGGGTAAAAGGTTCACATTTACTTCACTATTACCAAATAAAACTTATTAAAAACATATTCGGCTCAGAACAAAGCCGTCAAAGTTTACAAAATAAATTTTGTTAAATCAATGAGGTAAAATAAAATAAAATAACATTATACAATTAAAATAAAACCCATCCTCAATGTCACATCCTATCAGAGCATTGTATCACAGTGTCCTCTAGCACGAGGTTCTTTAAAGTCATTCACCTAGTCATCTGTTCCTACGAACACAATGTTCGAGATCATCACAGGATCCAAACATAAATAACATACAGGGAGTGAGTTATCACATTTCTAAAAAAATACAAATAAAAAAAGACATGATCAAAATAAATTATAGAAGTATTTATAACATAGCTCAACTTAATACAATCCACGTCACTTCACCACTTTATCATTTAAAATTCATTTTTCAACCATCAATCACTTTACACATGAATCACACACTCGGATCAAAATGTAATAACACTCATCAATTTCATAATAAATAATTAACATACGTTATTTAATAATTATACTAAGACTTAAGCCTATATGTAATGTGATACCAAGTTAGTGAAAAACCACACCGAGGCGCTTAGGAATACATAACAAGACACACCACACAATGGGTATGTTAGGTCACTCTCACTAAGTAAAATCATACGGTGACCAATCAAGGTCACTCTGTTTTGCGAGAATGCTCCAACTATATGGGATCAACATAGGCTTAAAGCAACACTCAAACCGAGTGTCTTTACCCCCAAGGCCTAGACTCCAAAGAATCCGTTAGGGTCTCACCTTCCTGATTCAAGTTCAACCCCTAAAACATTTTTTGCACGCAGACACTGCTCGTGAACTATACAATACCCACGACCTCACACTCATGTTTCAAACATGTTTAACACATTACGCTATAATTTAACACTTTAGGTTCCTAAATAGGAATCCTACATCTTTCCTTTAACACTACGCATAAACATTTTTCTCAAGATAAACATCGGTCAGGTTATTGTATAATTCACAACTCACAAGAATGTGGAGAAGAGTAGCTAACCTCGAAGGTGGCACTGCTAATTTCATTGAAACTGAACAATTTCTTGAAAATGAAGAATTCAAGTTCTCATTTTTGCAGGTATTATTATACATTATTTTGTATCAACTCCCAGTAATTCCTTTCTGTAGTTTTTCTACACAGTTGGTTGTGTTTTCCACTTGCATTTTGTCCATGTTTCTAAGAATTGGCACTACAGTCAAACATGCTGAAGGACTTTGAATGTTGTAGTTTCTTGAGCTATATATATATATATATATATATATATATATATATAGAGAGAGAGAGAGAGAGAGAGAGAGAGAGAGGTTAATGAGAATTTGGTATCTTAGTACCATGGAACATCTTTTATATGCAAATATCAATGTTTTTGTCTCCCAATTTTTTATTTGTACTCCAATTGATTGTTTCACAGGCTTGAGGTCCAATTCCTCTTTTGTGGGAGCAGATTGTTGATTTAACTTACAAACCGAACCTTAGTGTTATTAGTCATGAGGAAATAGTATACTTCTATTCTCAATTCTTCCAGCATTTTAATGGTTTTATCATGAAATTTACATTAATACATGTTCTTTTTTTTTTCCCCATCCACTGCTACTCCAGCCCAAGATTGTGGAGCATCATTTCCATGATCTCATGCAAAGATATGGAGAGATAGTAGCAATTGATCTTGATAAAGTATGGTTTCTTTCTGCTCTCTTTCTACTTTAAGCAACGAATTTGTCACAATTTATTTTTCAGATTTACTGCGAGTCCAAAGATACTTAGCATCTTCTTGATGCTTTGGAGGCAAGGATATTCATGATTGAGTAAAAATGTGTTTGGTTTTAAATTTGGCCTTGAACAACTTGATGTGTTTGGGACTTTTGCATATAATCATATTTGAAGATTTTTTCTTTTCCAGTATCCCTTTTCTCATCCCCAAAATTTTACGTAGGGAAATTGAGGCTATGGTTTGGTTGAGTTTGGTTAACATGTCCTTTAGGATGCAATAATTGCCAGTCTCCACTGCTAAGTTCCCTTTTAAGTGCTTCTTAGTGGTTATTACTTTGTGTTTATTATTTTAAGCAATTTCTTGTTAATTTTACTCTTTGTAGCATGGTGAAGAAGGTCAATTAAGTGCAGCATATGCTGCTGAAATGCAAAATCAGCAACATGTGAGGTGATAATTTATTTAAACATTTTTTCTTTGCAAACTTATTTTACATCCATGAACTATTAAGTTTTCTTTGGCTGCATTATAGCTTAAGCAGTTTCATTGTGCTTGATATGAATATGATTATTGTGTGTACAACGGATTATGGTAGATATGTGCCTTTTGATTTTCATCACCACTATGGGAGCTCAAACTTTGATAATATGAAAATCCTCTATGATCAAATCTCAGAGGATTTTGAAAAACAGAGGTAATGGAAAAATAATTGTATTGTATACAAATTCAACGGCTAGTTGCCACAATCTAGGTATACTGGCAAATCTATAATTCAGATTTTTAATTATTGCTATTTCAGCTGAGCAGATACTTCTTGATAGATAGACAAGGAAATATACTAGAGGAGCAGAGAGGACTTGTCAGATTAAACTACATTGATTCCCTTGATCGAACAAATGTTACTCAGGTTTGTTAATAAGGGATTAATTGAATGCTTGGACTTGCTCTTTTCTTAATCCTTGTCTGATTGTCCTCCTGTTTGGAAATGTGTAATGTGTCCAGTTACATGACTATCTTTATGTTGTTTGTAGCGTTATCTGGCCCAGAAGTCATTAAATATTCAGTTGCAGAGGATTGAAGTGCTGACTTCCTCTGAGTGCATTTCTATGTTTGCATAGGAATATGGAAAATTTAGAATATGTATAGAATTTCTAGATAAGTTCTTCCATTCTTTGTGAATTATTGCCCTGCTTATTTGAGCTCTATTTATTTTATTTAGTGTGGGCAGAACAAGGTGATGAGATAAGTCTCGAGTATGCTAGGACTCATGCACTCAAAGGGGACTTAGTTAGGTATGGAATTTTTGGTTCTTAAAAGTCCTATGTTGCCATGTTTCCCTTCTGTGATAATGGTTTTTGGAAATTTGGTGTAGATATGGGAAACAAACAATAACTAGAATGATTAAAGATGGGGTGAGTGCACTTTCCCGATATTACTTGAATAACTTTCAGGATGGGATTCGACAGGCAAGTTCATTTATGTGCATAATTCTTACCACTCGTTTAAATAAAGGAAACTCAATCTCAAAGTATTTAATAAGTTTCATGACTTTTTCAGGATGCCCTAGATTTGCAGGATGTTACATTATGCATTCTTGGGTGTATTTAACTACAGGAAGAATGCACATTACGAAATTCTTAAGAAGCCATTTCAGCATATGTAAATTTAAATTGCGGGCATAGATAATTACATTACACCAAAACTTTTTAAATGGCCTATAAGACAAATTATCATTGGTATTGACATGTTTTGTTGAAAACTGTAAACACGCAGTACCTACCTGTGGCATCAGCTTTGATAATTGGAGGTTTGACAGCAACAACCTTCACTCTTCAGCAGGGTATATAATTTTTTTTCTTCTATCTGAGCAAAGGGTCCTTGATGCTTTTCTTTCCTCATTTTTTCTTATTTTCTTGTTTATTTTATAGCAAGCCAAAATACGCAACATTATGTGTCTACAGTACTTTGTGTTGTAATAAGTGTTGGTGTCATGGCAATTGTCAAAGCTAATGGAAGACATTTATCCTCAAGACCTCGTTTGTGTGGTCTCTTGTGATACAATTCCAGAGATTGTAAATATAATGCTTATGTTGTTCAATATTTTGTTTTCTGATAGGTAGTTGTTATCTATGAACTTGATATGAGTTGGTACATGCATGGCCACTCACCTCAGTCACTTGTCTATTGAATTGTCTATCTGTTGGTTAAAATCAACAAGAATAATATATTTTGACACCCAAACCCTATTATACACCTTTAGAAAGAGTGATAAAAAAAGAAATAAATATAGGTATTATAAGTGATATGCTTTGGTAGGATGAGAAACTGAGAGAAATGTTGGTTGTTGAATAGGTGTTTAAAAAAACTGGGTGTCAAAATATCGTTGCTCAGATGAGATATGAATGAGTTTGGCAACATTACAAATAACCGTGCTTTTGTACTATACAAGTGTAAAATAATTCTTATTTTACTTTTAAATTTAATCTGAAATGACCATACTCAATATTTATTAATAACTGGAAGGGCATAAAAGAAAAATATTTTTCCACCTTGTGCTTATGAATTCATAACTGAGAAGTGCATGTTTAGATATTTGTTGAGAGAACTTGAAAGTATTTTTATTTTTGAAGTAACAATTTTTTCCTTTTTTTTAATTTTATGTTTGGAATTTGAAAATGTACATTAAAATTTCTAAAAGTACATTTTTAACTTTGATTCAAACATAGCTTAAGTAACTCACTAGGTGTCATTATGTAGCTAATATTCACCATCAATAGCCAACAGTTTGAAAGAACATTAAGCCAACAGAGAGGCACCAAAATGGATAAAAAAAACTAAAAACTCTTTTATATCTGAAACATCCAATGTCTCATGCTCACAGAATTTGTCTTTGCAGTTTTTGCATGCTACGATCTTGTCTTTTTATTAAACTATCTTTAAACATCTCTCCACATGTCAGTAATTGCCAAAATGTTTTAATCCTTTTCTTCTATTTTCCTTGCATTTGTGTTTCCATACTAGTTTGAATTTTGTATTTATCAATTGTACGTATTAAAACTTGAAAGTGTAGAAGCAAAGCTTCATGGTGAATCAAAGGTGATTCAAAGGTGTTTTGATGATAACAATGATGATAACAAAAGATGATGACAAAGGTGATGACAAAAAGCTCAAAGATCAATCAAAGAACAACTCAAGTGAATCAAGAACAATTCAAGAGTTCAAAATAGAATCAAGAAGAAGAAAGTTAAGAGTCAAGAATCAAGATTCAAGGTTCAAGATCTTAAGAATCAAGATCAAGATTCAAGAATCAAGAGAAGGCTTAATCAAGATAAGTATGAAAAGTTTTTCTCAAAAATTGAGTAGCACATGATTTTTCTCAAAACATTATTACCAAAGAGTTTTTACTCTCTGGTAATCGATTACCAAATTGGTGTAATCGATTACCAGTAGCAAAATTGTTTTGAAAAAGTTTTTAAACTCAATTTACAATGTTCCAATTAATTTTAAAAAGTTGTATTCGATTACAATGTTTTGGTAATCGATTACCAGTGCCTTTGAACGTTGAAATTCAAATTCAAAAGTGAAGAGTCACATCCTTTCACATAAAAGCTTTGTGTAATCGATTACACTAATTTGGTAATCGATTACCAGTGCTTGTTTCTGAATAAAATCAAAAGATGTAACTCTTCAAATAGTTTTTTACTTTTTCAAATTGGTTTTTAAGTTTTTCTAAAAGTCATAACACTTCTAATGGTTGTCTTGACCAGACATGAAGAGTCTATAAAAGCAAGGTATGTTTGAACAAATATTAAGTATGTTATTTTACTATATGGGTTTTATAGATAATCTATTTATGATTGTTGCTTCATGATTCTTGCTTCATGGTTTGGTTGTTAGTTTCTCAATGAATGTTTTACGGATGTTTAGTTATGTTTAATTATTTCAAATTTGTTACGCACTTTGGCTTTTTGTTGATGCCAAAGGGGGAGAGAAATGAGATTAAAATCAAGAACGCACATGAGCAATCAATTTAATTTTAAGATATGCACAAATTCAAAAACAAAGGAGGAGAATTTATGTGAGTGATCGACTAGGAAAAAGTGTGTGTGTGTTTCTTGATTTCAGAAGTTGTCATCATAAAAAAGGGGGAGATTGTAGAAGCAAAGCTTCATGGTGAATCAAAGGTGATTCAAAGGTGTTTTGATGATAACAATGATAATAACAAAAGATGATGACAAAGGTGATGACAAAAAGCTCAAAGATCAATCAAAGAACAACTCAAGTGAATCAAGAACAATTCAAGAGTTCAAAATAGAATCAAGAAGAAGAAAGTTAAGAGTCAAGAATCAAGATTCAAGGTTCAAGATCTCAAGAATCAAGATCAAGATTCAAGACTCAAGAGAAGGCTTAATCAAGATAAGTATGAAAAGTTTTTCTCAAAAATTGAGTAGCACATGATTTTTCTTAAAACATGTTTACCAAAGAGTTTTTACTCTCTGGTAATCGATTACCAGATTGGTGCAATCGATTACCAGTAGCAAAATTGTTTTGAAAAAGTTTTCAAACTGAATTTAGAACGTTCCAATTAATTTTAAAAAGTTGTAATCAATTACAATGTTTTGGTAATCGATTACCAGTGCCTTTGAACATTGAAATTCAAATTCAAAAGTGAAGAGTCACATCCTTTCACATAAAAGCTTTGTGTAATCGATTACACTAATTTGGTAATCGATTACCAGTGATTGTTTCTGAATAAAATCAAAAGATGTAACTCTTCAAATAGTTTTTGACTTTTTCAAATTGGTTTTTAAGTTTTTCTAAAAGTCATAACTCTTCTAATGATTGTCTTGACCAGACATGAAGAGTCTATAAAAGCAAGGCTTTGTTTTGCATTTAAAAAATCTTATATACTTTTCCAATCAATCTCTTACAATCCTTTACAAGCCTTGAATCTCTTTGAACTTCTTCTTCTTCTTTGTACCAAAAGCTTTATGAAGTTTTCTGGTTTTCCAAACCTTGAAAACATGTGCTATTCATCTTTTCATTCTCTTCTCCCTTTGCCAAAAAGAATTCGCCAAGGACTAACCGCCTGAATTCCTTTTGTGTCTCTCTTCTCCCTTTTCCAAAAGAACAAAGGACTGACCGCTTGAATTCTTTTGTGTCTCCCTTCTCCCTTGTCAAAGAATTCAAAACGACACAGTCTGAGAATTCTTTTGATTCTTCCCATTCCCTTATACAAAAGTGTTCAAAGGACTAACCGCCTGAGAATTCTTTTGTATCCCCATTCACAAAGTATCAAAGGTTTAACAGCCTGAGATCTTTGTCTTAACACATTGGAGGGTACATCCTTTGTGGTACAAGTAGAGGGTACATCTACTTGGATTTGACTGAGAACAACAGAGGGTACATCTCTTGTGCATCAGTTCTAGTGGAGGGTACATCCACTAGGGTTTCAAAGAGAACAAGGGAGGGTACATCTCTTGTGGATCTTTGCTTGTAAAAGGATTTTTACAAGGTTGAAAGAAATCTCAAGGACCGCAGGTCGCTTGGGGACTGAATGTAGGCACGGGTTGTTGTCGAACCAGTATAAAAACTCTTGTGTGTTTGTCTCCTTCTTCCCTACTCTTTTAATTTCCTTTGCACATTCAATTTCCGTTTTTACTTTCTATTAAGTTTCTCTTCTACTCCTTATTCTCTTAACAACATAAGTAAAAGCCTTAGAAGAGTAAATTTTTAATTAGTAAAGGTTTAGGAATAATTAATTCAATCCCCCCCCCCTTCTTAATTATTCTGAGGCCACTTGATCCAGTAGAAAAGATATCATTAATGTCATATAACTTCAAATTTTACCAGTCATGGTTTACATTATGCCTTGGCCAATGATTAGAATTGTTGTTGTTTACAAAGGCATAATGTAAACCATGACCCATAAAATTTGACATTATATGATATTAATGGTATTTGTCTAAGTTCGAATGTGTGTACAAAATTCAAGTCAATAAGAAGACACACAATGCATGAATAGAAAAATAAGAAAAGGATAAAAATATTTGACAATTATTAGCATATAGAGAGATGGTTAAAGACAACATCATAGCTTGCAAAAACTACAAAGGCACGTGCCATGAATAGAGTCATTGGATATTACTGAAAGAGTTTTAGGTTTATTCTCAATTTTGGTGTCTCTCCGTTGGCTTATGGTGTTTCTCTGTTGGCTTAATGTTCTTGGACAGAGTCTACGGTGTGAAAGCGAAACTACTTTTGCACCATACGTGAGTTACTTTTCTCGATTTTTAATTTGGTGAAGTTTAATCTCAGCCGCAGGTTTCGTTTTTTTAAAAAATAAATGGCCATGATTTGTTCACGGCTATCGGTTTTGGGCCACTATTATAAAATAGAAGCGAGATCGTAGAGACCTCACGTGCGTCTCATTAGGCTTTGGCACCGAGTTGTTGTCTTCCATACGTCACATACGCATAAGTCAACATGGAAAGCTCATAAGAGTCTGACTGTTCCTTCATACTCACATTAGACTGACTCCAAAAATAATAAAGCATTACAAAAATAATGGGAGTAAATATTGTATAATTTAAGGGATACAAACAATCATGGACGAAAAAAATGGACCAAAAATAATTAATTGACTCAAATAAAGCAATTTTAATGTACAGGGAAATTGTAAATACTTACCCATAACATCAATAGAAAATTAAAATTAACAAAAAATAACAGCCCAAAAATAATCACAAAATACCAACAGCGAAATAAAAAAAAATTGTTTTGGGCTAACCTTTTGTATAACTTCACTCAGTTGTCGGGACCTTCCAGCTAAATAAACCAAAGAATTCTTCAATTTTCATGTTCGGAAAATTTGATTGGATGTACCGCTCAACATCGGGCTTGCTTTGGAAGCACCATGAATAGCAACAAGAGGTATGAAGAGATGTCGAAAGATAAAGGTATCTATCATGAAAATATCCAGCCTTGTTTGCCCTTCTGCCCACTTTCCAGCCCCATACATCACTAGCATTAGACCACTCTTCAAAAGCATATGGCAAACCTTCACCAGTAGAAAAGGGTGACACCGGTTGAATTTTGAACTTTTGCTTTTCAACCTTACAACTAAAATAAAACAAAAAAATTGTCAACTGCTACAGACTATTCAAGGTAGACAAACAATTTGGTAGGAACCATACAAATAATTTAAACAGCAAAAGCCTGGGACCCAAAAAAATTATCAGAATAGTCTTCGTCTTTGCAACGAAAAACAGAAAAAAAATTTGGCCTAAAATAACAACACACGACTTCTATCATCTTACAATAAACCATGCATATAACATTTCATCAACCCTAATTCAAACAATTCCTTTTTTCATAATACAATAACACATGTATTGCAACACAAATCTTTTTAAAAACTACACCATTGAAAACAATTTTTTTCAACAAAACATCACCATGCAACAAAATTAATACTATAAACCTTCTCTTTTAACAGAAATAAAAATTATAACTTTAAAAGACCAGCCTTTGCAACCACCATGGGACACCAAAAAAAGGATTCAAGAGGGGGAAAAGGCCAGAACTACACCTGGACAGAGTGTCATCAACTGTTCCACCCATCGATCCGTGTGACGCCCTCTACCCCACACACATATGTACTAATAATAAAAAGAATAAGAAATCAGAATTAATTAAAAGTTTTTAAAAGACATTTATATAAAATCATTTAAAAAGGGTAAAAGGCTCACATTCACTTCACTATTATCAAATAAAACTTGTCAGAAACATTTTTTTCTCAAAACATCATGTAATTAAACAAAATTCATGCCCCAGTGTCACATCCTATTACAACATTATGTCCCGACGTCCTTCAGCACAAGGTTTCTTAAATCAATTCACCTAGTCATCTGTTCCCACGAATACAAAGTTCGAGATCATTGCATGATCCAAATACAAACAACACACGGGGAGCGAGTTATCACATTTCTAACCAATAGAGATAAA
The DNA here is from genome assembly GCF_004193775.1 of Glycine soja. Classification (NCBI taxonomy): domain Eukaryota; kingdom Viridiplantae; phylum Streptophyta; class Magnoliopsida; order Fabales; family Fabaceae; genus Glycine; species Glycine soja. The sequence continues at coordinate 48,081,797 of NC_041019.1, read as the reverse complement.
TAAGACAACATGTAGATATACATATCATATAAATGAAATACAACTTACTTTAACATAGCTCACGTCATTCCTCCACTTTGTCGCATAACATCACATCACATCACAACACATGTCTCATTCATTTTCACATCATTCACATACTCAATGATTAAAACACAATATTACTAAATCAATCAATATCGATCAATACACAAGCGTTATGCAATAGATACACTAAGACTCAATCCTATATGCAATGTGGTACCATGTCAGTGAAAAACCTCATCGGACACCTAAGAGTACATGACAAGACGAACCACACACTAGTAAGTTAGGTCATTCTCACTAGGTAAAATCATAGGGAGACCGATTAGGGTCACCCTGTTTTGCGAGAATGCTCCAACCATGTGGAATCGACACAGGTTTAAAGGAGCACTTAAATCAGGTGTATTTATCCCCAAGGCCTAGACTCCGAAGAGTCTATCAGGGTCTCTCCTTCTTGATTCAGGTCCAACTCAAAAAACATTTTAGCACACAAGCTCTACTATGAACTGTACAAAACACACGACTACTCGATTATTCTCAAAATAATTTATTTTGTCGCGCTTGTGATTAAACTTGTCGGGTCCCCATAGTGGTTCCTATCACAATACTCGTCGTGCATTAACGCGTCACCCTTAAAAGGTCTTATAGTCGTGTGATTGAACGATTCATAGCTCACAACTTAGTGCACACAACATCTCAATGCACATATATATTACAAGTCAATACATACTCAATTTATTACATACACTCGGTCTCAATCACAATGGTATAATCTCAATTTAACATTTTATCACACCTCATGAATCATATACACTTTACCTATGAACTATGCAATACACACAACTACTCAATTATTTTCAAAATCATTTTAACTCGTTACGCCTCAAAGTGATTCAACTCGTCAGGTTCTCACAGTGGATCCCATCACAATATTCATCGCGCAAAAACTTGTCACCCTTAAAGAGTCTTACAATTGTGTGATTGCACAGTTCATAGCTCACAACTCAATACATATAACATCTCAATACACATGTATCTCACCATTCATCACAAGTTCAATTTATCACTTACAATTTGAATCACCATTTCATAATCTCAATATAACAATTTATATAAAATGTTTCTCACAACATGGGGAGTAAAACCCCTCAAACAATTCCATACAATCATATTAAAATCAATGAATCAAAATCATAGGTCAAAAACACGAAAACACCAAGAGCACTCAAGTTTATCAACCAATTCACATCAGAACATCAATTGGTCCATCAAACACAACAATATTGTATTTATAATCGTAAAGGAAAATTATAATTTAATAAACATCTCAAAATAAACCTCAATTTAATCCTCTAAAGATCCCTACACATGTTAACTCTAACCCCAATTGCGATAAACTTATCCCTTACCTCTAATTGGGCTCACGGTGTGTATTCTAGCAGCAATAGCGGCATCTCTGATGGTTTCCTTAGATTTCTCAAGTTTTTCCTCTGATTGCTCTGCTAGGATTTCCAAGCGTTAGAGAGAAGGAGGAGAGATTGAAGCCTTCACTCCACTGTCTGCGTGCGATGAGTATTTCTCCCTCCACATACATAAATTTTAAAATCCCAACAGTAAGATGTGCAAAAATGAATTTCAAACCTGGTGTCCAAATTTGATGATGATCCAACGGTTCACGAGTCCAGGATTATAGTTTTACTAAGACAGGTTTGAGTGTATGCAGAAAAAGAGAAAGCTCAGTGCGAGACACATTTCTTTCACCATACACATTATCTTGAAAATCTCAATGGTGGGTGTGTTCAGAAATAAGTTCCAAACCTAGTCTTAAACTTTCACAACAATCCAACGGATAACGAGTCTAAGATTATCTTTTTACTGAGATAGATTTTTGAAGAAAGAGAAAGTGTAGAGATGGATCATCATAATGAAAATTGACCTAATATGTCTCTATTTATAGATAGGGTGTTCTCAACTTATTATTTATTCTATTTATTTATTTTATAAAAAAAGAACTATATTTTATTTCTTATCAAATGAATTAATAAAATATCTTTTTTTAAAAAAAATTCTTTCAAACTATTATTTTAATTAATAAATTTATTTCTTCTTATTTATTTAATTATAAAAACCTCACCATTTTTTTAACACTATTTTTAAATAAAAATTATTTTTAATTTATTTTACGAAAAATAAGATATTACACTCCTTTATATTCTAGAGGAAACAAACAAGTAAATGTTACCACACACTTAGGGTACCTACTTTAAAGATGAAAAAACCAACACACTTACAGTACCGAGATAAACAAAGCAATCACTAACGCACTTAGGATCCAAGGTTAACGAACAGAAGAGGTGGAAACAAAGAGGTCGGAAACGAAGAGTTCCCAAGATTACCGAGGACAATAAATGGAAACGAAATACATTTAGGCGCACGTGAGGTGGAAGACAAGAAGTCAATGCCAAATGCCGATTAAACGCATTAGTGGTCTCGATTATGTCTTATGCGAACCCGAGGTCCAGAAGACAACAACTTTGTGCCAAAGCCCAATGAGACGCACGTGAGGTCTCCGTGGTCTCGCTTCTATTTTATAATAGTGGCCCGAAACCGGTAGCAAACCGGTAGCCGTGAACTAATCATGGCCATTTATTTTTTTAAAAATGAAACCTACGGCTGAGATTAAACTTCAGCAAATTAAAGACCAAGAAAAGTAACTCACGCACAGTGCGAATGTAGTTTTGCTTTCAAACCTTAGACCCCGTCTCTCAAACTATTTGCTATTCATGTTGAATACAACACCCAATGGAGAAGGAGCAACCTTATTGTGATTAAGCTCCAAACACAATTTTCTTTTAAGAAAGATATATGTGTGAAAGTTATAGACAAAATGGATCCAATCTTTTATTTCTTACTTGACATGTTGGAAACATGGCAACTATTTTCTGCACCTCCTTTTTTCACTATTCATTCTCTGATATTTTCTTTTCTCATTCCTGAATTATTTTGAAACAATGTAAAAATTTGGTTTCCAAAATTAAACTTATTTGCATTTTCTTAAAATTAAACTTCCGGAAGTCGATGTTATAGATTCCGGAAATAAACCTTAGAAGGTCTATTTGTAAATTTCAAAATTTAACATTCATAATTCTATTTGTTACACATTTTTGAATGAGATTTCCTAAAATTCTATTTGTCACACTTTCTGAAATTAAATTTCCATAGATCTATTCATATATGTTTCCACAACTATACAAATGAATTTCCAAATTTTTATTTCAAAATGTGTAGAAAATAAACTTTCATATATTTATTTCTAAAATATACAAAATAAACTTCTGCAAGTTTAATTCTGAAATAAACAAATAGAATTATAAAATTTAAATTTGGGAACGATAAAACTACACTCACCATTAAGGACATTACTAAAAGAAAAAAATTGGAGATGTAAATAGGGAAAAATTGCAAAAAGAAATCTCCTGGAACTTTACAGCACCAACTTCCCATGGTTTACTTGTTCTTGAAAATATTTATCCGCTAGACATCGTAGAGAAGTGAGAATTCTAATTTATTTAAATCTAAATAGCATAAATAATATGCATAGAAACACAATACTTTATAATCAAAATAAAGTCCAAAGAAAAGTATAGAACATACTTTCAGCAGGAAATCTCAGTTGATTAGATGGTCCTTATAATAAAGGGGTGTAGTGTTGGCAACATGCAGAGGTTTTTAGCTTTATAAAACTGTAGTAACAACAAACGCGCCCATTAATTATTTTCATGTGTCACCGCCAAGAAAATAAAATATCTAGTAATGTAACGTTATCTGACTACAAAGGTTTGAATAGAAGTCATGCATTATTAATATAATAAACCGTTATATATCAGACAATATAACTAGTATTATTGATGTGCATCAACGTATGTCTAAAGAAACTGATGTGCATCAACAAAATGCAGAACTCACATGCATGGCCACAACGGTTGGAATCATAATGATGCATAATTACATTTTAGGATATTACCCCTTTCACTATGCAAAGTACTAATTCTTTTTAGATAAAATTATATTTTTGGTCTCCTAATTTATCTCCAGTTTTAGATTTGGTCTCCCAGTAATTTAATTCACCAATTCGATCCTCCTATTTTGTAATATCGTGCAATGTTAGTTCTTCCCTAGACTATAATTGGACGTTGACCGTTAGCAAGTGATGTTGACTGTCACGTGTCACGTTTTTATTGCATGATGATTGTCACGTGTCATATTCTAATTAGATGTCAACTCCATGAAAAATGAGATGCATTGTTGTTTTCATTGATCAATCAGAACATGACACATGACAGACATTATCCAATAAGAACGTGACATATGACAGTCAACATCACTTGTTAACGGTCAACGTCCAATTGTGACCTAGGATCAACATTGCACGATTTTACAAAATAAGAAAACTCAATTTGTAAATTAAATTATTCGGGAACCAAATCCAAAACTAAAAATAAACTAGAGAATTCAAAATACAATTTTACCTTCTTTTTAATTTGATTTGTAAAAGTATAATATATATTGCCCTCTTAATAGTCTCAATTTGCATAGTTTCATAAAGTGAAAATTCTGACTTGCTTGCTTAGTGGTGTAGTAGCATAAGATTCTTTATTCACCTCACAGCCTGCCAGATCAAAAAATCTGTGTCACTTCTCTATCTTACTTGGCTTCATTTCTGAACTTCTCTGTCTTACTTGTCATGAAACCAATTGTGTAAACTAAGACAGCACCTTAAGGTAGCATGGCCCTTGCATGTGTCACCATGTCAATTGATTAATCCTCGCACCAAGTGTGAATCCAAAAACCCAAATCCCAAATACCAACACCCCCACACCATAATTGAGCACCTTCACATGAACAAACCAACCTTACAACTCATCAAAATCCTCAACCACAGTTCATCCCCTCTTCCCCATTATGTATTGCACCACATTTTTTTAGCATTAACACCTGCCTCCAAACCAAGCATGTGCCGACAAATTGCACCGAAACCAGTCCCAACGCCCACTATTTCTATCATCTCTCTGTTTCCTAACTGAACACCGCTCACTCTGTTTTGCTCCAAATGACTCTGTTTTTGCCATTAGGCTTCCCTTCTAAGCACCCTTGTCCCAACAATGCTTCCACCCTAAGAAAACCAACAACTTCCCATAACCAATTGAAAGAAATACATTTTCCCAATAACCCCTTTGAAGCACATGTTCTAAGCACTACCACAAACCATATTCTCCATCTCCCTTCCTCTGTCTCCCTCTTTCTCTTTCTCTGTCACTCACCCCTGAATACATAGATGACTGATGCAAATGCTGATTCGTTTGAGGCATTTCTCCAAGGGTGGAGGGTGCGCCAAAGAGGCTACCTTGATGAGCTTCTCTCAGCTCAGCAACACTATCACGAGCTGCAGGATGATGATGTGAAGCAATTGATCAACAGGGTCGTCTGCCACTATGGACAATACTTTGAAGAGAAATCAAAGATTGCCCACCAAAATGTTCTTCTTGTTTTCTCACCACCATGGTTCAGTTCATTGGAAAGAACCTTTCTTTGGGTTGGGGGGTTCAAACCTGGAGTGGCCTTTCAGGTTGTGAACGCAGCTTTGGAGGTTTTGTCAGAAGAGCAAAAGGAGAGGCTGAGTTTGCTCAACCAAGAGACCAAGGTGAAGGAGAGAGCCCTCAATGATGAGTTGGCCAAGCTTCATGAGAGTGTGGCAGCTCCACCGCTGGTGGACATGGCCAGGAGCCATGGTAGGGTGTGTTTCAGTAGGTCCTTCATGGCAGAGGGGGGTTCTTCCGTTCCAAGCACTTTCAGAGAGACATTGGAGAATCTGGTGGCAAATGCAGATGCTTTGAGGACAAACACATCTTTGAAGATTTTCCAGATACTGAGACCTTCTCAGCTTGTTTCATTCTTGGTTGCTGTGGCTGAGCTTCAGATCAGGATTGGGTCTTGGGGTTTGGACAAGGATGCCCTGAATGGAGGCCAAGGGTGAAAGTCAATCAACGGGAATTTGAAGGCTTTTTTATGTAAGTTGCTTTCAGTTTTTGTCTTTTTTGGGAACTGGTTTGAGTTGGAGGATGGATACATAGGCATTTAGCCTTTTAGCATCTTGATGATGGATGGTGTGCATTGGGCAGTGAGCATGTTCACTGCCTGTAATGTTGTTTCTCTCTACCTGGTTTGGTGGGCATTGAACAATGATGAACAAAACAAGGCCATGCAATGCATACTTTTATCTAGAGGCTAAAAGCACCAATATATTTCTACCTCTTGAGATAGAGGCAAGTACTCCAGGTTCTCTCTACTCAAGCAGCTACCCCAGATTTCAATTGGTTGCTATATTTACCATAGTAAGTAGGTAGTAGATACCTAAGGATTATTTATTTTTCTTTTTTTTTTTTGTGATATTAAGACATGTTTTCTAATTTCTAGTGAAGAACTTGGATGGATGTATAGGATGTGGTACCTTGAAAATTACTTTTCAACGTCCCACTCACTTTGACATTGCATCAAAGTAAGTTTCTCCCTAAGGGGTCTTTTTGGTCCTTTCCTCAACACAATGCCTAATGCTAAAGCAGCAGTTTCAAAGTTCAAACATTCAGCATCTACAAGTTATCAGAAGTGAAAGAGTGGATATGGAGTGGAAGAATATCCCAAGATCATTAATTTTCATTTCCCTTCTTTGTTATTCACACATTTGTATGATTATTTAATGCTAATGAATTGTTATTTAATTCATTATTATAAATAAATACATAAACCAATGAAGTCTATTAGTCCATAGAGGAACACATTCTTACACTTTCACAGTCTACTTTTTTGAGCAACCGGCTTAAAGCTGGCAAAACCAGTAATTTCCCTGCCTGTAACCAAGGTGTTTATGTCATACGTGCCTTCAAATGTATAGATAGGTTCTATATCACAGAATGCCTGCAAAATTAGAGAAGAAAAGCAGAAAACATCTGAGGAAACAAAATGACCTGAACTAGGCTTTATTAATATCTCAGTCCCAACAAAAAAAAAGTGCCAGTAGGATGTCTAGTAGAAATTGCATTTTGCAAGCTCATATTTAACTTTAATTATAGACTACTAATTGACTACTAAAGCCTTCACTAACAAATCAAGTAAAACAAGGACCAGTGGAGACTTCTTTATGGTGTGACGAGGGACTTGAATACTTTGTATAATAAAGTTATGACTTATAATATAGTGAGTTAGTTTGCATGTAGTCATGATATATTGAGGACTAGGTAGGCCACTTGCATGACCATGAGCTATGATTTAAGCCTTGGTATTTGTATCATACCAAAACATATATCAAGGAAAGACCATCATCGTGTATAATTGGCCTTCCATTTCCATCTCCATCCAAAAACCCCAATTATTGTAATAGAGTTCATTATAAGCTGGGTCTATTACATATTTCCTTCGAATTAAGAGAACCATATATCATTATTAGCATTCACTCGTTCTATAAGTATTTATTAAAATAAAAAGGTAAAAAACTGATTTTCTTATAAGCTAAAATTAATGCATGCATATCAGTTTTTAAAGAAGTTAAATGAAAGAAATTCTATAAAAACTAACTGCACTAAAAGAAGTTCAATTCGTTTTTTTTCTCTTTTAAATATTTAAAGAACCTATGGCAAATTCATTCTTTGGCCTCAATTATTTTTTGTGATGGATTTAGAAATTTAAAAATATTTTAATGTGCTAAAAATCCATTCTAAAATTACCCCATTTGAATCTAGATCCAATAGAAGGTTCAACAAAATAAATTTCAAAAATGAAATTAGGCATGAGAACCTTTGCCACTAGAAAATCAGCCAAAATTCCATTGCCACCAAGCAATTCTCTTCCCAAGGCAGCTGTTTCTCTTGCCCTCAGGGTAATCCACGACTGAAACATGATTGACATTTTATAACCAGTTATCTACCTCAATTTATTAACAACAACAAAATAGCCAACATAAAGCTTTTATTACTTGGTGATATTTTCTTTTATTTTGTGAATAGGTGGTTAGGAATTACCTTCCCCAAGCTAGCATGACCTGGTGTCATTTTACCACTCTCATACAACTTGCACAGGCGCCAACCAACAAGAATCATTGCTTGAATGTTACCTAGCATTTGAACAAGTTTCTGTTGACTGATTTGGAAAGCTGCTAATGGTGCTCCAAACTGTTTCCTCTCCTTTAGGTACCTAGCAAAGATAACCAACACACAATTCAATTTCACTTTAGAATAATGATTTGCAGTGAAAGTTTTAGTTGAATTATACTAGCATGCTATCAATCTAAGAATACCTATGACACATATCATAGATGCCCATTGATAAACCAATAGGTTGCCAAGCAACCATTACACGGGAAACAGCAAGTACCTGTTTTGAGATAGCTAAAACAAATAAGCAACATGTAAATTAATAGACAAAATACAAAAATGCAACAAGTTAATTTATATGTTTGACCAGTCTAATATACATCTCAAAAATTAAACCGTGCATATAATCTCAAAAATTGTTTCCTCAGAGTAGAGAATAATAGACTAATACTATGAAATGAAAAAAGAAAATTAGACTGTACTTATCCAAAAGCAGATATGACAATATCAACCAAAAAATATGATGTGCCTGCCCCTAAAGGAAAATAATGCAAAAGTAAAACGCATTAGAGTGGCATATTCGATAATTCAACAAGATGAAACTGCATTTGCATAATGCTGATCTTGTCCACAACCTAAGGCGTGGAGAATCCTACAAAGGCACAGCAGCTAGCTCCAAAAGGACACAGCACAGGAACCAAGATTGACTAATGTTCTACTACTTCATCAGGTAATAGAAGTTATATAAAGAGCAAGACTTATACCATAATTATTTCATTTATTATTGAAATGATGAAATCACCTTCTTGAAATAACAGCAGAGACAAGTAACATACTAATTTTACCTTGTTTGTATCCTGAAAAGAATTGACTCCTTCTAGTCTGTCATCATCAGGGACAAAAACTTTCCCCATAACTATGTCTCCATTTTGTACGATCCTAAGTCCAATTTTGTTCTCCATTTTTGTTACTGTTAAACCTGGCGCATCCTTTTTGACAATATATCTGAAATAACAGTACCAAAAAACAAAGTAAACAAAAAGAGTAGGTGTGAAACTGGACACAAGAGCATCAACAAAATATAAAGCATGAGAGAAAATGTATATGAAAAATAATCTAGAATTCTGAATGTCTCAATATAATGTTTTCTTAGCCTATATTTTTCACTTTGATATGGTGTTAATGATGTTAATCTTTGCACTAGTTTCCTCTTTTCTGTTTTCTTTCAGGGTGCAAGGCTAGAGTATAATAAGACAATCCATGAAATTTCATGGGTGTTTGGGTCTCCATGGCCAACAAATAAAAGGAGTAAGTACAACTATGGCTTACCCATTTATTTGATTAGTTGTCATATTCCTAGCAAAGATAACCAACAAATCAGCAAATGTACTGTTTCCTATCCATCTCTTTTGGCCATCAAGGATCCAACCACCTTCCACCTGATATTTTCAATGCAAAGAAGAAATACTTTATTGAACATCGGAACACAATTGAGCATAGTAAAATATGTCAGGTAAAGACAAATGAGTTAAATGCAACTGATAGATAAGATGCATTAGGCACTGGACCTTTGTTGCTGTGGTCTTCAAAGCACTGGCATCACTTCCATAGTCAGGTTCAGTCAAAGCCTAATGAAAAGAAAAACAACCTCTTTGAAGAATGTAACTTTAGCAAAATGATACAGATCATTCAAATCCAAGGAAGGTAACTTACCCAACATGCTATAGTTTTCATTTGAGCCAAAGAAGGTAGATACTTTTGCTTCTGAGCTTCAGACCCACACAATGCTATACTTGATGGCCAATCAAAGACATAAAATTTCAGGAACTATGAATTACTATTAGCAAAACGATTACCATTCAGAGATTTATCATTGAAAAAAGAAAAAATAATACCAATAGTGAGCATTGCCAAGGAAGAATGGACCAAAAAGAAAGTTGAGCAGCTTGCATCAACTCTAGCAACTTCTGCTGCAGCAACAGCACTTCCAGCTATGGAAAGACCAGGACAACCATAACCCTGAGAATCAGTCAAAACTAGGTAAGAACTCCTTTTGCAGTGTCTTACACCTAACTAAGACTCTAAGAAGCAATATATGTAAATAGAGAACCTTAATTGTGCCACCAGCAATACGCAGGGCAGCAAACTTTGGGATAACATGAAATGGGAATTCAGCCTTCTCCCAGTACTGATAAAAAAAGTGTGAGATTAGGTCATCTGAAAGTACAATTATCTACAGTTTGCTCCTCTAATAATAAATACACAAAGAATGCTGTTTAATTTCAATTTGTAAGTGAAACTGGTCTTTCAATGTTAATTACATACAAGTAAACATACAATTTAGTCTCCAAAATGTTACTTCAGCCCTGGAAAATTTCCATCCATACAGGTAAACCACTTCAACCAATTTGTATGGATAAAAATTTTCATAGATCAAAGTAACACTCTACTTTCAGAAACCAAATAGTATATTTGCTCATATATTCGTTGTTGGAGCACCAACATAGTTATTTTCTAGGGAAAATCTTAAATGCATTTTTCTAAGTGTCATTATGTTATTTTCCAAATTGAAGTTTTACCAAAGTAATCTATGTTGATCTAATGCAAACCTTTAGCATACATATTATCAAGAAAAAACTCCAGTGCTGATTAGAAAACTATACTAAGCGCATATTTGGATAACTGTTGCGGTCCTTCCAAAAGTAAGTTTAGAATGAAAAATATAGGACATGTTTGGATAAGCATTCCAAAAGTACTTTTAGGTGTTGGATGTACTTTTGGATAAGGATATTCTTTATATAAAGTTTATTTTAAATGGACTTTTAAACAGGATGAATATAAACCAACAAGTCGTTGGTCCAAGCAGTACTCCTTTCGTTCCCTTAAGTAAGATTTTGGATTTAAACCTTATAGGTGAAAAAAAAGTGGTTGAAAAGGGATATCTCACTAAAGGTGACTAGTCAAGTTTTTCAACGACATTAGCAAACCTTGTAAATATTATCGTGGAAACCAAAAAAAAATAAAAATACAGGGTGAACATAATCCAAGCATAACTAATAAGAACATCCTTTAAAAAAAAAAAAGTTTCCCACCCAAAAGTACATTTAGAACAGTTATCCAAACAAAAGGAATTTCAGCTGAGTTTTGTCCTATTTCTGCTTCTTTTAAAACAATAAGCAAGAAAGAGAAACATGCCTCAGTCATTATAGGAGCAATTTCTTTTTCCATACACTCTCTCACTCTGTTCCTCACGGCCTGCTCCTCCGGTTTCAACAAGTCATTGAAATGAAAATAATCTGAAGCTGAACTTCCCAACAATATTCAACACAGTTAAGAATAATAATAACAATAATAGCTATAAGATCGATTGAAAATTGGATGAGTTCAGATTTTTTATTATATATAAATGTCAATGTGAATTAATGTTAATTAGTTACCACAAGGAGGAAAAGTAGAGGCTGGAGTGGCCTGTGGAAATGCAACAGAAACATCAAGTGCTGGAAAATTAAAATACGACGGCATCTTCATATTCGCATTATCTGTGACAAGAGAATCAAATCAGAGCATATCGGTGATTAGAAATAAAGTGTAGCAAAGCAACATGTTGCAAATCATATGATATGAAGGTATTATTATTATTATTATTATTATTATTATTATTATTACGTGGATCACAAAATGGAACATAAAAGAAAAGATAGAAGAGACCTAGATTGGGGCGAGACACCATGGAAGCGAAACAGTCAAAACTGAAAGTGGTTGTTGGTTCGGTTGCAAGAGCTTTCAGTTTTATTTGCTGTATGTGGAAACCAAAGTTAAAAGGAAGGAAGTTGTTATGAGAAAACGGAAACTGGCACGCAACCCCAGCTAGGGTCTATCATCCACGTCATCATTTTGTAGTTATTTCTTATACGTGACAAACTTTTTTTTGCTCAGCAAAATTATACGTGACAAACTAATCTAATCGACTAGATTGATGTTCGCACAAAACATTCTTGGATAAGAAACCTTAACCTTAAGTGCCTGATTAAGAGTGTGTTTGTAAGTATTTTAGTTTATTTTTAATCTTTTTTATTTAAGGTAAATTTTTATCTCTATTTATGTAATTTGATATTTCCAACTATTTTAATGGATAATTTTACTAAATACATGTGATTCAATAAGCTAGTTAGTGTCATATAAAATATTAGCTTTATTTATTTTCCTTTTTCCCTTGAACATTTATTGTATTTCCTTTTTAATATTTTTTATTTAAGATAAATTTTTATGTCTATTTATTTCATTTCTATTTTCAGTTATTTCAACAGATCATTTTACCACACACTTATCACTAACTAACTCTAGTTAATTAGCATTTACTCAACTATAACTACTATATATTCTAATATGCAATCAATTATTACTTGGTTTGAATAATATCCCCTTCAATCTCAATCTTTTCTTCTTTATCAAATTCTCTTTATGGTATTTAGAGCTTAGGTTGAAATAGAACCTTTGTTCATGGTTTCCATAATCCAATTTCTCCTCCTCCCGCCTCATACTCTAACAACTACTACGTTGACGTTGACAATGAGCGCTTCAAAAGACCTTTCTGCACTTGATTTCTCAGAAACTATACACAAAAAATTATCTTCTTTGGATTTAACAAGTTGAACCTGTGATCAAGAGTCATCACCTTCAACGCTTTCTTGTTAATCCAAAGAGAAATTGAAGTATTTTTGTGGTTTTGGTTTTAAAATAAAGCAAGTGAAATACACAAAAGAGATATTTGAATGATATTAAAAGTGACCGGAGATTATGATTCACTAGTATCATTTTTCTCCAATCTAGGTTTCTGTGAAGTTTCTCTACAATTAATTACCAATTCCCAAAATTAACTAAAGCCTATGATCAAGGTCAGAAGATGATCTTTGCCTTAAATCCTCCAATGATCATGGATATATTAATTTAAGTCAAAGGATATAAACAATTCTAAGGATGATCAATTAAAGATTAATTAATTTATCAGAGATTATCCAACAGGTTTGATCATGCAATTTGGTGTAAAGAAATGAGTACAATTAGACAACAAAAATGACTTGATCAAACCTTGTGGGTAATTAATTAACATACGTAGATGATCATCACAGTACATTCAATTAAGCATAGGATTCATCAGTTCCCAAATAAACAGTAAGAATAAGGAAGAGAATTAATTAACATAAAACACTGTGAAATTCCATTAAGAACAAAGAAATGAGTACAATTAGACAATTACATCATAACCCTTGGACTAAGGGAATTAGTCGCTCATGGTCAGAGCAAAACTAAAAATCCTATATGAAATAGACATTGACATACTAATAAGATAGGAATGATGGTCATGATCCATCCTCACGGTGTTGTCCACGATTCATAGCTTTCAAAAACCCTCAAAATTTGTAAGAGATAAAAATGATCAAAAAGTTCCCTTTTTTACAAAGTTGAGAGCCCTATTTATAGTTTCCTAAAAGATACCATGGTTTACCATGACGTGGTGGAATTACCCACAGTCGTTGTTGGATGGTTAACGTTGTTCTGGAGGGAAGTTATGCTCTTATCATGGTCGTGCTACTTATCAGGACCATAGTAAATGTACCACAACTGTTATTAAGTGTAGAGTCTTCAGATCTTCATAAAATTATGGAATTTTCAACTTTTTTACTCAATTGAGCGGTTATACTCATGAAATACAAAGTTAGTGTCCAAACATGAATGCTTCTCACCATGTGACTAACATGTCACAAAATATTAAGCAAGTAACTCCCTTTGAGGGCCCTGATCAAATCACCATTGAGAATGGTTAAGGTTTGAATATTAGTTCCTCTAGTGTTTTAGCCTTTTCCTCTCCTCTTAATCCTCAATTCCCACTTATTTTGAGTAATCTATTATTTGTTCCCTTTATTACAAAGAATCTTATCAATGCCAATCAATTCTGCAAAGATTATAATGTGTTTTTTGAGTTTCACTCATCCTTTTGTGTTGTTAAATCACAAGATTCTAAACATGTTCTTCTTAAAGGTCTTATGGTAAGTGATGGACTCTATCAATTCCCAACTTTGCTTACTTCCATGACTCAGCTCAAGGGTTCTTCAAATGTCTTTAATTATGTTTCTCCAAATAAAATTGTTGTTGTCAATGCAACTTCTTGTAATCTTGTTGATGTTAATGTGACTCCTTGTAAAATTGTTTCTTGTACTACTGTTCCATGTGATTCAGGTTCTTGTGCTAGTCTTGTTGTTAATACAACATCTTATTAGGATGTTTCTTTCAGTACTTGGCATTTTAGACTAGGACACCCTAGTGCTAATTCCTTGAAAGTTGTATTTCAACTTTGTAATCTTCCAAATATTAATAAAACTTCAACAAATTTTTGCAAACAATATTGTATTAGAAATGTTCATCGTCTTCATTCTTCTCCTTTTAATATTGTGTATGTTAAACCCTTTGAGCTTGTTTTCACATATCTACAAGGACCTACACCTTTTGCATCCCCCTTAGGTTTCAAATATTATGTGACTTTTGTGCATTCCCATACCAGGTTTACTTGGTTCTATTTACTCAAAAATAAATTTGACACCTTAGAGACCTTTAAACTTTTTAAAACAATGGTTTTAAATTAGTTTAATTCTAGCATTAAGGTTGTTCAACCTAATTAGGGAAGGGAGTTCAAACCCTTTACTAAGTTCTTAACTGAAAATGGTATTCAGCATAGGCTCATTTGTCCTCATACTCATCATCAAAATGGTGTCGTTGAATGCAAGCACAGGCACATAGTGGAGCTTGCTCTCACTCTTTTTTCTCTGGCCAAACTACCACTACATTACCAGGATCATGCCTTTGTTTCAAGTGTTTACTTGATCAACCAGTTGTTGTCTTTAGTTATTAACAATGAGGTTCCCTTTTAGAACTTGTTCAATGAACTTCCTAATTATTCCTTTCTTAGGGTGTTTGGTTGTTCATGTTTTCCTCTACTTAAACCATACAACAAGCGCAAGTTCCAATTTAGATCTTAGGAATGTGTCTTCTTGGGTTATTCCCCCTCTCATAAAGGCTACAAATGTCTAACTATTGATGGCAGAATCTATATCTCCAAGGGTATGATTTTTAATGAAGATAAATTTCTTTATCCAACTCTCTTTCCTGAACCTTCCTTAATTACCTCTAACTTACATAAAGTTTTTTTCACCCTTATTGTTTTATCCAGTTCTCAGGCAAATTCCAACACCTTTGTACCTAGTAATAATATTGTTTCATCACCCTTTCTTTCCCCTCCTCTAGCTTCCTCACAAACTGCTTCTCCATCTGTTAGCCCTAAAAATTTATTTATCCCACCCACCAACATTGTTCAAATCCCAAATCCCACCCATATTGTTTAGAACCCAAATCATACGCATACTAATCAACATCCAAATACCAGCTAGGTTCTCTCAATATTGATTCTTCATTGGACACACCTCCAAATGTGCACCCTATGTGCACTCATGCTAAGTCTAGTATCATTAAGCCTAGAATCAATCTTACTCTTCTTCTTGCTCAACTTGAACCAAAGCTGCCTTGATTAACCCTTCTTGGCATTCAACTATGAATGTTGAATATGAAGCATTAATCATAAATGGAACTTGGACTCTTGTTGATCTTCCACCATTAAGGACAACTATTGGATTTAAGTGGGTGTTTAGGGTGAAGAAAAATCTTGATGGCTCAATCAAAAAGTACAAGACCAAACTTGTTGCTAAGGGATTTCATTAGTAGTTAAGTTTTGATTACAATGAAACTTTTTCTCCTATAATCAAACTTATGGTTGTTAGACTTATCATGTCTTATGCCATCTCCTCATAAGTGGTTTCTTCAACAACTAGATGTTAACAATGTCTTCCTTAATGGCACTCTCGAAGAGGAAGTATACATGTCACAACCACCTAGTTTTGTGTCTTCTAACAAGCAGCAAGTGTGCAAACAAGGCCATCTATGGTCTAAAGCAAGCCCCTAGAGCCTGGTTTGACAAACTCAAAACTACACTTCTCAATTTTAAGTTTGTTTCCAAGAAATGTGATCCTTCACTATTTATGTTTTCTTAACATGTTGTTGTTGTATACATTCATGTTTATGTAGATAATATAATCCTCATAGGAAATAACACCAAGTTGATTACTTCTCTTGTATCTCAGCTTAATTTTGTATTTTCTCTTAAGGATCTCAGTGACTTGGACTATTTTCTGGGAATTAAAGTTCAAAAACAAAAGGATGGGTCATTTATTCTAACTCAGTCCAAGTATATTAGAAATCTCTTGGCCAAGACTAAAATGTATAAGTTTAATCCTATTTTCTCTCCTATGGTTGGAGGCTGCAAACTAACCAAAGTTGGCTTTGAAGATTTCTCTTATCGCACTTTGTACAGATTCATAGTTGGTGCTTTGTAGAATGCTATTATTACACAACTAGATATTAGCTTCTCAATTAATGAAATATGTCAATTCATGTTGAAACCTTCTAACTGACATTGGCTAGCTGTGAAGAGAATTCTGAGGTATCTTAAGGGTATTGCTTCTTGGGGTCTTCACTTTCAAGCTACTTCCTTTAGGCAACCATTTCCTTTTCATGCCTATTATGATGTAGATTTAGCCTCTAATCCTGATGATAAGAGGTCTACTTCTGGAGCAGCTGTCTTTCTTGGAACTAATCTCTTCTCTTGGTGATCCAAGAAGCAATCCGTTGAAGCCATATCTAGCATTGAGGCAAAATGCAAGAAGATGGCACTCATTGCAGGATAGGTAAATTGGATTCAATCTTTTCTTCCTAAACTCCGAGTTCCTTACACCACTCTTATTATTCACTGTCATAATACCAACACTGTCTCTTTAGCTAACAATTTTGTCCTTCACTCAAGAATAAAGCACATGGAGCCAGATCTCTTCTTTTTCAAAGAAAAAGTTCTCATCAAACAAATTAATGTTGTACATGTGCCTGCAATGGATCAGCTAGCTGATATCCTGACCAAAGCATGGTCTCCTACTTCATTTACTTCTTTCAGGTCCAAGCTCAGAGTGGTTGAAAGACTTTCTTCCACCCCCTCATGAGCTTGCAGGGGTGTATAACGAGTATACATTACTTGAAGTAGTTTTTTACTTCCTAGTTGTTAGTTCTTAGTCTAACTACTATAATGAGTAGTTAGTTTATTGTTGTCAATTTTGTTAGCAGTTAGTTAAGACAGTTGTGTGACAGTTGTCACTAACTAACTCTAGTTAGTTAGCAATTACTCAACTCTAATTGTTATATATTCCAATCTGTAATCAATTATTACTTGGGTCAAATAATATCTTTTTTCTTCAATCTCAATCTCTTCTTCTTTATCCAATTCTCTCATCCTCTTTTTAAGTTAGTTTTTAGTTATCAACTAGTCTTTTAGTCTTCAACTAGCTTTTCAGCTAGTTTTGTCAAGCATATTCTAATTCTTGGATCGAAGATTAATCCTATAAGTGTATGTTGGACGGTCGGCAAGTGGACCGATTCGCACAAGTAGTATATAAAACAGTAAGACTGAGTATCGTATTCATAGGAAATTTGTTTCACCTAGACTGTGTATATTCAGTATGTAAACACTTTTAAAGCTTGAAATAAAATAAATATTGAGTGTGAATTGAATTCTGCACTATTAAACTATTTGAATAAAAACAAAGTACTCAAAGCTATGAAATGTGACAACTATCAAGTTAAAAACGTTGGGGAGTTTCCTGTTGAATTTCCTCTTGCTGTATAAAGGTTTTTCTCTATTTAATGCTATCTTAGTATTCTTACACTGAGAAAATACTTAGACCATGATTCCTCACATGAATGAGCCTAACTCTCTTAGCTTTCATTCTTAATCCCTCAACAAACTCGCTCTAACAGAGTTGCACTAAGCATACAGTGTAAATTAGACTAGATAACTGCACTCCATTCCTAGACATGCAGATTTCTAGCTTGCTCTATCAAGTTCTAAGGTTTTAAAGCATTTTCCAATACTAAAAAGCCTAACTATACATACAAATGGGTTATCAAGCCACAAGCATGTCAAATAAGCATAGATAGAAGTAAAGAACACCAGAAAAATAGCATTAAATAGATAGTAAGAGTATTACATCAAGAGTTTCAGTAGTTGCTCCCCAACAAAGAGGCTCTAGCCTTCCATTACAAGTAAAGCTTCAAAATACAAGAAAGAAACTATTTTTGGTGAAAGAAAATGGAAGAAGATGATGGAGAATGTCTTCTCCAGCCTCTCAACCCTAGATCTCTTTGTTTTTCACAAAGCCCAAACCCTCTTTGTTGCTCTCAAACCTCTTATATCTTGAGTTCCCATTAACTTCAATGTTTTAAAGGCTCTTGGACTTTTCAGCTTCCGAAGGCTCGCTTAGTGAGCACGTCTTACTAAGCGAGAGTAAGTGAAAATCCGCTAAGCGAGCATGGGTGTGCTAAGCACGAGAATAGACAACGTCTTTGCTAGGTGGGCTGGTTGCACGTTGGGCGTGCAGATCTCTGACTTATCCTCTCCTAGGGTTTCCCATTCGTGAAGCGAGCTGACTACCTCGCTAAGTGGATTAGGCTCGCTTAGCCAATCTGTCTCGCTAAGTGAGTCATCAGTAACTTTAACCTTCTCTTCTTTGGCCTGCAAGCTGAGTTGGATTCAACATTAGGTCACAAAAATGGAGTTTCTACTCTATAAAATTACACAATAAAGGAAATATATACAATTTCTATAAAAAAAAAAGAACCATAAATTGGAAACACATTGCTATTTCCTTGTAAATTTTCAATGCCAAACTAACTCATGAATAGCAACTAATAGTGTCTTAAAGGATTTAAGTTTGTAGAGATATCTCAAGATTCCAACTATAATAAAAAACCAATCAAATTAACTACACTGTGCATCCAATTCTTTCCCTAACAATTTAAATTAAATAAATATCTTTAAATTGTCTTATATTTTAATTAATTAACTGGTATGGATATTCATATAATTATATTTTATAAATTTCTTTAATTATGAGTCATTATTCTAAATTCAATAAATAATAACTATAATACAATAATATCTTAAACTCCTTACCTTGTATACCGAGCACATTGGCAATTTTAATGTCTTTTCACATGCATAGAAAATCCAAATTGATGTAATAAAAAGAATTTGAAAAAATTAATAAGAATATGTCTCATTAATATTATGAATAATTTTGAAAAATATTTATAAACTTAAGATAAATTTAATACTTGTTTAAGAATAAATTTAATACAATTAATTAAATTAACTAATTTCTTAATTCTTGTGAATTACTAGTTAGTTATATAAAAAGGATCAAATATATATTATATTGTCGCTCTTATATGTTTATAATTATATCTTTCTTACTTAAATCATTTTTAAAAACGTGCACTTTGTGTCTTATCTACCTATATTTCTAAAAAAATTAAAAATAAAATATTTTTAAGGAATATAAGTGACTATGGTGATTGAGGAGTTATTTTTTAATAATTGTAGTTAGTTAAGTGTATGTGAAAAATAAGGAAAAAAAATTCAAATGGAATTATCTCCTTTATTATCACTATAGATTATATAGATAAGCATTATATTTGGAAATTACACTAAACATGAAAATTTGAGCTATAATTTTTTTTATTACATTCTAATTTCATTGCTAAACTTTAAGAATAATCTGATGTCAGCATATGATATTTTAATTTATTGTTGAACCTTAGAATTCCCTACTTTCTTATTTTTATATTTTTTTGAATTTTAGATAATTCTTGAAATTATACTCTTTACGGTATCAAGTGGGTATTAAAGCATACTTTCCTAGGAAAATAAAGTGAGACTCCTTGATTTTTTCTACAGTAGTTCATGGCTGAAAACATATTACAGGCAGCCATGAAATATCTTGATGAGTAGTTAACTCTGAAGGTTGTGGCTCTAAAGGAGGAGCTGGCTGAGATGATCAATAAAAAAAATGGTAGAATTGTTTGAATCTACGAAGAGCATGGTCATGAAATATGCAAGGATGAAGGATTATTCAATTAATAACTATTTAAATGTGAGCAATTCTTTTTTATGGATATTACCCAATGACATGAAATTGCAACTAGCTGTGGTGTTTTTAGAAGGAAAAACAATGCAATGATGTCATATCACTATTAACTTCACCAATGCCTAGTCAGGGAGAGTTCATCAAGGCTATTAATGAAAGATTTGGCAAAGTTTATGATGATGCTGTGACAGAATTGGAAAATTAACATAAAAAGGGGTTTGTCCAAGATTATCATGATGAATATGATGCTATATTGGTCGTAGTGAATTGAGAAGAAGAATATTTGGTTAGTTGTTTTGAGGTTATTTAATGATTTGTTTGATTTGTTAAAAAATAAAGAATAAGACAATAAAAAAATTGTTATATGCTTGATTAAAAAATTGTTGCGGGACAACACAAAACAAGGGTTAGACAGGATTAAATGATAAATACTTGTTACTTGTTAAACAAAAAATAACTATTTGTCCATTATAGAGTATAATTAAAAAGGTAGGAAAAACTCTTGCACAACAAAATCCATTTATTATTATTTTTTTGACAAATAGCTTAAGGCTTAAGTGAACTTATTTATTAACAAATATTCATGGAAGTCAAAAGATATTTGTAATGCTAAACAAAATTGATTAATTAAAGGTTTTAACATGTTTTTTATATTTGAAAAATATGTCACTTTCAAATTACTACTTAAAATTCATTTTTTGTTAAATAATTATCTAAAAAAAAATTGTTTCAATTTAGTAGTTGTTGTTAATTTCATTATGTTAAATGATGACGTGACAGATGAAATGTCATGTCATCAAACCTTATCATTGTCACATCATTTTCACGTCATCACCTTCATCAGAAACTACCACCATCGCACCACCACCACCGATCGTGTCATGCCACCACCGCCGATCATGTCATGCCACCACCATCTAGTTTATTAAAATCCCAAAAAAGAAAAAAAGAGATTACTTGCGTGAGCACCTACATGAGCAAAGGAACTACATTTGTTTGGTTCTGTTGCTTTCCTCTCAGTACCAACAAAAAAAGTAAAAATCACGTTCACATCCTCCTCAAAGATGATAGTGATGACTAGTGGAGAAGAAGCAACGGTGGGAGTTCAAATCCAACAGAAGAGCAGAATGGTGCTAACCAGATTTCCTCTAGAGCGTGAATCTCAAGTACGTGAAATTAGGTTACCACTACTTGATCTCCAACCTTGTTACCCTATTCTTGGTCCCTTTGATCCTCGTCACACTAACCAAGTCTCTCAGACCATTGACCTCTGCCACCTGTGGCTCCACCTCCAGTACAACCTCTTCACCTGCTCTATCATCCTTGTCTTCGGCCTCACCCTCTATGCTGTCACCTGCCCACGCACCATCTACCTTTTCGACTCTGCCTGCTTCTGCCCTGCTGACCACCTCAAGGCCTTCTTCTGGAGCATCATGGACCATTCTTGCCTCACGGTTTTGGGCGCGATCTAACCGAGGCAAAGCATTGACTTTTAGGGTCGAAAATGCATCCTTTAGCAGCCCTCTTTCTCTTTAATTCCTTCAAAACCAAAATCCCATTCTTCATCAACGACATGAATGTTGTGGTGGTGAGGTTTTGAGGGGCGGCTTGCCTTTGGGAGAGGAAGTGTGTGGTTCTATTTTTTGGTGTGGCCAAGATGTTGATGTTGAGTGGGTCATCATGCAAGGGAGTGATTTTAGCGAAGAAACAATGATGATAGAGGGAGAGTTGGCTATGACGATGAAGTGTGTTGATGAAGAATTAGGATAACATAATGATGGTGACACCATGGCACGGTCGACGGTGGTGATTTCTATTGGAAAATGGGGAAAGGAGAGAAGGAGAAGGGGAAGAAAGTGAAGATGTGACAACGATGTGTTAATGATTAGGCTTGATAGCGTGTTATTTCGTCTGTCATGTCATCACTTAACAGAATGAGACTAACTACATATACTAAATTGAAACATAAAATTTTTTTAGGCAAATAATTGATAAAAAAAAATTAAATAATAATATGAAAATAACCTACTTTTTAGACATGAAAAATATATTTAAGCCTTAGTTAAATAGATTGTGTTCTCTTTCTCTTTTTAAAGATTTTTCATTTTAATTTGCTAACCTAAAATCAACACCTCAAAATGTTGGGCGAATTAATTGAAATGAAAAATATGTTTGGGTTTTCACAAATGAAACAAGAAAAATTAGAATTTCTCTTCCCTTACCGGTGAAGTGTGTCGTTGGACCTTGTTGCCTCAAAAGACTAGCCCTGATTTGATGTTTATTGTTTCCAACATTTAAATCCCTTTAACCGTAAATAAATAAAAAAAAAGCGACAACAACAACATGATGTAAATACCTTTGTGATGTTTCCAACATTGGCCTAGTGAAAATTAGCAATCCTGGCGTTGGAGCCTACGCCTAAGCTTAGCCTCAGCCTCCCACACTAAGCTTATGGAGAAATTCTTCTTTCCTTCAATATAGTGTAAGACATCATCTTAGTGTTCAAAACATTGCATCCAATTGCAAGTGTTTTTGTTTTATTTTTGTACAAAATTAAGAATTTTTCTTGTGAAAATCATAACCGCAAAAGAAAACAACTAGGACATACAATTTTTATGGGGTTTCCTAAAGTTATTCTTTTTAGTTTCTTTTTCTTTTTTTTTTCCTTTGAAATTATGCACATAATAAACTCACCAAATATGAATTTATTAAATTACATTTCTCTTTGTCTTACCACCCTCAAATAAATGACTGCCTCTTGTAGAATGGTGGTACATTTCACTCAACTATTCAAGTGATGATCCCTGATAAGGAAGTAATAGTCAACCGCTTCCACTACATCTACCTTTCCTTGCTGGAGAATCACAAGTTACAAAAGTAAATAGAAGTTTCCATAAAATAGAAGAAATTCATAAGATACTCAAAAGAGAATGAAGCAACAAGTAGATAAGCATAAGTAACATAATTTTTCAAATTGGTAATTTGATTTTTCTCAAATTACAGCCATATATATAGCCAAATGTCAGTTGCTAAGAAGAGTTTAGAAAAAATTTCACCTAGCTACTATATTGCCTATATCATATACATTAGCATTCTCAATTGCAAAGTTCATTCAATATTTCATGTCTCCCAGCTAAAGTAACATGTGGACTATGTTGTCACTTCTACTTAATTCCATAAGTTAAAAATTCATTTTTACCATTTTACAAAAAAGTAACATTAGGTACAAATTTTCATTAAAATAATATTTCATGAGTCAAACTAAATTTTAAAATTTAACTTCAAAATTCAAATTTAAATAATTTAATTTATATCTTTATTATTAATATTTTTTATAATTTTATTTTATATTTATTTATAAAATACTTGTACAATATATGGATAGAAAAGAAAAATGTCAAAGTCACAAATTAAATATAGGTTAAACTAATATGCAAGTTCTTGAACTATTTAATATTTTTTAATTAAGTTCCTGAAGTATTTTTTTCAATTGGTAGCTTGAATTGTATTTGTTTTTTTTTTTAATTAGGTTCATAATTTTTTATTAACAAATATAAGTTATTTGTTTGTTAATTTTTGTTAGTGGGGATTAAACCGAATTAAAAATAAATATAAATTTAAGGATTCAATTAAAATAAAAAATAATCCAAAGACCTTTTTAAAAATGCTAAATAGTTTAGATGTCTAATTTAAAAAATATCAAGTCTCTTGATGCCCATATTCTCACTTCTCCAAGTTGAAAATACTAGTTTAAAACGTGAAGTGAAAATATAATGTGAATGACGACATGAAGCGATCGAAGAACATACGAATTATGGACCGATCTTGTACGGTAATTGTAATGTACAATTTTGTAAAAAAACCTGACAGATATGTAGCAGCTAAGAAATATGAATGGATACAAATATCAATATATAAACAAAAATAATGAAGTGACAAATAAAAACCTAAGTTCGAATCGTTACAAAAAATTTAACATTATTGGAGATGCGGGGTATCGATCCCCGTACCTCTCGCATGCTAAGCGAGCGCTCTACCATCTGAGCTACATCCCCATTTAATGCTAGTGATGCAATTTATAAATAAATATTTTAGATAATATTTTTAAATAATCAAATTGAATTTATTTTAAATTTAAATAAAAAGGTGTTATTGAACAACTATTGCATTGGTATTGACCTGCAGATGAGCTAAAGAATAATAATAATTAAAAAATAAATAAAAGAGTTTGATTTTTTATGCTAAAAGAAAATTCGAAGCTTTGGAATGATCATCAGTCCAACATAACAAATCAAACTGTGGAAGACAACAACCTACGCCCAACAACAACAACAACATCATAGGCATCCATGTTTGCCAAGAGGTTGTTGCACAAGGCTGTGCTGCACCATTCCAACGTAAATTCCAAAATAGAATAAAAAAAATCCTTTTTTTCTCATCCAACTTCATTTTTCTTCTTCTGGGTTTCCTTTTGTTTTTCAAAAAATTCTTCTTTTCTGAGTTTGGGTTGTATTTTGTTCAGCATAAGTTGCAGCATGGCGGTTTGCAGGGAAATGAGTTGGATCCCAGAATTGTGATTCACTATGGCATTCCATCGACTGCTTCAGTTCTCGCCTTTGACCCCATTCAGCGACTTTTGGCTATTGGGACTTTGTCAGTTCTCTCTCTCTCTCTGATTTTATTGTTAATTGTTATTGTTTTTTATTGATTGGGTATGTTACAGTACTTTTAAGTTACAATATTGTTAAATAATTTTTCATTTAATATTTATAGTACTGTTGTTGTTTAGTAACTGCAGTCTGCTTTGCTCCTGTTGCATAACCAGGTTAAAAAACGAAAATGGATTCAATAGTTTAGAAAAATTTAATCTGGGGTTATTCTAATTATCCGTGGTAACTGATAAGTAATTTAAAGTTGCTCTTTTTCATTTATTCTATAATTGTTTTAGACAAGTGTTATTTGGTTAAGGTGAATTCAGATATTTAGGGGGGAAACATCTTGGTGGTTATGTTCTTTCTAACTATCCTTGATAAATAAGTAGGTCAGTTCTTTCAATTCTGAGGAGGCTTTATTTTTGCTGGTGTGTAAGGGAGGGAGGGTGTTTCCTAAATTCATTTTTTCGTATTAATGTTTATTTTGGTTCTTTTGGTTAAAAACATGCATGTCATAGTCATAAGAAACAGTTAAGAGAAAGTCCAACTGACAGAACTCTTGTATATGTTTAGCCGGTAAATGTAGTGATGACATAACCCTTTTATTATTGTAATAGACAATGCGTGATTCTTCAAATGTAGTGATGACTGAATATGAGGCAAATGGATGTTTATAGGATGTGAGTGTTTGATTGCTTGTAGCTTAATGGCAGGGATGGAAGACTTAAGGTGATTGGGGGTGATAATATAGAAGGACTTTTGGTTTCTCCTAAGCAATTGCCTTACAAATACTTGGAGGTAAGTGGCATTGGACTTCTCAAATTGATATGCAGTTAGATCTTGTTGGGTTTTCTATGATACAAAATTATCAAATTTTTAGCCATCTAAGCTTATGTGAGTGGCATATTGATGCTTGGATTCTTTTGGCATTTGCAGTTCCTGCAAAACCAGGGGCATTTAGTTGGTGTCTTAAATGACAATGATATCCAGGTAAGTTTCTGTTTGTGTTGATACATTTTTCAAACAAAGGCATTTGCCTGCCTCTCCTGCTCTCTTTCCCCCTAGATAGCCTATATAGTGCGGTTTTCATCACTCCTTAAGACCTATCATTGATATCTGAATTGTGTGGTTGTTTTTCTGGCTTCTTTTCTTACCATTCATTATTAATTGTAGAATGAACAGTAATATCTGTGATTGTTTATGAACGGGCACTCTAGCATGTCAAGTTATGGTTTATAATTTATATCAGTAGGGTGATAGACTTTTAGTTCCTTGCTTATTATAGGTGTTATAGTTTAGCACATTTAGTTAGTCTTTTTATCTTTTTTTTTTAACAATTTTGGCAGGTTTGGAATCTTGAGAGCCGGAGCCTTGTTTGTTCTTTACAATGGGAGTTCGATATTACTGCTTTTTCTGTAATCAGCGGTTCACATTTCATGTAAGTTACTGTTAGTGAAATACTTATATTCAGTAAATCTGTATATTTTTCCTCTTGTTTGTAGTAGTAGTTAGCTGCAAATGGTTGTGATTACAAGGCACTTGATTAATACCATTACTACTCTGTTATAATGTGCAGTTATGTTGGAGACCAGCATGGCTTATTTTCTGTGATAAAATTTGAAGCTGAGGAAGGACAACTTTTGAAGTCATCATACAATTTGTCTGCAAAATTTCTAAGGGGTATTTATTTTTTTGTTTTTTGTTATCATGATTGATAAATAATACATAATATATTGCATTCTCTTAAGCCATACATGCAATCTGTCAATCTTAGTCAATCATAAATTCTCAAATATTCTTTTGAGACGATAGGAACTGAAAATCACTGGGTATTATTTATGGAACAAAAAGGGAGCTTAAAACTGAGAAAAATCCTCAGGAAAACACAGAATCAGTAACAAAATAGATGAAAAAAGGATTAATTACTCATTTGGTCCCTATACCTGCACAATCTCTACATTTTAGTCTCTACACATACACTTTTCAATTTGCTTTAGTCCTTCCAAAATTGTAGGGACTAAATATAAATTAAGAAGTGTATGTATCGGGACTAATTGGCTAAACGAGTTAAAAAGTGTACTTGTAGGGGCTAAAATGAGTAATTTCTAGGTGTAGGACTAAAACATAAAGATTGTGTAGGTATAGGGATCAAATGGGTAAACATAGACAGAAATTGCTATAAAAAATATACTTCCAATGAATATTCAGGATTCATCTCTCTCCCTCTAATCATAGATCTTCTCCATTCACATACTGACAGCTGTCTGTTCTTTATGCACACAGCTCATCTGTGATTCAGTATCAAATAAATATTCTATCATTACTTTCTTTCACTGCTTCCATCACATATCCCTTACTCTCTCCCTTATTTCTCCTAGTGTAGACTTGTTTCAATACCTAACACTCTTATCTTTTGCATGGAAATTATGTTGGACTTCTTGGACAAGGGAAACATGGTCAGCACTAAGATCAATAATGCTGAGTCACAATACATTATACATCTTAAATGACCACTATATTCAAATGTCTTATTCAGATGATTCATACATCTGTGCTTCACATTTATACTTATTTGATTTTCTTTGATTTAAAAACTGCTCATTGTCATTGTTTTATTCTCTTTGACAGAAGCTGCAGGCTTTTCAGAAGCCAGTGAGCAACCAATCATTGGAGTTCTTTTGCAACCTTCTTCTTTTGGGAACAGGCAAGATATAAATATTTCATACAGCATTTCAGCCTTACTTCTCTGTCTGGAACATTTATAAATTGGATTTTTACTTGACAGCTACTTATTGATTTGGAAAATTGAAAAATAAGATTTTGTAAAATGAGAGTATAACTTCCTAGTTGAACATTCATATTTTTTCTTTTTTCACTGTCAATATCATTTCAAATAATTTCTCAGATTTTCAAAATTACTACAAACATTTGATGAACTTGCAGAGCCAACCTCCAAAGAAGTTTGTGTAATTTGTCATGGCTGTATATATTCTTAGAGACAGCATTGCATGATTTCATGAGTGGCTTGTATCTAAATCTTTGAACTCTGATGAAATGATGGGTGAAATATTTCCAGCCAGCAAATGTTTCCATCAGTATTCAACACAGTCATGACTCTTTCTATATGAGAAGGGGTTGTTAACTTGAAGGCTTGTGAAGAAATCTTGACAACTATACTTATCATATTTTTTTTATCTGCCATATTATTAGCATATTCCGTATACTTGTCTGAGATCTGATATTACATAGTTGAGTAAAAAAAAGTATACTCATTATGTTCAATTTTGCAGACTCTTAATTGCATTTGAGGATGGACTGCTTATTCTTTGGGATGTTTCTGAAGCTAGAATTGTGTTCCTTGGTGGTGGAAAAGATCTCCAATTGAAGGATGAAGATGGTAACTCTTCTTCCGAATCGGGCGCCAATCCTCCAGCTGATATTGTAGAACAAAATCTAGGTGACAAAGAGATAACTGCTCTTTGCTGGGCATCTTCTACTGGGTCCATTCTTGTTGTGGGATACTTAGATGGAGATATCCTTCTCTGGAACTTGTCATCAGCAGCACCTTCTAAAGGCCAACAAACTTCAAAAAATGTTGTTAAGCTACAACTTTCAACTGAAGAAAGAAGACTCCCAGTCATAGTCTTACAATGGTCAAATAGCCATAAATCCCAAAGTGATAGTGCTGGACAGTTGTTTGTCTATGGTGGCGATGAAATTGGATCTGAAGAAGTTTTGACTGTGAGTTATTTGTTTGTCTGTTTCTAATTTCATTTTAAATTGTTTTTTATTGGTTTTATTGGCAGTTGCTTCTGAATTTTGATAAACTATACAGTTTACTAAAATATGTGATACATTCAAAATTGGTCCAAAGTTGTGATTCAGGCATTCTTTTTATGTTTCATCATACTTAAAATCCCAAATGTATTGAAGAAATATTTTAC
The DNA here is from genome assembly GCF_004193775.1 of Glycine soja. NCBI lineage: Eukaryota > Viridiplantae > Streptophyta > Magnoliopsida > Fabales > Fabaceae > Glycine > Glycine soja. The sequence continues at coordinate 48,052,956 of NC_041019.1, read as the reverse complement.
TTAGACTCTACAGGATACATAAAGTAATGGAAAATTCCTTATGATGTTGTTAATATGGTTGAGCACCACCCAGTCTTTATAAATGTTAAACAAATATTTATATTAATGCAGGCTTACCCTCTGATTAATAAATTGAGCATCCCCCCATATGTTTTCATTATTTCTTCCCATATATTCAGTTAGTTTATGGTAAAGTTTAAGCAATGGTTATTTTTGAATAAATGTGATGTTGACTTTGTTGTAGGGATTTCAGGTCACTTGTTACTGTTGCTTTGATGGGCAGTGTTTCTACATGTTAAAATTTTTTCTTAGCATGTCTATATTGTTTCCCTAAACTTTAGAGTGTCTCTCTTCATTACAGGTTTTAACTCTTGAATGGTCATCTGGGATGGAGTCCGTAAAATGCACCAATCGTGCAGACCTTACACTTAATGGCTCTTTTGCAGACTTGATTTTACTGCCAAGTCCTGGAACAATGGGGTTGAGCAGCAAAGATGAACTTTTTGTACTGACAAACCCTGGACAACTACATTTGTATGATAATGATAGTCTGTCCACATTAACATCTCAGCCAAAGAGGACGCCATCTGTTTCTGCTGTGGAGTTTCCAGTGCTAGTACCTATTGCTGATCCGTGTTTGACTGTTGCAATACTTATCAGGTTGCCCAGTAAGTCAAATTCATCAAAAATTCTCACTGAGGTAATTTATTTGTCTGCCTGTAGTTTCTGTCAAACCTGGCTGCTAATTTGTGTATTATATGATTTTTTTATCAACTTATTTCTTTATCTTAGGTAGCCTCAGCAATGAGAACTGGCTCAAGGCCTGGATCAGCTCCTTCAAATTGGCCCTTGACTGGGGGTGTTCCCAGTCTATCATCCACGGCTAAAGGTGCTGTGGTTGAGAGAGTTTATTTTGTGGGTTATTCTAATGGATCTGTCCTTGTGTGTGATGCCACACATGCAGTCTTATCTTATATTTGCTACATAGAGGGAGAAGTAAGCATTCCACGTCTATTTTATCCACACAAAAAAAGGACAATGTCCTTACTTTTCCACATATAAAATGTCACAAATCTCCTGTGTGTTTGGTAGGTGAATGGTATAAAAGTGGCTGGTTCAGATGCTCAAGTGACAAAATTGGACTTCTGCTCTGTTTCCTTACTGTTGGCTGTGGGCAATGAATGTGGTCTTGTGAGATATCTTTCGTAATATGTCGTTCTATCTGACACAATGCAATATTTGTTCTGTACTGACTTCCTTTGCTGTGATGACTTTAATAGGTTCGCATTTATGACCTCAAAGGCCACTCTGGTGGACGAAATTTCCATTTTGTCACAGAAACAAAAAGTGAAGGTGATCCCTAGATGTTTCTCGCCATCATGGAAGGCTACCTTCTTCATTTATGTTTTTTTGCCCTTGACTTATGCTGTGCTGCTAAACATGTATTGCAGTCCTTGATGCTCCACAAGGAAAAGGACCTTATTGTAGCTCTGTCTTTTCTGTTCTGGATTCTCCTGTGCAAGCATTATCATTTGCAAATTCTGGAACCAAACTTGCTATTGGGTTTTTAAGTGGCCGTGTGGGTATCATCTGACTACTTGTTAATTCACATTGTCTTTCTTGTTCTTATATGATCATAAGTAAAAGTGTCCGATCTCTCAATTGATTCATCTTGGATAATTGCTTCTTTCCAGATTGCAGTCTGTAATATGACTTCATTGTCAGTTTTGTTCTTGATTGATGGTGTACCTAGCTCTAGTTCACCAATTACTTCATTAGTTTGGAAACAAGAAGCATATTTTCTTAGTGGTGTGAATAGTTTAAAGCCATCAGAAACAGATTCAGGCAACTCTCTTGAAGAAATACTATTTGTGTTATCCCGGGATGGAAAAATTAATATAGTTGATAGTGATAGTGGAAAAATTATCTGCAGTCGGCCATTACAAGTGAAGGAATCCACTGCAATTTCAATGTATGTTATAGGCAAGTACAAGTTTCATCAAGAACACAGCATATTTTCAGTTTTATTGCATTTAGCATATCATTGGAAATTCTAACAGATTTTTGTACCCCAGAGGGTAGCATCTCAGCGTCTGAAGCATCAAATGACAAGCTGCAGGAAGAACCTGTGAAGAATACTGCTGATGCTAGCCCTGATGAGGAGGAAGAACCCTTATCAACTAGGGTAAATTCATCAGAAGCTGGTCTGCCCTCTTCAGAAAGCTCACACTCTGGAGATTTACTGTTGGATCCACTTGTTCTGCTATGCTGCGAGAATTCATTGCGCTTGTTCTCTGCAAAATCTTTGATACAGGTTCTTGAGTTCATTATCACTTCACAATTTGCATTCACATTGTAAGTTTGTGTGCAAATGAGTTTGACATATATGGTATACTCTTTACAGGGACATAAGAAACCAATTAAAAAAGTGAAACATTCTAAATCTTGTTATTGGACTACATTTTTTAAGAAAGATGACAAAGTTTATGGGCTTCTATCATTGCTTCAGACTGGAACATTTGAAATCAGGTGAAAGTGCTAGTTTTTTTTTTTTTCTTTTTCTGAAGGGTTGGGGGTGTATTTTCAATAGGACTATATGGATTCTAGCAAAAAGAAAAGTTGCTTTGAAATACTAAATTCTTGGTGTTCTCCCTTATTTTGCCCTTGGCTTTGAACAGGTCTTTACCAGATTTGGAATTGGTTGCGGAAAGCTCTTTATTGTCAATTTTAAGGTGGAATTATAAAGTGAATATGGATAAAACCATGTGCTCTGATGATCATGGACAGATAGTACTGGTACAATACTCTCTAGAACTTTCAAAATTGTCAGGAATTCCATTCCTCTGGATAGTGTAAAACATATTTTAGTATTCTGGCCAAAAACATTTAGTAAAATTCAAAGTATACAATTATTGGTCTTCAAAGCACTCATCTTATATTCATAACTTACAGGCTAACAGTTCTGAATTAGCATTCATGTCATTACTGGCTGGCGAAAATGAATTCAGGTATATTTGTTATCCTGTAATGAAGAGATAACATTGTGGACGTCTGGTTAAACTGTAGAAATAAGGAAGAAAAACTTGAATAACAATTCTATTCTGTTTTAGTAATCCGGAGCATCTGCCTTGTCTTCATGATAAAGTTCTTGCAGCCGCTGCTGATGCTGCCTTTAGATTCTCTTCAAATCAGAAGAAAAAACAGGTATGAGGTTCTCTGATTTGCCTTATTTGTCATCCTAATGTTCCCACCATTGAAAAGCTGTTTGATTAGCTTAACTGTTTTGGCACAGACCGTGGTGCCGGGGATTCTAGGTGGTATTGTCAAAGGGTTTAAAGGAGGAAAAACCACTCCAACAGATGTGACTAAAATTCCAACCTCCAATTTTGGTCATTTGGAAGACATTTTCTTTAAGCCCCCCTTGCCTGATTCACCTCCAACAGTGGCAATCCCAGATAATAAAGAAGTGGAGCTTGATATAGGTTTACATTTTTCTTTAAACATTTAGTGTTTTTTATTTTTTATAATTTGAATACTTTCACACTTTGAAGTTTGAACTTTAAAAAACAAAGCCTCAAAACATGCTATATTTTGGCACAGATGACATTGAAATAGATGAGCCCATACCTAAGGCTTCTACTTCATCTCCTGATGCTAAAAATAAACAGAAAGGTAAATCACTTTCAAAACATATATCACATTTTAACTACAAAGATTAGTGACAGTTTCTTCCTTCTACCTGCAGATAAGTTGCAAGATAGAGAGAAATTATTTGAAGGAGGGACCAATAATGATGATATAAAGCCAAGACTTAGAACACCTGAAGAAATTATGGCTACTTATAGAAAAACTGGGGTAATGCTAAGCTGACTATCCTTTCTGTCTTTTAACACTATTGATTTCGATGCGTTAATTTATTAATCAATGCCTGGTTTCAGGATGCTGCTTCAGTTGCTGCCCAAGCAAGAAACAAGCTTATGGAGAGGCAGGAAAAATTGGAGGTAGAAATTTGTCTGATCTCATCATGCCAACTTGCATAACTTCTACAACAAAACTTTGTTGCTGTTAATTCTTCAAAACAAACATGGATAGTCGTAATAATTTTTAGGGACTAAAAATAAATAAAAAAAGTTCAGGGACCAAAACAACAATATCATATTTCCGAGAACTAAAAGCATGTTTAAGTCGACCTTTTTTTCCCTCTTAAACATTATAGACCCTCGGTAGTCGTTGCTTTGACATGGAAGTTGTCATTTGTCTAGTTTTCAACTATTATTGTTAATTATAAACATCTTTGTTCACTCTCTACTCTAGTTTTTAGTACATGGATCATAGATTTCTTATGTTGAAAGTATCATTATCATTATTCATAAACAGTGTCAAAATAAACTATTACTGTTCAAATTTGATTCAGAGAATCAGCCAACGTACTGCTGAACTGCAAAGTGGAGCTGAAAATTTTGCATCATTAGCAAATGAGCTTGTCAAGACCATGGAAAGGAGGAAATGGTGGCAAATATAGAAAAAAAAATTGTCCGTATGAATTGTATGTATTTATTGTCTTGTATATTATATATATTTTTGTGGCTGCTGGCGTTGTTTTTGTTTCATTTGTTGTCAAATAGTGGTTAGTGATTCTTTATTACTAGAATTATGCCATTATTTTTTTCTTTTGCCATTATTCAAAATTGATATTTGAAGATTAGTTAATATAACTTAAAAAAATTACTTTATATAAAAAGAGTAATAATGTCTTGAGAAAGTTGAGCCTGATATCTTTCTGATAATAGATAAGAGCTATTAACTCATGACCAGCTTTCTGATTTATGTCATGTATCTTTTAATGCTTGGGCAGGCAACCTCATCGAGTTTTTTTTTTTTTTTTTTTTTGAAAAAGCAGGGTTTTATGAATGTTATTTTCTTTCACATTTTCCGTTTTATTCCAAAACGAACTTGTTATGGTTATCTCTTCTGAGTAGCAAGTCTATTCAGAATGCACTTTCATATTGCATAATCAACCTTTATAATGTCATGATTCTCAGCACTTGAGTAGTCTTGACTTTGTGATTATAGGATTTTGGAATCATTTGTCATACTCCATTATCATTTAGCTTCTCAGGACTTAACATCATATAATAGTAATACTTCTCGATACTCCTTCATAAGAAAGACTTAATTAAACTTTCTGATGAAGTGTACTATCTTTCTGATTAACTTCAATAGCTTTGATATGTAGAGTTCTTTCTTTTTGTCTTCTTGAATTTTGTTCTTGTCACTGTTTTTGGAGTCCTTGGTAACAACCATTCAGAAGACTAGCTTGATTCAGAAAATTTATCAAGATTAAAATCATTTTGAACCTAACACTAATTGCATCATTGTCTTATTCATCTTAATTTTTGGCAAATAAAATGATTAGATAATCAGTCTGCTTAGAAAAAAAAATAGCTAAAAGTTAATTGAAAACTCAAAAGAAAATAGTAATTTTAAGTTGAAGGTTGTTGAGCTTGCTATTTGAATTAGAAATAGTAAAATTAGTTACTAAATTAATTGATAGATAAAAAATAACATAAAAGACATATTTAAGTTTTTTTAATAAATTTTTATTTATTATTCACTCGCTAGCATAATTAATCTTTGATCCAATAGATCGAAAGATAACATAGAAAATGGAATTGCTTAGCTAACTTTTAGTGAGCTCTATCATGCTACTTTGTTTTAAAAACTTCAAATTGTGATCTAAGAAAAAAACTTTTACTTACTCCTTTCCTCTTATAATAATCGTTGTGTAAGAAAAAAATTATCTAATGATAATTGTGATTTTAATTTTTCAATGTAGCTTTAATTATATTTTTTCACTTATATCTCTTGTAATATTAATGATTAATGATATGAACAACAAAAAATAAAAATGAATTAATGATAATAAGGTTAATTTTATAATGGGACAAAGAAGTAATGATTAGGGATGTTCATGGCTTGATTTGGTTTTATTTTCCTATCAAAATGACTCGAATCAAACTTAAAAAATATGTGATTCAATTTGGTTTGATTTTCATTTAAAATAAAATTTAAACCAAATTTAAAAGAAATATATATGATTCGGTTTGATTTGGTTTTCATTTAAAATAAAATTTAAAGCAAATCAAACCAATATTTTATAGTTTGATTTGGCTCAATTTTTGTAGTTTTTACTAAAATATTATTTCATTAAATTTATATACTTTTTTTAATTTTTAAATTAAATTACATTAAAATTTTTACTAATAATAATATAAAAAACTTTTTAATATGTTAAGCCTTTAACAACAAAACCTATCAATTTTTAACCAAACATCTTTAAAAAAATTGTTTGTGAAAGAAAATAATATATATTATATAAATTCATATAAGTAACACCAAAGGAAAAATATGTAAAACTCAAGTGATATACACATCAATTAAAATAATATAAGTGTTAGCATAAATATTAATAAGTATTTACCAAATTTCGTAAATACAATGAAACAATAAGTTTATAGTAATATGCGAGTATGCCTCCTGATAAAGTGAAGCACAAATACAATTTCAGTCATATATTCCGACCAAATTTGTGAAATGCAAATACTAATAACTGTAAATAAATCACACATGTTTTATTCCGACCAATATATTTGTGAAATGCTAATCTCACGTGTGACACATGGATGTTTGGCTCATGATTCCCTTTCACATTCATACACGAATATGATAATACCCCACCGACCCATGAACGAAGGAAAACCGGCTTCTTATTCCAAATCCGGTGACCTTTGCACTTTGTGCCATCAAATCAAGGAAAAGAAAACATTACACCAATATTAATTTATAATCGCGACACATATTTTTCGTTTTCATCTTTAACTAATATTATGCCCTCCAATATAGAATATAAGTAAAAATATTATATCTTAAATATAAACAAATTTTAATTAATTTTATCTTATTTAATAAAAAAAATTAAAATATCCTTCATTTGAAACAATGTTTTCAATGAATCTATTTTAATCCTTTTTTACCATCAAATCAAGAAAAAGAAAAAAAATCACCAATATTAATTTATAATTTATAATCGCGATACATATTTTTCGTTTTCTTCTTTAACTAATATTATACCCTCTAATATAGAATATAAGAAAAAAATCATTGTATCTTAAATATAAATAAACTTTAACTTATTTAATTGAATTATTTTTAAAAATATTCCTCATTAAATACAAATTTCATTTTCAGTAACTCTATTTTATTCTTAATATCAAGTTTTAGTTTTTTAATCCTTTAATATCAAGTTCTAAGCAATAATAGTTTAGAAGAAAAAAAACTACTTTTCAAATTCGATTAGTACAATGAGATGATATTAACTTTTTCTTAATTAGTATGATATAGTTTTTTCTAAAATTGATCCATAATTTCATATTTTTATCAATTTTCAATTAAATCCCTAATTTTTTTAATTAAATCTTTGAAATTTTATATTTTTTTCAATTGAGTCCTCTCTTATAATTATCTTAATGAGAATCAGCTACAAATACTTAATTAGAGATGCAGACAATGAATGGATACTTTTTGAAGTATATTATAAGCATGATTGAGTCAATAGTGATGAAAAATGCTATTATAAGCATGATTGAGTCAATAGTAATGAAAAATGTTAGGACACTTTTTTTTAATACTCTCTTTCTAAGACACTTTCTATGATGGGTTAAAATTTACTAAAAATCCATTTTTTTAGGTTTTTCTTATCATTTAATGATTTTTTCTTTTAATTTATATTAAATGAGAAGTAAAACTCACCAAAATTAATTATTTCCAATAAATTATAATCAATCATATAGAAAGTCTTTGAGGGAGAATGTCAAAAGTGTTATGGGCATTCCTCCAACCGTGATAGTTTTCTACAAGGTCTCAACATTTTATATAATCAAACAATTGTGAGAGGCTCATGAAAGAATAATTAGATTGAATTGTCAAGCAAAAATTGAAACTCTATAGTCTATTATTTGCGCCTTTAATTTGGTGTTTGCAATTATTTATCATAAAGACAAATATACTAGAGGACCCAATTGAAAAAAAATTGGGATCCAATTAAAATAAATAAAAATTTAGTAAAATATGAAGACTTGCATACTAATTAAACTTTTGTCTTCCTATATTTGATATTGAATAGATATACTAGTATCATAGTAGTTTCTCCTTTCCAAAATAAATGTCGTTCTAGGTTGTTTTACATAGATAAAGAAAAATTAATAAATAAATAAAATAGTATTTTTACAAAACTAACATTATTAAATAAATAAAAGAAAGTAATATTAGTATTACATTGAAAAGTTAAAGCAACACTTAATAGGGATATTAGTGAAAAAATTAATATTACATTGAAAAATTAACATCACACTTATTTTGGAATAATTTTTTTTCTTTAAATATGATACTTATTTTGAGACGGACAAAGTCATACTTTAGATGACTATTATCAACATGCATTTTTAATACATTCCTTTTAATACATACTTTCTCATTGATTAAAATTTATTGAAAAATATAAAATTATGAGAGAAAGAGTTATTAAATAAGAAGTTAAATATACTCAAATGTGTAATTTTTAATAAATTTCAACCAATAATAATGGGTTAAAAAGAATCTGATGCTATTTCTCTATATTTTAATTGCATATAAATAACTTGTATTTTAGCATATGCATTGCACAAGGTTAAGTTTTTATTTTATACAACTAAGATTTATAATTTATAATAAATAAGAGAAGAAATCAAATTATATCGATATAACTTTGACAACTATTACACTATTTTATAATTTTCAATTGAATAATATTTTCTTAAAACTCACTGTTGGATTGGAAGTTTTTTTCATATAGATCACATCTAAAATTTCATATTAATTCAAAATTATTTTTTATCATGGTCATATGAATTAAAATCGACGTAATATAAACATTATAAAATATACTAAAACATGAACCATTTGATTACCTTCTTGTTGTTGTTCAATATTGACAAAATTTGACACAAATAATCTTAGTAATATTTAGATATAATTTAACGGTTGGATAAATAAAAATCACATTCGATATGAAGTTATAAAAAATAGTGTAGTAGATGTGAAAGTTAGACAATGATAATTTAATCATTCCTTAATAAATAAATATTTCTAAATATATAAATTATATTATAATTAAATTTTATAATAAATAAATTTTTAAACATATAAATTATATTTTACATTAACGGTAAATAATTTTGAATATATTTTTATTTTTAATTATGGATATTTCTTAAAAAATATTAAAATTTAAGTTGGAACTAAAGATATTAAAAATATATTTTACAGTTTTTTTTTAAATAGTTGAATTGATATTAAAAACATAAAAATATAAGATAATATACCAATTGGATGTGAGAATAATGTTGGGGCAAGTGAAGGTCTGATGAAGCATATAATCTTATACATTTATAAATATAAGGGATTACCCATTAAATATATATACAATTTAATTCCAAAATAATTATATTTTTAATTTAATATTCATCATTTTTTGATATAGAAAGGAATAAAGTATCTTTTTTCTCTTAGTAAATAAAGATAAAAAATGTATTATATTTTTAGTCCTTAATTTTTTTTTAAAATATATATTTTTAGTCTATTAACCTTTATTTCATCTTTAAGAGACTAAAAATAATAAAAAAAAGTTAAGAGACTAAAAGTAGGAATAGAATAAAATTAAAGGACTAAAAAAAACTTAAAAAATCTAAGAACTAAAAATAATTTTTTAAAAAAATTTAAAAACTAAAAACATATTAAAAAAAAGAAGAAGGATGGGCATAAAATATGATCCTCCATTCCATTCCATTCCATCCTAACGGGTCAAATACACGGCAAGAATGACCTTAATTTAATTCCATTCCAAAGTCTACACATTTTAATCAATATCAATATAGTAAAAGTAAACACGGATTGGGTTGGTCTCTTCCATACTACACACAAAACACAATAAAAAAATTGTGAATTACTAAATTACCCCTTCACAATCTACAAACCCCTTATTCTGCTTCACCCTTTTATATATAAGTTCCGCCTCCGATTCTCAGAATCATTATCGAGCAACAAAGACACATTCTTTCAGCCTCCCTTCAACACCCTTTTGGCCCTTTATTCTTCCAAGTCTCAAATCGAAGCTCGAAGACCTGCGAAGAACAAAGGGTTGTTTAAATTCTGTGTGGTTGTTGTTGGAGGTTGAAATACAAGTTGCCGCCTCAAGTGTGTTAATCTTAAATTTCACAAGCAAGTTGTATTTTTGGAGTATTGTATTATATGACCAAATATTTTAGTGTTTTAGGACTAGATATTTTGCTTCTGGTGGCAATTTTTCTCTTCTCCTTCTGGTTCTCATCTTTTGTGTTCTTCTTTGTTTCTCACCTTTCTGAGGATTTTTCCATCTTAGTTCCTGGAGGCACCAGGAACCTGACCAAATAAATAAACCTTTTTTTTCTTCTAATTTTTCTGAAGTTTCATTTTTTAGTCCAATGGCAACTTGGATATTATCAGAATGTGGCTTGAAGCCTCTTGCTCCAGTAATTCCTAGACCTAGAACTGGGGCTGCTTTGTCCAGCACCTCAAGGGTTGAATTTTTGGACACAAACAAGGTAGTGGCAGGTCCTAAGTTTCAACCTTTGAGGTGCAACCTTAGGGAGAGGAATTGGGGGCTGAAAGTGAGTGCCCCTTTGAGGGTTGCTTCCATTGAAGAGGAGCAAAAGAGTGTTGATTTAACCAATGGGACTAATGGGGTTGAGCATGAGAAGCTTCCAGAATTTGACCCTGGTGCTCCGCCACCATTCAACTTGGCTGATATTAGAGCAGCCATTCCAAAGCATTGCTGGGTGAAGGACCCTTGGAGGTCCATGAGCTATGTGGTGAGGGATGTGATTGCTGTCTTTGGTTTGGCTGCTGCTGCTGCGTATCTCAATAATTGGCTGGTTTGGCCTCTCTATTGGGCTGCTCAAGGCACTATGTTCTGGGCTCTGTTTGTTCTTGGTCATGATTGGTACTAATAACTATTTTTCTTTTCTTCATTTTGTTATAATTTGGATGTAGCTAGATGGAGTGCAGAATTGGGTTTCAAAATTGTGACTTGATGAGTTTACTTGTTGTTTTGTGTGTTTCAGTGGTCATGGAAGCTTTTCAAACAACTCCAAATTGAACAGTGTTGTTGGACATCTGCTGCATTCTTCAATTCTAGTGCCATATCATGGATGGTATGCTAGTGCTTCTGGTGGAATAGCCTTTCTAATTTTTTTTAGAGTAAAATATGTTTTTAATCCTTCAAATATCTTGCCATTTGGTTTTAGTGCTTATAAAAATATAATACGATTTTAGTCTCTACATTTGAACAATAAGATTTTTTAGTCTTGATGAATGACTAAAACCACATTAATTTTGATAAATGTAGAGACTAAAAATATATTATTTTTTGTAAAGACTAAAATCAAATTTTGAGATATTTGTAGGGATAAAAACACATTTTACTCTTTTTTTTTTAGTTTTGAATTCATGTTTGAAACTGATATTTTATACAGGAGAATCAGTCATAGGACTCATCACCAACATCATGGTCATGCTGAAAATGATGAATCATGGCATCCGGTGAGATGACTATCAATGTTCTTGTTTTTAAGACATGCTCTTTTTATCTAAGTTTTTTCCTTTTAAGTGATCAAAGTTTCTGACATAAGAGGTGTATTGGTAATCCCTGCAGTTGCCTGAAAAATTGTTCAGAAGCTTGGACACTGTAACTCGTATGTTAAGATTCACAGCACCTTTTCCACTTCTTGCATTTCCTGTGTACCTTGTAAGTTATTCTGCTTTGACCATAATTTGAACATTAATTACTCTTTAGTCTTGGTAGAAGAATTGACATGGTGGCTGTTGATATTTGAATCCAGTTTAGTAGGAGTCCTGGGAAGACTGGTTCTCACTTTGACCCCAGCAGTGACTTGTTCGTTCCCAATGAAAGAAAAGATGTTATTACTTCCACAGCTTGTTGGGCTGCTATGTTGGGATTGCTTGTTGGATTGGGGTTTGTAATGGGTCCAATTCAACTTCTTAAGCTTTATGGTGTTCCCTATGTTGTAAGTTTCTTCCTCTTTTCCATCATTTCCATGGTTCTTTTTGAATCAAGAATGAATGAAGTTCTCATTTGAATTTCTTGGAATTGAAGATATTCGTTATGTGGTTGGATTTGGTGACTTATTTGCACCATCATGGCCATGAAGACAAATTACCTTGGTACCGTGGAAAGGTATCTTTCATTCTTTAAAGTCTTTCTTATGAAAAGGACTGGTCTATTTGTGTCTTGACATACTTTTGTTATGTGTATGAGTTTAATTTTCATGCATTGTTAGTGTAATTTTTTTATATTGTTAATCAATTAAAAATCATCATTGATATGACTTGTAAAAGTCAATAAACATATCATACATGGTTGAATGATAATGCCAATACATACACTATTTGCTCTATGTTTATTGGGGTGTTAATATTTTCATATTCATTGTTGAACAGGAATGGAGCTACCTCAGGGGTGGTCTAACTACTCTTGATCGTGATTATGGATGGATCAATAACATTCACCATGACATTGGCACTCATGTCATTCATCACCTATTTCCTCAAATTCCACACTATCACTTAGTTGAGGCTGTGAGTGTCTCTCTAGTCTACTATTTGTTTTGAAACAATGGATACTGATTTACTTAAGATGTTGAGTTTGAATGTTGTTTTTGCTTCTCTTGCAGACTGAGGCTGCTAAGCCAGTGTTTGGAAAATATTATAGAGAACCAAAGAAATCAGCAGCACCTCTTCCTTTTCACCTTATTGGGGAAATAATAAGGAGCTTCAAGACTGACCATTTTGTTAGTGACACGGGGGATGTTGTGTACTATCAAACCGACTCTAAGATTAATGGCTCTTCCAAATTAGAGTGAATATTAAAATTCTTTTTTATATAGACAAGAGAGGCTTATACACAATTCTTATTGCTTTAAAGATTGTCTTGAGTTTCTCCGAAAGTTACTGCACTTACTTGGAGTTGAATCCTTCATTAATAAAGGGATGGATGGATCATATAATTTCAATTGTAACTGCATGATAGAATGTTTAGGTTATATGTAGTTTATCTTTCTTGAATAGTGAATTCCTCAATATAAATTGATTATATTGAAGTGATACCTTGAGGCATGATCAAATTGTCAATGTGTTTGATCAAAACTGAAAGATCTCGATTAAATAGTAATTTAAAATAGATTTTGTTTTGTAGGACGTTGTGGTGTTTTCTTATCATCCCCTATTTTATTTTTTATACTCCCTATTTTATTATTCACTCTGGGTTCTGTATTTCTTGAAAATTAGTAGAGGTGTTTATGACTCAACCAAAAGAAATAAAAAAATAATTTGGATCTTTAAGCTTTTAAATTTGCAATTAACTAATATTTTTTAGATAAATAATAGTCTGATTAAAAATAAAGATGCAATATAGTCTATACAATATATATGAATGACAAGCTAATAACTAGTTTGCAACTTTGCATGCTATTGTATTATTATATAGGTTAAGTGATATATTTAGTCTTCTATTTTTATTTTTTTACTTTGCTTTTTTATTTTTTAAAATGTTGATTTTAGTTATTTTTTTAAATGATTCAAAATGATTAATTTTATCAGTTTAAAATCAATACCATTAATAATACTTGGATACTAACCGTTTTTAGTCATCACAAAATATATTTCTCTCATATCTCCTCCCTCCCTCTTGTTCTTCCTTTGGTGATTTTTTCTTTTTTGTGAAATCTGTTGAGTACAAGAATAGGGAAGAAATCAATTGAAAATGGTATCTCTTTCCCCCTTTGTGCTCGCAATAAATCTTGAAATCAAATTCCCCACTAAAGAAGCGAAGGAACCATCGGTGATGGTGAAGCTTGAGCTCCTATAAAGCCCATTGAGTGTTTATATATATATATATATATATATATATATATATATATATATATATATATATATATATATATATATATATATATATATATACGAGAATCAAATGAGTTCAATTTATTTATTTAATGAGTATAATTTTTAATTCAAATTTAATGAATTAATTATTGAATTGTGTTTTGAACTAATTGAGTTGGTTTAGTTAATGTCAATTCTAATATATTGGATCATCTAAATTTAAACTAGTGTTTTATACTCTTAAAAAACATTTTTTAAAAAAATAATTATATATTAATAAAAAATTTATTTAATAGATGATATTTTATATATCAGGATATTATATTAATATTATTTATTTTGAAATATATAATGTAAAACATATCTTAATATTAAAATTGATAATTGGATATGTCATGGCCACACTTTAAATTAATCTAATCTTATTTTATATATTATCATATTAGGATCTGATTTAAATAAAAATATCTTATAAAAATTTCAAATCAAATATAAATAAAAATAAATTCATTCAATCCATTCCTCGAACCTCTAAAAGTAAGTATTCACATACGGAATCAGCGTGTCACGTTTTCCATCATCAATTTATCATGTTTTTTTTTTCTGCTTAGGTTCCTATCAGGAATAGGCCAAATATAATAGTATGCTAGTTTTTCAGTTCTATGTTATTGTCACTAATTTTCATAGTGTCGTCTTCTTAATGTTTCTATGATTCTATCATATAACTAGGTAATCGGCACGAAAATAGAAGATCATATGCTGACGATGTTTGGTCAACATCATTGTACTGGTTATTTTTGTTTGTAATGACCGATGCAAACAAAAGGAAGGTATAGTTCATGGTTCAGATTTTCCATCGTTCCTATGTGACTCATGTTGCTCGAGTCAATGATATAGACCACTTACCAACCAGCTAAGGAAAGTAATTTTCTGCAGTCAAAAATTAATTTACACGAAATTTCCACCCACACATATTAAGATTCAATTTCAATTTCAATTTAATACATATAAAAACAAATTAATTTGCGGTCAGCATTATTCTATATGGGAAAAATTACACAACAAATTTAATCCTTCCCTTTATCTTTAATTTTGGATTTGGTTTTTCACTAATTTAATTTACTAATTTGTTTTTTCTATTTTATAAGATTGTGCAATATTGATTCTCAAGTCATAATTGGATGACCTTGACCGTTAATAAGTGATGTTGTCGGTCATGTATCACATCCATATGAAGAACCAATATTGTATAATTTTATAAAATACAAAATTAAATTGGTGAATTAAATTATTAAGGATCAAATCTAAAACTAAAAATAAACGGAAACTAAAAATACAATTTTAACTTCCAGCCATCAAAGTGTCGTATCAACCGCCCATAATTAAAAGGATTTATTCTGCATGTGTCGAGTTTCTATTGCTTGCATGCAGACTTTCTTATGGAAACAGACTGGCATTTAAGTTAATAAAATATTATGCAAAAAATAATTAAAACACTGGATGTTAAATACAAGATCATGCAGTGACGGTAGGGAATTCGGAATAAAAAAACTAACAGATATTATTTACAAAAATAAATTATATTATGTTTATCAAAAGGCGTCAATTCGAGTGAGAGGAATTTATATCTTTTGCATGTGCATGTGAACAAAAATACTGTTGTTTTTTAATTCGTTGTGGTAAAAATATTGTGATACATTTAAGAAATCAGTCTCTATTTTAATTAATTTTCAATTTCGATCTCCAATTAAAATAAAAATATTTCATTCCTTTATTATTTTTTTCAAATCAAGGATTGTACTTTTAACCATCATTTTACTTAATAAAAAAATATTGATTTCTAAATCGTGTCACTATAATATTGGGTTTTTAATTATTAATTTAATTAATGGAGCTTTTAATTTAATAACTAATTAATTAAAAACTATCTATTATTAAGAAAAACCACTTTAAATCACCTGAAATTTATCTCTTGGTCAAGAGTTGATCTCTAGGTATGTGCGGATAAAAAATATTTGTTAAAAGTTGTTAATCCTTTAAGTGGATTTTCATATTTTGAAAAGAGTTAAACATAATTTTGGTCCCAAGTCACTATTATTTTTTATCTCCTTAATTTTTTTTTAGTCTCCCAATTTTTTTTTAAAAATACTACTTTAGTCCCTGTTGAGTTTGATGATGTTTTGCAATCTGGATACACAATTTTAATCCCTCAAAACAATAAGTTGTATATTCAAATTGTTTAAAATCAGTCCAGAGGGACTAAAAAGAAAAAAAAATCAAAATTGAAGTATAAAAAAATTAATTTAGGAGGACAAAAACAACCGTGACCTAAATTTGAGGAAAAAACACATTTAAACTTTTTTTTAAAAAAATAATCTTTAATTCTCGATTAAAACACTTTAGTTTTAAAAAAATGTATCATTTATGAGTATAAACAGTTTAAGTAAACATAAAGCATGTATCCTTATGTACCCATATGATGAAAAAAAAAATTTACTACCTATCTACCCTTAATAGCATAGATTTAATATACTTATTAATCGGTTTGATGTTCGTAACCCCTTTAATTAAATTAAAGTGATAAACTTGAATAATTATAAAACTTTCCAACTAGCTAGTTATATATAACACGATATCTCTCAAGTCAGTTTTGAGAAGTTATACCAGAGAGAAATTATTGAGTGGTTTAGAAGTTAGAATCATCATTTATCTATTGTTCTAATTAATTTATATATGACACGTACTAAAAAAATTTAGGATAAATAATCAATTTTATTAATGAATGTATAATTTTACTGACAAATGTATTTTTGAAAGATAAAAATATAAAATATAGTTATCGAAAGTATAAAAAATGTGATAAATATATCCGGTCATTAACTTTGATATGTTATCGTTAATAAAATAGTCTAAATGACACAAAAGGACGAATGTGTCACTGAAATGATTGTCAACGTGATCATGCAGATTGGATGAAAATACCAATATGATACCATTTTTAGACGTAAATGTTAGTAATTTCTTATTGGAGAAAAATGTCAGTACTTTTTTTGTTGGGACTTAAATGTCTGTTTATTCCATTGAACCAAAATGTCAATAAGTTATCATTATTGAACGAAAATATCAATAATTTTTTATTGGACCTAAATATCAGAATGTTTCTATTGGATTAATTTGTTAGACCCAAAATTTTATTTCATTTAAAGGTAAATTTTCACCATTTTTTTTTATCTCTACAAATATAACATTACAATAATGACTTAAAAAAATATATTAGCAAACATAATTTAAAACAACCATAACAATAACCATAATATTGATTATTAACTATAATTTGTTTGTCACAATAGAAATTATCCGAAATAAATATTGTACCAGTTTACCAAAATAAACATTTTAACAATGTATCAATCATTACAATTTTTTCTAAATTATAATAATTATCACAATCTACTATAAATAAAATATAAATATATCTCATATTTCACTTCTTCGAATCTTGACTATTTTATTAATTGTGACAGACGAAAGTTAACGGCCAGATATATTTGTTTCACTTTTTATAATTTTGGAGATCAAATTTTGTATTTTCATTTTTCAGGAATACATTTGTTAGCGAATTACACATTTAGGGATAAAAGTGACTATTTATCCTATTTCTATATATTCCCAGAGATGGAAAAACAACAAATCAATAAAATATTATATGACAAAGTATTTCTCCTCCTCTTTGTTTTTATCATTTCCGTTTCTTCACCTACAACTGACAAGTGAGTTTGAGGGCCAAGTGTGAGAGAGACTTGGAGAGAAGTGAGGTTTGAAAGTTGGAGGAAGATGACAATGGCAGTTGGCAATGGTGCGAGCTGTGGCTGGTGGTGGTGCAATAGGTGGCGCCAGTGGTGATTGATGGCTGGGTTGGTGATGATCCTTAAAAGGAAAGAATAAGAGGAGACAACCATGGAAGAAGAGTTTACAGAAAGAACTTGTAATAAATATGTTTTTATATTGACAATTAAAGATGATCACATTAACAATCATATTATTTCACTGACAAAATCCATTTATATGTGCCATGTTAATAATATTTGATTATATATTATATAAAAATAAGCTACAGGGTACAAGCAGCCCCAAATTCCATATTTTACTTTTTGGTGGCGGCATGCAGTTCACGACCTTTGAAAAATGCAATCCAATTTTAGAATCCACGAAAAGCTTACGTGTGTGAATGAACAGATAGATGGATGAATTGATGACATCCAAAAGAAAAATAATAAAATAGTCATGTTCAACGCAAACTTGGACACCATGCTAAATAATTAAATCTAATTTAATATGCATGCATCCTATGAGTTTTATAATCCCCACTTCTCTTAAATTAATGCTTAATCAATAAAACGAGTTTAACGACTAATATATATATATATATATATATATATATATGTATATATATATTATAATTAAAATATCTAGTTTAATTGATTTAACAAAATAATTAATATATTATAATTTTTTTATATTTGTTTAATTTTTACGAATAAAAATAATTGATATAATTAGTTATACAAATCAAACATAAGTGCAAGAATAAGGACATGATTGATTCATTCCCCCCCTTCAAAAGTTATTCAAATAAAGTAGAAGTATAATGAGTTATAGGTTAAATTATTCAGTGTAGTAAAAAAAATTTAAAATTTTCATTTGATGCTTAAATTATTTAAAAAAAATTAAGTTGGTCTTTAAATTAATTATTTTAATTGACTCTTTAATCGTTTATTTTTGTAAATTAAGCCTTTATATAAGATTTTCAAAAACCGCTAAATATTGTCAATTTCTGGCGGTTCAAATAAGGTGTTTAATTTAGAAATTCAATAATTATTTTATTTATTTTACTTTTGGAACAAACTTGAAAATTATCAAATAATTTAGATACCTACGTACCGAGTAATTTAACTTAAGTTATACCAATAAAGCAGGTTTATAAATTTAAGCTAAAATTTATTTTGTAAAAATATTTAAAAGTTTTACTTTATTTAAAATTAATTTTATTTTCGAATGAAAACATATATTTACATAATAAAAAATATTTTTTGAAATTATTTTAGTTTGAATAAAATCATTTTAATGATAATAAAAATAAATAAAAATACTAAAATGTTAAAACATCTCTTTAATTAAATATTTTATATTTGGAAATAATATATATTATTTAAATATTAATTATAAATGATAAGAAATTTAAGTTTTTACATATTGTTGCTCCGTAATATTTTTAAAGTAACAAAAAAAGTTTATTTTTGACATAAAAGCAAATTATATTAGAAAGTGTTTAATAAGTAATTCAACTCTAATAAATAACTGAAGAATAACTAAAAGTTAATTGTTTCTATTTTCACCAATTCAATTGTTATTTGATTTCAAAGTCTTTTTTTTATTTACAAAATTTGATTTCAAAGTCTATTAATTCAGATATGCATTGTCTGCCATTCTTTTAGGATTAAATGAGCTCATTTCTTCTTTAGTATT
Organism: Glycine soja; assembly: GCF_004193775.1. Classification (NCBI taxonomy): domain Eukaryota; kingdom Viridiplantae; phylum Streptophyta; class Magnoliopsida; order Fabales; family Fabaceae; genus Glycine; species Glycine soja. Next base: position 48,033,396 of record NC_041019.1, on the reverse strand, counting down.
CCTTTCCTTTTAGCACTTGGTTATATACTATGGAATATATTATTATCTTCAACATGCACATGTTCAAATGAAGTCATGTAATGATGTTGTTACAGATTATGATGTGATAATGGAATGAGTTCTCATTGAATAAGTTTGTGTAAAAAGTTATATACTTAAATTAAATTCTTTAATTTATATACTGCGTAGATATTAAATAAGAATTCGTCTCATTATCATATCATATTAATGAATAAATTAAAATAGTAAAATAATAATATTATCAAATATCTCTGTATGAATATTTAAACATGCTGAGCGCACTATATAGGATCCACTAATCTCATATTTTCACCTCCATTCATCTTTACCTTCTCCTAAACTCCCCAAAAAATAATAGACTCCTATGTACGTAATTCATTCAAAGGTTCTTCTTTCCATTGGAAAAGTTCTCTACTACAACACCAATTACTATCCATTAGAAAATCCATTTCTGTAAAATTTTTTAAAGTTGCCAATGAAAAAAACTTGGAAATTGATCTCGACTAGCTCTTCCCTTCACCCCAACATATGATTAAAAAATGTATCAAATCAAGGAGATCACCTCCATTGATTAAATATGATATATAAATTATTATAAATTTTTTATATTTATGTTCAATTCTAATATATAAAAGAAAATGAATCACAACCTTTTCACAACCTCCTTAAACCATGATCTACATCCCCTTTACCATCCTCATCCAAATGCCAAATATCCTGCCACCAGATAGACCCTCTTCCAATAGGACTAAATTTAAAGCCCTTAAATCTTTAATTCCTAGCCCTCCTACCTCTTTTTCTCTACAAACATACACCCAATTCCCAATTGCAACCCTCTACACCATTATTTTCCCTTCTTGACCATCCCACAAAATATGTTAAACATAGATTCAATTTCAGAAATGATACCTGAAGGTGCCATAAAGGCATATGGAATTGATTAAACCAAAGTTAAGAACATATTGAAACGTTTTCCGCAATCCCACAAAGTTATCGAGAAACTTGCGCGTGCAAATATAGTTACATCTAAGATACTTTACCATACCATTTGATAGCACATGAAAACAAAGATAACAAACCATTCTCAATTTACCAAGCATTGAAAGATTTGGGGGAAAAATTATATTAAATTTAACAAATTAAGATTGTCAAAAGGACTTCTAAAATTTGTAAAGAATGGGATTTGAGAACTTAATTACGTACATAGGCTTTAAAAGTTAAAATAAAATGTTCATAGTGCATGGACGGAAAATTGTTCTGAAGCAAGGGAAAAAGGACCCACCGATTCAGTTTGAGTCATTTTTTTAGCAGCATGTAGTTTTTTTTTTCATTAATTAGAAAAAAAAATCAGACTAATATAAAATTCGATAGGTAAATTTTTACTAATAATAATTTTTATTAAAAATCAAACTTAAATACTATCCAAAGATTCAACTTTAATTTTAACATGATGATCATTTATGATGTGTAGTCTACAACCATATGCAAACGATAAAAACATTATATCCACGGAATTGTCAAAACAACACTCACAGACCTGGACTTGCTTGTTACGAACATCCTTTAGAGTCTGATTGTATCTAACATGAGAAAGTAAAGAGTGTATTTATCATTAATTTAATTTAAACTGTACTATATAATTTTAATTAATCTATTAATTTTTTTAAAAAATTATTACACCCTTCCATTTAGATATAAGTGTGTTTGAATTTGAAGCGGAAAAATTTAATAATTGATTATATTTATAATTCATTATACAAATAAGTTTGGATAAATTGAAAATTAAGTTATTTTAATTTTAAGATAAGTGAGGTACCTAAAAAAGTCATAGTAAAATTATAAAAAATTATGAAGTTGCGTGGTAGTTAATTTTATATTTAAAGCAACTAATTATTAAGGAAAATAACTGAGATAACTTTTAATGACAATCTCCAAAATTTTGCTTTTGATAAAAAAGAAAACCTTTTATACCATTGAATTTTTTTATGATCACTTTAATAATATTGTCAAATATACTATTTTTATAGCTTTTTCCCCCTTTAAAAAATATAATATAGTTTGAACACTATATTGTACTTTTCTAAGTAGCATGTTTATAGTCTAAACCTATACACGTGATGAAAAAAAACAAAACTCAAAACAATTAATACCCCCAAAAGAAGACCTTCTTTTAGACCAAATTCCCTGGACGAAAATTGTCTCTAACTCGATGAGCATATAAGATTGTATTTACTATTAATTTAATTTAAAGTGTATTATGATTTTAATATACTAAAATTTTAGATGAGTACACATCTATTTACTTTAGACATGAGCATATATTTTAATAAACTTTAGGCATGAAAAGTGAAACAATATGTCTGATTTCACTCTTAGTAATATATTGGGGTGAACACTTGTTTACCTCAATCAACTTCAGTTTCCATTTCCAATAGCCATAGTGAAATTCAATTGGGAGGTGTACTTTCACTAGTTGATTTATGCATGTGAATCACGGGATTCATATATTGAGTAGAATCTAATGGCCACAATTCTTTTGGAGGACCAAGAGCATATATGGTCTTTTTAATTCTTGCCACCATTGGGGCAACAACGCAATCTCCTCAAAAATCCATTATGAGTCAACAAAGTCGGTGCAATTCTTTGTATGAATATGACCTTGTTGCCAATGTCAAGAACCACGATGTTCTCGTCTTTGAATGAAGTCAGCAACTTCGGCAGCTCTGTCTTTAAATGGCAGAAACAACATTTACACTTAGTAGCTTGTAGGACATGCAAAAACCATTAATACATTAATATTTTCCTTGCCAAGAGGCTTATATGTGAGGAAGATCAACTATAGCTTACCCTTTTAAACAGTAATGTACTAAATTATTTTTTAATATATATATATATATTGATTGTGTAAAAGTTTTGTATTATGGAAAAAATTATTGATCATTATAATAATTTTTAAAAGTCATATAATAAATTATTTTTAATTGCATTGATGATATAATTTTTTTATATTAACAATTCATACCAACATGTTATTGGTTTAAGTAAAATTAAATTTGATCTCAAATTTGAGGCTTGTAAATAAGAAAAATATAATTGGAAGAAAAAATTACACTAAAGATGACTAGTATGATATTTAGATAAAATTTAGTTATCAATAAAATTAATAAATATTTCATATGTTATGATAAACCAAAATAATATTAACTATGCATAGAAAATTAATCTCTAAATTATAATATTTTAATTCATGATGTTATTAAATACAATAGATTTTAATATCTAAACTTGTACAATTAGGGCATCTTTTTTAGTCAACAATTAGTTAAACTACACGACATAAATTGTGAGTTTGGAAGTTCAATTTCCTTCCTCCGCCCATTTTTCAATCATTCTCTTCCTTATAAGGCTGGCTTATTATAAGTCTCTTCTTGAACCAAAAATAAATTATTTTTTTAAAAAAAAAAGACTAAAATGAGTTATGTTTGACCATTATTAGAACTAAAATGACATCTTTACAAATATAGTGAATGGGTATTCACAATTTGGTGTGTTACTCTCCTTTAAGACATTCTACTTCTGTCTTGTAGCATTCCAATCTAATGCGAACTCAACCACCCTTTCACATCCTCCATCTTTTTCTATTCATAAATCACCATTCTCTCCCTCGCTATCAATATGGTTTCAACCATTTCAATGACCACTTCTCTACAAGTTCTACCTCCTCCAGCAGTTTCTGACTTCTGTTAAGAGTTTGGAAGATTGATTATTATGGCTAAACCAAATAATGCAAAACCTGGTTGTTTCTCTGACTTCTTTCAACTACTCTTTTGTGCTGAGGATGGAAATAGTTCTCCAATGCACCCTTCTAACCACATTACAAAACCATATGCAACAGAAGTAGTGCATAGTCACAAAGATGCAATGGCCAAAAATGCAACCAAACCAGGAGTGGTGGCAAGGCTAATGGGGCTTGATTCACTTCCAAGTACAAAATTGGTGTCAAACACAAACAACACCCCAGATTCAATTCCAAGAAGTAGGTCAGTGAACTTTGTTGATTACTTGCGCAAGTTTGACACAACAAGCCAAGCCAACCACCACCAAGTGAAAACAACCTCTGCATCATTCAGAGAGGTTCCTTCTTTGCTTCAGCACAAAAACAAAAACAATGACCTTGTTGTTTTCTACTGGAATAATGAGAGTGAAGATCAAGAAGTTGTGTCCTTTTTGAGGAAACAAGAAATGGGGTTGGGAGAATCTAGGCAGAGAAAGAAGCAGGGGAGCAAGAACAAGGAGATTGTTTCTGTGACTAAGGAGAGGAGCCACACTAAGAGAAAGAAGATTTCCAAGTTTGAGAATGAGCCTAGAGTGGTTCTTCCTCTTAAGCATAGTTCAAAGGTTCGAAATCACCATGAAACCAAAGTTTTGGCACCAGTTTCTGCATGCTCTAAGAGTTGTAGTAATAGCAGAAGAAAATGTGGTAGTGGTCCTAGTGGGTTAAGACCAAGCTCAAATTTGCCAAATAAGCAGAAGAAAGTGTTCTCTGAACCAAAATGCACGAAAAAAACAAAAAAACAACAGTCAACAAAGAAGATAGATACTGAATGTAGCACAGAGAATTTCAGTCCAATTTCAGTCCTAGATGACTATGACTATTCATTTCTTTATGGTCCTGATTTTCCAGGTTAGTTTTCTGAATGCCCTTGTTCTTTAACATATTTATTAATTACTAAAATTAGACCTTAGTTGCAATTTTTGTTCGTATCGTTCATTTTGGGAGTAGTTATGGTATGGTAACTGATATGTGCTTAGTGTTTGTTGTTGAGCATTGTTAATGCTGATTTCATGATAAATATTCAAAATTATAGTAAATGTAGGTAAACTGTCACACTGAATTAGTAGCAAGAAAAAAGTGTCCAGTATTAGAATTAGTGCCCCACACAGTGACAAATTGAAGTTTAAATTCTTGTTAGAAGTGTCTATATTTAAAACTCTGCCATTCCTCAAACAACATTTATAAAAGAAAAAAAAATATTTTTGTCTTTTATATCCTTATCTTTAATGGTTTGAAATAGATTGTTATCTAATTTTTTTTTTTGAAATAGATTATATTGACATTTCTTCTTTAAGAAAAATATTACACTGTATTCCTATAAGAGGATTAGTGTAAACGTTAGATAGGAGTATTGTGTGCAATTTCAAAAAATCTCAAGGAATGTCAGGCCAATTTGTTCTAAATTTTATATATAGAAAAATATCAACTTGTTTATTTATTTTAAATAACACGGAAGATAATTCAAAATTATTAATTCAGAAATATTATAAGATTCAAGTATGAATATGTTGCCATTTATAAGTTCATGAACTGAATCCGTTCTAAGAACAACTCTCATTAATTAAACTCTTCTGTTCATTTATGAAAGACCAAAAAAAATTATGCTTCTAAAATGGCAGCATGAGTTCCTCAAAGCTTCTTGCAGTTTCAATTTACTTTGAGGCTTCATCTTAATGTAGCATACATTTTTTTTTTTTGTATAGATTACACAAACCCCGTAATGCCAAAGATAAAGTGGGAATCTTCAGAGCAACTATTCACGAGTGATAATGTTGGAGACAGAGCAAGCAAAAATAAAGGCTATTCCTACCCTGACATCAACAAGAAAGAAGAGTATTTATCAGAATTAATGGTGAAGCTTCGCAACTTAACACAAAATGAAATGAGAGAATCAGATTTCACACCAAAGCGCATGTGTGAGAGTGGAAGTTATGAGGAAATTTGTATGGAGTATGAGCATAAAATTTTTGACATTTTACTAAACGAGGTTGTCAATGAACTTGTGGAGCTTTCATATTGAGAATTTTGTTATGTTGATGGGTAGGGAGTATAAACAAATAAATTAAATTGTTATATTTTCTATGACGAAAGTCTATAATATAGTATATTCTTTTTTTATCCTAATATTAATATAAAATATTTATTAATTTTATCAATAATTAATCTCTGTCAATAAACTTAAGGAATCACCTTTAATGTAATATTTTTTTTAATTATATTTTTTTTTCATTCATAAAATTGAATATGAAATTTTTCTTTTAAGTTTAATATCACTTAAACCAATGATATTGATATATGATATATTACTTTACCTATCTAATAAACTGACATAATAAACTTTAGACGTAAAACAAATAGTATCATTCTATTGAATCTAATTTATGTAATTTTTATTTAATTTTTCTAAAATGGAAAGGGAATAAATTAAAAATGTAAGAACATGTCTACTTAAATAAAAAGACCTTCTAAACTTGATACATGTCAAGTTTTTCAAATTACGAAAAAGAGTAATGAAATTTAATTATGTGTCGTATAGAAATTAGTAGGGATCATAATAGTTTCAAATCATACAATAATTTTTTCAACTATAAAATTAATCTCTTGTTTCGGAATAGGAAAGAAAAAAAGAAGAAAAAACATGATTGATCAGGATCATAGAGATGTAGAAATGATTTCTTCTGGAATTATGCAATAATTTCTTTTGCATTTGGCTTATTTGAGTATTATAAGTTATACAAATGAGCCTTTAGTTAATTCTATTGATAAAGGAATAAGAAGAAAAATAATCTCTAAGAGACGGTCAGCGTTCAATGACTATTTGTAATCCAAAGAATCACAAGAGTTTAATCTCTCTCTATATAGGAAGTAAGTGACGGTAATTTTTGGAATATAAAAGAAAGTAGGTGAGAGTAATTTTGGAAAAATAGTTTGCGATGTTAAAAAAATAACAGGTTTTATGGAACCAAAAATATGATTTTATGGAACCAAAAATATGTATAATTTTATTTAATGGTTCAAACGTTATAAATTTGTAAGGTCAAATTTTTAATGATCATTGTGGTAATGATTATTAAAAATATTTTTGGTAGAATGTCAATTGAGTGTTTATAAATAATAATTGTTGGTTCTCAAGTTTCACATTAAAAAAAAATTAATACACCATCTATAATGAGAGTGAGAGCTTGAAAGAATTAAGAAGTATAACTTTTTTCATTTGTTTCTATTATGTATTTTTATTTAGTTCTAAAAGCACAATGAATATTAAATTTTTCTAACATTTAATAATGATGTAAAAGCAATAAACTTTAATCGATTGAAAAACCCATTAAAAAAATTATTTACCAAAAATTACATAAAATTTTACTTATACGTGTTTCCTGTATTTGTAAGTGTTTTTTTTTATAATGAATTAATTTTTATTTTATTTTTTTATTACTTTAATCATAATATATTTTTCATGCATGTTGTAATGTTAACCTATTTTCTGTTGTTGGCACTTTTAGTTGAATATGTTGTATTGTTCTTTTTTTATAAGTTTTAAATGATTGATTATGTTTAAATTGGATAATCTTTATTTTTTTTTTTAAAAAAGTTTGTTTTTATTATTAAAGTTTTAACTAATTTTAGTTTTTTCAACTCTTCGAAGCTAAGTTTTGTTTAGTTACATTTCGAAACAAATACAAGACCCATATTTTGGAAGTTCAGGAAAAGCGTGTGTTGTCCTGCTGTCTCAGGTAGATAGGATCAACAAAGATAAAATGTTTTTTTTTACTTCTGGATGGAAACGTTTTTTCAACAACTATGGGATTAAAAGAAAAAAATATATGAAACAATGTAATTTCATTACATATTCATAGTAATTTTTCAATAACTGAGATTAAAATGTACGAGTAAATGGAAGAAAAAATAATATATGAATGTGAGGGTGAAATGAAAAGGTTAGGATGAAGAAAAAAATGTCATTTGAAATGTTACAGTTTTTTTATTGGTAGATAAGTAATACATAAGATTTTATTTTCATATACCTTATTATTTTCATTTTAAATAGAAAATAAATCCATGTAACCAATTATCATTTTTTTCATCAAGTTGATTTTGTCCCATTGAGATATAATGATAAGTGTAGATCATTTTTGAAGGAAAAATTATACAAAATTTTACCATATCTCTAAGTATGTTTTACATATCAAATTTATTTTTTTACTTTTTCTTGCTTTAATTATATTATAAGATTTTTTTTCTATCTGTTCTACTGTAAAAATAGAAAAATGGAGTTTAAAAATAAAATAAAATAAAAAACCATTTTTCAATACTTTAGTATTCAAAAAAATTAATTATAATAATCACTATGCATAAAAAAATGTTGTAACCACTGATACAATTAAAACTATATTAAATATTATAATTAATGTCTCTCTACTATAACCTAATATAAATAACAATTATACAATGTCTTTTAGTTTATGCATTATTTTTCTTTTTTACACTCATGGTTCTTTCATTTCTCCCTTCATTAGCTCACACTTTCAACCTTAGCATGACTATAAGTAAATAATTTTGGATAAATTCAATTTTAAAGATTTTTTTTATTTGTGTTGTCTTCTCACTTTTTTCTTATTTTTTTCTTCTTCTTTCAACGATTTGGTTTGTGTTTTGTTTATGATTTAGTTTGTGTTTTATATACATTAGTTTTTATTTTGTTCATGGTTTTGTTTGTGTTCTTTTAATAATTGTAATTGTTGGGTTTAATTTCATATAGAGTTTTCATTCTTTTTTTCAAACAATCTAATACAGTATTATTTTTATTCTATACAAGATAATCATTTTTCTACCGTCTTACTTCATTTCATAAATATCAACATCTCTTATTAGGTATGAGTAGTGGCTATTGTTGGAGAAAAAAGATTAGTAAATAATCATACTAACGAATTGTGTTATATGATTTTGAGAAAATAAGTGTAGATTTTTAGTATTGATGTTCAAGTTATAACAATGTCACTTTTAGTTATATTGATAATTTATTATATTAAAAGGTTTGACTTATTTAATTACTTTTGATTCAATTGAAAAAAATCATTTCTTTTTAATATGTTAAAGTTTAACAATTTTTTATTCTTTATGCTTGTCATTTTAAAGTTATTTTATCTTATATTGGTATTATCATTGTACAAGTTTTGCACATATATATTTTTTTATATTTTCACTTTACTACTATATTATAAATACTGTATTTGTTTTATCCTTTTCATTTTGAGTATAAAAAATCCAATAATTTAATTTTTTATATTTTCAATTTACAATATATATTTTTGGTTTAATAAGACAAAGAGACCTTATTATTATTATATTAATAGACTTGATAGTTACTTTTAACAAAGATTTAATTGTAAAATTTGTCCCCCTATTTTCTTAGTAATAAGGAATGACTAGAACTATGGTCCTTGAAGTAAAAAGAATAGTCTATTACCACTACATCCAACTACTCATTCAAATATTTGGTGTAAAATATACTATTAATATAAATTTTATGTGAAAATAATTCAAAATTTAAATTTTATTCTTTTTTAATTTATTATGTTTTTATAATGTTATATATTATCTTTTAAAATATAATATATAAGATTAAACTTTATTTTCACATAAATTATAATATGTATGTTTATATAATTTTTATTTTATATATTATATTTATCTTTTAAAATAATGCTTATAATTTAGTGACACTATATTTTTTTTTATCTATGTTAAGATATTCATGTTATTTATTATAATATAGATAAAAACAATAATGTCAATAAATTACATACATAAATATTTTAAAAATAGAAAATATTATCATTTTATTTAATTATGTATCTTTACTATATAATTTAATTCTTTAGAAAAATTTGGTACCTGATTAAATAAAGTTAAATATAAATAAAAATACTATTATAATTAATAATAAGAATATCTTAATATAGGTCAAAAAATTGTTATCATTAAATCACATATAAATATTAAAAATATAATAAAATACTGTCATTTTTGTGAAATTATAATTTATATAAAAAATATACATTAAAGATAGAATTTATATTATATATTTACTTTATAAAATAAGTTTTAGATAGTGTGATAAAAATACATAAGATTAGAAAAATATAATATATAAAATTAAAACAAAGCTTATATAAGTATATATATTCTAATTATCTGAAAATAAAATCTTATATATTATATTTTAAAAAAAAATATATAAGATTATAAAAATATAATAAATAAATAAAAAATTTGAATCTCACTTAATTCTAATCTCTTTTCACTAATAGGGAGCATTCAATCTCACTTAATTGCTCAATTAATCACCTTTGGTCAACATTTCAATCAAAAATTGAGAAACCTATGCTTAGCGTCCAATTATACATTTTATTTTCAAACATTAATAAATACACAATTAATTCTAATGATTATTTTTTCATATAGCACCATTTCTCACTACAAATAGCCAAGCAATCCATTTAACAATTTGTGATTATGCTTTTTTTTTGGAGTTGATTATAAAATATAAAGAAACAATCACAATTTTATGAGCATCTTTTGAAGATAAAAATTACATGAAATCTTACTTATACGTCTCTCTTGGATATGTGAGTATTTTATGTATACCAAATTTATTTTTAGAATTTTTTATTACTTTAATCATGTAATTTATTTTTAAGCATTTTTATCAACCATTATAAAAAATTATTATTTTTTAATTTCTGATTTATTTTTATTTTCTATTGCAATACAATTTTTCAAGATTTGTTGGTAATTTTCTCCCTGTTGATTAAGAGGAAATTTATCTTTATCATGAGGGTGGAAGATATGACAACCAAAGGAGCAATCAAAATCAAAGGGATAAAGAAGAATATCTTGGTGGACACTAGTGTGAATTTCTCAAAGAGGATAGATTGAGAAAAGGAAACAAGTTATATTTTTGGTTCATTAACAATCGTTGAAATCTTTATGTTCTAATTATTAGAATAATATAGATTAATAGTTGAAATACATTGGTAAATTTTACTTTATTTGGATATTTTGTGTTCATGATTAATGTTTTTTATTTTTTGAAAATAAAATTTATTTGCTTTTGAATGTAGAACACGATCATATAAATATTGCCTATTTGTGTGAATGATAAAATTATCTTCTTATTCTTATAGACTTGATTCCTCATGATTCCGTTGGAAAATAAAATATGATTCATTATCATGAAAATACAATAAAAAAATAAATTTTAACTATATATTTAAAAATTTGGAAGCAAATAAATATAAAAGGTATTAAATGACACACTTAAATTTAATCATTACAAGATTATCATTGTTTACTTAACCTAATATTTAATATTCACAAAATATAAAACATTGTTTACAATAACTATTTTTTATTTCATTTCAGATTATAATAAACAAATAATTTATAAATTTAAAAGTCTTTTTATCTTTAAAATAAAAAAGATTTGTGTTTAATATCAAGTTTCAAAATGAATGATAATTTAGGAAAAAAATATTTATTTTTTAATTGAAAATTACACACTTTAATAAAGTTAACTAATTTTGTTAACAAGTGTGTAATCAATTTTTTTCCTCATGAAATTGAAGAGAGGGAGTATATTGTTAATACATTTTGTTATGAAAATCATATTATATTTAAAAGTTATGTTTCGTAATTTTGATAATACTTTATTTTATATATTATTATCTTTTAGCATAATTGTTAACTCGTTGGCAAATTTACCAAATTTGTCACAAGTAAGTACTCAGAAGTCCAAGTGTCGAATTCAGAGAGACTTCGTTTGTATTTAGATTAATACCCCAATTTAAAAGCAATCGATAAAGAATCTAAAATAAAGATAAGAAAATATAATAGATAAGATAAAGATTTAAAGATGAAAATAAAAGATTTAAATTAAAAGATGATAAATATAGAAAATAAAGAAAATAAAAGTAAAAGATAAGAAAAATAAAAAATTAAGATAAAGATAAGAATAGATAAGAAAAATAAAATATAAAAATAGAAGATAAAAGAAATAAAATCAGAATTTGATAAGGTTGGGATCTGACCTGCCTTAGGATGTATGAGTTTATGATTTTTCTTTATCAATTTAAGTGACTCTGTTCTACCCACATCTATTTAATTACTTGCACATGATTCCTCATGATGATAAACCTATTTTATTTATCTATCTTTCAAATTCCTTTGCAAAGACTCAACAAATAAAACACATGAAGAAGAATGGAAGAAAGAATTGGAATAAATGAAACCCCTAGGAGAGGGGATTCTGTGGTGTTTTTTCTGCTTGCTTGAGTCCCTTGACTCCCTTATTTATAATTGTTGTTGTAGTGGACTTGGACCTGATGCTATAAATCTTTCTTTTTGATATTTTTTTATATCTTTTGAATTTGTTTTGCTTTTAATCATATTTTCCTGATACTTTGGATATTTTCTCGATCTTTTCCTCTTTTAATTTCTCATTTTACTAGTCATAAATAAGAAAATATCAAATCTTAATATTCAAGTAAAAAAGAATGCAAAATTATCATTCTATTCCTAGCAATGATTTTCTTATGAAATCCTTTCTTTTTGTTATATTAGAAGTTACCCTCTCCCGAGCCTCTAACCCCTAAAACCAATGCATACAAAAATTACCCTCTTCCAAGGGTCTAACCCCTAACAGACTATAAAGATAAATAATGCAAGATAAAAGTAGAAAAGATAATAGGATAGAGAACACATTTGCATTGATAAACAATGAGTACATCATACATCGCTTGACTTTTAGGCCTCTCAGGCCCTAACTAGGAGTTTAGCCACTCATGGCCATTGAGGGTCTTACAATCGATAGGGTATAAGAATGGGATAAGAAGGATGGTAGAAAGAATTGGAATAAATGAAACACCTAGGAGAGGGGATTCTGTGGTGTTTTTTCTGCTTGCTTGAGTCCCTTGACTCCCTTTTTATAATTGTTGTCGTAGTGGACTTGAACCTGATGCTAGAAATCTTTCTTTTTGATATTTTTTTATATCTTTTACATTTGTTTTGCTTTTAATCATATCTTCCTGATACTTTGGATATTTTCTCAATCTTTTCCTCTTTTAATTTCTCATTTTACTAGTCATAAATAAGAAAATATCAAATCTTAATATTCAAGTCAAAGAGAACGAATAAATAAATATTTTTAAAGATATTTTCAATATATTTTTATTATCAAAATAACTCATACTCATATTTAGCAGTATGAATATTGGTTCCAACATTTTCTTCATTGACACAATTGTTTCAGAAAAAATTGAATGAAAACTGAGAGTTAGAGTTATCCAACCACATAAGTAGACCGAATATAACAACTCAAACAATATTAAAAGTATCAAATTAATACCGTTCAATGAAAATGTTATTAATCTTTATTTCTATAACTTGATATTCATTTCATCTTATTGAAAAAATACTTAAAATTTTTTTATCAACTTATTATGCAACTTAGAAAATCTTATGTTTCTATATAATAATAATAATTTTTTTATATCAATAGTCCGAAGATTTCAAGCAACTATCAAAAAAAGTATTATTGATAAGTTTGAAAAAATCATTGAGAGAACTCTGCCTACTCGATTGAAAATATGATGATTGTTGATATAGATATATAAAAAATTCAGACTAACAAACACAAGTTCAAGTTGACTTTCCTGAAACTCACATTATACTTTCCTGAAATTGAGTTTCAAACTGAAAGTAAACTTTGATTTATTATAGTTTCCATAGATATTGGTGGGAGAAGATTATGCTTTTTTACTTAATTAATATAATTTATTTATATTTTAATTTAAAATAATATTAACCATTTTTTCATACTAACATATTTAAATTTTAGTTTCAATACAAATATCATGGGTCATGTGATTGAAAAGGACGATCTGAAAGAGATAATATTTGTCTACCAAGTCTATCTTGTCTTTGGCTGGTGAATTTTAATAGGATAATGGCATTAATAATACATAAAATAATAATTCAATTTCTAAATTATTATAAGAATAATTTCTTTTTCCATTATTTTTATATATTATATATGCAAATGGTCTTTTTCTATATAGTGGTCTTGTTTTTCTTATTTACTTTTATTGCATAAAAAACGTTAATTAATGAAAAAAATTATGTTATCATGTAAAAAATATTTTTTTATAAAAATAATTTATTTATTTATTTATAATAACTTAAATTATGTAATTTACATATAGTTATATAAGTCTACTATTTAATAAAAAAAAATCACCTCAAAACTACGTGAATAACTTGTTTATCCCATGCATCATACGGCTCAAAACCTAGTTATACATAAAGATAATAAAGAAACACAAAAGCGAAACTAAAGAGAAGAAAAATCCCATAGATACATCAAGAAATCTTAGAGGGTGTTTGGTTTGGTTATTTTCTATTTTCATTTTCACTAAAAACAGAAAATGGTGATGAAAATGTGTTTGGTTGAATTTATGAAAACATTTTCAGTGAAAATGAAAACAGGAAACAACCAGAAAATGAAAACAATAAATTCTCATTTTCAGTGTTTTCAGTTGAGAACAAGAAACCTCATTTCGGGTAAAATGAAATTGCGGTGACAATGAATGTAATTTTAAGCAAATCTAAAAATACAAAAAGACAAGAAGTCAATATACCATAAATTTTCAGTATTTTTGTTTTATGAAAACAGAAAATAAGAAGTCAAACCAAACATGTTTTCAGAATTCTAATCTTTTGAAAATGAACAGTTTTTAAAAAATGAAAATAGAAAATGAAAATACAAACCAAACAAACCCTTAGCTTTCAGCTTATTGCCTTCTTGTATTTACATAGTTCAAAGAGAGAGAGGACTCACAGATGTAGCTTTGAAAATCATAAAATTATTCTTAAACATGTGTCACAAATTTTAAGTATAGGTGATGCGTGCTACTACTTGGTGGTAAAAAAAACACAATTCATTGCTTAAATGTCAAAAGAAGCTACGTAGGGTGTGCTTGACACATTACCTAATGATAAAGGTCGGTGCACGACTACCACACTAATATGACAACGAGACATCCCAAGAGTTAGTGCCAAACTTTTCCTTCTCAAGATCCAGGACACCAAACAATCTTGTGATTGTCTAGCACCAAAATATTACTAACTCTCTAGTATTTTTTTTTATAAAAAATAAGTAATAATTTATTTTATACTATAAGTTGTTTTTTTTAATAAAAAAGACCAAAGATAGTAGTATAAGTAGCCTTTCATTCTGTCTTTATGTGAACTTCGTTTTTTTAAGGTGATTCTCCAAACTATTATTTTAAAAAAAAACCAAACAATTATTATTTAATTATAAAAAAGGAATTATAAGGTAGAGCCTTTCTTTTAGTCCCATTCGTCCTAATTTCAAGTTTTATCCTTTGCTTGAAAACCTAAAAACAAAATGTCACAATTGATTTTTTCTTCTTCTCAAAGCACAATCAAAATCAAGCAAATAAGCTCAGTTATAAAGTCATATTACCTTTCTCAAAATTAACTTGCTTTAAGACAACTAATGCCAAAAAGATGGATACAAGTGATTTAACCCTATTAAAAAACATAAGAAAATATATAATTTGTAAGATAATTACCTATAATAATGTTTCAAATACAAAAGAGTATCCTCATTTACATTTTCTTTACAATATCATAATTATTTTCAAGTCTTTGGTGAGAATTTCATGAGTGAAGATAATTTTACTTTACATAATCGAAATAGAATAAACTCTTCGAAAGTCATCCCGGAAAGTAAATAACTTATTTAATCAAAATCGTTCCCTACAATCAGTTTTTTCATCAATTCTCTTGAAAGTTATTTCAATATAAACTTTTTTTTTAGCAAACATAGGCCCACCAAATGAAAAGACAAAAAAAAATAATAAATATTTCCTTTTTATTTCTCACCATAATGTTTTTGTCCTATGGTGTTAGCTCATTTTGCTTGGTGTATTTTTGTCTATTCAAGGACATAGATGTCCCAATATGTTACAGCCCATATTATGAGAGGAGATAAGACCAGTACTACTACGAGGCCCCAATTGCTTTTCGCCTGTTTTGGGTACAATTGCTTCTTGTAATCTCTTTTTATTTATTTTTATGCTTGCTTCTTGTAATCTTAACTCTGAATTCATAAGGAAAATCTACGAAAGTCCGATAAACTTTAGACTTCCTATTTTTCCAACCTTTTTTCTCAGTGGTTTGGTAATATGAGATTTAATAATATACTCTTTCCTCTCTGAATATATTAAATTAACTCTCTTGAACGAAAGTGTTTTTAAAAAATATTATTTAACTAAATTATTTTTAAAAGTTTTTCTTAAAAAAATATTTTTAAAAATAATTGTTAATCTTTTATCTGTTTTAACATATTATTTTTATTTATATTTCTAAAGTCAAATGTAAATATTTTGTAAAAAAATTATTATAAATTTAAAGTATAATTTATATGTGCAAAATATTTTATAAATTTTAAGAATTTGTTATTTATTTTAAATATTAGGATATTTAGATTTGAATAATATTAATATTTAAAATATTTTAGGATTTAATTGTTTAATCTTTTAAGATTGAGATATTAGGTGTATAAATAGATACTCTTTATAAGAGAAGTATATCATACAAGTATTCGGCTAGCCTGAATATCCAAATATATCCCTAACACCTTTAAGATATTGAAACATACTTCTCTTGGAAAAAAACTAAGTATCCCACAAAATAGAATGCCAAAGTACATAATCCATTAGGCATACTTAAATGTCCCTACGAAAATACTCATGTACTCAGCCCAACCAAGTACCCAAACACTCAATGCCCCAATGGAAGTACTCAAGTACTCGACCTAGCGGAGTACCTAGGTACCTAATCCTTTGGGAATACTCAAATGCCCGTGAAAGTACTCAAGTACTCGGCCTAACCGAAGGTCGAACACCTTATCACGCTATAGGATAATGTTTAGGTATTCAACATGGCTGAATATTAAACACTCCCATCTTGCCTGTAATTAATTGCTTAAAGGAAAGACTTACTTGATCAATTGATAAATAACCATTAATGATGGATTCAGCTCCCTAATAATAATTAGAGGTACATTACCTAAAAAAGATAGTCTTTTGAAAAGGCCCATAGGTCCAAAGCCCACTAAGATATGGATAAATAGTTATGCGAATATTGAGGTAGGAAATTATTGATTCTCATTTATTAACCTTATTTATTGCTCTTGACCGAGACCTTACTTGAGAGTTAGAGTGTCTTTTGTAGGTATCCCACCCTCCGACCTACCGAGTGTTATTCCAATGAGGAAGATCACATAGAGGACTTATACAAGGAATAAAACTATTTGTCTATCCTCATGCAAGTACATTTTTCCACCAATCGTGGGGGCCAAGTAAAAGTTTCCTGCACCCCAAAGAGAGCATGGTAGCCACTACCCAATCCATGGTAGAACTACAATCATTCATATGGGATAAAAAAATGTGAAGAAGTCTTGAAGCTGACATTGGCCACACCATCACTGTTGGCCAAGTCGAACACAAAAAAAGTTAATTATATACCTATCAATCTTTGCTGAAGTTGTGAGTGCGGCAACGGTTCAAGAATTTGAAGGGAACCTACACCCCATCTATTTTTCTAGTCAGGTCTTGCATGAAATTGAAACTAGATACCAATTTATTGAAAAAGTGGCCTTGTCCTTACTCCATGCATGAAGACAAATTCGATAGTATTTTTAAAGTCATTAAGTGGTTGTGAGGATTGATTGTTGATAACTACTAATTATGAGTATATTTTGGGGTTAAATTATATATGAATTTGTAATTTTTCTCTCCTAAGTTTTATTTTTTGAGAAAATAATTGTTAAATTAACATCATTTAAGTTTTTGTGCAAAGAATATTAAAAGTGATGAATTTATGATGCTTAGCAAATAAAATAAAGCTAAAAAAAGTAGGATAATTCAGGAAGACATGAATAATTAAAGAAAACGAGTTAATTAAGGAAAGCAGGAATAATTAAGGAAAACATGACTAATTAAGGAAAGTAGGCTAATTCAGGAAAGTAAAGGAAAACTTAGTGCAAGAAGTCTGCTAATCTGCACCTATAAAAGAAGAAGAGAGAAGAAGAAAAAGACACAAAAATTCCAAGAGAATACAATTCCTTATAGATGGAAAATGCTAGAAGAAGGAGAAGCAAACATTGAGAGTCATTACTTCCCTCCATTCCCTTTCTTATTTTCTCCTCCTTTACTAAATACTCCCATTTTGCAATTGTAAAGCTGATAATGAGAGGCTAAATCCTCTTTATTGGAAACTTGGCAGCCAACTACTCTTATTGTAATTTCTCTTCCTATCTATTTATGAATATTGCATTTACATTATCTTTTCCTATACTTAATATTATTGCTTGTGGCTTGATCACTCATTTGCATGGTAAGTTTTAGGAGTAGCGTTGGAAAATGTTATTTTCTAATAGAACTAGGAAATAGTATCTTAATAAAGTCATCACTAGGGATAGGTTGATATTTGTTTAGCGTGTTATACATCTCTATTCTTAATGCAATATACTATTTTAGCTCTGCAAAGGGATTTGAGAGAGAAAATAGATAAAATAGGATCTTTCATGTGGGGACCAAAGTTATAGTATACTAGTAGATACAAGTGTAAATTGGAATAATTATAAATAGAGAAAAATCATTAACATTACATCAAATAGTAGCTTTGGTAGGCTAAGTTTCCAACATTCTCATCTTTTGAATTTACTTCTACAATATTATTGGATTCTCTATTTTTTTGGTCTTTAATTAATCAATTTAAGTTCTTGTTTAATTTCTTCTCTTTTTTATTTAATTTTTTTGCCAATTTAAATTATTGTTTTTCTCATAAACTTTTCAAGTCGATTTTCTTTAACTTTATTTATTAATACAATATTCATCTACCTAAGTACAAACAAAGTCCATGTGGATTCGACACTCGGACTTTCATTTTAACTTTACTACTTGGGGTGAATTGGTGCACTTTCCAATCCATCAACAATTTCTCAATTGCAAAAATGTTAAGAAAACCAGAATTTGTCGAAAGGATGATTGACATTCATTACGATCCCAGAGGACCAATAAAGGTGCAACACTTGGCAAATTTTATTAATGAATTACATCCATCTAACCCCTTTGAAGATCAATGATGGACTTTACATGTAGGCATATCTTTGAACAAAAGAGGATGTGGAGCTAGAGTCCTCTTGGAGGGACCCAATCAATTAATTTTGGAACATTCGCTTAAGTTTGGATTCAAAGCCTCTAACAATCAAGTTGAGTACGAGGAACTCTTGGCCAAGCTAAGGCTAGCCAAGGAAGTACAGGCAAAAAAGATAAATTGTTGGAGTGATTCCAAGGTGGTAGCAGGGCACATAAATGGGGATTCTCAAGTCAAGGAACCCCAACTTTTAAAATACTAACGCATGTTATGAGACTTAAAGGGGAGTTCAAAGACATATAGGTAAGACATATTGACAAAGACTGTATTGACAGAGCCGATGAATTAGCTTGCTGCAAGTGATCGGAAACTCGACCACTTGTGAACATTGATATTAAAAACCTTGTTGGAACCAAGCATCCTTTTGGATGAGTGCATGGATGTGTCTTCAAAAGAAAAAGGATGGATGACTGATATATTTGAGTACCTTACCAAGGGAACACAACCAAAAAACCCCTTGAAGCCAAAATCTTGAGAACAAAAGCAACAAGATATGTTGTTATTATCAGTGACTTGTACAAATAAGGATTCATAACACCACCACTCAAATGCCTAAATCAAGAACAACTTGAGTATATGATAAGAGAATTGCATGAAGGCATTTGCGATGTTCATTCAAGAAGTTTAAAAATGGAAACTAGAGTACTTAAGGCTGGATACTACTAGCCTACATTGAGAATTGACTGCGTTGATTTCATTAAAAGGTGCATACAGTGCCAAAACACATGGTAACCTCATTCATTAACCATTAGATGGCTTACACATTCTTGCATCCCCATGACCATTCACCATGTGGGGTATGGACTTACTTGGCCCTTTTCCACTTGCCAAAGGACAATGTAAATACTTGTTTGTTGCTATTGATTACTTCACCAAATGGATAGATGTTGAGCCCTTGACCTCCATCACAACTCATAATGTGCAAAAATTCTTGTGGAAAAACATAAGTACTTGGTTCGGCACCCCACATATAGTGATAACCAACAACAGATTATAGTTCATGGACAAGAAGCCAAATGACTTCATGAAAGGTTTAAACACCTCTCATCGGGTCACTTCGATGGAGAATCCCTATGCCATCTGACAAGCCGAAGCAGTGAATAAAGTCATCCTAATGGAACTAAAGAAGAAGCTTGAATTAGCTAAGGGAAAATGGACAGAAGAGTTGCTAGAAGTTTTGTGGGGGATCCAATGCACACTCTAGTCTAAAACTAAAGAAACACCATTCCGATTAACTTATGGCATTGACGCTATGATCCCGATGGAAATAGGAGAACCCTCATTCCAACAACTACATTATAATGAAACTGACAATGTGGAAAACCTAAGGGTCGAACTCGATGTTGTTGATGAAACCCAAGACCGAGAAAAGACTATGGCTAAAGCATGCAAGTAGAAAATGATCAAGAGATTTAATACTACGCTAAAACCAAGAGAATTCTTAGAAGGTGACTTGGTTTCAAGAGAGCAAGGACAAGTAATGAAGGATTCTCGAGAAGGAAAGTAGCTATTAATTGGGCTAAACCTTTCCTGAATCAACAAAACCTCAAGAATGGTGCATACAAGTTAGAAAAACTTCCTGGCAAAACCATACCGCACACCTAGAACTTTACCCACCTCAAGTTTTATTATAGCTAATTAAGTGTATTCAAGGGTGTACTCTTTTTCCTTACTTGACATTTTTCCCTATAAGAATGTGAAAGGATTTTTGCCAAGAAGGTTTTAACAAGGCTCCTCTATCAAATATGTGAATACTAAGATGTTTCCATCATATCTTGTTCTTTAATATCTTTATAGGTCCCTCCCAAGTTTACGTACTCGGCCAAGGTTGTACCTAATCAATTAAAAGCAAGGTTTCTCTCTTGAATATACAACAGGGTTTCCCTCTTGAGTATACCTACTCGACCAAGGATGCACCTAATCGGTTAAAGGAAAGCCCCCCTACTCGAGTACACTGAATCGGGCAAAGGAGTACCTTTACTCACATTAAAAGTATTACACCTAAATATATCTACTTAACCAAAGACGAACTTATGGTCAAATTCATAAAATGGCTACTCAACCTAAGAAAAACCTTATTATACTTCAAATAATGAACTAGTGTCCCCGAGTACATGTAGTCGGCTAAAAATCAATAGAATATCCCAATACGCAATAGCAAAGTTAGTAAAAGGATATACTAGTAGACAAAGCAAACACACAATTGCTTCATTAATAAAAAGAAAAACACATAGAGCAAAGCCATATCAGCTAAATTAACAAAACGACACTAATGGCTGGCCATTACAAAAGAGATATTTAAAACATAAGAACACTAATTATCAATCACTTCATCTTTGTCATTCACCTTAGTGTCACCCTTATTAGTATTAGCATTAGTCATTTGGGTTTTAATAGGAGGAGTCAGTGGCCAGCTAGTGCGAGGAGTCTTTTTATGAATGTCTTGAATGGAAATTAAAGTTCTTTCATGAACATCCTTGAAAATATCAAACTCAACATTCTTAGGATTCTCAAACTTATGATGCACATGTTGGATAGCTTTGTTAAGTCGGCATGATGCTCCTCAATCATTTTTTCCCGAGCACCACACATCAAAGTTTGGCATTGCTCTTGCCCTTGCTTCACCTCCTTTTTAGCCTTTGTCAAAGGTCCCTTCAAGGTATACATTTTACTCTTCAAGGCAACAATTGAGTCCTTTTTCCTTTTAAGGTTTTTCGCCCAAGAAGCCTATCTATCTTCATATTTTTTAACATCATCAATCAGCTTCATGTTGGACCCAATGGTTTGGTCTCTCTCCTTTTCAATGGTCTCAAATGCTTTCTTCAGTTTCACAATTTCTCGATTAGCCAATGAGTTGCATTGAATCATTTGTTGAGCAATGGTTGAGGATCAACACGGCATCTCTAAAAACTTAGCCCAATTCGAAGCTGTGTCAGAACTCTGAAGAATGTCTTTACCGTAGTGAGATATGACATGATTAGGCATCAAGTTCTAGGGATGATAAGTGGAGTTAAACAACTCCTTCCTAAGCACTAAAGGAAGTGCATCAAGGGAATCGAGAAGAGGAGTGTTGAAGCAATGCAAGTCAGTTGTTGAAGTTTCTTAGTATGGTTCTCCTCTTCACTCTCTTTCCTAGCATGTTTTTTATAATGCTTTTATCAATAGGCAGTACCAAGTCGATCGTGCTAGGACAAGGAAGAGGAGTTCAAATGACAGGACCAATAACGATTGCATTAGCGGCGATAACTCTAACCTCAATGCACACACTCACATAATTGAGTGCATCCATCCCGACAAGACGAACAATATCTACAAGAAAAATAAATTATAAGACCAAAAATAAACTAGTTAAGTGTCAAAAAGAAAGAAGAAGACACCTCTTAAGTCCTTCATCACAATCGAAGACTTATACAAAGTAATTATCGGCTTGGCTGGAAAACTTAGGGGGAGTGTTGCCAATATGGTCAAATTACACTTCTTAGTATTGGTTAGGTTGTCTTCAGGAAAATCATCATATCTCATTGACACCTGTTGCCAATAGAAAGGAAATAGTTGCTTCCTCTAAGCATCACGGAAATGGTTGTCGCCTAAGCCTGGGGATGATAACAACCTTAAGGAATCCCCCTTTAAAATTTTTATAAGACGAAGTAAATGGCCTGAATAAAGGCCTCTCTTGGTGTCGAATCAAGGATAACCAACAAGCCTTGTTTGTGGGCCTTGTCTAGAAGAAATACAAAAATAGATTTGCAGTTGGTTCAAATAAAAAAAATCTACACAAAGCACGAAAAGCTAAGCCACACTCATGGTAAATTCATCAAAAGGTATTTCCACATGCAAATCACACAAAATACAATCATACACATAGAAATAATCCCTCAATGGAGTTACATTAGTAGTCTCACCGATACTCAATCTATCACCCCGCACCGATTTCTCTTTAGCCAAGAAAACCCAATTTGGATTTGCAAAGGTGTCATTTCGGCAAGCACAAAGATGGATTGGGCTAAAGTCGTCATCCACGAAGGGACAAACCCGAGCATAATTAATAAAGTGGAGAATGCTTAGATTATCAGAATATAGGATAAAATATGTTCCAACCTTGTCGTCTACCCACAAGTAACTAAGGAGGGTTATTGGAGGAGGCTTATCCTTCTTAGTAATTGCTCGACATTTCAGTTGCAACACCGACTCAACATTATCAGTACATGACACCCTAACATCAACTCTCTTGCCAGAAACAACCTCCATGGACTCATTGACTACCTCCTTAAGACCATATTGATCTTCGTCCTTATCATCCCAAGAAAAGGTAGAAGAGTGGGAAGACAAAGTAAATGACCCGGATGAAGTAAATCCCAAGATATCCAAACTAGATGTCAACACCACTAGCACCTCCTGATCTAACTGATTACCTAACCCTTTCGGACCCTGCCCGAGTGTTGGCCACATCATCAACATTCATATTTAAAGAATAAAACGTACCAGACAAATCCTTAAGGTAAGATGCTTGAGAAAGAAAGCTAGTCTTTGATGCAGAGCAAACTTAAAACTTTTGTGTAAAACCCAAGTAAAGTGTAGAATCCCTTTTTATACCAAAGGCCCACAATTGTTGGTCAAGGCCCAAATCATCTTAACCATTAGATTTGTTGGTGTCAAAGAAGGCCAAGCGACTTATGGTTAGAAAGAACATAACGATAACTTGAAAAACTTAACTGTTGCAATTCAAATTTGAAAGCAACACTCCTGGCACAAAACCCAAACAAAACGTTCAACCTCCCTGACACAAAAATCTTCATCACTAAGTTCCTCAAGGCTTGAGGGGCCTACATACTATACAGGTATTCGACTAGTCCGAATATCCGAATATACCCCCAACACCTTTAAGATATTGAAACATACTTCTCTTGGAAAGGACTCAAGTATCTGACAAAATCGAATACCTAAGTACTTAATCCTTTGGGCATACTTAAATGCCCCTATGAAAGTATTCGTGTACTTAGTCTAGCCAAGTACCCGAACACTCAATGCCCTAATGAAAGTACTCAGGTACTCTACCTAGTCGAGTACCTAAGTACCCAATCCTTTGGGAATACTCAAACACCCATGAAAGTACTTAGTTACTTGACCTAGCCGAGTACTTGAATACCTAATCACTTGAGCATTCTCAGTGCCTTTGTGAAAGTACTCAAATACTCAGCTGACCTGAAGGCCAAACACCTTATCACGCTATAGGATAGTGTTAGGGTATTCGTCATGGCCCAATATCGAATACTCCCACCTTGTCTATAATTATCTACCTGAAGGAAAAACTTACTAGATCGACCAATAAATAACCATTAGCGATGGATTCAACTCCCTAATGATAATTAGAGGTACATTACCTAAAAAAGGTAATCTTGTGAAAATTCCTATAGGTCCAAAGCCTACTATGATATATATAAAAACCTATGCAAATATCGAGGTAGGACACTGTTGATTCTAATTTATTAGCCTTATTTATTACTCTCAACTGAAACCTTACTTGAGCTTTGGAGTGCTTTTTGCAGGTATTGCACCTTCGAGCCTGTCGAATACTATTCGAAGAAGGAAGATCACGCAGATGACTTATACAAGGAAGAAAGCTATTTGTCTACCCCCGTGTAGGTACAAGAAAAATTACCCAACATGAGAGAAAATCATCCATAAAAACTCATAATGAAGATGATATGAAGAAAGATGGTTTTCAAATTTTCCATAAAAACTTATGTGTAATAATGATAATATAAAGAAAAGGTTTACAAAATTTTCATAAAAGCTTATAATGAATAAAAATAAAATATTAATGATGTTCCTCTACATAATAAATCTCCTTTTTCAATACAATTATATCTCTACACAAAAAAACATATGGTTTTTTTGTTGTTTATTTGTGTAGAGATATATTTGTAAAATAGGGAAATATACTATGTGAAAGAAATGCATCAATATTTTATTAATGGACTCTATATATAGGTTATGTTTAACAAAACTAGCTAAAAAGTTAATTAGAAGCTAAAAATTAGTCGAAATTTGAAAACTATCATATTGAATCACAAGTTTTTGGTAAAATTCTTTATTGAAGTAGCTGAAAAATATAAAATTAGATAAATAGACATAAAATTTTACCTTAAATAGAAAAGATGAAAAATAAAATCTAATAAATGCTCAAGGACAAAAAATGAATAAATATAAAAAAATTAGAAGCTAGAAGCTAGCATTTTATAAAATGTTACTTTGTGTAGCGTTTCAAAAAACATTAAAAATTATTAGAAAAAACTTGTTTATCAAACAATTAGACAAATTTTTTAGATATAAAAAAAATTAAAAATTAACTAAAATGTCTTAAAGAAAATGACAAAATTAAAATATCATCTTAATCTTAAAATCAAAATACTAATCTCCTAATAAGATTAAATCCTTATCTTTATATTAAACAAGTTAATATTTGTTTAATGTTTTTTGGCGGTTACTTGCTATAATTTTTTTTTGAAAACTGTTATTTATAGTTATGATGATGAACAAAAGTAAAATATATTTTATTCAAGCTAAAAGGAAAACTTTTTATACTTCAAAAGTAAATGAGAAACCAAAATAAAAAAAAAAGGGGGTACTACCGGCATCACTTGGGACAGTGGTCGTTAAGAAGGCTGTGGATTCAAAGTGTTAAAGAACAAAATCAAACTAAATCATGTTACAACTAAACTAAATCAGACTTGAGGGAAAGTGTTAAAGAACAAATCACCCATTGGTATGTTAGAAATAAATTAAAGGATATATAAATAAGAAGGCTGTGGATTCAAAGTATATAGTGAGACATCTAAAAAAAAAATCTTGGTACATCACTTAAGTTAAATTCGCTAACAAATAACTTTTCACATATCGATATGTTGTTAATACAAGTGAAATTGGATTAAATTTCTTAAACATCTCATGTTCGAATCTGGTTGATAAAAAAAATACAATTCAAAAGGAGGCTCCAAAATAACTTCTCGCACTCTTAAATAAAAATCTTTACAATAAATCTAAAAAGTGTATAAACTCATTTTCTTTCTTTAATTTAGTAACAGGAAATATTTTCAAAAAATTATATATGCATTTGAGACTTTTGTGGCCTGGTGTGGTGTCTTCCGGAATTATAAAGTCTTATATTGCAGAAAGACTCAAAAGTTGTCTGATAAAGAAAGAAAGAAATTTAAAGGAACATGCAGTGTATGATCTATTTGAAAGGCGGAATCTCATGCAAGAACAAGAAGAAATGAGCTCACTTTGGATTTCGACCCATTTAGCATCGTTTATTAATTAACAATTTTTCTTAGACACTTATTATAAATTCATTTCCATACTACAAACTGAGGTAATTCGTGCAGTACTATACTCTGCATATATACTTCTAAGAGTGTCCAGCGGATCAAATTATTTTGATGAATCCGACAACTCAAATATTTAAATTGGTTTGTATTGGTTCAATTAATTAATTCTTTTTTAACTTTAAATTTAAACTAAACTAGTTATAGTTAGTTGGAATTTTAGATTTATGTTTATTCAATCCAAATGAATCTGATAACTCAATCAACTATTTTTAAATTTTTAGATCAATACATTTAGACTACTTATTTTTTTCTCATACTTTGTTTATATTCTTTCCTTTTCAGTCATCTTGAACAGTTTTACTAAGTGTCTCCATTTAGTTATATTTATTATGTACTTTTTTTATCCTATTTTGTATAAAAATAATAACAAGATATATAAAAAATAGTTGAAGAAAAATTAAATATTAAATAAAAATAATTAGTCACTAAAGAACAATAAATATTTCTACTTTAATACATCGTTTAAAATTTATACAAAATAGAGGCAAATCAAATCAATCATAAAATTAGGATGTTTTATTTCAAATCAATTAAACATGACCATTCAAATTTGATTTTACTCTAAATTCGAACCAATATTGTAACTCATGACTACATACTTAAGTATCTTTAATTTTTTTGTATGTGAGACTCTATTTTTTATTCGTAAAATAAAATTATTGAAAGAATTGAAGGGGTTCTCCAATCCATAAAACTACGACTCCATCTTTTTTCTTTTTCATGTTAACTTCATGTTCATGCTAAGACTTGCAAAAAGTTGGACTTGCAAATTTGTTGAGGCAACTTGCACGACCCAAAAAAAGTGAAGATCCTGAATGGACAAAAGATCAACTATGTATAAGAAAAAAATCTCAAGAGCCCAGGGGAGATTTGTAAATGATAACCGGATCGCTATTATTAGGGTACATTTTAGTACTCTATAGTGGAATTCCATCCATGCAGTGGGACTAATTCCACTTTTCTAACGTAATATTCATCGTATCATATATATTTTTTATTTGTTATCACCATAATTAGCATCTCATGCTTTTGAATGGTATCTCTAAAAATTTTAATCCTTTAAATTTATGAAATTAACTATTGATTGAGACTTAACCACACTCAAAGTTTTTCACTCCTCTCCAATAATGTATATTATGAAGATCAAATTTAAATTTTCTTACAAACTTAATGTATATTCTCAATTGAGTTATACTCATTAAATTGGTGATATTATATATAGCAGATAACTGAGTTATACTCGACATTATATATAGTACATATAAAAGGTAGCAGTGTAATATATATATTATCTCAAATATATCTAACACATGCACAAGTATAATACAGTATTACATATCAAATAACAAGCAACTTTAATTTAATTTTTCGATCTATTTTAGTGATTACATATTGTGTTGGTATTAAAGCTCTATCTCACCCGTTTCTAGTTAATTTAATTAAGCTTACGATAATGAAACAATAAATTCTGAGTGCTCCATCATTATAGTCATAAAATGACAAAGCAATGGGGTGAACAAACAGAAGAAAAGGACAACTAATGTCATCGACTTAATTATTCCATCCCTTACCCATCAAAAGAGAAATTAAATTACCATTAAAAGTTAGTCCAATTATATAACATTGGCAAAAAATTATATTGCCAAATAGTTAGTTTAGTTATTTTTTGGCAATGTTATCTTTAAATATTACTATAAGTTTTCGTTGAAGTTTGTGGCACTACACTTGAATTTGGGCTGAAACAAATTTTCTATTTCATTAAGGAAAAAGAAAAATCATACACTAAACAGTATAATGTTAAATTAGATTTTTTTAATTAGTATAACTTTTTTAATTAAAATTAAAGTGTTAATATTTAGATATTATAAATTTATATTAATAATATGATGTATCATATTAAATAATTTTATTAATATATAAAGTTAATATATATTATTAGATAGTATAACCTATTATTTTATTAATTAATATAAATTCAAAATATCTATACAGACAATTTTTTAAAGAATATACCAATAGAAATAATTTTAATACTTAATATTTTTATGTGTGTGTTAGACAATGCTATTTTTCTTAGTGCTCTATTAAATTTTACATTTAAAAGAAAAATCTAACAAGGAAGAAATCTAACTTCTTACTAATAAAATACTTTAATTTGTCAACTATTATATGTTAAAACTTTTCTTAACCTTTAAGGCTTTAGCCCCATGCTGTTTGAAAGTTAACTCTTGTCTCATAATATTTAAGCTCCACCACTTCTCTAATTGACTTTGTGTATTGTTATTGGCTGGAAACAGTAGGGGGGAAAAAACAGACATTATGATCATGTTGGAACTTGGAGCACCCATGTTAATTACCTTTCAAAAGCTGAAACCATTAAGACATTGTGGGACGAATTGAACAGGAAGGTCAGCAATGTCAAGTGCCTCCCATGTCCCAACAGTGCACAATCAAACATAAAATATTAGTACAGGGTTGAAAAAGCAAATTATTGTTCAACCAAAATGGGGGAAAAAGAAGCATTAACTTAAGAATAAACAAAATTCAAAATGTGGGTCAGATTCTGATCTACCTAGTTGTTCACAAACTTTCTGCTTTTACTTTTTTTTTTTATTTAACAAAAGAATTTTCCCTAACCTCTCATTTCTGAACTTGATTGACTGTTTAAGAAGAAAATGTCAATTTTTTTTAAAAAAAGAAGAGAGCTATATAAACAATTTTTTTTGGATAAATAGTCATTTTTATCATTGAATGTGTAAATTGTTGATAAATTCATCCCTAAAAGATCAATTTAATTTTTAGTCTCCGAAAGTATAAAAAATGTGACAAAATTATTCATCCGTTAACTTCTGTCCATTACTGTTGATGAGAGAGCCTATGTGGCACATAGGGACAAAAATTTCACAAAATTGATTACTAACATGACTGTTGAATAGATTGGACGAAAATGTTAGTAAGATATTATTGGACAAAAAATGTCAGTAAGTTATAATTATTGAACTTAAATATCAGTACGTTTTCCTAAGACCAAAATGTTTGTAAGTTATTATTATTGAACCAAAATGTCAGTAATTTTTCATTGTATCAAAATATTAGTAATTTTTTATTGAACGTAAATGTCAACAATTTTTTGTTAAACCAAAATATCAGTATGTTTCTATTAGACTAATTTGTTAGATCCCAAATTTCGTTTCATTTAAGGGTAAAATATAATTTTCGGATAATTTCTCCCTTTTTTTATCATTACAAGCATACAATTATAATATTCACTTAAAAAATAGAAAAATAAACATAATAATAACCATAATATTAATTAACAACCACAATTTGTTTGTCACAATAGAAATGATCCAAAAAAACATTCTACCAGTGTACCAAAATAAATATTATAACAGTGTATCAATCATTACAAATTTATCCAAATTATAATAATTAGTCACAATCTACTATAATTCAGATAGTAGAAGTGAAATATGAGATATGTTTATTTTTTATTTATAGTAGATGGTGACTAATTATTATAATTTGGATAAATTTGTAATGATTGATACACTATTACAATGTTTATTTTGGTACACTAGTAGAATGATTATTTTAGATAATTTTCATTGTGACGAACAAATTATGTTTATCAATCAATATAATGGTTATTATTATGTTTATTTTAAATTATTTTTGCTTTTCTATTTTTTGAGTGATTATTGTAATTTTATACTTGCAACGATAACATAGGGGAGAAATTTACCCTAAAACTATATTTTACCTTTGAGGTCTAACAAATTAGTCCAATAGAAACCTATTGATATTTGGATCCAACAAAAAAGTAGTGACATTTACGTCTAATAAAAAATTACTAACATTTCGATAAAATGAAAAATTATTACATTTTGGTCCAATAATGATAACTTACTAACATTTTGATCCTATGAAAACTTATTGATATTTTGGTCCAAAAAAAATTACCAACATTTTCGTCCAAAAAATTACTGACATTTAGATCCAATAATGATAACTTATTCACATTTTCATCTAATGATAATTTACTAAATTTTTTCAATCTATTTATCAGTCATGTTGACAATCAATTTTGTGACATTTTCATCCCTTTGTATTATGTAGTCTCTTTCATGAATGATAACGAGTAAAAATTAACTTATGAATGTATTTGTCGTACTTTTTACCTTTTTAGGATCTAAAATTAAATTTTTATTTTTTAGAAATAAATTTATCAGCTATTTACACATTAACTATTTATCCATTTTACTTTTCTTTTTCACATGGAGTCGGTGATAAATTTTGCATGCATTAATGGGTAAATGTTTTATTATATGTTAGAGAAACGCGTTTCGGTTGAATTGAACTTTGAGCTTTTTTAAAAATAAAAGTCATAGACAAAGCAAAAACCAAATGAACTGGGAACAGCTTCTTAGGCACACCACATTACAGACATCACATAACACAAGTTATCATGAGTGTGGTCGTAAATGTAATTAAGTTCAATTTTGCGTGTTGCAAGGGATGTGTTTGTGTCGGTGCACATGTAGCACACTGCAACACATCGTTTTGGTCTAATCTTTTTATCTAAGCCACTCACATAAATGGAAATATAAAATATCAAATGAATTGTTATTTTAGAACCGCACGATCCAAACAATGCTTCAAAGATAAATAATTGAAGTAAAAAAAATAAACTGAATTCCGAATAAAATGTTTGTACAAACTTATGATAGTCACAATTTTTTCGTCCACTTTCGATTCTATGTAAGTTATTGGCTGAAACACTGATTTCACTATAGTTTCTTTTATCTTTTTAAATGCCAAATTTTGGATGTGTATTTTATGTATAATTTGTACCTTGCACCATCTTTATATCTTTCTCGTACATAGATTAAACAACTGTTTTTTTTTTTTTTTAATTTTATCGAACAATATCGTGACGCAAGTGAAATAACAATAGTAATTAAGAAGAAACGTTCGTATAGCTAGTAGAAAAGGTATATAATGATTATATTTAATCACTTAGGGAGAAAAATAAAAGATTAATTAAGGGAGATGAGTCCAATTTAAGTATAAGCAATCTGATCAGAAATGGAACAATGAAACAACATCTCACCTTTTATTTTGAACACAAGTTACAAAAGAAAGTCGCAAATAATCTTACTCACAATTTTTTAAAACTATATATTATATGAATCATTTTATGTATTTGAGACAAAATTATAAGATACACGCTTATTGAATTTCGTAATAAATGGATTTACAACGAATAGAAAAAACTTATTTTGAGAGTATAATGATAATAATTATTATTATTATTATTATTATTTTAATTTAGAACGGCATGAAAATTTGTAAAATTAATTGACATGTTCTTTTCTCAAGTTCTGCTAATTTAAATTTGTTGGATATATCTCATGTTCTTTTCAAATAGATCAGTACTGAATGTAATATGTCCATCCTCAAAAGGAGGATACTTAGTTTTTATACTTTCTTGTTCGTTAATATTACTTTTCCGGAAAAGGTGGATCCACATATAACATATATGATATATGAGATTAATTGCTGTCTAAATAATTTAACTAATGATATACAAACAAGTTTAAATTAAGTTTTCTTTTTTGTCAATTCCTTTTAAATTCATTAGTTATTAGTTATATATAAGTATTATATTCAGTAAGTTTTTTTGATGTACGATATCATATGGAAGAAATCCTTTCTAAATCGAATATAGAATCATGGTATGTAGGCGAACATTTTTTTTTTAGTATTTAAATTCAAATACCATTAATTAATTAAACTAAAACAATTCTATTTCAATTAACACATGTTCATTAAATGGCATATCAATTGCATGAAATGTTTTATTTAACCGTAAAATTCAAAGACAGCACAAAGAACTTATATTAACTCAAAGACTTTTATCAGAAAAATCCATTATATATAGAAAAAAAAGCCTTTTATATAATAAAAATATATATTTTGTTGAATATCTTGATTATCTTCCGGTACAATAGTTGAGATTAGTTTCTTGAAACACGGTTAAATGCTAAAGGCCTTTCTCAATAGTATTTTATTTTCATACACATAAATCGATCTAAGGATTGAATTCAAGACCACACATACTTAAAACATTTGAATCCTTCTTTAAAAAAATTGAATCCTTTCTCTCTACACTAACAAATATTGATTTATATATACTGAAATATTGATTTGATTAATAATGATGATATATATACAGAGCTTTTTCTTTATTTTACTTCTAAATAATATAAAGTCGATTATCAGTTTTCTTTTAATTCCTTCGCCAAATTAGGAAACCAGGTTGATCAATTTTTTATACTAATAACAAAAATTAATATACTTGAAATATATAACATTGCAGTATTTAAGATTATAATTTTCCACAAAAATTAAAATTAATATAGAGTGACAACTAGTAAGGGTGGGCCATTACTTGTTCCTCTTAATTTTTTAATTTTTTTTATAATAGATACATGACTAAAGATTAATTATCCTGAAAGAATATAAATTCTCATGCATCATATTTAACCGAGTTAAACTTTCTTAACATTGACATATAAATTTTAACTTTAGAATATGAAAAAATTATTTTAACATATAATATATGTTTTATTCTTATGCAAATACTAAATCTGGTTCGATTATATATATCTATAAAAAGATTATTATATCATATTATTTTACTGTGATTAATCATATATAATATTATAATTTCTCGATGAGTTATATTCTCATAACAATTAATAATCCTTACTTAGATATACTCTCTCTCTCTCTCTCTTTCCTCCCAGCATATATATATATATATATATATAAGCATTATATCGATATGGAATGCTGATTATATAACTATTTTAATTGTCACACGATTAATTACTTAAGGTCTTGTTAAGTTTAATAAAATTTTCTCTGTAATTTTTTATAAGTTAAAATTAACTTATATATAAGTTACAATTAGCTTTTTAAATAAATTAAATGAAATAATTTTTATATAAATTAGTTTATGCATAAAATTAACTTAAAATTATAAGGGACGGGGGGATTTTTTTCTCTCTCCAATAAATATTTATAGAGAAACTTATCCACACGCACAAAGTTGTAAAATGAATGCAATCTTTTTTTAATGTAAGATGAAAAAATGCTTACTAGTTTTTGGTTCTTTAATTAGTTATTAATGATTTCGTCCTAATGCATATGAAAATATTTTATTAAAGTTAGCTTTTATTATTTTACAGTATAAAATGTTATACTTAATTATTTACAAACACTCATTTAGAAATAAATATCACACTAAGCAAAGTGAACCCACAAAATTATGCTATAATAAACTGTGATTGGATTTTGGTG
Organism: Glycine soja; assembly: GCF_004193775.1. Taxonomy (NCBI): domain Eukaryota; kingdom Viridiplantae; phylum Streptophyta; class Magnoliopsida; order Fabales; family Fabaceae; genus Glycine; species Glycine soja. The sequence goes on along the minus strand of NC_041019.1, from coordinate 47,999,478 downwards.
TTTTTTTTCTTTCATTTTGATCTGGAGTTCCTTTGCTGCATAAATCCCAAAGATTTAAGACTAAATACGTGTAACTAGGTCACATGTCATTGAGAATAAAATCCAAATAATAACTAGACGCAAAAATAATTGTTTAACATGCACATCCAATTCTTAAAACACATATATACATGTAAACATATATACCCTACAAACACCGCACGCATATATAAATTTAAAGACAAAAGGTTATCATGCAATCTTAGCTTTTATATTTTGAACAAACATTTCCTTTTCTATCACTGATCTCTGTGATCTTCCTTTTGTTATCTTTAAATTATTTTATTAATTAAAAAAATCAATTTATCACAGATGACACGGCTTAATGAATGTGTTAATTGCCACTTTAAAGTCATAAGTTCATACCTGAGGCTGAAATTCTGGTACTAATATGATCATGATGATGTCCTAGCTAGCTCTCTCACATGCACAGGGTCAATGTCAGTAACCATTCGGAATATGAACTCTTGCATGCAAAATTGAAATCACCTAGCTATCAAAAATCTCATGGGAATAGATACAAATTAGGCTTTGGCATCCATCCAAAACTTTGAGAACGTGAAATTCAAACTGAAAATGATTTTTCCTTGTAGTATCTGGCTATAGGCTCTATCAATACACAATCAAAGTTCTTGGAAATCATTATGAAAAATGTTAGATTTACATAACTTACACGCACACGTCATATATGCATTTGTACAATTTCATAGTATCTCACTCTATTTTTCTCCACTAGTGTGTGAATATATAAATAAATGAGATAAAGTTTCACATTAATAAAAATGAGAAAGTTAAACATCATATAAATAAATAAAATACTTATAAACTTAAATCTTAAAATTTTGGATTAAAGTGTGGTGTCGAATTCACTTACGTGATTTGCTCATTGTTCATTGTTAAATCTCTCTACTATTTATTCCCTCATATCTCTCTACTATTGGATACTCATATATTAAAAATGACTTATACTTGAGGGAGAGATTACTATGTAAAAGAAATTCATATTTGAAAGAGATTATTGAAATATAAATATGAGATAAAATTTCACATCGATAGGAATGAAAAGTTGAATACCATGTAAGTGAAGGAAATACTCATAAACCTAAAGTTTAAAATTTTGGGTTAAGATGTGATGTCAACTTCATTTATGTAATTATTCTTAATGTATTGGTGAAAACTCCTCCGTGTTTATCTCTTTCACATCGAGATATATATATATATATATATATTCACACATAATAAAATCCTTTTGTAACATCACTTTGTGTATAGTGACTCATTTAAGCAAACCTTGAAATCGTGCGTCTCCACATATATGGATAGACATTATGATGAGTTATCTTGTGGACATGTTTGTGGATCTTTTGCCCGTTTTCGGTTGTTAGTTAAGAACTGCAAATTGTGCTCTTTTATATATATTTCTCTCTATCTACACCTACTACTAGAATAGAATCTCTATGAAAGCATTCATTTGAGGATCAACATTGGTCCTCTTTCAATGATAACCAAAAAAAAAAATGAAAACACAAAATTATATGCCTAGTGCATACTAAAACAACAAGAGGGGGAAATAGAATATACTAGAAACGTTTTTTTTTTCCCTTCTTTTTCTTTCTATCGCTTCCCCTAGAGAAGCCTTAGTAGGTAAATTTAACAAGAGGAGGAGATATCATATGTAACATAGTATAGTAGTATATAATAAAACTAACCACAAGAACCATTAAAGTATGTATATATATTAATATTGACCAAGATGTATAAATTGAGAGTTCTTAGAAGTTAGAACAAACCTCTTAAATTAAGCTTTGCTTCATGAGAAGAAGAAAGACACATAAAAGCTAGCTATCTATCCAGCCAAAAGAAACTACTACATCTCTTCTCTTCTGAGCTTGTTAAGAAGAGCAGTGATTAGAGCATCTCTCTTATCAGCCCTAACTTCTTCCCTAATCCTTCTTTGTTCTTCCCTCTCCCTCCACCTTTGGTCCATCATTAACCTCTCATTCTCCAACGCCTCCATGGTTTGCCTCCACTCCATCTCCTTCAGCCTCCTCTCATTCTCCCTTGCCTCAAAGGCTTCCATCCACTGTGCCTCCATTTGCATCTGCTGCCTCATGAACTCGTCCATGATCTCCTTCAAACTCTCCAAGTTGTTACTACTACTACTACTATTGTTGTTGTTACCACTCCCTCCGACGCCAATTACCATCTTTCCCTTCTTCTTGTTCTTCTTGCTGATGATGATGTTACCCTTGTGATCCCCCTCGCTCATCATCTCTTCATTGCCTTCTTCCTCGTCGTCGGAAGAAAGGTGCATCCCCTTCTTCTTATTATTGGACCCTCCTCCTTCTGCTTCCGCCCACAACATTCTCTGCATTCTCGCCGCGAAAATCGCTTGAAGCTCGTTGTAGAACGGGAATTGCTGCCTCATCGCTTCCGGCTCCATCGTTTCACATCCCTTTAAATCTCAACAACAACAAAAAATAGTACCATCACTATACAAAACCGATGAAAAAGCTCATAATAATAAATAAACCACATTACCATAACACCCATTTTTTAATTAATATTATATATATATATATATATATATATATATATATATATATATATATATATATATATATATATTATATATTTCATACTTTTGCAATTAATTTATTCATTAAAAATTCTTGAAAAAACCCAATAGATATAGATATTGACTAAGATCATAAACACTTAATAATCTCGGTCTCAAACTAGATATTGATCAGAATCATGATCACTTGTTAATCCAGAGACCAGATAGAAAAGGTAAAAAAAAATGTGATCAATGATAAGAATATATGAGTTTATTTGGATTGGTGTGATTAATATAATAAGTATATATATGTATATCTATTAATGAATTATATTATAAAAATAGTACCTTGTAGCGGGTAACGAGGTTTTTCCACTTGCACTTGCACTGTTCTGCACTTCTATGGAAACCCTTTTCCTTCATCCGGTTGGAGATGACTTCCCAAAGCTGTTTGTTCCTCTTTGTCTCCATGAAAGTCTGATCCAGCTCGGCACGGATCACGAGGAACTCTTTGGTCTCTTGGATGCTCCATTGGGGGAACCTATCCGTGGCATCCACGTTACTAGTTGTGATGTTGTGATGAGGGTGGTGATGTTGTTGTAATTGTTGTTGCCGGTGATGGAGATGATGACCCTCCATGAAAATTGAAAAAGAAAAAAAAAAATCAGAGTGAGAGGGAGAGATTGAAATCCAATAGAGAAGAGAAAGAAGTTATTGAAGGGTGTTTTTTATGTTTTGGTTATGGTGGAGAGAGAGAGAAGCAAAAGATGAGAGAGAAAAAGAGAGGAAGAATATATATGTAGGTGGGGGTGTGGTGTGAACATCAGGTGTGAAATGCGTAACAAAGAAGAGAGAAAAAAAATAAGAGATTGAGATTTTCTTTTGGCTTAGGTGTCCAAGGTAGTGTTTCTTTAATTTCATGGAAGAAATTTAAATGACCAAATTCATAAAATAAAATAAAATAAAAGCTAGCTAGTAGTATGTGTTTTGTTATTTATCCCTAAATATTAGACACAAAAACAACTCGTGAAGCGAAAATGGACATTTCATCGACAAATTAGTCCATGAATTATGTGTCTTATATGTGTGCAATGCTTAAAAAATTGATTTTTTCTTCCTTTTTGAAGTTTCTTTTTTCAAAACAAATATTGAATGATATGAAACTCACTGTCTCATTCTCATCCTCTACGCGGAAACTCTATTTGTTTTTTCTTTATTTTATTGCGTTCCCATTGCGTCAAATTTTCGTCACGCTGACACGAAAAGTCTCACTCCCCGCGGCTTCTTTAATGTTTATTTATCCTCTACGACCATCACGACATGGATACCGAGTTTCCCTTTCTTTTTATACATATAAATATAAATTAATTTAAGTTCTATAATATTATTATCATGTATATATCTCTTAAATTCTTGCGTATTTTACTCCTTTAAGTATTAGTATTATTTACAGTATTCAATTTTAGAGCAGATTATTACTATAATTCTGAGCTGAAAAAGTTATGGCTAAAAACGGGTCCTATATATACTATGCGATCAGGCATTTAATAAATTTAAGTTTAAAGAAATTAGATTAAAGCTTCTTTATTTTGCTTTGATTAGCTTTTATTGTGTTTTGTATAATGCTTTATTTAACTTTCTGCGCGTTCTTTATCTCCGCTCGTGGGAGGGTGACATAGAAAAGGCTTCGCGACCGTAATACGCTGGATGTAACCCCCAGATTTATCATACTTTTCTGCATGGATTTCGAAAATCCAAAAGTTAGAGTTCAAGCGAAAAAGTATTCCTCTCATTAATTTTTTTTTCTGATCCCTGTATGAATTTCTTATTTAATGATTACAGTAAAATGTAGTACTAACTTAATTTACGTAATAATATATATTTCCATGTTAATTAAATAGTTTAGTTATCTAATTACTATATATGTGTATATAATGGATTACTGATCATTAACCGTTTTCCATTTAAGGTTGTATCAAACACATTCTTCACAATTGAGTAAATTTCAGTTTTTCTCGCATATTTTCTTAGTTTCATCACTTTCATGTGTGCCTTTATTGTTTCTCAGCACATAACATTATAAGGATTTTAATTTTGATGAGTAATATGAACTTTTATTATTAATTATATACTGTTAAATTATTAAACAAATTTAATTATTATAGTTATTATTTAAAAGTTTACAGCTTTTTTTATATAAAAAAGTTCACGAATACATTAGCAAAAACCAAATTGGAATTCAATTTATAAATTTCATTTTGATTTAGTATCCATATATATAGAAGTGGCCAAATGAGTTGGTTGGTCCAAATTTGTCTAATAAGATGTGACAGCTTTTTTTATTTTTAAATGTGGACTTAAACTTTAAATTTTGGGTCTAAATTATATCTAAGCTTTTCTAAACTCAATATAATCATAATCTAATTCGAACATAAGCTTGCAAATAGTATGAAAAAATTAAGCTTTCACTATTAATTCGAACATCATTTTAGGAAGGCCAGTTATAAATCCAGACTTATTTTTTTGGTCTTGAGCTCTTGAAAACTATAGCACTTACATCCAGCCACATAACACTCTTTTGTCGCCTCTACAGTCTGTATACAATGTGTATATATTTTTATCATTTATTTAACAACTTAAAATTCCACCAACAAAAGAGGCTTAAGTTAAGAGAGTTTAGGTTTAGATACAAACTTAGTTTGAACTAAGTTCAAATTTCCTTTTACGTACCTAAAATACCCAAAAAAAAAAAAAAACTAAACTCATGATTACGCAATATTAATGCATAAATTAAACCTTACAAGCCCATTATTATTTATTTCCTTGAGTGTCATTAACAAAATTATTATCCTTAAAAATTCATGAAAGTTAGTAGAGAAAGATAGAGATTGAGAGAGGTGTACACTTTTCGATGTCATCACATAGTACGCGGAATTCTGCTTTTGCGGCCTCCCGCGTGTGAGTGACCAACCATATCCGTCCACGTGGAGAAAAGTGGGCTCCTCGAGTCCACGGTCCTCTAAGCGAACATGACGGGTTCAGCTATTCTAGACCGTCCTCTTCAGACCGTTCGTTTGCTTAAGTGGTTTTGCCTTTTGATTTTGACGTAGTAGGCACAATTCGTAGCCAACTAGGAAAGAGAAATTAATTAGTGAAATATTTTATAACATAGTACTTTATATCAATGTTTTGAATGAGTATACTGATTTAAGGTTGATAGAAATGTTTTAAGTGGGTATACTACTTTAAGGTTTATAGAATATAATAGGTGTTTATGACTTAATTAGTTGATAACGAACTTGATTTTATTCTTGCATAATGCATTCTTAAATTGAGGAAGAGTTATATATATATATATATATATATATATATATATATATATATATATATATATTAAAATTTGGAGTTAGCACACGTTATGGTGAACGTAGTTAAAGTGAACTTTTGGATTTTGCACATCGGCTTTGAGAGTGATCCTTGTTAAGAGGACAAGAGGAGGGAGGGAGAGAGTCTGCAGAATAAAGGACTCGGACGTTCAAGTAAGTATATGAGTTAGGAGATAAAACAAGTATATGCATAAATGTAAGCTCGAGTGAGCAATCAAGAGAGATGTGCACAAGCGTGTTTGCTCGTGTGCTGGTGTGTGGGACATGTTAAGGGTTCGATGGAACTTGGTATTTATAGGAATGAAGTGAAGTTGTGGGTCCTTGTTTGTAGGGGCTGTTATAGTCTTCGCAGATAATTCCCGACTTATAGATAAGAGTCGATAGCTTATAGATAATATTAGAGATAATACATAGCCTAAAGATAAAAGCTAGTAGATAATTATACCTTATAGATAATGTGTAGTTTGTAGATAATTGAATACTTGCCAAAAGATAAGGAGATTCAAATATATTCAAATAATAAGAGGTTAGAGATAACCTGTCAGTTAGGGAGCCCGACTACTAAGGGTCGAATGTTTGTGCTCCTGTTGTGGAGGGTCGACACGTGTCTCGGAGTACCATGTAAGGTATCACGTGTATTTTATAGACCTTGGACAATACATAAGCCTCTCAAGATCTGAGTCGGCGATATTATCTCGTGTTAAGGGAGATTATTTGATGTTCGGGGTAGTAGCCTTGACAAGTAGAGGGTGACGAACTTGTCAAGCCCCCAAGCATGGGCGAGTGTTTGTCTGATGTCGGGTGTGGTAATCACAACAGGTGAGAGAATTGCAGGTCGATGTGGCTTTTCAAGCCCTCGAGCCTAGACAAGTGTCGTTTGAACTACTTCTGTCAAGTTGTCCGGGGTGGACATGTCTTTGATCTTGCAGGCTAAGTCTAACATGTTAGATGAGGGTAGTCTTTAAATTTGACAACTCTACCCTTTTTTTACCATTGGAGGGTGCATTGAAGACAAGCATTACGTTTTGTTTGTTGCCGCAGGCGTGTACGGCGTACATGTAATACTCTTGCATATGTGTCACTCTGTTGTTGGATTGTTATTATTGTTCAGATGAAATCGACGAGGAAGGTGTATTGATGTTTATTTGTTTTTTTTCCTTTCTTTCTTTTCATTTGTTCCTATTTGATGTTAGATATTGGGCTTTGATTTCTCCAGTGAGGTGTGTTAGGATTTTTGACGTTGGTTTTTCTTTTGTTCTTCTTTGATGTTGCATGTTCGGCTTTGATTTCGCCAATGGGATGGGTTAGGGTTTTTGAGGTTGGTTTTTTGTTTGTTCCTCTTTGATGTTGGGTGTTGGGCTTATATTTTGTCAGTGTGGTGGGTTAGGGTTTCTAACGTCAGAAATTAGGTTTTGTGTTTTGTTTGTTGGCCGGTGCAAGTTGGTTTTATATTGTGCTCTGTTTGTCTATGATGTAGCTCGAAATACGTTTTTGGGTTCTGAGGTTGGGTTTGGGCTTTGATTTTTTGAAAGTTTGGTCTTGGGATTCCAGGGTTGGAAGTTGATGTTTAGGGTTTAGGTTTTCTCAATTCAAAGATTGGGTTTTAGGTTTGCTTTCTGGGATTTTAGGTTGACTTTTGTTGTTAAGTAATGTTTAGTCTGACTTAATTGTTAAATGAATTTGTTTTTCTTTCTTGGTCCATATGACATGTTGAATGGAGAATGTTTGTTAATGTTGTTGTGTTTGAGGTGACATTTTGTGGTCACATTGTTTGCATTCCTTATTATGCTTATTCATTAAAGTTTTTTTGTGGGAAATGTCTCGGAGTTTTGATAAGATGAGAGTATTGATGATAGCAAAGAAACATTCAAGCTTGGAGTTCGAATTGTGGACCTGTGGTTTGACTAGGCGTGTGAAAAGTCTAGCCACCTTGAAATGATGTTGATGGATGGAAAGATATGTTGTCATTTTGCTTTTGCTTTGTTTGATAATGTGACAGGGTTTATGCTCTATTTTGATGTTATGCTAGAAGGATAAAATACATGTCATAGTTAAGAAAGAAGATTAGTCCTGTCAAAAATTGTTTTTTGTTCTTTAATATTCACAAATCACCACTCTTTTAACTTCCGAATAACACTTTTATTTGATGGTTTAATTTGACGTTTGTATATCTAATTTATAAAATGTGTTCTTATCTTCCTATTTTTCCATTTATAGTGTTGTACCCAACAACAATAAGTAGCTCATTGTAAGCATCAAAATTACTAATAAACCAATCAATGCTTGGGATTGAAGAATTCAAGCAGAGGCATTTTGTTTTTCATTTGGATTGACTTAATTATGTTTGTTTTTGCCTTTATTGTGAATTCTCATTTTGTAGACTTACTGAATTAAAAATCAAGGTTTGACGAGTTCTCATGTTTCACGGTTAACCAAGTTTACAACTTTCTGGCTCTAGCCAGTTTTCAGAAAAGGATAGGTTTTTTAACAAACTTAAGTGGAGAGAATTTTCAAGATAAATGAAATCTAAAAGGTACCGATAATATTTATGTATTAAATTATTATTATGTGAACAGAAATCATTTTACTAATTATTCTAATTACTTTTTTATTTTGTACAGGAAGTTGTTTGTGTAACTGTGGGTATGATTGGTAGAATCTACTATCTATCTATTATATCTATTATCTACTTCTACTATCTATCTACTATATCTATTATATCCTAATAATCGAATAGGTTGTCAAAATGTCCAAATTGCCCCTTCCTACACCATCGACACATGGGTTGCTCTTCTGCGTATCTTTGTTATGTTTGCACCTAGTGTTGTGTTGTGTGTTGTGTGTTGTTCTTTAAAAAAATATCTATTTTCTGCTCTCAATCTCTAAACGAATGTTTTCGTTGTCCTTTCCATTTGCTAGCGTTAAAAATGACAAAGGTTAAGTGTTGGGGTGTAGAATTGTTATGGAAAATCATTCATGGTCTATCTTAATAATGGAATGGGTAGTGGAAATGTCATAATGCCTTTGTTTAGACCATTGACATGTGGCTCAAGAAGCTCTTCTGTGTTGGTTATTTTCTGTTCGGTGTTATGTGTTTTGTGTTGTGGCTTTTTTTTCTTTCTTCTTTAGTTGGATTTGGGCTCAGTGATGTGGGTTAAATGGTAGTAGTATGTGTGTGTCACTAATAAACGACGTAAGTCTAGAATATTCTCTTTCTGCTCTCCATCTCTGAACTCTGACACCTATCTTTTTGTTGTCATTTTCATTTGCTTGGGTTAATATGAGAGAGGTTAAGTGTTGGGGTGTGTTTGCCAAAGGAACAAAAGTCTCTGTAGTTAGGTTGTTGTTGTCATTTAGATGAAAACAACGAGGAAGGTGTGTTGAGGTTTATTTTGTTTTTTTCCTTTCGTTCTTTTCTCTAATTTAGGCATTTGAGCTTATAGTTTGTGCACTGGGTTTTTAGTTTATTCCTCTTTGATGTTGGGTGTTTGGCTTTTTTTGGAAGTTTGGTTGAGGTATTCCGGAGTTAGGAGTTAGATGTTTAAGGTTTAGGTTTGGGTTCTTATTATTTAGGCTTTAAGGTTTAGGGTGTAGCGTCTGATGGTGTCTATTGATTTCCCTCCACATGTGCATGCAAAAAATATAATCAACAATCTGTGTTGAGCTAACTGGTAGAATTTTTTAGTTTACATTGTTTATGTGTGCATGTTAATATTAATTTATTTTTCCATTTTTAGGTATAGACTTCAGGTTATGGTTTACCACAAGGAGCAAAACACAAAGTTTATATTCTGGGACCTTGGATGCACATATCTTATTAATAGGTTAAAGATGGCAGTAAATTACTGTTGAATGGAAGCTTCAAATTGAATTTTTTTCCCATAGTTGATAACTTTACCTATGACCTAAATTATTATTATTAACGTATGCTTATATGTTCTGTGGAAGGATGGTAATGTTGATTTGAATGCTTCTCCAAAAGAACTTGATAAAATCCCAGGTTAAACACTTGTAATTAAAATCAAGGTTCAACCGAAGTTCAGGAATTTAGTTATTTTGAAATACTCTTTTGACTTAGATTGGATAGACACCATAATAGGCTTATTCCCAAATACTAAGGTACTATTTTCGGGAAATTTTTAGAGCGCTAATTCAGGCTATAATATATAACATGTTTAACTGATACTCTGATACTCATTGTGATCTATGAATATTATAGGTAGCTGGTTCATCTGGTGGTTAATCAATCAATCAATCAATTAGAGAGGTGTTACTCTACTCATATATTGTTAATGCTTTGATCTACGTGTCTATTATTCAAAACAAATTATATAATGACAATTTTATTTGTCTTTCCTATAGTGTTTTGTGCTTAGGAAACAACTTAATCCAATGGTAACATATTATTTAACATCACAACATTGCTTTTTGCCATTTCAGTTTTGGCAATATGCTTAAATTCTTTACTTTTCTAATTAACAGCTTTTGTTGAGGTAATTGATGCGTTTTTTTAGTTCACATCTACTATTTACTTCTATTTTTCTATTATCTATTTAATAATGGATAATCTAGCAAAATATCAAAATTGCCCTTGCCTACACCATCGACACATGGCTTGCTCCTCTGCGTTTCTTTGATTTGTTTGTACCCAGTGTTGTGTTGTTGTTGTTGTTGTTATGTGTTATGTTTTTTGGTTTCCATTTTCTTGGGTTAAAAATGATAGAGGTTAAGCATTGGGGTGTTAACCTTGGGTTAAAACTCTCTGTAGTTGGCATGTTGTTGTTCAGACGAAACCAACGAGGAAGGTGTGTTGAAGTCATTGTTTTTGTGTGCATGTTAATATTAATTTATTTTTACATTGTTAGGTATAGACTTCAAGTCATGGTTTACCACAAGGAGTGAAGGACAAATTTTTTGTTCTGAGACCATGGGTGCACAGACCTTATTGATAACCATACAACGAAGTTAATAGGTTAAAGATATCACTGAATTACTATTGAATAGAAGCTTCAAACTGAATTTTATTTTTTCATGGTTAAAAAATTTAGCTATGACATAAATTATTATTATTAACCTATGCTTATATGTTCAGTGGAAGGATGGTGATGTTGATTTGAATGCTTCTCCGAAAGCACTTGATAAAATCATGGGTTAAACACTTGCATTTAAAATCAAGGTTTAGCCAAAGTTCAGGAATCTTTTGACTCAGACTTGATAAACACCATAATAGACTTATTCCCACATGCTGAGGTACTATTTTCTGGAAAATTTTAAGTGTAAATTTAGGCTATAATATACAATATGTTTAATTGTATTCTGATACTCATTGTGATCCATGAATATTATAGGTAGTTGGTCCATCTGGTAGTTAATCAATCAATTAGTAAGATGCTACTCAACTCATACATTGTTAATGCTTTGATTTATGTGTCCATTGTTCAAAACAAATTATACAATGACAAAATATATTTGTCTTTCGTGCAATGTTTTGTGCTTAGGAAACAACTTAATCCAGTGGTAACAAATTATTTAACATTGCAACATTTTGTCGTCTTAGATTTTAGAATATGCTTAGATTTTTTACTTTTCTAATTAAGATATACAGACAAAATAATGCTGACAGAATAAATGCTTTTGCTTTTTCAGCAAAAGTAATAGTACTGTCAGGAATTAATTTATGCTATAAAAGTAATAAAACAAGCACATAAGTACAAAATACAAATCAAATAGTGACCCTTAATAGATGTGTGCTATCAAACATGTCATAAGCAACAATTGTATATTCATTCTATTTAAGAAACAAAGACATACTTCATTCTAAATCATTCATCATTATTCTGCCTTTTCTCATTCCTATCCGGTTATGTCTTCAAACAATTCAAGAGAAATAAAAATTAAAGATATCAAACTAGATCAAGGAAAATGATTTATCAAATGTTAGATTAATAGGTATTTGACACTGTCAAATAATCAATGGAAAACATGTATCTTTTATTCAATTCATTCTCATAGATTCAGAGGTATGTTTTAACATGGATTATATTTTGATTTTTAGTATTTTTAATTTCTCATTTTAAACATTTCCAATATTGAGGTGACAATACAATAAAAATAATTATATTTATGTACATTTCTGTTTCAATATGTAGGGTGCAAAAATTGAAGGTCTAATGAAAGAGAAACTTTATGACATAATTTTAAAGGATGAGATAAATCATCAAAAACTTTACACATTTGCTAATGTTAAATTATTAGATAATTTTGGCACCAATCGTATGACTAATCATTGTTATATTTTGTTGTTTACAAAAAAAGAAACCCATATTAGAGGAGCTTAAAATTCTATATATACTAACTTTGGGCTAACACCAGTCCATTGCAATCAAGTTCGTAATCTAAAGTAATAGGCAGACTTCCTCATAAGTATCATATATTATTCATTTTAACTTTTTATATCTATTACAGTTTGTAATTTAAAATTAATAGTAATATATTACTATTTTTATTTCTATTAAAAATGCATAGGGGAAAGCTCAAATTTGTCTTGCATGATAACTAAGCTTAAAAAAGACTAAATTGGCAAATCCATAGCACAACTCCAATACCCACAATTGCAATCCAATTTGCAAAAATAAGTCAAGCTTCTCCATTATTATATGGTTAGAAAAACCATATACCAAAATTTATTTTTTTATTTCTATTTTAAATTCAAGATTCATTTTTTCTTCTTTTCTATCACTAATTTTCCTCTCAAAATTGAAGGTAATACTATTGTTGAAACAGTTGAAAATACAACGATGATTCATTTCAACCCCAATCTAGATGAATGATCTGCAATAAAAAAAAATGGGTAGTTAAAGTTATTTAAATTCCATAAAAACTTAGATACTATTTCAAACAATTATAATCTTAAATTATTATATATGAGCCTTTGCAAGAGAATCGGGTAATAAAATAATGTGCCTTCTTCCCATAACACAAAACAAAAAATTAACTTTTTTAAAACTTTTATTTTTTTATAGGATGGGGCAGGCTATTCAATCCAAAGTACCAAGGATCATTGAAATATATGATGAATTTCATCTTATTTCTTGAAATATTATAGTGTATCTTTTCTAATATCTTTTTATAGTTATTATTTTTTACTCTATGGTCGATGTAATATTATAATCTCATACACCATAAATAATTATATCTTTTTAATATCTTAGATATGGTAGTATTTACTTTATTTTCTTCTGCAATTTAATCAACCACACACACACACACATATATATATATATATATATATATATATATATATATATATATATATATATATATATATATATATTATTAATAAAAAAATCTCAAAGAATTGTGGGATAGAGAAATATGAAATGCATATTACTTTTGATGAAGCTGAGGATGTAATTTGACATTGAATTCTTATTTCTGATACAAATTGTAGGAATGTTTTAACATTTGTAATTGTCTAAAGATAATCATCCCTCGACCTTGGGGTTTTATTTGAATCGATATCGACCCAAAGTGGGGTTGGTGCACCTTGGTCACTGCTTATAATAGTGACTATCAGCATATGTATCAATTAGATGTATGTAGTAGTAGTCATGCATATTTCTATTTATATCTCATGTTCTATGTTCAATGAAATGTATCTTCAATTTTTTTGTTCAAACTGTTCCAGCTTATCTTGTTTATAGTGGCTACTATCTGTTCCTCTAGGACTATCATGTTGAAATCATGTCCATTGTGCTTATTTTACTGTCCTTCAGGTAGATTAACGTTATTAATTGGACCAAAATGGTTTTGGATTCTCTTAAAATAAAATTCAAATTACTATGAATTGAGACAATACTTTTAAGAACATTAGCATCTGGCAGTATATTAAAAATAATTTCTTATTGTGTTTATCTAAAAATAATACTTGCTATTATTTTGTTCACGGTAGAAAATATACAATAGAAAAATCACATTCAACAAAATTAAATAAATCAAATAATAACGTATACCTAATTACTGTCATATTTTTATGAGGGTGAAAGCCTTACTGCTAAGGGTCTGTTACGTTGCTTATTAAAGCATCAAAATTGTTGACATTAAAGAATTCAAGCAGAGATATTTTGTTTTTCATTTGCGTTAATTTTATTTTGTTTGTATTTGTCTTTCATATGAATTCTCATTTTACATTACCTACTGATTTAAAAACCACAGTGAGAACAACTTTGATCTTTAGCCATTAAAAAAGTTCTTAGTCTTTTGGCTCTAATAAGTTTTCATAAAAGCATAGATTTTCTTACAAAACTGAAGTTAACAAAGATCATTTTACTGTATTTTGTTTATGTGGATTTTTTAGAAAAGGCAAGTCAATGACTTAGCAACAAATTAAGAGCTTCGAATGAGATTAATTAACCTTTTTGCTTGATTGTTAGTATGTAATTTTCAACTGTCAGCAAGGTTAATAGCAATGCAATTAAATCATTACTATAAATTCCTCATATATACGATAACAATTTGAAGTGCATTTCATATCAAGTATAAAAGTATTAGTGATTTGGACAATAGATGGTATAACCTAACTACGTTTTATAAAGTTTATTATTAATCTACTTATAATAAACCAATTGAAAATAAATTGAAAATAGATTACAGTATTTACTAATTCTAGTAAACATATTAACTCAATCTGCGAAAATAAATCCAATTGTCTAACTAATCACTTTCTTTCACTAAAATTTTATCCCATCTGTGTCTAATAGTCTACACTTTCTGAAAAAAAATTACTTTAACTTATATGTAACTACATTTGGGATAATTCTATACTTTAATTTATTAAAAACATGTTATTAAAAACAAATAAAAAGACTTTTATTAAAAATATATATATAATCTTATTTATTTATTCTTTTACTAACCTATAAATCGCATTCCACTAAAATATATATTTATGTTAAACATAACAATAACTTATAAAACTATAAACTTGTTCTCGAAAGCTAACGTGAAATCGACCCGTGCGTACGCACACGTTCAAGAATAGTTTGAACATGTAGGTTGGTGAAGGTACCTGTAAAATTCTCAGATTGAAGCGTGGGTCGTTATTAGTCGGATTGGATTTGGATGCTGTTATATATATATATATATATATATATATGGATTTGGATGCTGTTCGGACCATAAATAAAGTGATTTTATTTTAAGAATAATTTGAAAATTTTCCAACACAAATTTTTAGTGATTTTTATTTCATAAATATGAAATAGGTATTAGTTTTGTTGATTTTTATTAAAATTTGAACCTAACATACCCGATCTGATTTATTAGTTCAACCTATTAAATTTTTTTGGTGAAACTCAAAAAGTCGAATAAATGTAAATAAAAAGTCATTCGATTTAAATCGTGCATATCAAAGCACTGTAAAAAGAAAAGATAGTTTTATCGATTCAAAAAGTGGATCAAGTATGTTTGAGGCAATTCACTTTTGTGCTTTCGACAAACAATCAAATGTATCATCCAGTGTGAATCTATCCCAAAAAAGGTTTCATATATTCACATTTATAATGACTAGGCATTTATTTAACTTTTGTTCATCCAAATCTTTTATAATTATAATTTTCAAAACTATTACTGTTAGATATGACTCAACGGAGAAACATCAACCAACATTAGATTGGGTTATGTGCTTAGGGACCTTAGCGTACGATCTCCTCTCGACTTTGGATCTTAGCACCCTAAAACGATTGGAATATTTTGGATTATATAAAATGTCTTGAGTTTAAATTTTATAAATTAAAAAAACATAGTTGAGATTCTAACGATCATCAGCAAACTGTGTGATTTTTTTATATTTATAACATGGTAAAAAAATAGAATATCATATATAATTGATTAAGTTTGAACTAAAATTAAAAATATTATATAATCGAATATAATAGATAAACATTAAGAACAAATAATGGAAGCAATTCCTTAAAAAAAAATGAAAGCAATAAGATAAAAGTATTGGTTGGAAAAATAAAAAATTTATGTGTTTTGACAGTGTGCCCTGGAATTTCTTGTACACAAGCACGTTACAAACAGCTATATATGGATAAAGATGAAATGAGATTGTGAAAAGTTGCTTGGTTTCCTTTTGTCACGACGAGGACCAGGTAACAACGTGATTGACCCACTCTTTTTAACCCTCACTCATGGCCCTACGTATTTTTCCATGAAACTTCATAATATATATTCTTTTGGTTACCTTTGGACCATGGCTGAAAAATAGGGAGAAGAAGAAACTTGAGATTGGAAAGTTTGAAATATGCATGCATGTGTCTCATTTTTATATAGCTTAATGAATATATGTTTCATGAGTTCGTCGGAAATTTGGGGTTTGAAATAGTCGTTCTTATGAGAACCCAAAACCACGTGGAACAAGGGATAGTGGACTGTGTTTTGGTCTACGAGATGAAGAAGATGCCTTATATTGCATAATTTTTATTTGGATGATTAAAGAAACTTGTAACTTGTAATTAAGAATAGTTTAATAAGGTACGTACCGTACTGGATCGTGTGAACGTATTGTTTAGAAGAGTAAATATATTTAAAGGCCATTGATAAAGGTTGATTTGAATGGTAATAACAAAAGGACAGAATGACATTTTATGATGTACATTAGGGCTTAAAAAAGAAGACGTTTTATGATTTAACTTGAATTGATTGATTAGCTCACCAATCTTACTTTAGGGTTTTATTGGGAGACAATATTCGACACTACATCTAATTTTCGCCCCCTTTATTTTATTTGTGACACACAACTAGAAGAAAGAACACTAAAAAAAATATTCCGGGTTGGGAGGCCATGAAAAAGGATTGAAAATTTTAAATTATAGTTCAGTATTTGTTTTCCTATGTTTCCTTTTCCCTCTGAATAATGTGCATCGTTTTTTAAGGCAAACCCGTATTTTGCATGCAAATTAAACTAATGATTTCGATGGTAGACACGTATAGATCATTCACCAAAAAAAGAAAAAAAGACACGTATAGAAATAGGATTCATAGCATTCATTCAATTTCATAATAAAAGCAAAACCGGTATTGGCGACAAATATCAAAGAATATTCAGCCACGCTTTGCAATCTGGGAGGCAAATTGATAATTTGGGTTATGTTTCGCAATCATTTTTAAATAAGTTTTTAGTTTCTTTTCCTAATTAATTTTTTTTAATCTTATGAACAATATTTAGTAAATAAATTTTTTAAATCAATAGTAGCATTTTTTAAATTCTACTTAAATAATATTTTTTAAAATGTTGACTTTTAGTTATTTTGTTTTATTCTTTTTTATTTTTAAAGTATTTATTAAATTTCAATCTTACCTTTTTTATACATAAGTTAGGATTTTTTTCTCTCTCTTCTTACATAATTTATTTTTACCATTATACCATTTACATTATTTATTATATTATTTTAACATTATACTTCAAGATATTTTAATCATTATGTTTTTTAAGAAGAAATTCTTAACTATTATGTTAATGAAAGTATAAAATATGTATGTTACTTGATTTTATTTTAAATTTGGTTAAAAATATTGGGTTAAAATACAATTTTAATCTTCCTATTGTTATCATTTTAATTCTTTAATTTTAAAATTAAAATATATAATCCCACATCTTAAAAATATCAATGATTTTGGTTCTTTCATTCAAATCAGTATTTTGGTCAATAAATTATATTTTTAATAATTAACTTGAAGATTATAAAATTTGTGTTTTTAATAAACTAAATTTATTTTAATTAAAAAAAAAACTATGATCCTTTGCTTCAATGACCACCATGAAACTCCAATCCCTAACCCTCATTGGTTCCTCCGCACTCCCCTCCCATCAGACTTAGACTTGCAAAGATCAACGGTGCTTCTCACACTAGCAAGCATTCTTCAAAGTTCAAACTGTCTATGCTTCTTCTCCGAGCACATTTTAATCTTCCTTGGAGAACCCCCAAGAATCACATCTGCAACAGTACTTTTCGTCTATGGCCTAATCCCTCAAATATTCACCAACGTTGTAAACTTCCCCATTCAAAAATTCCTCGAAGCCTAGAGCATAGTGGCTCCAAGTGCATACATTTCAACACGACGGAGTTCCGCCTAAAAATTGCTATTCTTCAAAAACTGAACCCAAATACAAAAACAACCTCATGTTTGCTACAATTTCATATACTACGTGGAGAGTTAACACAATTCTTTGTTTTTATATTAAGAGGTTAAGTGAACAAGAAACACCCTCTAACAGAAGTACACTGTAACTATGATCACACTGGATGCAATCAATAGAAAAAGAAAAAAGTAGGAGCCAGAATTGTGAACAAGGCTAAACCCTTCCAGCATTTTTTTTTTGTAAAACTTTGAATAAGATGTCTTCACAATGCGGGAAATGTAAGAAGGTTTAACCATTGCACCAATCTTATATTTCCTTTCACCAGAGAGTGTTTTGATCTTTCCAAGTCTGAGTCTGAGGCCGATATAGCGCGGCAACGCGATGGAGTTCTGGCGGCCGGAGACAACGATCAAAGGGAGTGCAGAAGAAAGAATGACGGGTTAGGGATTGGAGTTTCACAGTAGCCACCAAAGGATCACAATTTATTTATTTTTATTTTTAATCTTTAATTGAAATAAATTTCAATTCAATAAAAAAAAACATATTTTATAATAGTTAATATTAATTATTTGACCGTCAAAGTATTAACTTGAATGAAAAGATCAAAATTACATTAAAAAAACTAAATATTTCAATTTAAAAATAAGAAAATTAAAATTACTTATGGACAAAAATAAAGAAATTAAAATTACATTATAGTCAAAATATTTTAAGGCTTCCAAATGCTACTTGAGTTTTAATTTTTATTAATACAAATTTTACTTTAATTTTATTGGTTGTGTATGTAAATAGTCAGTAAATTTTTTAAAATACTCGTTATACAACACAAAATTAGACTATCAAAAAGTCTATGACGTTAATATATTAGCTTGTATTTATATTTGGAGATGCATGAGGCAAATGTTGTCTCATCTGGTACTACTCTTTTATTTGATGTATGACTTTGTGATATTAATCCTACGTTAATGTATGTCTACGATATATAATTCTTATATTTATATCGTGAAACATTAACTCACATTTTCATAAATAAATTAAATAAAATATTTAATTTAATTAAAATTAAATAGTAAATCTTACTAACACAACAAGGTGTTACATTTGTCAACCGCGAAGATGACTATCACTGAAGATATATATTCGTTTCTAGCTATTGGCATCTGACGAAGACTAACTCTCATGTACCCACCAGAGGCAACTGAAACTTGATAGACTCACCACCTAGTCTAACTAACACCTTAAACGCCTAGATTTGATCTTACTTATTTCTTGTTCAAGTTCGTTCAATTCTAAATCCGAAACCTACCGTTGATTACCCTTAGAATAAACCAAAGCCCTACTTTTGGTGGAATGCATGGTTTAATTGTTGCCTTGAGTCTAAGAACTCACATTTTAATAAAGTGGGTGTTAAAATGAATTAAACTGGGCGGATAAATTTATTAAATCTATGAAAACAAGTTGGTTTGTGTGATTCAATCTTTCAATTTGTATAACGTACTCAACGACTCATCTCATATAACTCGTTGAGTTAAGGAACAACTTGGATGGATTCAACCATCAAGTTAGACTTTTTTGGTTTGCTATTTGGGTAAATAGTCACTTTTATCCCTGAAAGTATAATTTGCTGATAAATGTGTCCCTGAAAAATCTAAATATATAATTTAATCATCGAAAGTATTAAAAGTGCGACGAAAATATTATGTTATCAACTTCCGCCCGTCACCGCTAAAAAAGTTGTCTACGTGATACAGAGGGACAATTTTGTCAGTAATAAATTACTTACATGACTGCCAACGTAGAAACATATTTGTCATATGCAAATTTAGTGACTTTTGATTTTCCTAGACTGTGGGAAAAATTATTCTTTTGGCGTTTGTTCATTTTCTTCATTCCCAAAAGGTTTTTTTTTTTACACAACCCAAAAGTAACTCTTCGTTCTTGAACGTTCTTGATTTTTTTTTTCATCTCCCACACTTCCTCAAACTTCTTCATTTCCAAAGTCTGGTTCCTGAAAGTGCTTCATCTCCCACACTTCTACAGCCTTGTTTCCAGAAGTAGTTTGTTGCCAAATTTCGCAACCACAGCGACGACCACCATACATTCATTCCCGTCGATGATGACCACAGCGACACACACCCAAGTTTGGAGTTTATCGTATATTGTGTCATCTTTGTATGCTTTTTTTTTAATTTTTTTTACGCGTATGGAGTTTATTGGTTGGTTGTAATGGCACCGTCGTCGGCTAGTGTCTTCATCGTCAATAGACGATTGTTTTGGGGTTTCGACGATGACCGTAACGATGTCGTCGTCATTTTCATATTTCGTTGACCGAAATGGCATCGTCACCGTCGTGTTTTTCGTGGTGGTCATCGTCCATGTGGCCTCTATTGTCAAACCTCTTCTCTTGTGTTCTCTTCTTTATTCTTAAACTTCTTCTCTTCTTTTCTCTATTATGAAACTTGTCTTTTTTTCTCTGTTATGAAACTTTTTGTGTTATCTATTTGTGAAAATACAATTAATGTTTGCTATGTTTCTCTGTAGGATGCCTAATGAAATCATTCTTATTTTGCACCACAATGGTAAATTCATACAAAATGCAAATGGGACACTAGAGTATGTCGGTGGTGAATTTTGTGTCTAGGCAGAAGTTGAAATAGATTTGGTTGATGTGTGGACACCTAAGAACTGTGCAAAGCCTGTCGCAACTATGTGAAGTTTGTTTCAGTATGTTATTTGGTGTGTGGTATTGGTTTACAAAGGCTGGAGAATGATCATGATGTGTTGTCTATGTGCCAAATTGGGCTTGTTGATCCAGAAAAGGAAGTGCATGTATACTTTAGAAAATGTTGATCCAATGGGGGGTCCTGTTAGTGAAATTGGGCCGGTGATTAAAGTACATGCAATGCCTATAAATTGCAGTGCAGAAAATGTTGTTGAGACTGTTACTGAAGAGTGTACTCAAAATGGTATTGAAGATATGGATGATGATGGTGCTAAAGGTGGTTCAGATGATGAAAATGAAGTAGTTGGACTTGGTGTACAAGATGTAGAAACTGAAGTCGTTGAAACAACAGTTGAAACAGAACCTGAAGTTGTTGGAGTTGAAACTGAAGTGAATAGTGATGCAGATGATGATGAAGTTAAAGAACGTGATGGGGATGTTGATTTTTTTTATCATTTTGAAAGTGACTCAGACTATGTATATGTGTCTTCAGAAGATGATGGACAATCAAGTGACACATTGGCAGATAGTTACCAGTCTAAAGAATTCCAATCCCTTCCCAACAGTGATGATGAAGGTGACTCCAATTCTAAAATCGTGTATCCTCAATACAATCCTACAAATAGTTTTGGACAAGTGCATTTGGAGGTTGGGATGGAGTTTGATACCATCAAAATGTTTATTGAAGTTGTGAGAGACTTTACTATTTTCCATGGTAGAGATTTGAAATGGGTAAAAGTTGACACCATTCGAGCTAAAGCACGTTGTAAACAAGTTGGATGTTCATGGGAAATTTATTGTTCATGGTCTGAAGTTACAAAAGCTTTCAAATCAAGACTTTTTTGGAGGAGCACATATGTGGAAGGGTCTTCAAAAATAAACAAGTTACAATGAAAATGGGTGGCAAAAAAGGTGGTTGATAAGCTTAGGTTTCATTCAAACCTAAATCATGTGGAGGCACATGAACATCTCAAAGAATATTATGGTGTGCACATTGATGAAAGAAAGATGTTTAGGTCTATCAAAGAGGCTTGATCATTGGTTGAGGGAAGCATCCAATTGTAATATGTTAAGCTTTGGGACTATTCACTTGAGTTAACAAGAAGCAATGAAGGATCAACTGTGAAAATGAATTGCATTCCCATAGCTAGATCTTCTCCACAACTCCACCGAATTTATATATGTTTAGATGCATGCAAGAAAGGATTCAAGGCTGGCTGTAGACCTTTTATCGGTCTTGAAGGTTGTTTCTTGAAAGGGTACTATAGTGGTCATTTGCTTGCAGCAAAGGGACAACATGCAAACAATGTTTTTTTTGTGATTGCATATACAATAGTAAATACTAAAGATAAAGATAACTAGAAGTGATTAATCACTTTGTTACATGAAGACATAGGAGACTACAAGAACTATGGCTAAAATTTCATGTCAGACATCCAAAAGGTGCAATTCAATATAGAAAGTTGATTTCATGCATGCATATGTGATAGTTTTGTGTCATGATAGCAATATGATATGTTGTATCGTGGAAATTTTTGTCAGTAAGTATAATAATTGAATGATATAAATTTCAATAAGTTATAAACATCAGGGTTATTTTTGACTCTGTAGTAATTTGGTTTGTGATTTCATTCAAATCATACTAGTGTGTCATGCTAGCAATATAATTTGTTCTATCTGTGTTTAATTTTCCCTGCCTTTACCTGTTTTGATATTTAACATGTAATGTTTATTTATATATAGGGGTTGCTTCCTACAATGCAGGAAGTTATGCCATGTGTGAAACACAGATATTGTGTTATGCACTTTATGGAGGAATTTCTCAAAGCAGTGGAAAGACAAAGAGTTAAAAGGTGTAGTTTGGAAGTGTGCACGATCTACTACTGAAGCAGAATTTATGTTAGTATGGAAGCTATAAAAAGGAAGAATGAAAAAGCATGGGTATATTTAGACAAGTGGCCCCGTGAATCATGGACCAAAGCTTACTTCAGTGAAAATTGCAAAGTTGACAACATAACCAACAACAATTGTGAGTCTTTTAATGCAAAGATTTTAAAGTTAAAAAATAAGCCAATTTTGAGTTTGTGTGAGGATATAAGGACGTATATAATGCACAAGATGACAAGTGCAAAACTGAAAATGGCTACAAGATTTAGCCCATTGGTACCTATGCAACAGTCAAGGTTGGAAAAGAAGAAACTTGAATCCAACAAGTGGACTACAAACTAGGTTGGTGATCCTCATAGAACTAGATTTAAGGTCTGCCATCATGAAACAAGAATTGATGTCGATCTACAAAACCAATCATGCACATGTAGGATGTGGCAACTTCCAGGTATACCACTGCATGACTTAAGTTTATAAATTATGGATTTTATGTATTGCATCTCTATGAAAATTGTGTTTGTGTACATAGGTCTACCTTGTAGGCATGCGATTTTTGCCATCAGATACAATAACCACAAACTAGAGGACTACAGTGATGGTATGTTGACTATTGGATCTTACAATGCAACCTATGAAAATTTAATACGCCCTACCAAGAGTCAACAATATTAGGAAACTACACCGTTTGATAGGCTGACACCACCCCATATTAAAAGGAGACCTGATCGACCCAAAAAATGTAGAAGAAAGGATCAGAATGAGGGCCAAGTCAGTAACAGTAGACTAAAAAGATCCTATAAAGAGGTTACATGTACTAGATGTGGTCTCAATGGTCATAACAGTAGAGGATGCATTAATGGTGGTGTTTTACCAAGACCAAAAAAGTGGAAACCTACTGTTGAAGAAGGCAATAACTCAAATGCAACCACAACAACACCAACAAGATATTTTTAAACATCTGATTAATTTTTTTATTGTTCCTGGGGCATGGTTTTAATAGATTAAGCATTGATTACTTGTTGTCAACTGATCTACTTGCTATAAATCCATTTTTTGTGTATGTGGTGAATTGATTTGTTGCCATCAGATACAATAACCACTTAACTTAAATTTGTCAATTATTCTGTGTATGATGTGAATTGATCTACTGCTGTTAATCCACTGAGTATGCAATTTTGTTAATTCAGTACATGATTAATTTCTTTTGGATTTAATGCAGGTATGTTATTATTAAATGTAGTTTGTGTTGTATACTGCTTTAAAATTTTGTTAGCAAGCATTTGTTCTTAAATGTAGTTTGTGTTGTATAAGAAGGGAATAATCATATATATTGTTAGCAACCATTTGGCTACTCTATTTTGTTGGAAAAGGTTATCTTTAAATTTTGATGATTACTCCTTTTAGAGAATGCCACTGCATACACCATTTGTCTATTATAGTTACATGAAATTTGTGTTATCCATGTGGAATGTTAGTTGCTAATGATTACCTACTAATGTTAGTTCTCAATAATCTATTTATCTATAATTATATTAAATTTGTGCAGAGGCTAATGACTATTTTACATATATGTAGAATGAGATTAACTGCTTTCAATTTGCTCCACAAGTTGAACAACCTTCAACTAATTTGGAAATTACTCCAACTCCTAATGCTGAAAATGCTTCAACTCAAAATGTTCCAACTCCAAGTCATGTGAGTGATTTTTACATTTTATTGATTAGTTATTATTAAATTATGGTATGCATAACTAATCACTATTTATTAGTGCTGTAGGAAACAATCTTCATACCTCCACCGATGTCAACTGCATTTAGACCATCTCCACTTAGGCCTCCAGCACCAATTTGAATTATACTGCCAAATGGAGTATCTCATAACAAGAACCAATCGAATTACATGAACTTCATACCTACACCTGGAATGTCTAGCCATCAAGATTCGAAGAACTAAAATATGAGATAGATTAATCTTTTATTTATATTAGATAGTAACTAATTATTATAATTTGGATAAAACTATAATGATTAATACACTAATACAATGTTTATTTTGGTATAATATTTATTTTGGATAATTTATGTTGTGACAGAAAAATTATTATTCATAATCAATATTATTGATATTATGTTTGTTATAAATTATTTTTGAAAATTAGTTTGTTAGGTTATTATTGTGACGTTATGCTTGTAACAATAAAAAATGTCGCAAAATCTATTATAAAATTATATTTTACCCATAAAAAAATGAAATTACTGACATTGTCGTCCAAAATTGGTGACTATTTTCATCCAAATGGCCAAAATCTATCACAATTTTTTTTTGTGATTGACATTTTGTTCCAAAAGAAGGTACTGACATTTAGGTCCAAATAAAATTACTGACAATTTCCTCTAAGAAAAAAATTACTGACAATTTGATCCATAAAATTTTTACTGACATTTACGTCCAAAAATGATTTCTTACTCACATTTTCGTCCAATTTATTTAGCATGACCACGTTGGCGATCAATTTTGTAACAAATTTGTTCCTCTATGTCACGTAAACAACTTTTTTAACGGTAACGGATGAAAGTTGACGACGAGATATTTTTGTCACACTTTTAATACTTTCTAGGACTAAATTTTGCATTTAAATATTTGAGGGATACATTTGTTAGTGAATTACACTTTCAGAGATAAAAGTGACTATTTACCCTTGATATTTTGATAGATTGTTTGATCAAATATTATTTAATTTATTGGATATAATATTTTGTAAATTATTATAAATTTCATGTTATGTTGTTGTTTTATCTACTTTTATTTTATTTATGATAATAGCTTCTAAAGAGGATTTGTGTCAACACAATTTAGTAAGATGATATTATTGTGATTGTCACATCATATTTAGATTTTATTTATTTATTTATTAGTAAACTAACTTATGAATGATTTATTTTATATATATATATATATATATATATATATATATATATATATATATATATATATATATATATATATCATTGTGACAGCTCAATTTAATCTAACTTAACTCGTAGTCTCATTAAGATTAGGTTGAATTTTTCAACTAAATCTTAAAATGGATCCAACTCAACTTTTTTTCCTAGTTGAAGTTGGAATATAGTAGATTAGAGTTATTTTTGAATAAGTTTATTTAGAAATACTTCTAAGAAAAAAATAAAATAAACATCTTCATAAACTAGAATGAGTATTTCATTAATTAGTTAACCATTAGCTAATTTGTAAAAACTCTCTCATATAATTTCTCTAAGAGTATGTTTGGGTGGAGAAATTTAATAGGGTAATTCAATTTTTTAAATAATTTTAATTACTTTTCAGTTAAATAAGGTGTTTGGATAAAATATTTGAAAAGAAATTAAAATTTCAGTATTTTGTTCAAGTATTTTAATCAACTTAAATATTAGGATTTCAAATTCTTTCAAAAATTAAAGAATTTGAAATTCTTGTGAACTTAGGATGACATGTTCTCCTTCCTCCAACAATTTATCACTCTTCTCTCTCTCTCTCTCAACGTGTTTTCTCCCTCATTTCACTCTCGGATCTCTCTCTGCGCTCAATCTCTCTCTTGCAACAGCACTCAATCTCAACGTGTTCTTCTCTAAAACACAGCTTATTTGTCTCTGGTTAGTCTCTCTTGCTCTCTCGTCTAAGTATTATAGGATTTTTGTGTTCATCTTTATTTCAATCCTATTTTTACTATTTGATTTTATTAATTTGCATTTCGTGTCTATAATCTAGGGTTTGTAGGTTGCATTTCTACCAAACTATGTTGGATTTGGATTTGAGTTTGTCTGATTATAAGATTTGATGTTGCATCTAAGTAATAGATACATTATACAATCCAAAATCCTTCAATAAATAAGTAAAAAGAAAGGACAATTTGTTATCACATTTCCTTTCTTTTGTTGAGTATTCTGTTGGAAACCGCAACAGAGGATGCAGAGGACAATTTCCTAGCTTGACTATAAGATCTGATGTTGTTCTTTGCATGTTGTTGTAGTGACCTTAAGGCATAGTTCCATCTGCATACACCTAATTGGTCTTTCAAGGCCTCCACTGCGCCTATTCTTGATGCCACTATCCAAGCTTTGGTTGATGTACTCATGGTGTATGAGAGAAAGAGATTAGGAATCAAGAAAGGTCCAATAATTTCTAAGGAAGAGCTTATTTGTCTTAAAAGATTAAAAAATCATAATAAAAACAAAGTTCTAAAGCAATTGATAATGAAAGATGGATCATAGATTACGTGTTGTCTCATCATTCGCAGAGTCATAGGAGGAGCCACCTTTAACATAAGAGAACCCTTCTCCAACTGGTGTCTCTAAATACAACATGTTTGTTTCTGCATCACAAAGTAACTCTTATCATATTGGAGCAATTCTTGCAAATATAATGGAATGGTCAATACTTCAATGAAGTACCTTTGTTCCAACTGTACTCATTTTTAATCAGAACTTCTCCATTTGGTCTAAAAGGTCCATTTTCAGAGAATGCACCCACTCCAAGAGAAGAACAACCTGGTCCTGTAAACAGGAATTCACTTATATAACATTTTTCTAGGAAATTTTAAAACCATGTTCTGAAACTAAATGGTCTATATTCTATACTGATTTTACATTTTTTTTAATCCAAAGTCTTAGACTTATTCTAATTTTTCAGGCAGTGTTACATAAATATAGTTGTAGCAAGTGAGAAAATGTAGACCTCCATTGAGCCAAAGAACAAGAGGCTTTGAAGCTGGATCCGTTTTTGATTCAACAAAATAGTAAAAGAGAGCCATGTATATTTGGATACACCTAATTATTTCCATGTATATGAGAAATTATTATATAATTTTCTGTCCACTTGCAATTTTGACATGGGTTCAGAGTTTGTCCAAAAACTCTTAAAAGAGTGATATCACTTCCTGGCTTACTTTGCACTCTAAAATAAGTTGTTCACTTTGGGGGAACTAGATTTCATATGTGTAGATATGGTAAAAAGAGTAAAATGAGATCAATTATCACTAGATGATAATAATTAAGTACAAGTGTGTGTAATTATGGCACGTTAGTCCAAGTGAAATTACATACAAGAAAGTCGTGTGACTTTTTTTCTTGTTTTAGGATGTATGTACTAATGGTTGGTTAATGGATTCAAGAAAGTCATGTGACTTTTTTTCTTTTTTTTTATTTCCAGTGGCTAACAGATGCATATTTGCTCATACTGGTAGAACTTCCTTCAATTATCATTCAGCGTCCTGTTTTGTTGCTTTTAGATTTTATTTTTCTTGCTTTGTTTTTCATAAATATGTTGGCTCTAATTCAATTGAAATTTTTTTGGCTATTTGAATTAACTTTTTAATATAGTATGACATTTGTTATTTATAAATCTTTTTGTGGTTCATCAGTATTTTGTGACTCTGCCTGGTGTTTTAAGTATGTACATTTAACTGAATGTCGATACTTCCTTGATGTTTCTCATGCACATACATTGGTGCAGTTTT
Source organism: Glycine soja (assembly GCF_004193775.1). Taxonomy (NCBI): domain Eukaryota; kingdom Viridiplantae; phylum Streptophyta; class Magnoliopsida; order Fabales; family Fabaceae; genus Glycine; species Glycine soja. Next base: position 47,971,230 of record NC_041019.1, on the reverse strand, counting down.
ATTGAACTTCGAAGGATTAAGTATTTATGGTTTTACATTTCAGGAGTGAGAGATAGATCACTTTTCTTGGTTTATAACTGAAGGCTTCACATCTTACTGTAAGAGAAAGAGAAGAGAAAGGTAGGTGATAATATATTTGGCAGAAGTTATTTTTGTTGTTTCAAGGAAAAACTTATAGTTATTGGGATTTTAGGTTTGTGTTTGGATATGATTACTTTATTTCTCTCCCTTTTCATTTGCTATTGATTGTGTGGAACTTTGTGATGGAACTGGTCAGTTTTTATTTTTAATATATTTTTGGCAAATTATTTCTTAAATTGTTTAGAATTTTATACCATTACCATCAAAGCTACATGCTTGTCAATAATGTGGATGTTGATTTGCCTTATATAGGAATTGGAAAAAAAAATCTTGCTCTTCCAGACAATATTTTCATAATTAAAGGAATTCTCATTATCCTTATCCTAATCCTTATTTAGTCAATTGAATTAGTGCCATAGTGGGTTCTGAACATGCCTTTAGGGTTCAATTTATGAGCTTAATAGCTTGTAATTTTCTACACATATTCCTAGAAAGTAAGCTTGTCCATTATAGAATTATATATCAATGTACTTAGAAAAAAGGTCAAGTGTACTAATAGTTTGGTTATATTGTTTTAGTAGTATTTTCATTTGAAATAGTTCTTTTGACAAGTTCCTTCAGTCTCTTGGTGTTTTGGTATTTCTGTTTCTCATTTTGCAAATTAAATTATATATACTTGTCTTTTTTTATAGAAATTGTAGTTTCACATAAACCTGTACTTGTTGGGTTTTTTATGTCAACAATCATAAAAGATGCTTAGAAATTGTAGCATTGGCTATTTTTGGTTGGATGGATGTATTAAAGGATGCTTGTAAATAGCCTCCGTCATGTTCTTGAAAACATGGTTTTTTGTATTGAGTTGTCTCAAAGACTAGCAGTAGTCTCTCAAGTGTAGAGCTCAATCAATTCATAGCATTGGCAATTTTGGAATTTATTGTTGGATGGATGTGTTAAAGGATGCATGGAAATATCCTTTGTTGTGCTAGGCACCTAAAATATAGTTTTAGCTATGTTATATGGGGTTGTCTCAAAGACCGGAAGCCTATATGCTTTACCCAAATAGTACATAGAACTTATTAATGAAAAAAATAATTATTTTATTAAAAAATTATTTTATTCAAATATAAAATTTTAAAAAAGAATGCATTTGATTATTTTATCAAAATAAGAAATTTTTAAAATGAAGAAATTCAATTTCTTTATCGAAACACAAAATTTTGAAAACGAAGAAATTCAATTTTTTATCCAAACACAATTTTAAAAATGAAGGAATTTAAATTGAAACATTTGAAATTTTCACTCATCCAAACACACTCTAAAAGATAAAAGAACATCTACAAATTAGCTAATTGAAACTTAATTATTTTAACTTCTAAAAAAACTCATTTTATTTTTTTATTTCTATTTTCTTCTCTTATAATTGCTTCTAGGGAGGCTTCTCCAAATAGACCCTTAGTTTGTTTTGACATCTCTATGTTCAGCTTATTAATTACAGGACCAAACTAAACTCGCATAAGCATCTCAAATAATGCAATAAGCATGTTGCTCGCAACACCCAACTAAACTATGTAGTTTGTTTTTTCAGATAACACTATGTTGTTAGTTTGATATATCTAGTGTTTTCTCTCTACGGCTGAAACAAAACCACATATACATGAGTGATTATTGTTAGGAATTTTATAATTCCTAATTAATTAATATGGGCTACATATTATATTATAACATTTATATTAGTTATTTATATTTAGATGGGTAAAATATAAAATGATCTAATTCAATGAGTTCATTAGACTGCCAACAGAAAATTGATATGGGCCTAATAAGCGAAAACCAGTTTGGCCCATTAGGGGATAATGAGAACCCTAATAGGTTAAAACTTAAGGCAAGATTATGGTCCCCAAGACACCAAATCAAGAAACAATTTCTCCTCTCCCCATCTGAAGAGAAAACGAAGGTCTCATAAGGAAGAAGGTGATTTGGTTAAGAAAGGTCATTAAACCAATTGTTCGTGACCGTTATAAGATTCTGCTTCGTGTTGATCAAGCTCTATGGATCAAGGTATTCCTTAAAACCTCTTGATAATCTGATGTAATGTGTTTTGGTGCTCATTTGGTATTTTATAAGGTTTATTAAAAATTTCAACAAGTGGTATCAGAGTCACCATTACTGTTAGATTATTGGGATTTAAAGTTGTTTGATATGTATTATATCTGGATTGTTTTAGTTATATGAACCCTAATTTTATTTTGGGGAGAAACTATTTCGATCAATAAATTTGTGATAGTACCGTGGTATGTTCGTTTCGGATGAGTAACTAGTTTACCATGATGTTGTTTTCAAATATTTACTGTTATCATAATTGGGTGCAAATTTAACCATTGCAAATCCTTTCCATTTATTTGCGTGTCCAGTAATTTTAATTAAATTGATTGAAACATTATGTTGCCAAAGTAACCTCTATTGTGTAAATTGATTTAATTAAATTGCATGGATGTTAGTATGAAATTATTTATGCGAATTGTGCTTGACCCAAAGGAAGACACAATTTGGCCAAATAATAACATACCTGCGATGATAAATATGTGACAATTATAAAGTTTTTTTTCATGAAAATAATAGTCGGTCCAAAGAAAGGCTATTATTTGTTAGAACTAATTGTCAATATTTGATCATTGCGTTGAGAGTACCAATTACAAATTAATTTCTCTATCCAAAGACTAGAATTAATGTTGTGTTGGGTATCTTGTGATGGATCTGTTATGGGAAATATTTGCATGTATTGTTATATATACTTTATATGACTTGCTTGATTATTTGTGAACATGTTATTAATTTTTGTTCTCTCTTTAGTTAATATTGTAGTGCTGCAAATGTTACTGCCCAAGTGAATTCTATCCCAATGCTGAATGAGACAAATTTTAAGGTCTGGAAGGAAGTCATAGAAATTGTTCTTGGCTGTATGGATTTGGACTTGACACTAAGGACGGACAACCCATTTCCACTCCGGAAACCTCTAATGAGGTAAAAATTGAGAAGTGGGATCGGTCCAACCGAATGTGTCTTATGATCATGAAGCACTCTATTCCAGAGGCGTTTCGGGGCTCTATTTTTGAGGGACAAAGTACAAAGAAATTTCTTAAGGAAATTGAGCAATACTTTGCCAAAAATGAAAAAATAGAAACGAGTAACCTTTTGGCTAAACTCATCCCCATGAAGTATAAAGGCAAAGGGAACATAAGGGAGTACATTATGGAGATGTCCAATCTCGCATCAAACTCAAGTCACTTAAGTTAGATCTTGGTGAAGACCTGCTCGTGCACTTGGTTTTGATCTCGCTTCCTGCACACTTTGGGAAATTCAAAGTGAGCTATAACACTCAAAAGGACAAATGGTCCCTCAATGAGCTTATATCTCACTATGTGTAAGAGGAGGAGAAGTTGCAGAGAGATAGGACTAAAAGTGCTCACTTGACTTCGACCTCTCAAAATAAGAAAAGGAAGAAGACTAAGGATGTTGCGGAAGGGACTTCTCAGCAAAAGAAACAAAAGAAGGATGATGAATTTACCTGTTACTTTTGCAAGAAGTCAGGATACATGAAGAAAGAGTGTCCTAAGTATGCCGCATGGCGTGTGAAGAAAGGTAAATTTCTTACTCTAATTTGTTCTTAAGTTAATTTGGCCTTTGTACCTAAAGATACTTGGTGGGTAGATTCTGGTGCTACTACTTACATAAGTATGACTATGTAGGATTTCCTGTGGAGCCGACCGCCAAGTGATGATGAAAGGTTCATCTTTGTGGGTGATGGCAAGAAGGTTGCAGTGGAAGCTATTGGAACTTTTAGATTACAGTTAAAAAATGGATTTTATTTGGATTTATTTGAGACTTTTGTTGTACCGTCTTTTAGACGAAATTTGATTTCTATTTCTAGTTTGGACAAATTTAGATTTTCTTGTTCATTTGGAAATAATAAAGTTAGTCTCTACCAAAATTCAAAAATGGTTGGTTCTGGTTCTTTAATTGATAATCTTTACATGCTTGATGTTGTTAATTCCTATAATGAAATACTACAAATAAGTTCATGTGGCACAAAACGAAAGTTGAATGAGAATTCAACCACCTTATGGCATAAACGTTTAGGCCATATCTCTAAACAAAGAATTCAGAGACTTGTGTTGGATGAAATTCTTGACCCTTTGGATTTATCGGACTTTGAGGTCTGTGTTGAATGCATAAAGGGAAAATGAACAAACATAAGGAAATTAGGTGCCGAAAGAGCTAAAGACGTCTTAGAACTAGTGCATACAGACATTTGTGGTCCTTTTCCTACTACTTATTGGAATGGACAACAATATTGCATTACGTTCATAGATGACTACTCTAGATACGGTTACCTATATTTGATACATGAGAAGTCCCAATCCCTAGACGTTTTTAAGACTTTCAAGACTGAGGTTGAACTTCAACTTGGAAAGAAAATTAAGGCTGTCAAATCTGACTGTGGTGGTGAGTACTATGGCAGATATGATGGATCAGGAGAACAACGTCCAGGGTCTTTTGCGTTTTTCCTCAAAGAGTGTGGAATTGTTTCGCAATACACTATGTAGCAGAACAAAGAAATCAAACTCTTAAGGATATGGTGAGAAGTATGATTAGTCATTCTTCTTTGCCAGAGTCACTTTGGGGAGAAGCCTTAAAGACCGCAGTTTACATCCTTAATAGGGTGTCAAGTAAAGTAGTTAACAAAACCCCTTATGAACTTTGGACTGGTAAAAGGCCAAGCATTAAACATTTGCACATTTGGGGTTGTCCAGCTGAGGTACGGCCTCATCGGCCACATGAAAGAAAGCTGGACTCAAGAACAATTAGCTGTTATTTTTTTGGCTATGTTGAACGCTTTCGGGGCAATAAATTTTACAATCCCACCTTAAGATCCTTTTTCGAGACAGGAAATGCGAGATTTCTTGAGGAAGTTCAGTTTAGGAAGGAAGAGAACATAAGGAATGTTGTCTTTGAGGAAGAACCTGTTATTTACAGTGATAAAGTCCTCGTACCTATTATTGTTCAAGACACAACTCCAATAATAGAAGACAATGTTCAAACTATTGACATTGTTCCAGAACAAGACAACAATGAGGTTCTCCCTCAAATACCTTTAGAGCAACCTCAACAACCTCAAGAAATGTCATTAAGGAGATCCATTAGAGAGAGGAGAAGTGCAATCTCAAATGATTATATTATATTTTGTTGGATCGAGTGGCCTCAGAATAATTAAGAAGGGGGGTTGAATTAATTATTCCTAAAACTTTACCAATTAAAAATTACTCTTTTAAGGTTTTTACTTTTGTTGATAAGAGAATATGGAGTAGAAGAGAAACTTAACAGAAAGTAAAAGCGAAAATTAAATGCACAACGGAAAGTAAAAGAGTAGGGAAGAAGGAAACAAACACACAAGAATTTTTATACTGGTTCGGCAAAAACCCGTGCCTACCTCCAGTCCCCAAGCGACCTGCGGTCCTTGAGATTTCTTTCAACCTTGTAAAAATCCATTTACAAGCAAAGATCCACGAGGGATGTACCCTCCCTTGTTCTCTTTGAACCTAGTGGATGTATCCTCCACTAGAACTGATCCACAAGAGATGTACCCTCTCTTGTTCTCAGTCAAACCCAAGTAGATGTACCCTCTACTTTTACCACAAAGGATGTACCCTCCAATGTGTTAAGACAAAGATCTCAGGCTGTTAAACCTTTGATACTTTGTGAATGGGGATACAAAAGAATTCTCAGGCAGTTAAACCTTTGAACGCTTTTGTATTAGGGAATGGGAAGAATCAAAAGAATTCTCAGACTGTGTATGTTGAATTCTTTGACAAGGGAGAAGGGAGACACAAAAGAATTCAGACAGTTAGTCCTTTGTTCTTTTGGAAAAGGGAGAAGAGAGACACAAAAAGAATTCAGACGGTTAGTCCTTGGCGAATTCTTTTTGGCAAAGGGAGAAGAGAATGAAAAGATGAATAGCACAAGTTTTCAAGGTTTGGAAAACCAGAAAACTTCAGAAAGCTTTTGGTACAAAGAAGAACAAGAAATTCAAAGAGATTCAAGGCTTGTAAAGGATTGTAATGAAATGATTGGAAAATTATTCAAGATTGTTGTTAGAAAGATTGATTGAAAATGCAAAACAAAGCCTTGCTTTTATAGACTCTTCATGTCTGGTCAAGAAGGTCATTCAGAAGAGTTATAACTTTTTAGAAAAACTTAAAACCCATTTGAAAAAGTCAAAACCTTTTTGAAGAGTTACATCTTTTGATTTTTCAGAAACAGTCACTGGTAATCGATTACCAAATAAGTGTAATCGATTACACAAAGCTTTTGAGTGAAACAATGCGACTCTTCATTTTTAAATTTGAATTTCAACGTTGAAGGACCCTGGTAATCGATTACCAAAACATTGTAATCGATTACAGCCTTTTGAAAATATTTGGAACGTTGTGAATTTAGTTTGAAAACTTTTTCAAACTCATTTTGCTACTGGTAATCGATTACAACAATATGGTAATCGATTACTAGAGAGTAAAAACTCTTTGGTAAAGGTTTTATCAAAAACTCATGTGCTATTCAAAGTTTTGAAAAAACTTTTTAATACTTATCTTGATTGAGTCTTTTCTTCATTCTTGAATCTTGAGTCTTGAATCTTGATCTTGATTCTTGAGATCTTGAATCTTGAATCTTGATTGTAGACTTTCTTCTTGAGTCTTGAATTCTTCTTGATTCTTGAACTCTTGACTTGTTATTGATTCACTTGAATTGTTTTTTGATCTTTTGAGCTTTTTGTTCATCACCTTTGTCATCATCTTTTGTTGTCATCATTGTTATCACCAAAAAACCTTTGAATCATTGTTGATTCATCATGAAGCTTTGCTTCCACAATCTCCCCCTTTTTGATGATGACAACTTCTGAAATCAAGAAACACACACACACACTTTTTCCTAGTCGATCACTCTTATAAATGCTCCCCCTTTGTTTTTGAATTTATGCTTATCTTAAAATTAAATTGATTACTCATGTGAGTTCTTGATTTATCCCTATTTCTCTCCCCCATTGGCATCAACAAAAAGCCAAAGTGCATATCAAACTTAAGGTATGCAAATATATCTTAAACATTCATACAGCATTCATAAAAAAATATCAACCACATCATGAAGTAAAAACCATGAAGCAACAATCATTAATAGATTAACTTATAAAATCCACATAGTCAAATAACATACTTGTTCAACCAAACCATTCAAATAAGGAAATAATAAATTGTTCAAATATAATAATATAGCCAAAACACGAGAATAGAAAACAATCAAACAAGATATCATATAACCATTCATCATACTAGAAATATAATATTTCATAGAATGTCATATAATCCAGAAAGTCATTCATAATAACCAAATAAAAGTACATACCTCTAGTCATATATCATTAAAGTAATTAAGTTTAAAACACATAATCATAAACAACCAAGAGCAAGTCAATATAATCATCATATTCAGTAATACTAAGCAAGTATTAAAAGAAATACTAAGTATTCAAATGTCATAAAAACATAGCCAAATACAAGGTTTTAAAAAACAAAAAATAATTATAATCTAAATCTATTATCAGAGAATCAAAACTTAACTCTAAGTAACAAAAATTAGTTATGAACACATACATGGTAACTCATTACTTATCTCAATTATTTTAGCATATTAATATAATTTTGACAAAAATCTAATCATGTCAAATTATATAAAAATGGATAAACATACAATAAATGTATTCATACAAGAGAAAAAAAAACTTATAAAAAATAAGTCATAAGTCATCAAAACATAAACCATTTGTCTAAGTCACTTGCATCTAGAAGTCATAATTCTCTTCTAATGGTGTAGAAAGAATCTTTGGATCAACACTTACCAAGATGAGTTCTTTTTAACATAGATTGTTTCATCACATCAAAATAATTTTATTTGAAATAAAATATAATAGTTTTGAAAAGCATAAAAAATATTTTGAACAATCAATCAAGTAATTCAAACATATCAAACAAGAATTATACAAGGATTGAAGGATATAGATCATAAGCATCATCAAACATTCAGATTTGTTAAAGATAATTTAAAAACTTAGAAAGTTCAAAGAACTCAGTCAATCATGTAATCATTATTTTCTCTGAAACCTACATGCTCAATATCTTTATCATGCTCATGCTTGATAACACATTTTTCAGAATAAAAAAGATACTTTATATATGAAAATTCTTATAAGAATAAATAAATATAACATAATGGATTTTGAAAAACTTTATGAATGAACCTTAGCAAGTAATTCACATGTCATATTAAAAATTATGCAAGAATCATACAAGAGATATAAAACCATACATAACCATTCATAAATGACTAATCACATATTACATCAAAAATCATGCATAATTATTTTAAAAATATATATTATCAAAATAATCAACATAACTTTTAAATAAAAAAAATAATAATAGTTTTCAAGCACAATCAATCATCAATCATTTCAAATTAATTAAATTTAATTAACAATCAACTAACTATGCACAATACTTTCAAAAAAAATTCAAATTTCAAAATTTTTTAAATTTCAATTTTAAATTTCAATTTTCAATTTTCAAATAGTAAATTTTAAATTTCAAATTTTAACTTCCAACTTCCAATAACTTCCACTTCTAATTTTCAACTTCCATTTTCAACTTTCAATTTCTAGTAACTTCCATTTTCAACTTCCAACTTCTATTTTCAACTTTCAACTTCCAATAACTTCCAAATTTTAATTTTCAAACTTCCAATAACTTCCAAATTTTAATTTTCAAACTTCTAAAAAGTTGGACACAATTACCAAGGATAAAAAATCATGTATATTGAAATTCTTTTTAAACTAAATATAGTTAATTAATCATGATAAATTTTAACATAATTAAATAATTTTGGATTTATCTTCAATTTATAGAACTAAGTCTGTTCTACTGTAATCGATTACACATAGTGGTAATCGATTACCAGAGAATTAAACACTAAATTTTAAGTATCAAATAACAATCATCAACACATATCATGGTAATTATTTACTTAATTCAATTATTCTATCATGTCAAAACAAACAAAACATAAGTAATTCAAGCATTAATCAATTCAAACAAAATTCAATTAATCATATATATTCAAAATTAAAATTAAATATAATTAACTAAACATTGTAAACACAATCAAACAATTTCAACAATTATTTTCTATTAGCCACAAAAATAAATTAACTGAAAATACTAATCATACCTTAATTCATAGAGATGACTTAGATGTTACCTCTTTTGAGATTTTACTAATATTGTTGTCACCGTATGTAACACGTCCACTTTTCTTGGGAGAAATGGTTGTGAATTTGGATACATCTCCTGTCATGTGCTTGGAACATCCACTGTCAATGTACTACTTCTTCCTTACAGATTTTTCTTCGTTGTTATCATGAGATTTTGTCATGAGACACAAGTTGACTTGGTCTTCATCATGATCTTGGAATAACCTGTTCCTGAAAATACTTTTGAAAGACAAAGAGTCTAAAGAGGCCATTAATCTTGAAGTTGTTAAACTTTCTACAAGAAACCTGCTCTGATACCAATTGTTGGATCGAGTGGCCTCAGAATAATTAAGAAGGGGGGGGTTGAATTAATTATTCTTAAAACTTTACCAATTAAAAATTACTCTTTTAAGGCTTTTACTTTTGTTGATAAGAGAATATGGAATAGAAGAGAAACTTAACAGAAAGTAAAAACGAAAATTAAATGCACAGCGGAAAGTAAAAGAGTAGGGAAGAATAAAGCAAACACACAAGAATTTTTATACTGGTTCGGCAAAAACCCGTGCCTACCTCCAGTCCCCAAGCGACCTGTGGTCCTTGAGATTTTTTTCAACCTTGTAAAAATCCATTTACAAGCAAAGATCCACAAGGGATGTACCCTCCCTTGTTCTCTTTGAACCTAGTGGATGTACCCTCCACTAGAACTGATCCACAAGAGATGTACCCTCTCTTGTTCTCAGTCAAACCCAAGTAGATGTACCCTCTACTTGTAACACAAAGGATGTACCCTCCAATGTGTTAAGACAAAGATCTCAGGCTGTTAAACCTTTGATACTTTGTGAATGGGGATACAAAAGAATTCTCAGGCGGTTAAACCTTTGAACGCTTTTGTATTAGGGAATGGGAAGAATCAAAAGAATTCTCAGACTATGTCGTGTTGAATTCTTTGACAAGGGAGAAGGGAGACACAAAAGAATTCAGGCGGTTAGTCCTTTGTTCTTTTGGAAAAGGGAGAAGAGAGACACAAAAAGAATTCAGACGGTTAGTCATTGGCGAATTCTTTTTGGCAAAGGGAGAAGAGAATGAAAAGATGAATAGCACAAGTTTTCAAGGTTTGGAAAACCAGAAAACTTCAGAAAGCTTTTGGTACAAAGAAGAACAAGAAGTTCAAAGAGATTCAAGGCTTGTAAAGGATTGTAATGAAATGATTGGAAAAGTATTCAAGATTGTTGTTAGAAAGATTGATTGAAAAAGCAAAACAAAGCCTTGCTTTTATAGAATCTTCATGTCTAGTCAAAAAGGTCATTCAGAAGAGTTATAACTTTTTAGAAAAACTTAAAACCCATTTGAAAAAGTCAAAACCTTTTTGAAGAGTTACATCTTTTGATTTTTAGAAACAGTCACTGGTAATCGATTACCAAATAAGTGTAATTGATTACACAAAGCTTTTGAGTGAAACAATGTGACTCTTCATTTTTAAATTTGAATTTCAACGTTCAAGAACCCTGGTAATCGATTACCAAAAAATTGTAATCGATTACAGCCTTTTGAAAATATTTGGAATGTTGTAAATTCAATTTGAAAACATTTTCAAACTCATTTTGCTACTGGTAATCGATTACAACAATATGGTAATCGATTACCAGAGAGTAAAAACTCTTTGGTAAAGGTTTTGTCAAAAACTCATGTGCTATTCAAAGTTTTGAAAAAACTTTTTAATACTTATCTTGATTGAGTCTTTTCTTCATTCTTAAGTCTTGAATCTTGATCTTGATTCTTGAGATCTTGAATCTTGAATCTTGATTGTAGACTTTCTTCTTGAGTCTTGAATTCTTCTTGATTCTTGAACTCTTGACTTGTTATTGATTCACTTGAGTTGTTCTTTGATCTTTTGAGCTTTTTGTTCATCACCTTTGTCATCATCTTTTGTTGTCATCATTGATATCATCAAAACACCTTTGAATCATTGTTGATTCATCATGAAGCTTTGCTTCCACATATTTCTCCAAGAACATGAGGATGGCGTTGTTTTAACAAAGGAAGATTCAATTAACTTCTGTCAAGCTATGCGCAGTTCTAACTCTAAAAAATGGATTGACGCCATGAAGGATGAGATGAAGTCTATGAAAGACAATGAAGTTTGGGATCTAGTCGAATTGCCTGAAGGTGTGAAACCTATTGGTTGTAAATGGATATTTAAAACCAAGAAGGATTCAAAGGGTAATATCGAGAGATATAAGGCTTGTCTAGTTGCTAAATGATTTACTCAGAAGGAAGGCATTAACTATAAAGAAATATTTTCTCCAATATCTTCAAAGGATTCTTTTAGAACTATGATGGCACTAGTAGCTCATTTTGACTTAGAGCTACATCAGATGGATGTCAAGACTGCGTTTCTAAATGGTGACATTGAAGAAACGATTTATATGGTGCAACCAGAAAACTTTGTGTTAGGTGACTCAAAGTCCATGGTATGCAAACTAAAGAAATCCATATATGGTCTCAAACAGGCTTCCCTTCAATGGTATTACAAGTTCCATCAAGTCATTACCTCATACGGTTTCGAGATAAATGTAGTTGATGATTTTGTATATCATAAGTTCAGTGGGAGTAAATACATATTCTTGGTATTATATGTCGATGATATACTGCTTGCTAGCAGAGATATAGGCTTCTTGCAGGAGACCAAGAGATTTCTAACGAAAAATTTCAAAATGAAAGATCTTGGGGAAGCTTCTTTTGTGTTAGGTATTAAGATACTACGAGATCGCTCTCAAGGTATCCTATGGTTGTCACAAGAGAGCTATATCGATAAAGTACTTGATAGATTCGGCATGAAAGATAGTAAACCAGGAGATACCCCAATAGCTAAAGGAGACAAATTCAGTCTCAAATAATGCCCCAATAATGACCTTGAAAGAACTAAGATGCAGAAGATTTCCTATGCGTCAGCAATAGGAAGTCTGATGTATGCTCAAGTTTGTACTCGTCCCGACATAGCATTTTTCGTAGGAGTTTTGGGCAGATACTTGAGTAATCCTGGATTGCAGCATTGGAAGATAGTGAAACGCGTAATGTGTTACTTGAAGAGAACAAAAGGCTACATGCTCACTTATTAGAAGTCTGACAATTTGGAGATCATCGGGTACTCAGACTCTGATTTTGCTGAATGTCAAGACAGCAAACGCTCCACTTCTGGATACATATATATGTTGGTTGGAGGAGCTATCTCTTGGAAGTATGCTAAACAGACTTTTGTAGCTTCTTCAACCATGGCTGCGAAGTTCATTGCTTGTTTTGAGGCATCTAATCACGGGATATGGTTGTGAAACTTTGTCACTAGTTTGAGTGTGGTCGATGGCATTGAAAGACCATTGAAAATTTATTGTGACAATAACTCTGCAGTTTTTTACTCCAACAACAATAGGAGTACAACCAAGTCAAAATTCATTGACATCAAGTTTCTGGTTGTGAAGGAAAGAGTTCAGAATAGGCAGATTTCCATAGAACATATAGGGACTGATTCCATGCTAACTGACCCACTTACTAAAGGTTTGGTACCTAGAGTTTTTCATGAGCACACTGCTCATATGGGTGTAGTTACTATCAATACCATAGTTTAGTGGGAGTCCCATTTATGTTTTATATCTTATGTTTTCCAGATATTTGTATTGTTTGGATTTTCTGCAGAAATAAAGTTGATGTTTATCATTCTATTCTGAGCTTGTTTTGTGTGCAATATTTGTATTGCGCTTTGGATTGATCTCTATAAAAAATAAAGTTTAGACTAGTTGGAAATAAACATGATTAAGATCACATTGTATGTAATTTACATGCCGCTTATCCATATTTGATCTATGTCATCAAGTATGAGTAACAGTGGTGATCATTGTGGCTTAGTCACGCTGAATTGTGATGAAAACTACAGTGGTTTTCTGTTGTTATATGAGATGGACTAGATTGTATAAAAGGAGTCTAAAAGTAAATAACATACGGTTGTGATCCTAAAGAATTTTGTGATATAAATGTCTAAGGTTAATATGAAGCCCAAGTGGAAGATTGTTAGGAATTTTATAATTCCTAATTAATTAATATGGGATACATATTATATTATAATATTTATATTAGTTATTTACATTTAGATAGGTTCAATATAAAGTGATATAATTCAATGAGTCCATTAGACTGCTAACAGAAAATTGATATGGGCCTAATGAGAGGAAACCAGTTTGGCCCATTAAAGGATAATGAGAACCCTAATAAGTTAAAACCTAAGGCATGGTTATGGTCTCCAAGACACCAAATCAAGAAATAGTTTCTCTTCTCTCCATCTGAAGAGAAAACGAAGGTCCCATAAGGAAGAAGATGATTTAATTGAAGAAAGTCATTAAACCAATTGTTCGTGACCGTTGTAAGATTTCGCTGCGTGTTGATCAAACTCTATGGATCCAAATATTCCTTAAAACTTCTTGATAATCTGACGTAATATATTTTGGTGTTCATTTGATATTTTATAAGATTTATTAAAAATTTCAACAATTATAACTGAAACATACGCCAATTGTAATATGAATGTTCAGACATAGATGTGCAAAAATGAGCCACCACGTAGTTTTGAAAATAATAGAGCACCATAGTTAAGGGACCAAAAGGTCAAGCATTATCATGAAGCTTTGTAGCATTTAGACTCTACTAGACAGTGATCACGAGAGATGTACCATAAAAAGGACAAGAAAGAAGTGAGAAAGAAATCGACAAGAGATAGACAAGACACATACACAGACTCTTCTCATTTACGTTAACCATCTAGTCAAAGAATTATTGTCAAACAGCATGCACAATGCTTATTTATAATCCCTTATATTTTTGTGGTGTTCCAATAAAGTTGTAATTGCATTTATACTTGAAAGAAAAATATCAATCAGAGGAAGTGCCGGATGTTTATTTGATACCCTATTTTTGTGTAAAATGTATAACTCAAAGTGACACTTGTAAGTCATGTTTTTATCAAACAAATGCATATGGTTTTGTATTTGATGCGTGCAAGAGATGCCATTAATTATTGGTCTTATATTTGATTAGATTAGGGTACTCTCCAATAATAGCGTGCTTATTTAAATCTCAATAATTTCAATTTGGAAAAAATAGAATAATACAAGGCTAGTATTAGTATGTATGTGTGCATGATAGGTACCTCTGGTTTCCTGTTTTCTTCCATCTTAATATATAGTTCTTTGTGTTGGCCGATAAAAGAAAACGAAAGGAAAAAAAAAATAATTATGAAAATTATTTAAAGGTTACATCACTTGGGAGTTGAGGATAAGGATAGTTTATAAATATATTTTTTCTTCAACCCACCCACATGTCTTGTAATAAGGATAAAATCATGATAAACTATTGAACGTTAAAATAGACAATACTTTAGATGAAGCGATCCTATAAAGTTTGAGGATTTGAGGTTGAAACATTGTCATTAAAATGAGGGTCTAAGCTACTCTTGTCCTTTAGCCTCAACTACCGAACTTATTTCGGTATATTATTAGAAGTCTCACATCTTTTAGGAGTCGAGTCTAACAATAATTTATAAATATCATCTTCCATCAACCAATCCAGAGATTTTTTTAACAAGAACAATCGAAACAATCCATCGAACATTAAAATGAACAATACTTTAGATGAGATGACCTAATAATTTTTTTTTTTTAAAACTACTAATTTTATGAGAACTATTCAAAATAGCTTCTAATTTAAACCATATTTTATTTTATTTTTCAGATTTAATTGTTTTGAAAAAATAAAACACACACACACACACAGATATATATATATATATATATATATATATATATATATATATATATATATATATATATATGAAAAACTTTTTACAGGTAACTTTTAAAAAAAAGTGTAATAAAACACCGTAATACATATATATATCCAT
The DNA here is from genome assembly GCF_004193775.1 of Glycine soja. Lineage (NCBI taxonomy): Eukaryota > Viridiplantae > Streptophyta > Magnoliopsida > Fabales > Fabaceae > Glycine > Glycine soja. The sequence continues at coordinate 47,955,850 of NC_041019.1, read as the reverse complement.
GAAAACTATTTAAAATCTTAATATTGAAAAAGTTCATCAATAGTATGGATTTAACATAGTACCTCACTCCCTTATATATACAATCGACAGCTAATTATGAAACACATCCATCACATTTCTCATTCCATGTCATGGTCGGTTTTTTTAGATGTCGATCGATCTACATTATTTTGGGTAAAAAAAACAATTAATACTTAGTATAGACAGATATTATGGGATATCTGAATATGAAATAAAGTGTGGAAAAGAAACCACGTCTCAAATGAGAGGCTGCTGGTGAAAGTGTGAACGGGGCTTTTGGTGGGCCAGTGGGCCCATGAGAGAGAGAGAGAGCTGACCCATGTGGCCCCACTTATGCTTTCTTATTCTAATACTCCATGGCACAACACGCAGCACATGCCCACATCACATGTACGACAACAAAAATACTAATGCACGGAGAAGACTTACTAGCAATCATACTATGACTATTTAGCATCGGATGTCAAAAGTTTTAACTTGAAAAATCACAGCATAATGTTTTTAATCAAGGACTGAATGTATGTACAAATATGAATCAGATTGGGTCTAACGAAAGAAATTAATCTCTTATAAAGTGATGAATTAAAGTTTAAATATTTATTAAGAAAAATATTCATATATTTAATGTTCATAGTATTTCGAATAACATTATCTCTCAAAGAGAGTATCTGTGTAGAATAATAGTAAAAAACATGTATAATTCATAATACTAGATAATCCTTGATCATTCATGGTTCCAACCAATGTCTATTATATAACATTCAAACCTTAGAGGAAAAAATTAATTATGAACATTTGATTATCTATCATACAAATATTAGTAGGAATCACAGTGAATAGTCAAGGTCGTATAATTAATACCTGGACTGATATTATTAACCTAGCTATCATTGGTATGGAAGTAATATATAAATGTAATGTTCATAAGTTTCCTTTAGATCTAGCTGCGATGGACGCTCCATCTATTAATGAATTTTTCTGTTCTAATACTCTATTTGAGAGTTATTAATATTTATCAAATTTATTCCTATCTAACGAAGTCCTATTAGATCAAATGATAAAGACATTGTTGAGAAAAAGATAACTAGTTGTGTCATCTAATTTCAAAATATGAGACATTTTAGAGAGAAAAAGTGGTTCTCATAATTCCTTCAATTAATAAAATAAACATCTTAAAAAAAGTATCTATGTTTTAGTTGCTTCCACTAAAAAATATTTATAACACTTTCAAAGTTTTATATAATATAATTAACTCAAATCTACACATTTTCTCGTAGATTTTCCATGCAAATATTTTTAATAAATTTTGTGATTTCTCTGCAAAATTTGGTATGATTTTGGAAAAAATATGGTTGTCTTTGAATTCATTGACAAATTGATAGAAAATTTTAATATTTTTTTATTCCTGTACAAATTTTTATTCATAAAAATAAATTACAGATAAATTTTTTAATTTTTTTATTCAATAAAAATAAGAGTATAAAGGTCGTGAAAAATCCCAGAAAATTGTTATTAATGAAGTTGAAAAAAAATAATATCATAAATGATAATTAAAAATTATTAATATTCAAATAGTATCATTAAATGCTTAAAATCACTTATAAGAGACGATATTATCAAAACTATTACATTTAATTTATACATTATAGCATCAATTATTTTGTCCCCTCCTAACTTTTTATTCCAGTTCCGCGCGCTATGCACACCTATTCATAAAATTGATTAAACTCTTTGCATTACAAGTTCACAACAATGCCATTTTTTCACCACCTACCTAGGACCAAAAAATCCCACACAAGACTTTAAAAATTTAATTGCACTCGTATATGTTTTGTATTTGTCTGTTGGTAGTTTATATTTTCTTTTCTATCTTTGTATAATTTAGTTATTTCAATAAAAGACAAACTTTAGCGCATTCATAAGAACATTTTTGTGACTTGAACTAAAAAAACTCATAAAGTTGATATAGAACATACACATCTAATTACACGTAATTAACAAAATATACTAAACAAAATTACACATAATAATGTTGGAATTAAAAGTATGAGAAACATAGAGAAAATTAGTGGCATGAGACGTGTGATAATACTATTTCAAGAATTTATTGTCCCATAATGTAAATCTCTAGATTGCAAAAAATTCTTAAAATATATTCGAGTGTTCTGGGATAAACTTAAAACTATAAAAATAAAATAAAATTTGATAATCTAATTTTACGGAAAAAGAGAAGGAGGAAGAAAAAAAATGTGAGAATATTGAGAAAATACTAAACTAGTAGGTCAAAATGTAAAAGTAACATGACAAGATTTGCTAGTGGCCTAATGGGTAGTTAAAATAGGATAAAATTAAAGTAGAAGACTTGATTATATAAAATATATTAAATTTTGGATTTGGACTTGATCAAGAAGAGGAAGAAGAAGATTCGTGTGAATATCAAGAAAAATACTACAGTAGCAGATAAAAAAAGAGAGTAAGAAATGACTTGGTAATAGCTAGCTAAAATGGGATAAAATTAAAGTAGAAGACTTGATCAAGTGTAAAAGCCAAAGCGTCTGTGTTTTACAAAGGCTAATCACAGACAATGTTTTGGTGGTTTGAATGTTTAGGGTTTCCTTTTAAAATAGAAAACTAGCATGATACTTGTACGATTACACGGGTTGTATATTTGAATTTTATAATTTATAAAAATATTGTTCATATGTGTATTTATAAAAATAGATATGTGTAAAAAAAAATATAATAAGTTTAAAAAATTATATGAATAAAATCATAAATGCACATAATTTATACTTAATAATGTAAAGTTATTCTCAAATTAATATATATATATATATATATATATATATATATATATATATATATATATATATATTATCCCGTCTCATAAATAGGAATGACTAAATACATGTACCAGTACATAAAATTTGCAACATATAAGAGATATATTCATGAATGGGTACCCACACATAATTTAGACGGGTATATCTGCTAACCATCAATAAACGGGACAAAGATGAATATCATGATACTTATGTTAGGATATAGGACGTGGTTATGCCCTTTTTCTATGGAAGAATATGGTAGAAATGTATGGTAGAAATGATGGAAGTAGGAAGATGATGAGTTTTCAGAAAATTGACACCTTAACTTGAATTGTGTTTATTAGCTTCTTGACTTACATTACATGGCTTGCTACAACTTATGTCTTTATATAAGTTACATAGGTGATTTCTACACACTTCTATACTACTTAGTCCTAAAATCTTCTAGACTCATCTATCATCTATCATTCATCTCTATAATGTTCTAGGTGCTTCTATAAGATATTTTTCTACATCCATCAAGAAGTTTCTACACACTACAACATCTCCATAGGTGTAGAACTCTCTAGATAATGGACCACCAATTATACATCTACACTTTTCTAGATTAATCTTCAACACTCCCCCTTAATCTAGAAAAGTCTTGAACTCCAAGCATGTCTCTGAATTTGATGAACTTCTCTGTTGCAATTGGTTTGGTGAAGATGTCTGCTAATTGTTCTTCAGTCTTGTAGAACTCCATTTTGATTTCTCCACGTTCCACGAGCTCTCTGATGAAGTGGTATCTAATCTCAATGTGCTTTGTATGGCTGTGGAATACTAGATTCTTAGTCATTGCAATAGCTGACATATTATCACAATGAATAACTGTTGGAGTCTTGGAGTCTTGTTGTACTAGATTCTTAGTCACACTGTGGAATACTATGGAATAGATGACATATTATCACACTGTGGAATACTGGATTCTTAGTCACACGCAGCGCTTGTTGCAACCATTTATTCTGTTTCTGCTGATGATAGAGCAACTGTCGTTTGCTTCTTTGACGCCCATGATATTGCTTTGTTGCTTAGAAGAAACATATATCCACTTGTGCTTTTTCTATCATCTGTGCTTCCTGCCCAGTCCCTATCTGTATAACATGTCAAGTTAAAGTCTCTATTTGTCTTATACAAAATGCCAAAATCCTTTGTGCCTTTGGCATATCTTAGGATTCTCTTGGCTGCTGCAAAGTGTGTTTTCCTTGGGTTACTCATGAATCTAGACACGATGTTAACTGCATGTACGATGTCTGGCCTTGAGTTGGTTAAGTAGATTAGCGAACCGACAAGGCTTCTATAAACTGTTGCATCTACTTTATTTTGCTCATCATCTTTTGAAAGCTTCTCTTTCATCGCCATAGGTGTGGCAAGTGGTTTGCAATCTTGCATGTTGAACTTCTTCAGTAAGTCATCCGCATATTTTTCTTTCGAGATAAATATTTGTCCAAGTCTTTGCTTGACTTGCATGCCGAGAAAATATCTCATGAGTCCAAGATCAGTCATTTCATACTCTTGCATCATAGCCTTTTTGAATTCTTCCATCATCTGTGAGTTAGTGCTGGTGTAGATTAAATCATCTACGTATAGACACAAAATCAAGAAATGATTACCTTGCATCTTCACATATAGTGACGGCTCACTTGGACTTTTGAGGAATCTATGCTCGACGAGGTATTTGTCTATTTTGATGTTCCATGCTCAGGGAGATTGTTTGAAACCATAAAGCGCTTTTTTCAAGCGATATACTTTGTCTTCTTCTCCTTGAACTTTGTATCCTTGTGGTTGCTCCACGTAGACTTCTTCTTCAATCTCTCCATTCAAGAAAGCTGATTTTACATCTAGCTGGTAGACTTGTAGCTTCAGCTGTGCAGTTAAGGCTAGTGCAGTTCTGATTGTTTCCATGCGCACAACGGGAACAAATGTCTCATTGAAATCAACTTCTGGCAGCTGTGAATAGCCTTTAGCGACAAGTTGTGCTTTGTGTTTCTGGATTGTTCCATCCTCATTATATTTAATTTTGTAAACCCATTTCAGACCAATGATCTCCTTGTCTTCTGGTTTTTGCATGAGCTCCCATGTATGATTTTTCTCTATCATTTTGATTTCCTCGTTCATGGCTTTTCTCCAAACTTCTTTTTTCGATGCTTCCTCAAACTTCTGAGGTTCACAGGCAAAAAATCCAACATTTGCGTACTTTGGATTCGGTTGGTGTGGCCTTCCTGATCTTCGAAGTTGTTGTTGTGGGACTTCTTCTACTTCTTCTTGCTGGTGCTATTGGTCATGCTGTGTTGGTGATGGTGGCAGTGTGCACGGGCTTGAATTGGTTACTTCTTGCGTCTCATTGACTTTAGTACTCCATTGTCAGTTTTCTCCTTCGTCAAAAATGACATCTCTTGAAATGATCAACTGCTTTGAATCTGGTTTGAATAATTGGTAACCTTTAGATTGGTCACTATAGCCGACAAAGATGCACTTTTCTCCTTTTTCATCGAGCTTTTCTCGATTCTCCTTTGGAATGTGTGAATAAGCAACACATCCAAAAACTTTAAAATGATCAACTGTTGGTTTTTTGTTGAACCATGCTTTATATGGCGTCATATTTAAGACTGCTTTAGTTGGAGAATGGTTGAGGATGTATACTGTTGTGCTAACAGCTTCTGCCCATAGATTCTTTGGCAAGTTCTTGTGTTGTAGCATCGATCGAGCCATTTCCATAATGGTTCTGTTTTTCCTTTCAGCGACACCATTCTGTTATGGAGTGTGACGAATAGTCAACTCCTTCTTGATGCCATGATCATTGCAAAAATTGATGAATATGTGCCCATTGAATTCTCCCCCGCGATCTGTTCTCAAGATTTTGAGGGAATGCCCACTTTGTTTTTCCACTAGGGTCTTGAACTCCTTGAAGCAAGAGAATGCCTCAGATTTTTGTTGAATGAAGTACACCCACATCATTCGGGTGTAGTCATCAACGAAGAGGAGAAAATATCTTCTTCCACCAAAGCTGGGGGTACTTGATGGTCCCCAGATATCAGCATGCACCAATTGAAGTAGAGCTTTAGTTCTCCAAGATGTTTTTGGAAATGGTAACCTGTGCATCTTGCCATAAATGCAGCCTTCACAAACTTTAAGGTTAGATGAAATAAAAGGAAGTCCAAGCACCATATTTTTTTGTTTTAATAATTTGAGGCCATTAAAGTTTAGATGACCATACCTCAAGTGCCACAGTATGGACTCATCCATATTCTCACATTTCAATGCATTGTTTTGCCCAAATGGCATAAATAGAGGAAATACTTTATTAGGAGCCATTTTGATAGAAATAATTTGGCCCTTTCTTTTATCAATGATATTACATTTATCATCATCAAAGATGACTTTATAATTTTTATGAATAAGTTGACCAACACTTAGAAGATTTTGAGTAAGACCTGGCACATAAAAAACATAATGGATATATTTTTGGCTATCATTTTGATTTTTAACAACAATGGTGCATTTTCCTTCAATTGTTTGAACATTTCCATCACCAAGTGTAACTTTGGATTTTATTGTCTCATCTAGTTGGACAAAGCAACTTTTGTTTTTTGTCATGTGATTTGAACAATCACTATCAACATACCATACATCCCTTGATTCTTGAGAAGATAAAGCGGAGTACAAAGTATGATCAAGGGATTCTTTATTTTCTAGAAAATTTGCTTCTTCTTTTTGTTAGTAAAAACAATCTTTTTCGTAGTGTAGGTGCCTTTTGCACTTTTTGCATTTGTACCGACAATCATTTGTATCATGATTATTTTTCTTGCATAATTTGCAATAGGAGCTTGAAGCATTATTACTCCATTGCTTTCCGCTCCTTTTACCACGATTAGTAAATGCTCCTCCTCTTTTTTGAGGAAATTTATCGTGGTTATTTTTCTTATCTCCATCATTTTTAGAGATATTAATTTTAGATTGGAATGCTTGCTCTAGTGGCTGCTCAAATCTTTTCATTCTAGCTTCATGAGCTTCTAAAGAGCCCATTAATTCTACTAGAGTGAGTTTAGATAAATCTTTTGATTCTTCTATGACAGCCACAATATGATCATATTTTACGGGAAGACTTCTTAATATTTTTAGTATTATTTTCTTGTCTTCAATCGTGTCCCCGTAACTTTTAATTTGATTGAAGATATTAGAGACACGAGAGAAGAAAGATTGTATAGATTCATCTTCCCGCATTATTAATGTATCAAAATCCTTCCACAAAGATTGAAGTTTAATAGAAATTACCTTGTCTGTGCCTTTAAATTCATTTTTTAGAGTCTCCCACGCCTCCTTTGCATTTTTTGCTTGCATGATTCTTGGAACGATCTCTTTACTAACTCCTTGTTGGATGAATAGCAGAGCCTTAACATCATGTTGCTTGTTTTGCTTGTACTCCTTTTGCTTTGCTACTATCCACGTAGCCAATTCTTCTTGGCTTTCTGGGACTGAATAGTCATTCTCTATAACATCCCACAAGTCTTGTGAGATGAATAGAGTTTGCATTTGGATGCTCCAATAATCATATGCTTCCCCATTAAATATGGGAACTAAGGTTTGGTTATAGTTGAAGGTTGGTGGGCTAGGTGATGTAGCAAAGGCCATAGGATCAACACTGCTCTGATACCACTGTTAGGATATGGGACGTGGTTATGCATTTTTTCTATGAAAGGATATGGTAGAAATGTATGGTAGAAATGATGAAAGTAGGAAGAGGATGAATTTTCAAAAAATTGACACCTTAACTTGAATTGTACTTATTAGCTTCTTGACTTACATTACATGGCTTGCTACAACTTATGCCTTTATATAAGTTACATAGGTAATTTCTATACACTTCTATACTACTTAGTCCTAAAGTCTTCTAGACTCATCTATCATCTACCATCCATCTCTATAATATTCTAGGTGCTTCTATAAGATATTTTTCTACATCCATCAAAAAGTTTCTACATACTACAACATCTCCATAGGTGTAGAACTCTCTAAATAATGGACCACCAATTATATATCTACACTTTTTTAGAATCTTCAACAACTTATCTTGGAGGTACTCGTTAAATACCCATTATAATAAAATTACTAAAATGTTCATATTTAAGTAATTTTGTTTGAACCTCTAAAGAGATTGAAGAAGTATTGACCCTTACAAAGTTTTGTTTTTATGAGATCAAAATATTTTAGTTTATTATCTTTTAATTGGACTTATGAGATTGAAGCATGTTTAATTGTTGAATAATTTGAATAAAATCATTTAAAAATAATGTAGAGTAATTGTATAATTATAATTGGTAAACTGTTTTTTTTAAGAAAATGTTAGAATAAATAATAATTATATTTTGAAATTAATTTTTATTTTTAGTAAATATCCATGAATGGTAACAAAATATGTGGATATCTGTTTAATAGGATACCTGTGTAGGTATAAGATGAATATTTATCTAATGGAATGGGTAGTTATTTCTCGTACCCGCCTTGTCACGTTATCATTCTTATTCCTAAGTACGGGTGGTGAAATATATATATATATATATATATATATATATATATATATATATATATATATATATATATATATATATATATATATATATATATATATATATATATTAAGATGTATATTATAATTAGCTTTAAACACATAGTAAAACTAAATCTATTTCGAAAAAAAATTCAAAAATATTATAAATGTTTTATTTGAGTTATTTTATAGAATTAATTAAGTTTAATTTTTTTTCAAAAAAAATTACATCGAATTAAAAGTAATAGATTACTTTTGCAGAAATTGTATTTATTAAATAATGGTTAACATGTAATTGTAAATCATATTTTTTAAAGTTTATTTTATTGTAAATTATAGGAGTATCCGAGAGTGAAGAGACGATCAAGAAGAAAAAAATATAAAAAGAAAAAAGAAGAAAGAGAAAAAATCGAAGAGGATGAAAATGTTAACACGTAATAAAAACATTGTTGACATATGATAATGGAGGACATTTTTTATATATATAATTAATAGATTTTAGTGAATATTCATAAATATTGGATATTAACAAAATATGTGGATATATGCTTAAAAGGGTATCCGTGCGGGTATGAGAATATGAGATTAGTATTTATTTGATGGGACGGGTAGTTATTACTCGTATTCGCCTTATCAGGCTATCATCTCTATTCTTAAATAGTGATATATATATATTAGCTTTAAACCCAAAGTAAAATTAAAACTATTCCCAAAAGAAATATTCAAAAATGTTATAAATATTTTTTTATTAGACAATTGTTAATAATTTTTTAAAATTTATATTTCAACTATCTAAATGTTTTATTTGAGTTATTTTATTGAATTAATTAATTTTTAATTTTTTTTAAAGAAGTTTTAAAGAAATAAAATTTACATCGAATTAAAGTAATAGATTAATTTTTGATGAAATTGTATTTATTAAATAATGGTTAACATGTAATTGTAAACTATATTTCTTTAAGTTTATTTTATTGTAAATTACAGGAGTAGCTGAGAGTGAAGAGATGATGAAGAAGAAAAAATATAAAAAGAAGAAAGAAAGGTGGAAAGAGAAAAAAATGAAGAGGATGAAAATGTTGACACCTGACGAATACACTACTGAGACATTATAACGGACGACATACTTTTTATATATAATTAATAGAATATATAGAAAGTGACATACAACAATATTGAAGTTGGACATGTAAAAAATATGATAGAGTGGAATAAAAATTTTATGAAAAATATTATGTCCTCCATGGGCTTTCCTTTGAGATGGATCAATTTAATAATAAAATGTGTCACCTCTGAATCTTTCTTAGGGCTCATAAATGGTCAACCACACAGTGAATTTAGGCCACATAAAGAACTTAAAAGGAGATCCTTTATCTCTTTATCCATTCATTTTGTGAGCAGAAACCTTTTTAAGTATGATTAACCAAGAGTGGAAAGAAATGATCTCCATGGTATATATATAGAAGTCTGCCCTAGAGTACTTCTTATCTCACATTTGTCAAATGATTAATATTATTTTTATCCAAGTTTAAATTAATTAAGCAAGTCATCTTTCACACTTTTTTTTTTTTTTTGCTTGAAGAGATCCCGTCCAAAGCTAGAAGGCTAACCCTTGAGATATAAAAATCAGGAAAGTGAATTTTATCTTTCTCAATTCAATAAAATATTTTCTATACGCATAATGGGGAAATTAAACCTTTGTTAATATGTTTAAAGAACTCAATTATCTATCAATTATATTAAACCTTATTCGTCTTTCACACATCTTCTAAAGACCAATGTGTGGGCATCAAGGCAAAAAGTTAATCTAGATAAATCAGAGCTAAGTTTTCGCTGACTTATAAAAAAACACACCCAATATATAAGAGTATATATAGTTCAGATGAAAAGCAAATAGAGCCTCTGTGGTATTTATGATATAAGAAATAATATGTTATGTGTATAACAAGTAATGTAATATTGTTATAATTGTTTAAAAATAGAATAATATAAATAAAACGGAAAAACAATATTAATGTTAGCGCGAATCCATGAGAAGCGACAGAGGACAAGAATATTTGTTCATGTTAATTAGCTTTATCTGAATGTGAAATGAAATCAATTCTTCAGTTCCCACGTACCCTCTTTATGATTTCACGAAATATTGTTAAATATTTTCTAAACCCTGAGGATAAGCGTTAACATGCGACATATCTCGATAGAATCTTTCAGACATGCAAAATTGTATATAATATTTGGGCTATTATATAACATACACATCACGTTGATTCACCTTGCTGATAGGGGAAAAAAGTTCATCCACCCCCAACATGAGCACATTTACATGTGAAAACTTTGTGCATGCTATTGGCTGAATGAATACATATATTGAAACTCTGTTTTCTTCTTCCTTTAGTGTGAATTCTACTGACATCAACACCATGGATTAAGCTGTTGGTCATATCATTTTCTAAATGGCATATTCTTTAAATGACACTATCCTTTCAATGAAGTAGGCAGGGACGGATGGAGAGGGGGCACGAGGGGCCGAGGCTCCTTCTCCCTCCACACTTCTTATATATAAGTTAATTAATTTAAAATGTATAAAATTAATTGTTCATGTTATTATTATGATAATTATAATAATGATTAAGGTTAGTTAGTATAAACTATTTAAAATTAGTTGTATTTATCATAGTTTTGCAATTCGAATCGGATCGGCCAATTCAACAAGAATTAGTCATGTGTCGGGTCTAACACTTCCCAAAAATCGATGCGTCTTAAACAATTAAAATCGTTGAACCAATTGAAAATCAGTCAAATTTGATTGATTAACCGATTTCACTTAAAACTGTTTTAAAAAAACAAAAACTTCAAAACGATATGGTTTTGGTTTTGGTTTTAAAATAATATATATTATGACTTATGATATTTTTAAGTGAAATTTACTTTTTATTATATTCATTTTATGCATATTTTATTATTTTTTGTTCAATATTACTAGGATATTATATTAAGAATTAAAAAAAATATTTTATTAAAATTGGTTCAACCCGGGTTGAATTATTTTGACTCTTGAACCCGTGTCTTCACCGGTTTAATGATTAGTTTAATTTTGAGAACATTTGTATTTATTATTATTTCTATATTGGTTACGATGATAACTAAAATAAAATTGTGGAAAATTAATTATGTGTTTATTATTTTTTATGATTGATTATCATTTAAAATAAAAATTAATTTCAATTATGAGTAAAAATCATAAATATATTTTTTAAAAAAATTATTGCTTGTTAAAATTTAAAATTTTAAATAATTACAAAGAAAGAAAGAAAATTTTAGCACCTAATAGGTTTGTGAATCCGTCCTTGGAAGTAGGGACAAGTTAAAGATACACTTGTTCCGGAGTCAAGGAGACATATACCATGTTAGGTAACGATTGATATAAGAAATAATTTCTTATATTTTAAATTTTTTTAAGAAAGATTAATTAAATTACATTAATTATTTTAGGTCTTGTGAAATTATATAAATTTCTTGCAAAAATAATGATATTAACTCCTATTTATTCATTATCTATCTTCTGTGAAATGTTATATGGATACCAGTTTTTTAATATACTAAATTCTTGTTTTTTTATTCGAAACCACCGGAATTAATTATTTCAATTTCTATCCTTATACCCATTATAAATAATGGCTTGCTTTTATTTACTCCCACATTAACTTCTTTAATTTTTTATAAAATACACACTACCACCCTTTATGCATTACACTAACTCTCCTTTATTATTTGAAAAACATTATATTGTGCTCCGGAGATGCCTGGAAATGTTTAAAAAATAGAGAATTTGTGTGATTTCACAAAGGAATGCTTAATGTAATTTATTATAAAATTAATATTTTTTGAAATAAATTAAAATAAATGCTTACTGAGATAATGTTCATACTTAAAATATATATTGAGTTTAATTTATATATGTTGTTAGGGTAAAAAAAATTATATTATCAATCAATCAAAAATCATTTTTAATCGATCAAAATGGTGTTGCCTTATGCTCTTTTAGTAAGAACCAATACAAACGTAAGATTAAATTACTCTTTTTTTTTTATTATGTTATAGGTGTAAAATATCTATTTATTATTATCATAAAAAATTAGACTGATTACTTTTAATAGAATTTTCACTCTCAATTATTTTTTTTCTTTTTGAGACAATGTTTGGATTACATTTGGGCTTTAGATAGTTTTTAATGCAATATTATTCAACATCTCGTGCAACACATTTCATTTTTTATTATTGGGGTTACTTTGCGAGATGACTATCTTGGGCTAGACTTCTAGATACCTCTATACTAAGAAATGGACTTTATATAATTTTTTTTATCTCTACAAAATAATATCATTATAGGCGAAAATTGTTGAATTCATGGTCATAATTATAGCCACTTAGCCAGGAAAGAATTAGAAGCATAAGGTCGGTTCTGGTGGTATTTTTGGTGTCCCAAACGAAATGAAAAAATTATATCCTTTTAATCATTTAAATTTTATCTTTCTTGCATTTTTTTACAAAATCATTAATAATGTGATTATAATCAAGATTTTTAAACAATTATATTCAATATAAATCAAAACGAGTTTATTTAATCTTGAGTCATAGTTTCAAATAGGATTTTAACTATTTCAAATTTAATAATTTAGCTTCTTTTAGTATATGCAATGATTCATTGTTAAAGTTTGAGTCATAACTATTGTAAATTTTGGTTCAAGAACTTTGTTTACGTGAATTATGTTAAAGCTAAAAAAAATGGAAGAAAATTTGTCATATTTTTTCTTTTACATTCAACATTATATCTAAATTGTCGATTTTTTCTTTAAAATTGTGAATAAATTTTATTGATAAGTGAAAGCGTCACTATTAATTAACTAATAATATGTATTATTTCTCCAAAAGAAATTTATTGGAAAATATTTTATTTTTATGATAATTTTAAAATCATATAAAAAACTTCTTTAATATTCATATAAATTATATAAAAAAAATTGGTGTTACTCTAAAAATGGGACCGCGCCCTCAGGGCCACCACTGGAAGGAAACATACATAAAGCTACACTTGGTTTATTGGGCTTGAAATCACATTACTAATATAACATGTTTGGATTTACGTTCGAGATCTACCTTAAATCATGAAGATGATGCATAGTGTAACAAAGTTAATACATGTGTGTGTAAAAGTATTAAACGTAAATCCAAACATACTGAAATTCATAATCCTTAAAATTGTGGATAATTAGAAAATTTGATTTCCTCAATTGCATTATGAAAACATGCTATTCATTTTATAAGGTTTTGATTTAATTAGGAGAGATTGAGTCATATATTTTTATTTAGTATATAAAATAGGACAGATGGCCTTTTTTATTTACTTTTTTATGCAGAGGACAATGGGTCTTTAATATACTGGATTGAGTATCATATTTTTTAGAAATAATTCTATAAGGCATGAATAAATGGGTAATGCGGTTTTAACAAGAAGTTTTATGGTGCGAGGTTTTTCAGCCGCGCTGTAATCCTTTTTCCTCATATTGAATTTGGTAATGTATTTTAAGTAGATGAACCATGTTAATTCTTTGACTTGTTTTTCTTTTCATTCTATCATTTTACCAAAATTGATAAATTCAATATCTTGTTTCACAACATTGATTTATGTCTTTCTTTTTAAGTTAAAGGAATATAACTAATGATATTCTCGCATTACTTTCATTCTGCAGGAAGATAATTATCATTGTTTAGAAGTCAAGTTACCACAATGCAAGTAACTTACACAATGATGGCATTACTACAGTTGTGGAGAGAAATACAGGAAATTCTAATACCCGTACATAATTATAATTATCGATGAATATAGCTTCTTACTTTTACTATTAGGGTCAACCGGTCAAGGGCACAGTTTTATGATCTCTGTTTATAATTAAGCATAAAGTAGGGTATACATGTGTTTCTGTACCACTCTCTACACGTTAAAAACGAAACATCTATATAACTTGGACTTGCACCTAACAAACTACATGAAATATTTATTGAGAGACAAAGTACTTTAAAAAAGATTATCTCCAAAAAAAAAACGATACATGCGAAAAACAACAAAAATACTGTGAAATGTAGTTCTTGACAATGTATATTCTATAGTGATGTTAAAGTAGTTTGATTAAGCTTATTTCTCTCTTACAAAATTAAGATTCGGTTTTGATTTAAAACAAGCTTGTTGATAAGCAATATGCAATCTCAGCATATAAATTCTTCTTGAACTAGTAAATTATATTTTCTTGCCTAAACCTGGTGAATCTCTTTTTAATCTAAATATTTTAGTACATACAAAAAGTGATTTTATTTCAGTTTAACACGTGTTCATTCATTTGGATGGGCTGAAAACTTTTTTTGATATAAATGGAAAGGGAAAAATATTCTAGATATTGTTTTCATAATAACTCAACATGAAATCCTCCTATATACAACCATTGAACCAATGGTGTGGTTTTTGGTGTGCAAGATAAGCAAAGGGGAGACTAGCTAATCTATCAAGAAATAGACACCAAACTTAACCTCCTAAAGAAAATAAAATAAAATAGGACTTATCAGTTAGGAGAAGAAAACCCATTTAATTTCCACAAGAGGATCAGGTCATGTTGCACAAAGAAGAATCATGGATGCCCCCAAATTTAGCAAGATGATCAGCACGTACCGAATGGCCTAACAAAACACATGTGACAAATCACTAATGATTTTGGTTTGGCTAAAAAGGTGCTAAAGTACTAAACTAGTAAACAACAAAGAAAACTAGGACAATTTAAAAATTTGAATGAAAAGCTGAAATGTTGCTAAAAAGTTGGCTGCTCCTGATATTTCTGACCTCCCAATCAACCTCTCTTACTCATTTTGCCTTCTTTCCCAATTCAAAATTTGTCTACTTGTTTGTATACTACACTCATGTGTCATGTCTGTTTATAGAGACAACACTCTCGAATGGAAAGTTCTACATATATGAAATGTCAAGCTTCAATTGTCAAGGTTCTAAATATGAAATGTCAAGCTTGAAACGACAAGGTTCTAAATATGATGAAATAATTGCAAGTTTTACAAAATGCACTTTTAGTTTTTGGAAGCAAAAATTCCCTTACTTGACTTGTTTTCTAAATGTTCTAACATGCTATATATAAGGCCTGCTACTAGCTAGCTTCCTATCTTGATTGCCAAACTGATTTCTTAATATTTATTTATCATTCCATTCATGTGATGACATTGATTAAATTAATTATAAGGTTTGTTTGAGTACTTAATATAGAGCATCAAATCTGAACAAGATTTTGTCTATGTGACCTTCTTGTGTCTATGTTTGTCGTCTACCATATAGTTATTTGGCGATTTCTGTCTTTGTTCTCTGCTTCCAATGAGAAGATAATCAATACAAAATGAGGCATAATAACTCTTGTTCCCCAATTAATGGACCCAATAATATATAATAAGTCTTGGTCACAAAATGAAAGGTTGGGGTGACTCATAATTAATATGGTACCTTTTTTTTCTTCAGGGTGTGATCGAAGGCTTAGCAACAACAATTATGTGCAGCTTCTAAAACAAGCACCCCCAACAATGCAAGCAACTTCAGAAGTAGAATGGGAAAAACTGGTTGGTAGAGATGCCCCATGAGACCCGCACTCACTTGGTCTTTGACACAAACAAACACAGAAAGAAGACAGACAAGAAGGTCCCTTTGGTTTCATATGTTTGTACATTAAAGAGACAGCACATGGCATATTCTCTTAATTTTTCACTCTCTCTCTCTCTCTTCTTTTTGTTTCTGAATTTTGCACTCTAATCCCATCACTTAACATAATTTTTTTTATTTTATCAAGAGTTTAACTTAATTGATTAAGCATGATACATGAGTTATTATAAATCTTCTTATACTATCTTTGATTCCATAAATAAAAAATAAAAAACTTAATCTTGATACCCTTCAACTTATAGTTAATCATAATTCTGGTCTCAATTTTCTTAGATCTTTTTTATGATTGGATTTGTGTTACTAGAATGTATATAGGTGTTAGAATTTTTGGCTGTATTCCCCATTTTCTGCAGCTTCCGTTGTTACCAGGCTGTTCAACTGTTTTATTTTCTTGCTAGTTCCTTTCTGTTTGTTTTGTGGCCTTTAACTAGGACTTTGAACTATAAAAAAAATATAGATTTAACACATAATTGGTTTCTATATATCTATATCTATTAATAAAACAAGATTTTCTTGAACACATGTCAACACCTCATTAAAAAAATTTCCTCCGAAACTTCTCTCTCTTTCGCTCTTTTTTTTTTTATCTTTCCTCTCTCTTCCTTTTTACTTTTTTTTTTATCTTTTTTTCTTTCATATCTATAATTTTAATTATAAAACAAAAAATCTTTATCATTCTATTAGCAAAAAATTCTCTAATACTATTACTATTATTATTAAGAATAAAATATTATTATTTATTTATTTTATTAAATATTTTTTAATGTAATACTATATTTAAGTTATCATGTTCATTTTTTTTTCTAACAAGTAGTTATCATGTTATAGTTTATATTATATTAAAAATACTATAAAATTAAAATATGTAAAAAAATTATTTTTATCTATTATATATTATTATATAAAACAAAAAATCCTTATCATTTTATTAACAACAAATCTCTAATAATAATAATAATAATAATAATAATAATAATAATAATAATAATAATAATAGTAATAATAATAATAATAAGATATTATATATTATTTATGTACTTTATTAAATATTTCTTTTTCTGTAATACTATATTTTAAGTTATAATGTTCATATTTTTTTCTGGTGAGCAGTGATCATGTTAGTATTTAAAAGATAGTTTATATTACATTAAAAATACTATAAAATTAAAAAAAATATTATTTTTATATATTATATATTATTATATTAAACAAAAATAGAAAATTTTGGTCTTTTATAATACACATGTCACAATTTAATAAAAAAATTACTGCTCAATTTTTTTTTATTTCCTGTCTAACTTTTTTTCATTTGCATTTCTTACATATATATATATATATATATATATATATATATATATATATATAAATAGATTAATAAAATATTAATTCATATTATTTAAAAAATAAAAAATTTGAATATAATTCATAAATAATAGCATGCAATATTATAATAATATGATAAATTATAAATACATTTTACATATGTAAGAATAATGAAAGAGAGGGGAAAAGTGAAAAGGAGTTGGCAGGAGTTGTCTTTTTTTTAAGAAAATAGAAGAGAATATATATATATATATATATATATATATATATATATATAATTTTATCCTTCTTAAGATACATGTAACTCTCTTCTAATTTTTTCGTTCCAGGACTTTTCTTTCTATCTTTTCTCTCTCTCGCTCTCTATTTTTTAAATCCTTTTCCCTCTTTCATATTTATACTTATGTCAATTTCTTAAAACTATATTGTTATAAAGTAATAGTCATTTTTAGTTGAAGAATGGACACCAAACGGATATATCTGACCTCGAATGATAACATTTTTTCTTTAAAAATTTATAAAAACCATATATTATAAATTTAAATAATTTTATAAATAAATATTTTGTTGATTAATATTTATATTATAAAGTTTACATTTTTAAACTAAAAATTATTTTAAATATAATTTAAAATATCTATAAATATATTATTTTAAAGTAATAGTTATTTTTAATGGTTAAGAATCAGAATAAAATAAATATATCTGACCCTAAACAGGAGACAAGGTGGGTACGAATTAATTATAAATTAATTAGCTAAACTTATTTTTACTTTAATATTTTATAAACTGGTTTTTAAAAAGATATTGTATAAAATAAATTTAAATTATTTTATAAATATATTCTTATTAATATTTATATTATAAAGTTGAGATTTTTATACTAAAAATTATTTTAAATTTAATTTAAAATATCTACAAATATATTGTTGTAAAGCAATAACAATTTTTACTGGACAAGAATGAGAACATAAGAAATATATCTAATTTTGAATAGGGATAGGGTGAATAAATTTTTTTATCTTTCATAAAGATCAAAGGATGAAAATGGAGACGGTGTGGACAAGAAAGACATATACATCATTTTGTCAAACCTCATAGTCATACCTATTCATAATTATCACTTATATATTTTTTCTATTAAATGATTATATGTTTAAATTAACTTCTACTCTTTTAATTATTTTATTGTTTGGTTTTAAGTTTATTAAGTGGGGATGGGAATGGAAATGACATGAAAGTCAGAGTCTTTCATCGTTGTCATATTTATTCACCATCTTTACTTATATCTTTTTTATTTAAAAATAATTACATATTTTGATAAGATTAAAATATTATGTAGTCTTTTAAGCATTTTATTTTTTGGTTTTAATTTTATTTTCTAAATTTAAAAAAATTATTATGGATCAATGGAGTAAAAGAAAACATGTTTTTTTAATATACAAATTTGCACCCCGAAAGATTTTCATCTTATTATTTTGTTTTTACTGACAAAAAAAATATAATTTATCACCTATAAAATATAATTTATCACCTATAAACAATATATACATCCCATAAATATTAATTCTTTAATAATAATAACCTTAATAAATTAATATGTATTATATTATTTATATTTATCACCTATAAAATATGAAAAAAGCCGGTTGAGTTATCCGAGCGGAAGCATGAGTATCGTGTCAGCTATAAATGATTTTTATATGATCATTTTATAACAACTTATTATTTATGACAAATTTATTTATTTACATAGTAATTATCTTAAAAATCATATTATTATATATTTTTGGTAATTGACAGTACAACTTTTTTACAAAATACATAAAAGTTACTCCTAACAAATAATTATCCATTTTTGCCACTTTTAAACGGTTGTTTTGAAGGAATAAATATTCCCTAAGCATGCAATAATTTCAAATGAGAATCAAATTTGATGTATTTCTAAATAGCTACATATTTGGTAGGGTATAAAATTGGTAAAATACAATTTTCTTTTTTAGATTTATGATACCTAACTGGTGTGAATTGGACCCAGGTGAGATTTCCGATGTTCATTTACTTTGTTTTATAAATGCAGACAAGTTTGTGTGACTTTGTAATTTTTTTTAAGAGATGCTTCAAGTACTTAGGACAGTAAACCATCTTTATTTTAGGGACGTGTGCACATGTTCATTAAAGTAAAAAAAAAACGCAAATTTTAAAATGCTAGAATGTTGTTTGCATGGTCACATTCTCAATAGTCAATAAACATGTCTGTTGTTAAATTGAAGGAATTCCTTTAATTTAAGTTCATCAAACATTTTTTATTTGATAAAACATAATCTCAATTATTGATTTTTGTCGTATAACCAGATTTTTTCATGCCCACTAATTATTTATTTGTAAACTACTATATAGTACGCATGTTTACCAAATATAACAGCAGGTAGGATCAAGTCAAGTAACATTTATGAAGAAATAAATAGCCAAACAGATGTGGTCACAAACAAATGTGAAAAAACCTGAACACAAAAGAACTATAAATGATATTTCAAGATGGCCTAGTAGGTTGATCAAAATTTACCATACAGTTAAAAATGACTCTTGGATATCTGGTAAATACAATGCACTATGCAGAGACACTTAGGGTTGGACAATTCAATTTTTTTTAAAGTTTTATTTATTTTTTCCTAATATTACAAGCAGGGAATATCTGAATGTTCCAAAAGATTTTCTTATACGAAAATGAATACAAATGACGTGGCATGAATTTGACATAAGAAAGTATGAAAGGTGGAAGTTGAAATACGAAAGTGGATTCTACTGAGATGTAACCGTTATGATATACTACTAATTAATAATTAATACTACCATTTATGTCTTGACATATATCCTCAAAATCCTTCGGGTGATACAGAATTACTGTCTCTATCAGTTGTTTTATTTAGTAGTACTACTAGTAATCTCTTTTGCATTATATGGTATGACACAATTATTAAATGAATTTAATGATTATGGATTAACAGTAAAAAAATTATATAATTATTATTAATAATAACTTTTAAAATAATTATTATCAAAATCCATAAATTTATTATGTATGATATGATACTGTGATAAAATGACCATGTAAAGCTCCTTTAAATTGGTCGTTTAACTTATTTTTCTCTTATTAAATAATTTACATTTTTTCAAGGATATTATTTACATTTTTTAATCACTGAAATTAAGACTTTTGGCACTTTATTTTTGTCAACTGTAAGATTATTTTTTGATAGAAAACAAATAATTATATCCTTTAAATTAAATTTATTAAATAAATATCATAATCTCAAAAAATTATCTACGCTCCAAATTCCAATTGGAGGATAGTGCGTGTTTAAGAAAAATACGATATAGTATAACTTTTGTAGTTGTATTTATTATATTTAACTTTTGCATTCATAAAAAAAAAATGTACTGTAATTTTTTAGGAGCCAGGCTTAATTGCTGACCTCAACATTTATTTATTTATTAAGTAAAGCTTCCTTGAAAACCAAAAAAGAACGAATTTTATAAATGTAAATGCCGAATACACGAGTTTCCTGGCTCCTAGAAAACCGCATCCCCAGCCGTTACCGTACACCCTCCCACACCCACCTTACCCCCTCACTCTCTCTACTCACTCATTTCCACTATTTCTCACCCTTCTCCTTCTTCATTCTTCACCACCACCTTCAATCTCACCCTATTTTTTCCCCTCAAAACGACACTGTTTATTCACTACTTCTTAGGGTTAGGGTTAGGTTTCCGCATTATGATGTGAAACCCTAGCACGCCTAGAGCCTCTTTGTATAAAACCTCTCCTCCGCCGCGATCTCCTCTCCCATGGGCAACTGCTGTAGATCCCCGGCCGCCGTAGCCCGCGAGGACGTGAAATCGAGCTTCTCCAACGCCGACCACGGAAAGCGCGGCGGCGGAGGCGGCTCCGCCGCCTCCGCCGCGAAGCAGAAGGCGCCGATCACGGTCCTCGCCGGCGTGCCGAAGGAGAACATCGAGGACCGGTACCTGGTGGACCGCGAGCTCGGGCGCGGCGAGTTCGGCGTGACGTACCTCTGCATCGACCGCGACACGCGCGAGCTGCTCGCGTGCAAGAGCATCTCCAAGAGGAAGCTCCGGACCGCCGTCGACGTCGAGGACGTGCGCCGCGAGGTTGCCATCATGCGCCACCTGCCGGACAGCCCGAGCATCGTGTCGCTCCGCGAGGCATGCGAGGACGACAATGCCGTCCACCTCGTCATGGAGCTCTGCGAGGGCGGCGAGCTCTTCGACCGGATCGTCGCCCGCGGGCACTACACCGAGCGCGCCGCCGCGGCAGTCACGCGGACGATCGTCGAGGTCGTGCAGCTCTGCCACAAGCACGGGGTCATCCACCGAGACCTCAAGCCGGAGAACTTCTTGTTCGCGAACAAGAAGGAGAATTCGCCGCTCAAGGCTATTGACTTTGGCCTCTCCATATTCTTCAAGCCAGGTACGGTGAATTTGGATTCGGTTTAGTGCATTGTGTGGATTTGGTTTGGAGTTTGGAGGTGTGGCTTGTGTGCTGTTTATTGATGGATTTCTACTTGATTGATGAGATTTTGTTGTTTGGAAGACTCAAGGAAAATAAGAAGGGAAAAATTAATTAAGCTTCTCTGATAATTCCAACTTATGCGTCTCAGCAATGGGAGAATTTCTAAAAAAAAGTTGCATAAGTCGATTTTAACTTGTGGAAACAACTCAATTCATTTTACTTTCTTGTTTTCTTCTTCTGTTATAAGTCAGAAGTTTAACCAAACAGGGTTCTAGTCTAGCTTACTTGAAGTTAGTACAGTTAGGTTTTCTGCTATCTACTCTACATTCCGCGTCTGCAACATAAAAGGAGAAGAGGGTTATTTTGTTAGTATGCTCACCATGAGACTTAAATTTTGTTGCGATTTTAAAATGTTTAAGCTATGAACGGCATTTGTGTTAATGAGGGTGCCTGGTTGTTTACGGTTGCTCTTACCGTGGTTGCATTCACTTTACATTGCAATTTTGATTGAAGGATGAGAGGGTACATAACACTAGAACGAACGAGAGGTTACTCTGTTGTATGAGGTTGAAAAATTGAGGTCTGAACTTTGTTTTGGGTTTGTTCACTTGTTGTGATAGTGATAGATCAGCAAATGCTAAGTTTGGCAGTTGCTTTCTTTTTTTGTTACATTAGATTAGACTATATTAGTCTAGTGTGTCAATCCTTTTCCCTTCCCACTAAACCCTATTGCCAAATGTGGCATGAAGTGTAGACTTTATTGCAACTGTACTAGGGGTAATCACATGTAGTTTGGATCAGCAATAATCACTTTAGCGTTAATGCGGTATTTTCCTGCAGCTGTTGTATGGTTCTGTACAAACAACAGGTAGTGTTTTTGGTTCTGTTTTGCTGGTTATTGTTGAAATATATCAAGGTTATTGGTAGTGGGCTTGTACTAGGAGGACTGGTACTTAACCTAATTAGTAGCTTATAGGAGAATTAGGCTATTGTATTAGGGTAACTCATTACATCCTATCAATGAGCCTCCTCAGTTTTATTAGTTAGCCTTCACCATTCTCTCTCTTTTCCTTTATCTCTACATGGCATTAGAGCAGAGTATCATTCTCTATAAGGTGGTCATCTTTCTCTTGTGTTGAGTTCATCAAACTTGGTCGTATTTGTACATTCTCACATCTGTTTCCAAGTCAGAATCTTTTCCCAAAGAGGCTATTGGCTTAATCTGTTCGGATATCAAAGTAGAGTCACTTCTGGTGACTTTCTTCTGCTGGAACAATTGACAAAGGTGGAGCACAACATGCCATCACTGGAGCATGGTGATTCACATCTGCCTCTGGTGTTTTCTAGATTCATTGATAATTGATGGTTCTCACAGTGACCTCTGGGTAAGATCTTAGCATACCCTGTGCAAGATAGTTGGTTTTCTGTTGACTGGAAGACTTCCGGTAGGGTATTGTTGTGATGTGGTAGTGTTAATATCCCAAAACCTGTGCGTATGTCTGAATTCTGGACTGTGTGTACTTTTGTACATAATTTTGTGGTGTCTGTGTGTGTGTGGTGGGTGGATGGAGCTTCCATGATGGGGGTGTGACTAGGACTGGTGACTGGCCTGGTGTAAGTGCTGGATATGATGATGGCAATTGGCTGGAGCTGTGGCAAGTTTTTTGGCTATATTAATTTCAGATTCATTTTTTCTTATTAGTGCCAAGTGGTGTTTAAGAAGGAAACTTGTCATTGCTGACTGCATTTGGGTGGCCAGTGGTACCAATTTTGGCTGTGCTCTTCCTGTTCTCTGCCTCTAGTCTTGAGATATTTAGGTCTTGTTAGGGTGTTGTGACAAGCAATGTTTAAGAAGGAAACTTGTCATTGCTGACTGCATTTGGATGGCCAGTGCTGCCAATTTTGGCTGTGCAAGAGTGGCAAGACCTGGGGACCTAGTGGCTTGTTCTGCCTATATTTGGTCTGGGTTTGCTATATTTTCTTGGTGAACTGCTGTTCTGGCCCTTTTTAGAATGTTTGGCTGTTCTTTCTTTATTTGGTTTTTTCAACTATTTGGTTTTTCTTCCACATTAGCTTAGCCTGTTTGGTGGAGTAATTATGGGCGATCTAGCTTGTTAAGGGTTTGTAGTTTGAACTTTGAAGACTTTGTAACTTATTAAAGGTAACCCCCCCCTCTTGTGCTTTTGGGTGGTGTGGTACCTGACACACTATTTTGGAGATCTATTGGGAGAGGTGTACTGGTTTCCTATTTTTATTATGGACTGGCTGCTGTTCTTTTCTTCTTTTTTATTTTTTATCGGTAAATGTTAATTGCTAGAATGTTAGTTTTGTTAGCAGAGGAGATTGAGCCCACGACCTTATATCTCCTGGCTGTTGTTCTTTGTTTCTAGTTTATGTGTTGTTACTTGTATCAAGCTTGATGCTTAGTAAGAAATAGCTTGAGGGAAGTGCTTGAGCTTGTGCTAGTCAGACTGGTGCTTGACCTAATTAGTTGTATAAGTAGAACATTAGGTTATCGTTTTAATGTAACACATTACATCCTACTCCTATTAATAATATTCAATGTTATTATAGTTATCCTTTTGCCTCTTGCCTTCTCTCTTTCCCTAACCATAAACCTGTAATTCTTAATGGTTATAATTGAAAAAAGGCATGTAATACTAAATCCATTTGGCACATTTGTCTCATATTCTACATTTACTGTTTGTCAGTCTTTAAGAAACATTTTGTTTAGGTATTTAAGGATGCTGCTAATTGGATACAAAGTACAGGATCATGTTGCAGTTCAGTTTCTAAGGGGGTGTTTGATTTGCTTTCTTCTTTTAATTTTTCATTATAAATTACAATAAGACCAATTTATGTTCATTCTGATTCTCATTTTCAATATTTTAGAAGGAAATGCTGAAACAACTTGGGTTGTTTGGTTTCAATTCTTAAAAATAAAAGAAAATTTATTTGGCCAATTGCCTTTTTATTATCAGTTCTTAAAACTATTCTCAATACCTCAGTCTTAATAAATTAAGAGGAAGCAAATGCTTTGTTTGGTAAAGTGCAGTTTAATAATTGCTGAATGGAAAATAAAAAAATTGTGATGAAATACATACATTGGTATTAACAAATTATTAAAATATCAACAATTGATTTTCCAATAAATGGTTATAACTCTGTTTTGTACTTTGAAGTGTACCCCTTGACTTTAGAGGAGCCAAATCGTTTTTCTTGATAAAGGGATTAAAATCTGTTACCTAAACACATTTTTTTCAGCATTTTTGTTTTAAAAATTGCTTCAAAGTTATACAAACAATTTTTGAAAACAAAAGAATAAAATTGAACCTAACTGCACTATTGTTTTAATGTTTTCACCATTTCCTTGGTTCCTTCACAAAAGATTGAAAACAGGAAACAAAAATGAAACCAAGGTGGCATCTTTGTTACTGTAATGGGGACGTATTAATTGAAAATGAAAACAAAAAAAAAAAAAAACAAACAAACTGAATGCCCTTGAATGTTGGCTTACTTTCTTAGGTAACACACAGCTTGTCTGCTGACCCCAGCACTATAGAGTATAGACATTGATCTTAGGTTGAGTATACACCATCCGTTGTTGACAGTTTTCCATCGAATGGAACATTTTATTGCTGTCTACTCATGTTTCAACATTATATTTCAATCTTTTTCATTGCTTACAGTATCTGACATTTTTTCCATGTGTTGTGGGTAATATAAAAATTTCTAGGTGAGAGGTTCTCAGAAATTGTTGGAAGTCCATATTATATGGCTCCGGAAGTGCTCAAGCGGAATTATGGACCCGAAATAGATATATGGAGTGCAGGAGTAATTCTCTACATCTTATTGTGTGGTGTTCCTCCATTTTGGGCTGGTAATTGCATTCATAAATCATTATATTCTTACTAATGCTTTATGACAAGGTTTTAATCTGCCAAGTTTTCTTTTCCTTTTGTTCATGTATATCATGAGCTTTGTGCTTATGAGCTTGGGTCTTATTATTTCATCAGCTCATAGGAAGTCTTTTTATTTTCTTACCTTGATGTTGATTCTATGCAGAATCTGAGCAAGGAGTTGCACAGGCCATTCTTCGAGGACTTATAGATTTTAAAAGGGAACCATGGCCCAGTATTTCTGAAAGTGCTAAAAGCCTTGTTAGGCAAATGTTAGAACCAGACCCCAAGCTTCGATTAACTGCCAAACAAGTGCTTGGTATGTTTATCTCCTTCCTTGTTCATTTCATATACTCTAAAGAAGATTTTTGAAATCTCAATAAAAATACTGAAAACTAGCTCCTTTTGGGTTTTAAATTTTTAATAATTGAACTATCTTCTTTACTTGGTGGGTTTAATGTTTTACAATTTTCTCTGTATTTTATTTTTTAAATCCCTAAAACCCTCTGTCCGTTGTAACTTCCATTTCTCAAATTTAAAATTTTAAAACTGAAATGAAGTTGATCTGTTGATGTTTGAAGGAGATAAGGCAAGGCAGTAGGATTATGTGTGGACATATTCTAACAAGTAGTTCTTAGTGGCTTTAATTAAATTATTAGACTATATGAAAATATCTTATCATATCTTGGAAAATCTTAAATTATCCTCTATGTTTAGTTATCACATTTCTTTATCATGATTTATTTCTCTATTTAGCTTGTAT
The DNA here is from genome assembly GCF_004193775.1 of Glycine soja. NCBI lineage: Eukaryota > Viridiplantae > Streptophyta > Magnoliopsida > Fabales > Fabaceae > Glycine > Glycine soja. The sequence goes on along the minus strand of NC_041019.1, from coordinate 47,929,139 downwards.
TATGATTAGTATAAATAATAGTGTTCTATGTTTAATCGATATATCAGGAACATCCTATCACATTGTAATACATCTGAGTTAATATCAATTGGGTGTTTTATTCTCTTTCATCTCTCTTCCTTCCTCTATACCTAAATTCTCATTATTTCAACATGGTATTAGATTTGTACCATCCTTCATGAACTGTCCTGTCACAAGTCACTCTGGCATTTTTGCTCCCTTCTACTATGTTGTTCCTTCCAGCAAGTTCGGTCCTCATCTGGCTGTATTTTTTCACTTGTCCTGCCTCCTTCTCTGTCTTGGCCTCTGCGCACAATTTACTGATGTGTTTCAGACAGTTCTTTGGCTGTCTTGTCTTCCATCTGGCAATCCTTGATCGTGATTTTTATTCTTCCCATCTCCTTCATTGGCTTGTTCTACCGTCACGACATATCTACCATATTAGTTAATATCAATTCAATTTTTGTCTTTTATATCTAAAAAAAAAGATATAAACATTATTGTTGTAGTTATGTTGATGACTTGTCATAGCACATCTTGTTTTAATTCAAGGTTCATCTTGTTTTCTTGTATTCCAGAGCATCCCTGGATTCAAAATGCTAAGAAGGCTCCTAATGTTCCACTTGGAGATGTTGTCAAGTCAAGGCTTAAGCAATTTTCAATGATGAACAGATTCAAAAGAAAAGCCCTTAGGGTTAGTTCACTGCATCTCTGGTAATATCTTAAGCCATTTCTTTTACAGTATGTCAGAGCTAAGATTTTACATTTGTAAACAGGTCATTGCTGATTTCTTATCCAATGAAGAAGTTGAAGACATCAAAGATATGTTCAAGAAGATGGATAATGATAATGATGGCATTGTTTCCATTGAAGAACTAAAAGCTGGATTTCGAAACTTTGGGTCTCAACTGGCTGAGTCTGAAGTTCAGTTGCTTATTGAAGCTGTGAGTATGGTTAACTTTCCCTTGTTCCTCTAAATTATTGCGATTAAAATCTAGAGTTGCTAGTGCAACATTTCATGCTGCATCATAAATTGGCTGACAAAAATTGATATCTGTTTATGAACACACAAATGTGAATTGAAATGCATGGTTTTTTCCTCATATTGATGATTTTTCTTTTCCTTTCTTATACCCGTTTTTCATGTTTTAAACCATTGTTTGAACGGTACAAAGTAAAATATTTTAGCTTGAAATGGTTCTTCTTTTGTCTTTTAATCATTGCATGTTGACAACAGGTAGATACTAATGGTAAGGGAACACTAGACTACGGAGAATTTGTTGCTGTTTCCCTTCATTTAAAAAGGATGGCTAATGACGATCATCTTCACAAGGCCTTCTCCTATTTTGACAAAGATGGGAATGGATATATTGAACCAGATGAGCTACGGAATGCTTTGATGGAAGATGGAGCAGAGGACTGTACAGATGTAGCAAATGATATTTTCCTAGAAGTAGACACGGACAAGGTGGATATTTGAGAGATTTCTCTTTACATATAGGCTTGATTAGGGGATCTTACCATATAAAATTCTTGAACACTTGCAGGATGGACGTATCAGCTATGATGAATTTGTTGCTATGATGAAAACTGGAACGGATTGGAGAAAAGCATCAAGGCATTACTCGCGTGGAAGATTCAACAGCTTGAGCTTAAAGTTGATGAAAGACGGTTCTTTAAACTTAGGAAATGAGTAGTTGTCTAAGTGTTTGCCTATATTCAATCTGTCTTTCCAAATAGTGTAATATTCCTCCTACAATGTGGACTTGGCTTCTTTGTGATAATTATTTGGTTCCACTTTAGATGGGTTCCTTTCCACTTGGTGCTGTGCGAGTCACGAAGGATTGGGTACGCCAATTATGCATGCGGTTTGTTACTTGTGTAAAACATGGTGCCTTGGAGCCAATGGTGTGACATGTATGATGATGATTCCACTCGTTTTAACCACTCCTGCCTTCTCTTCTGGTTTGACAATGTTGAAATCAAAACTGTTTAGTGCAGTCAGAATATGTTTATCAAAGTGTGAATATCTTGTAGATCGTATTCTGCACTCAATTATGGTCATTCTATCCTACTGGGCAATGGCCAAAAACCGGTTGTTTCCTCCAAGGTATACTCTGGGATGCTGAAAACTGTTTAGTATTTGTTTGTCTCATAGCATGAGCCTGTAAGATATGCTGATTCTGGCAGTGCATGAGGTTGTTTTTGTGGGTGCACTGAGTGCGTCGGCAACTTACATGACTGAGTGCTAGGAAGTACAAGTGGCAGGTTATTGACTTGCAATGTGAGTGCAACTGCAACTACGTAGGACTAGGAAGGTTATTAAAAAATTTAAAGAAAAATGGTGGAAAGCATGTTTTACAAATGCAATACTTCGTTGTGTCATATTGATGGGTTAGTGATTTAGGCTATCCTTGATTAGGAGGGGCTAGCTAGAACTGGCTTATCTAAAGATTTGAGTCGTGGACCTATGAATCTTCAGGATTTTGATCCATGGAAACGATATGATGTAATGGCCATCTTTCCGTCTTACGTAATTTTTTCAGTAAATGCTTACGGAAAAAATATAATGAATTAAAAAAGTAATATAATTTTTTTTATGAATTAATGTTATTTATGTACCTAACATTTTGTAAACTTGATTCATTTAGCTTCGTAAGGGCTACAAGTTTATATTAATTTATCAGTGAATTTTAATTTGTTTTATTTGTTGATTTTATTTTCTATAAGTCGTTCTGGTAAATTTATCTAAACTCTGCTGATATGTTAATAGTCAAGAATGCCATCATAAACATAATTTTTGTTTTATTCATTGAACTTTGGAAAGTGACATTCTTCTATGTTAGCTTAAGTTTTATTCATTGAGTCTTGTGATGTTGTAATCTCTGAATTCTACACCGTGAACATTATCCAGGACGAGAGACCATGAGGTAGTCAATGGTATGTAGTTGTCAAACCTTCCTATAGGAGAAGGTTCGGTGTCACCTTGGCACAAGGCTTCTCTCCCCTAGAGGATCATGCATTTCCTTGTTTTATGAGGCGACTTTTGGGTTGGAATGCCATTAGCTAAATGTTCTTCACAAGCCTACACGAATGGAATTAACATATTGTTGATCTTCAAGAATGTATGGTCCTTATTTTGGGTGATTATTTCTTATATATCGCATTCTCTCCTGTTTATATGTGCTGTGTTTGTGATAATAGAATGATACATAATCATTTCGTTTCCCCTATTCCAACTAGCGATTACTTAATTTTTTGGGTTTTGCTATTATGCATCATGGGTGTATGGTGCATGCTAGTTGTTGGGCCTGCTTGATCATTGAGATTATGTGAATTAGCCTATTTGGAAAGGGCCTTTTCTTCTTACAGCCTGTAAAAATCATCTTGCATCCCATTATTTAAAATTTGTACGATTCCCAAAATACCTCACATTGTTTATTCCAGAACATGTTTCATAATTTTTTAATGTATTATGAAATAGGCATTGCAAAACTATGACAGTTGAGTTACAAAATAGGTGTTATAGAAGAACTACACCCATCTGTGTAAGGTGTTGTGAAATACCTTCTCCATAATCATTTTGAATGTATTCCAGATTATGTTTTTCAGAACAGGAGAAAAAAATGTTTTGACTATTTTGGATTATGTATTATGTTATGAAGGTAACATTCACCTTAATCCTTATGTCATTGTTACTTATTCCACGCAATATTGACTTGGGGGTAATTATTACAAAAGTTGCGTTGACTTCCCTTATTTATCCCGAATTACAAAAGTCTTTATGGGTATCACCATTAGAGTCGCTCATTGATAGGCCCAATACTGAGATTGCAAAGGGCAGTAGTGGGAGACCAAAAAGAAGAACCACTAATTGATAGGCCCAAGAACTTCTAATGTGGTAGCTGTAGATGATATTCTCAATGACAGGGAGGCTGTTTTCACCAGCTTGAAAAAGAAGCTTTTAAAGTCTCAGGAACGAATGAAGGCCATAGTAGATTCCCACAGAAGAGATATCAACTTTGAACCAGGCGAGTAGGTCATGGTTAAACTTCGCCCTCATCGTCAAGTTACAGCTATTGACTTTTCTCATTTGAAATTGGCCAAATGTTTTTATGGCCCCTTTCAGATTCTTTCTCAAATAGGTCAGATAGCCTACAAGTTACACTTGCCAGAGGGCTCTTGCATCCACTCGATTTTTCATTGTTCTACACTGAAACCTTACCACCAACCTTCTTCGAGCTCAGACAGTCCAATAGCTCTACCTACCAGGACATTGACAACAAACCCATCATTTCACCACCTGTGTTCCTGGGCATGCGGTGGGAATAGGAGTAGGGCGAGCAACAATTGAAGGTATTGGTGTAATGCGAAGGGATGCATCCAGATGACACAACATGGGAAGATTGGGCTAGCCTACAAAACACTTATCACCTTGAGAACAAGGTGTTGCCAGATGGGTTGGGGAATGATAGGCCCACTACTGAGATTGTGAAGGCCAATAGCAGGAGTCCAAAAAGAAGAACCACTATTCCAACCCACCTGAAGGATTATGTCTAAGTGGGACCATGGCCTTGTGCAGATGATTTTGGTATCGTGCTAGCCTAGTGGTGCTTGGTTGGTATCATGATAGCTTAGTAAGGCTTGTTGTAGTGGTAGTTATGTTTCTGTTATAGGTAGCAATGGGGCACTTTGTTAGCATTCTGTTAGTATTCTATTATAAGTAGTAGTAGGGCACTCTGTTAGCACCTTATTGGGAATAAAGCAAGCAGAATCAATTCCAATTTTCCCTTACCTTATGTCTGGAGGTTGCTTAGTCCTTGAACACTAAGTTTAGCTCCCTGGTACCCAACACTCATCATGAACAACCACAAACCACTACACTTTCCATTGTGTTGCTAGACAAAATCATATCCCTCATGATCACATCACAACATGTTTCTTGTGTAATTATTTTTTAGCATTTTAGGTTGCAATTTAGCTTTATTCTGAATTGCAACTCCATTAGTCAAGGCTAACCAAGTGCAATTCTATAACCACACAAGAGCATAATATTTTTTTGGTATTTCGGGCTTTTTATTTGGCATCCAACTAATTCTCATCCCTCGAGTTGGTCCATTTTGAGATAAAGTAATATCTTTACTTACAACTCCATATCCAAATTGGAGATCAAACTCTAAACTTTAGTTAAGAGACTCAAGTGTTGAACCACTTTTGTTAACAACTTTTAATCAATGCTATCAAAATTGGAAAGATCACTGAATCGGTGAAGGCACTAATTCAATGTTCAATGGTTCAACTCTGAGTGAACAAAGATCAAACCGATTTCAATAAATATTATTTTTAAAAAAATTATATAATATATTAAGTAATATTAAACAAAAAATAACATGATATACATAAATTATATATAAAAGTAAATCTATGTAATATTTAAGTTCAACTATAATAAATAAAATCAATTAGTAAAAAAAATAGTGATTTTTGTCAAACCGGTCGAATCGCTGATTTTTAACGATTTCACATATTCTTGACCAATTCAATTGCACACTAAATTTTAAAGATTTAAACTGTTCCAACATATTACCGATTCCTGATTGAATCGCCACTCGTCAGTCCTATCTCATTCTGATAACCATGCTTTTAATACACAAGTGCATAATTAGTCTGGCAATATATTGACATTCTCGTTTTAATTTTAACTAGCTGCTTTACCCAAGTTACCGGAAATTTGGCACTACATCAATAGCCACCCAACACATTAATCTAGCAATATATAATTAACCTAAAAATTAAATAAATTATCATCAACCCAATAAACCTCTAAAATATTAATTAATTATAGTAGCAGCACGTGATAAGAAATATTCTTGTAAATCAAATCGTTTCCATTTCAATTTTGAAGAACTAATATGATTGCTTTCTTCTGATACACGTGTTATTACACTATTTTTATGCACTGTACATAAGTTCATTCTCTTCATCTTAATGGGATCTAAACTACCACACAAATTATGTGTAAAAAAAATAAAAAAATTTACCATCAACCCAATATACCTTTTTTTGAGGGCATCAACCCAATAAACCTCTAAACTATTAATTAATTATAGTAGCAGCACGTGATAAGAAATATTCTTGTAAATCAAATCGTTCCCATTTCCAATTTTATTCCATTTTGAAGAACAAAATGTGACTAATATGATTGCTTTCCGCTGATGCACGTGTTTATTTCACACTGTTTATATACACTGTTGTAAGTTCTATCTCTTCATCTGAATGGGATCTAAACTACACCACAAATTATGTGAAGTTTATAAAGTAAACATCCTTTAATTCTCCATCAAACCATTTTGTGGCTTAAAGCATATCGTATTACATTATTGAATTAATCAATGACTTTGGCAAAAGGCACCAAACCAAACAATTTGTGCTGATGATTAACGCATACTAATCATTCCACGTCCGAAAAGCCACTTTTTATGTGTTGCCAGGTTTTCAAAGGTTGTCTAATATAAGACTTTTAGCTCTAGTGGCATTAAAAACTTCATATAAATTTTTATCCAAATATAATTCTGTTGACTATAAATTTTTGGACAACAAATAATTTCAGTTTTGTAAACTGTATGACCCGATCATATCTCACACGACATCTTTTGTCACATGAAGTACGAGCTTTTAAGAAGATGAGAATGGAAAGCAACCAAATCACAAAACACTTTATCTGAACTTTAAGTTTAACATACAATCCTCATAATTCCTCACCCCACCAAGATTTTTGAAGTCCTGTTGGCAACATAAAAAATATATACTTTTATCCCAATTGAATAAAAGGAATGAATAATTAGCAATTCAAGATAGGAAGAATAAATTCGATTTAATCTTGATTATAGCGTAAAGGAATGAATAAATTCAGTATAGATAGATTGATGAATTTAATTGGCAGGGAAAGGTGAAGATTAAAAATTTAAAATTTTGATAAATAATTTAATTTTTACTAGACAAAGATTATTAAGAAGTTGTTTCGATACATTAAAATAGTCTCTCAACATTGCTTATTGCTTGATAATCAACACTTCCTCAAATAAAATTATTCACACTCACGAAGGATTATGAGAACACACATAAAAATAACATCTTACTAAAAAAAAATAACAAACACAAGAATTTAACATGATTCGACATCTCTTGCCTACGTCTACTAAATTGTCTCAAAAAGTATTTTACTATCACAAAAATGATTATAAGATTATAACACACCTCAAATAGATATCATTCTACAAACCCAAGTACCTCACTCAATGGTTACAAGAAATGATAATACTCTTAGACAAAGACATTTTTCTCTCAACAAAGTGATTTTGTTTCATAATCACTCCTCTCACACACTCTCTCTAAATGTGTGTTGTTTCTCCACTAAATTTTTTCTTTATTTATAATGAAGATTGTCACCAACTATAATAAATAAATTTTCTTGAAAGTTAAAACAAAAATAATTTTTAATGCATCCATTCAACTAAAGTTTATCTAGTAAAATATAATATTTCACTTTACATTGAAATCACCTAAACCTTAATGATAAAAATCTAATTCACAATATACACACACCTTATCTTTTGACTTGAAACTTTACACTTACAAATAAATGCTAAACTTTTGACTTGACTTACAAATAGATGCTAAAGGTAATTATTTTTCTTGGTTAGCCCAAAGCACCTTTTAAAGGTAAAACGATGAGACTCGAACCAACCCTAAAACGGATTGAATCTTGAATGCAATAACCGTCACAAGTAGACTTGAGATCGAAATAGAAGTAAACGTGTGATAGTTTTTCAGCAGTATATAATTTTTTCTGTAATGCTAATTTTATATTAAAACAACCTAAATATTTAAAACAAATGGATACGGACACACGTGAAGAAATATGAAAACTATAGCTGCCACCATAGATAAATTTGATGCCAGATAAATTAAACAGAATTTCTTCACTGAAAATTACAATGGTGATTTCCCGATATGTTTTTTCTCGAAACTTGTTTGCCAGGCATGCAGGTGAAACCAGAGTTTTAATTGAATGGAGTACTTTATTGCTATAAATTGTATAGTTTAGAATTTAGATCTTTTGTATCTTACTAAAATTACTAGTCATAAGGCATGATATCAACTTGTTGAAAGTTGAGGAACTGATTTTGCCCTACTATGCAGCTTTTTGCCAGATATTCTTTGGTAGGTAAGAGTAAGTGTATATTTTGGATAACCTTCAAAATGATGGATTATGATGTGGTGAGTTAATATTGATTTTGACTAAATTTTATATATTTGAATTGTTTTTAAAATTATAATAGAATTAATTATGATAGAAAAAAAATATGGTAGAATTGAAGTAAGAAAAAATAATTTTTATTTCTACCAAAATTAATTCTACTTGAATTTTGATTAATTTATCCTCACATCAATACACTCATGCATATGTTGATTAGTTATTTATTTTTAAAAAAATATGATTAAATCTATCAAAATAAAAAATATAATTAAAAGTCTTATCATATTTATTTAATTTTAAATGTATTTTATCTAATTTATTCATACCTTAATGGTGTGATAGTAAAAAAAATACTATTTATTCTCTTTCGTGACACTCATTATTAATATAATTTTAATGTTTTATAAGAAATATGGTTCTATTTTAAATGTTAGCATATTATACGCATATTTACTTAATTTTAATTATGCCTATTTAATTTTAATTATATGTATGCGTAAAACTAATTATAAAAAAGTGTATATAGATATTAAAATTCATTTTAGACATTATACCTCAAAATTAATTTTGATTTAAAGTATTCAAACAACATTCTTTTAAAAATTAATTTTTCAATATTTATTATCCAAACAAAAATCACATTACTTCATAATCAATTTTAACAATAATTAATTCTAAAAATCAATTTTATTCAAAATTAATTTTATCACCGTCAATCCAAACACACACTTAGTAGTGTAATATACCTGACCCTCATCTATCAATATATAATAGGAGATATAAGGTTGACTTGATGATTAAAAAAAAAAGAAATAGCTGAATTTGATTCTCCCATTTAACAAAAAATTAATAATTAAAAAATATCATCTGTCAATAAAATAATCAATAATATATGATATTATTAGCAAATAGTTATACTTAAATATATAATTAAGAGTTTAATAATTCCTGTGTTTCTCTAAGTAGAAAATAATATTTATTACTTAGAACAAGTTACCATTTTAAATGAATATTTTCATATATTAAACCTTGATTTTTGAACGAAAAATATCTTGAGTTAAAAAAAGAAACTATCATATCCTTCAAACAATGTTTTGATGACTTCAATGATGCACATGCTCAACTGTCAATTCTTATAAATTGATTCCAATTTGATTTCACACTCGATGGTCAAATTAACCCATTTGGTCTCAGACAGAAAGCCTTCGATGCAGAGTGAATTAAATCTTCTCTATAAAAACGTTGAAATGAACAATGTGAAAGAGCAGACTCCAAGGAAAAAGTTCCATAGCATTATAATGTCCCTTCTTCTAACAATTTCCAACGTCGAAACAAGTGACGTGGTTCCCTTTGTATCTATGTGACGTCACATGGTTCTAAAGATAGTGGCAAATGAAAATTATTTAGTCCTTGCCCAATTAGCTTAAACAGGCTAATTACCAGTTAGAGAAATAATTTCAACAATTTAAAATGCACAAACAAATTCACTTAACATATGCAAGGATCAGACATAATTAAGTTGTAGCATAAATTTTCTTATATGGTGTCTATGAAGGAAAAAATAAAAAAATGATAATTAGTGATGATTTTTATTGTAAATATATATATATTTTATTGAGGTATATAAAATTATGTTATTTATAATTTTGTGATGATTTTTATTGTAAATATATATATTTTTTAATTTATTAACTAAGAATATCGGTTAACAACACCCCAGAACAAAAGGTTGTTTTGTTTCTACAATTTTAGCCTCTTAAGAGACCTTTGTGGTGAGGCTGGTCATATTTGGATAGAAATCAATGAGGTAGTAGTGCGGGGGTGGGGAAACAACTTGCACCATGCACTTGAATGTGAACATATCGGTAACGTGAGTTTTGCACATGTTTTTTATATCTTCAGACAAGTCGTTTTAAAAAAAAAATAGTCCAATATTAAAAGTTTAATAAATCAGTCAATTTGCATGGTTTTCAAAGAATTGACCGATTTATTCTTTTATTGAATAGAGTATATTAATTTAGTTCTTAAATTAAAATATTTTACGGTAGATTGTTTCTATTATATAATAATTAAGTATGGTGTCAGAAGGAAAATAATTTTAAAAATAATTTTATTTTAAATTTTAAATATAAGATTATTTTTTTCATTTATACCCTAATAATGGGTGGTAGAAATTAAGAAAAATTATATTATAAAACTTTAAAAAATTGAAAAAAATAAGCTATGATGAACTCATGATAGTATAAAATATTACTCAATTATGATAATTAATTTAAAATTAATATAATATTAATTATTATTTATGATCGAATAATGATGTAAAACTATTTTATACTCTCAATGTCTCAATGTATGATTATTAAACTCAAATAAATAATAATAAGGTTAGTTTTGAAAATTGCTATATTATTTCATCTATTTATTCTATGTAAAAAACTATGGTACTTTAATAATTTTCAACCGTTGAAAGCTTATTTAGTATATTTTTAATATTATTTTATTTTATTTTTACTGTAGAAACTAAGAAAGAATAATAAGGATAAACTTAGTGGTTTATTTGTCTGAAGTAACCAATCGATCCAAAATATATATGCCAGGAGACATGCATCCAACCAGAATCGAAGTTAAAACTGGCCCCTCAGACATGCCAAGGCCAAGCCAAATATTCGCGTCTAACTGTACGATATATTGCTCCACAACTAAGGCAAAGATATTTGAGTAACAAAAATATCTGTAAATATCAAATCCATGCCCATAAATTTACTAGTATTTGTTAAGGTAAGATCTTATTTTATGAATTATAAAACAAATGTATTAATTTTTGTAGACCAAATAACGCCTATGAATAAACTATCATAAACGGTATTACTGTGGATATGATTTTTTTTTTCCAACAAATATTAATGATTAATTTGTTAGTTAGTTTTTATTAATGAAGAATTTAAATTCACAACTTTTTTTTTTATTTTTTTATTTTATCACCATATCAATTTTATATCTCTATTAGTATCAATATGGTATATAATATAATACAAAAATAATCTTATATCTTAAGCATACAATTAAGATTTAATTCCTTATACGTGTGTATGAAAAAAATATATCAAAAGATTAGATCATTAAATGAATTAACTTAAGAGATTAGTTTTTAAGTCTCAACTTGAAGAATATTGTGTGTTAAAAAACATCAATTTTTCTATGACTAAACGTGTGCTTAGATTCTGTCAAAAAAATGTAATTAGATAAAAAAAAAACTTATTTCTGTTAACAATCTATTAAAATTAAAGAATTACTTCTTTAAAATAAGCAACTTCAAATATGCACCGGTATATCTCCTCTCAAAATTTTAGAGGATAAATTTAGGGCTTTGAGCTTTATAAAAAAAAAGGGTTTTGAGATTATTAAGAAAAAGTCTTTCTACTTAAAATTATAGATTCAACAACTCCATTTTATCAATTAAAAAAATTAAGCTGCTCTCAATTTTTATACTATATTAATTCTTATGAAATTTTGGCAGGTTTGCAATAAAGTTCAAATTTGCTTTTCAAAAATATATTAATTCTTATGAGAAAAGGGAAAATAGATATCTAAAAAAGGAAAGAACAACTCATATAATAACGGGACTGGGAATTTTAAAAGAATTTATGTAACTATTAAAAATTATATTGATTTGTATCTTTTTAAGGGAGGTAGAATTGTAACACCCTAAGTTTTGAGTACTAGGAATATATCATAAGAAATTTTTTTATTAGAACAACTTATTGACAAGTGCACCAAATTGTCTCAGATAGTAAAATACTTGGAAGTCCATGTGTGTTGAATTCACGAGAACTTTGTTTGTAATTAAAATGATTTAAACCTAATTTACAAGAAAGAGATAAGAAATTTAAAATAAAGATAAACAGAGGTAGGAGATAAGATAAAGATTTAAAAGAAAAGATAAGAGATTTAAAAATATAAAAAAATAGAAAATAAAATAGATAAAAGATTTAAAGATAAAAAAAGTAAAAAATAAGGTAATGTAAAAAGATAATTCATAATGCAAATATGTTGGGGCCTAGCATGTCAAACTATTTGTGATACAATGTTGATGATTTTCTTTATCTAATGTTATCTTAGTTTTCGCGTGAAGAGCCTAATTTATCTATTCTTTTCTTTTTGCAAAGATAAAAATAATAAATCACATTAAGATTATAGATGCATGAAATAGACTAAACGAATATCAACAATGGGTTTTTAGCATCTCATTGTCATGAGAGACCTTACACTTTAGGAGTTGATATGGATAGAAGAAGATGCATGGGTAAAGGGAGAGAAGGGGATAATGGACATAGAAATAGGATTTTCCCTATTAGAGATACTCAAGTTTAGGATGTATTCATCAGAGAGCTTTGAGTCTCCGGGGTGGTGTCTTTTTCTTTTGTTTCCTACTCCTTTCAGAGGCCTAAGACAACTTAATTTTCACGCTGACTTCAAGCTGAGGGGACTTTCGCGCTAAGCACGCCTTTGAGATTTCTCATGAGCCTTCTTCGCACTAAGCCCGAGCTTTCCTGCTTAGCAAGGGTGCGCATTAAGCCTGGATTGCACGCTAAGTGAGCTGTCCAATTCTTCCAATTTTTCTTCAAGGTTTTTTCTTCTAATTTTTGCATCAATTTTCCTCCAATGCACTTAAAATCTTCTTCTTTTAACTTCTGCTAATCAAAAACTATAAAGATATTAATTTCTTTATTATTTCTTTAAAGACAATAGTAAAGTGAAGCAATTATTATCATTATTAGCTAAAATTAACTATCAAATTAGCTCAGATTTCACAGTTATCAAACACTTTTGTTATATTTTCAGTAAATATTTGTTATTATTATTTGTATATTATTGGTTTTTTCCTAAGTATGTACTTGCATTGTGATGGTGTATATGTTCTTATACACATGTGTATTTTGTGTATATTATTATTGTTGTTATTGTTTTTATTATATTATATTTAGTGTTAGAAGAGTATTAGATTAACTTCTTATAGTTAAAATACTTGATAAGTTGTCTAAGTCTAATGTTAGTTTTATGATGACAATCCTAGAAAGATCACGTCATATCTAGTGTTATAGTTGTCTATTTTAGGTATTGTTTGTATCGTTGGAAAGCTTGCTGAAAAAATTACAATTCATTCATATACCTTAAAAACTAAAATCAGCTTCTATCTTAGAGAAAATTAGCTCCAAAGTAGGTCACTTGATCATGAAAAACACTCTTAAGTCCCACATTGGGCAAAATAACCTCGTGAATCCCTTTCTTTCCCTATATATAAAGGAGACCAACAAGTCTTGTATGCACCAAAGAATTATGTGGATTTAATATTAGGCGTGGAGTCCTTCATAGTCAATATTTTTATATTTTTTTCATAGTAAGAGTTGTCGTGGAGATCATGATGGACAAAGCCATTGGGTCAATACGTTCTTGGGAGTGGTTGCAAAATTGTTTTTACTTTCCTTGTTGAGATTTGAGGTTAGGGGGAGTGAGTTCTTGGGTGGGTTGAAAATACCCTAAAGCACTTTGTTTTGTAATGATTTGGGTGAATTTGATTGTTGGATGTTTTGATGTTTTGTCATTTTTTATTCTTGAAATTAAATTTGATAATTGATGTTGGACGCACGTGCTGATTTTCTGATAGAAAATGTTAAATTAGAACACTAAAACGTGTGCTTAAATGATAGAATTAGATTGTGTTTTTCATAAGAGTTGTAGCCCTAGATGTTATCTAGTTAAGGAATTTGGTTTCACTAAAAATGATTTATATAACTTCAGATATTTCAATTTTAGTGAGTAAAGGTTAAACTATCAAAATTGTGCAGTCAATTTGTATATTTCATAATTTTAGGTTTTTAAATTATTGAAAGGGATTTTGAGGTCAACATAGAAGTTGTAGATAACTGTTTTATATTTCTAACGAGATAATAATCAACTTAATAAGATTAGTACAACTTTAGACATAATTATTATACTCTATGAAGGTCATAGTAACATAGGAGGAAAAATGAGTGTGTAATATTGATATCATAATAAGTGGTAGTACGATGCATAACGTTTATACTTATGATTTGATGAATCAAGTGATATGATGATATTATTGTATAAATGAGTAAAGTGTCACCACATGAAGTGTCGTAGTGTGAGAGTCATTGAGAAATAAAAAATTAGGAATGTTACAAATAATATTAGAGCTTACCTCTCTCCCAATAGGTGTGGTTTGAGGAAGAACAACCAGAAAGCTGATGAACATGTAAAATCCCGAACGAATCACACCGGAATAAGAGGGATCCAAAGGTTGTACAAGTATAAGACCATACTGTTAAAAATCACTTAAAGGAATTAATTGGTACTACTTACGAACAAATGCCTCAATCTATTCTAAGACACAAGAGTGATGTAGGCCCTCATTTTAAGGCACATGTTTCAACCTCAAATACTAGGTCGGTCATTGAATTGATTTACTACCTTAACTTCTTTGCTCTTTGTGCTTGAGACTCTAGGGTTGTGTATCCTTCTTGGTCGGGCACATATTGATTTTGCACCAACCCATTTTAGGAAACCTATATCACACTACACCCGAGCAACTACCTTCCAATCTTAAATAATTGGGAATTCTAATAACCACTGGGTATATAAAAAGCCTAGAGTTGAGTCTAGTGGGGAAGAACACACATTTTGAATTTTTTGGTTAGGTCTCCCAAAACCCTAGAGAGACCTATACCGAAACAATGGTGTTAGTGAATCATAGGGGTGGGAATAGGCTAGGCCGGCCTACAGGGGCCTACGACCTGGCCTACATAAAGTCTGGCCTGGCCTGGCCTATTTAATTAAAAGGCTAGGCTCAGGCTTTTTTAAAAGCCTATTAAATTAAATAGACCAAGCTTAGGCTTATTAAAAAACCTTATAAGCCTGATAGGCCGACCTATATATATATATATATATATATATATATATACTTATATTATTTTTTGGAATACAATTAATATTATTTTTTTAAAAACTAGCAGATTCCATCCCTATAATTAAGTAAAATTTTAATTACAAGGTGTCAGGTGTTCCTTTATATTTCTCATTTTTTTATTAGTTTTCCTATTTGTGTTAACAGTTCCTTTTTCTATTCCTATTAGGTTTCTTTTTCTTTTATTACGTTCATGTATTCTAAAACAAATAAAAATCATATCCTATCATATCCTATTACGTTCCTATACAAAAATCATATCCTTTTTCTATCAGGTTTTTTTTTTTTTTAACTTTCCTATTACGTTCCTAACCAAACAAAAATCATATCCTATTACATTCCTATACAAAAATCATATCCTATCATATCCTATTAAGTTCATATACAAAAATCATATCCTTTTTCTATCAGGTTTTCTTTTTTTTTTTTAACTTTCCTATTATGTTCTTAACCAAACAAAAATCATATCCTTCTCACTTCAAGCTTTTTGATAGAGGTAATTAACATTCTGTGTTTAGCCTATTATAGAAGGTGTGTTATTTTTTTTTTTTGTTGGTAAAAACTAGGAATATTAAAGATTTAATGTGAAGAAGACTTTTAAATAGGCTACCAGGTCAGGCTAGGCTTTTAAAAAGGCTAGGCTTTTAAAAAGGCCAAGCCAAACCAAAATAAAAGCCTTTCATAGGCTATAGGCCAGGCTCAGGCCTCAAAAATTAATCGTAGGCTAGGCTCAGGCCTTTTAAAGCCTAGTCTGACCTGACCTATTCCCACCCCTAGTGAATCATAAATCATTATTGATATAACTTTTATGATTGTTATTATAAAATTTAATAAATTTATCATTTTATAATTGAATAGTAGTGTAAGAAACATATTATTACTTTATATATTAATTTTTTTGACTTAAAATTAAAGACATGTTTAAATTATTTCTTTTATTTACATAGTTTAAAATTATTTCTAATTAGTTGATTATACATACAGGTAATATATTAAAATCAATTTTAATATATTCCCTGTTATTAGTAAAAATATACAAATAACTCATTATTTTGTTTGATAACAAATTTTTCAAGAGAAATACATACGAGGTATTTACTCCGTACTTAAATAAAAGTAAAATTAACAAATTTTTGCCATAAATAAAAAGTTTAGCTAATATTATTTAATTTTATTACTTATACTTTAAAAAATTATTAAAGTGTCATAAACTTGATATATAAAAAAATTAAAAATTAAATCTCAATTAATTAAAATATATTTTTGAATTATATTATTAAATAAGATAAAATTAATTAAAATTTACTTAAAGTTTATCAAATCTTTTTTGTTGCTCATAATAAAGTTTAGATAGATTATTTTCTAATATATATTTATAAACACACTATTTTTTATTATTTGAAATTTATTGAAAATTATAAAATTTTGTAAATTCTACCCTTATTTATCGCACTCTTCTCATAATTTGTATAATTTTTAATTATATTTTATAAAAGCATAATAAAAGATATATAATAAAAAAATGGGTTACTAACCTTCTTATTTTGCTATTTAAGCCTATATGCATAGCATAGGACTTAGGATTTGCCAAAATCGTTACTGGTTGAAGCATCGAAGGTTCTCCTCTCCTCTTTGTCAGATGCTTGCCTTTTCCCTCATCTTCTTTGACAACTAACAAACATCTTAGAACAATGTCAGGCAAGAGCCAAACCCTCAGGCAAAAATCCATTTTCGAAAAACTCCAATGTCCAATAACATCTCACACATGAGAAGAATTGATATCGATCCAGATGTCATTGTGAGGTTTGATTTTTTTTGTTGACGGAAATAAGAGACTTTAAACAAGAAACAGAAGGAGACGCACTTGACCATGAACGGTGCTGACATCACCGACAATAGAAAAGAAGAAGGAAAGATTAGAAGAGAATAAGGACAGATTTTGTTTTTTTTAATTTATTCTGATGTAAACATGTTTATCGTAATCTTCATTTATTTAAATTGTTAAATATATCTAACATACCACATTAAATAATATTTATGTTTCGCACCTAACAAATCTACCTTGGCATGCTAGTCTTTGTTCTTCAAGGATACGATTTCTGATATTCTTAGGTATAAAAAGCTACGAACACGTTTCCTCAACTTTTGATTTGATTCACTTAAAATTTAATGCTAAGGTTACAATTGGAAGTGGCCCAGCCTAGGATATAGCCATATAGGGGATTATAGGGTACCCAAGTCTATAAGACCTCAGTCGTCAAAGATCTGGACCACTTGTACATAACTTTAAACGGCATCATTCCATTTCCATGTTTGATTAAGTGGGTATTTGTAGAATTTATTTTAAATGAAACTAATTAGTAAAGAAATATACGTTCATATATTTTTATTTTATTAATAAATTAGTAATAAAATTTAAAGTTATTTTATTTCTAGATTAGATATAACATAAAGGCTTAATTTTACTTTTGTTATTGTTTCATTTTAATACTTTTAAGTTTTTAAAAGGATATATTTTGATATTTTTTTAATTTTTATTTATAACGTTAGTATTTTATTAATATTTAGAATTTAAAATAATGATGATTTTTAACGTGACGTGAGGAGTATGATGTCCAATCTCTTGAAGATCAAACTTCATCTTCTTCCAAGATTATGCGTTACTGTTGCTGCGTATCAAAATGAAGGGACCACCCCTAACCAGTTTCTGCATTGGTTCTTCGCTGCTCTCAACGGCCACTGTAGTAAGAGGGCTTTGGGATCTGAAATCTAGAGCCGAGTGGAGCACAGACGGAGAGCCAATGGATCTTTTTCAATTTTGATTCTTGCAGGGTGTATCATGAGTTTTTCCTTCAATTAGGATCTGGATCTCACGGGTTTTTTTTTTTTATGGTTTCCAAAGCTAGGTTGGAGGAGATTATTTTGTTTCTCTGGTTTATAATTTTTAAGATAAAGAAAATACAGATAATTTTTAATCGTTATTATTTTAAGTTAATTATTTTAAAATTCAACTGTTAAAAGAATATTAATATTGTAAACAGAAAATTGAATAAATGATTAGAATCACATTTTTAAAAACATAAATGATTAAAAATGAGATGTTTAAAACTTAATATAATAAAATAAAATAACACCAAAAATAATAGATAAAAAATAACATTAAATTAATAAAAAATGTAAAAATTTATTTAATATTCTTCTAACTAATATTTTAATGGGATTAAAATACAATTTTAATCTTTTTTATTTTCAATCTTTAATTATAGTCTTTTATTTTAAAATAAGAATATTTAGTCACTCAGTCTTCAAAATAAGTGATTTTCGTCGTTCAAGTTTAACGTTTTGACTCTTGAGTAGATAATTTCATTAAATATACATTTAGTAAAAGCTAAAAAAATTGTAAAAAAAATTACTCTTTGCAATGAGCTATTCCAAGAACTTGTCGATGTCCTCCACGATGGTGCAACCTTCAAGTGGACAAGGGCTTTGTTGAGGTCATGGAAAACGATTTGTTAGTGGGAGAGGGAGGGAGGTGCAGGGCATCGCCCTCAAACACAAGGGTTTGCTGCATGGTGTTTTTTATGGATGTTGTACGAGGTTTTCATGTGGGTGATTAGACACACTCACTATTACAAAATCCTTTTATTAGCACGCGCTAACAACATCGGTTGGTAAATCACCATTTTTTAAAATAATGGGATGTAAACTTAAGGACGGTCATTAAAAAGACCGTCATAGTGTTTTTCTGTGCAAAGACAGTTTTAACCCACTGTGTTTGAATGCTTATATTTTTATTATTTTTCTCTCTCTCATCTTATCGCTAGCCCCAGCAGAGACCTCTTGTTTTTGTGACCCTTTATTTTTGAACTTATTCTCACTTCTCTCTCTCTTTCTTGATGCGGTGGTGGTTAGAGACTGTATCTAGTAGAGTTGTTAATGTCTCCAACATCAACCTCATTGATCTGGTTATTGTGACTCTGATCCACGCGACTTTGTTTTGGGAAATCCTTTAGATTTCAAATTGTTGTTACTAGAATTACAACCATCAAATTTGGTAGAAATAATAATGTCCCTTTCTAACCTTTCTCTTCAAATTGAACCATATATGATCCACAACATATCATTTAGCAAATTCATCATGAATTTCATGAACGTCATTGTTTTGCATTTTCTTCTTCTTTTTAAACAAAAAGTAAATCATAATCATAATCATTGCTTTATTTCAAGATGATTGACCTCGTAAAAAAAATGATTGACAATGAGTTCAAAAGTAGAGGAGTTATTGATATGTAATCTTAGAATGTGACCAAAATGGGAGAATGTGTTGCTTGAATTGTATACAACAAAAAAACCATGAAAAATTTAGACTATCCTTAAAGCACGAGAAATCAAATATTGTTGGATGTAGATTCCAACTGCATTATATATTTGAAGGATAACAGTAGAATCATGAACCAAAAATGGCTTTTTACTTTCTTTCAGAAAATATCTTAAATTTTAAACCAAAAAACTAAAATTATAAATTGAAAAAAAAAATAGAAGAAGAAAATTATATTATTTTTGTTTCTTTTTAAGTGTTGGATTTTTGGAAAATTTTTGTTTCTATTTATCTTTTATTTACAAAATTTAAGATCACATTAATTACTCATTTATCATATATACTCTTATTTGTTTTTTAATATTTAATTATTTTACACATACATTTATTGTGAAATGAGAAGAAAAGGGGTAAAAAAGAAACTTAACATGAATATTTTATTAGAATTAAAAAAATTATTGTCTTTTTAGCTTCGACTTGATACTCGTGCATTCGCATAAGTGACAGACTACTTTTGCCTATCCAATTTATTGAGGTTATTGCTATAAGAGGAATCAATATTTATGTGATGATTATTGTTTACAAAAATCTTTTTTTTTTTTTTTGTGGCTAGTAAGAACAAAATAATAAGATGAAAATCTTTGGGATGCAAATTTGTATATTAAAAAATATGTTTTTTTACTTCATTGATCCATAACCATTTTTTTAATTTAGAAAACAAAATTAATTCCAAAAAATAAAATACTTAAAGACTAAACGACATTTTAATCTTATCAAAATATGTAATTACTTTAAATAAAAAATGTATAAGCGATGATTGTAGATAAACATGACAAACGAGACAAAATAAGAATGCTTATGTTGTTCCTTATTCCATTCCCACTCTTGTCCCCATCCCTACTCCCGCCCCCATCTTGATTTCTATCGGAGATAAAATTTTGTACTCATCATCATCCTCATTCAGGATTAAGTATATTTGTCCTGTTTCCATCCTTGTCTATTAAAAATTGTCAATGCTTTACAACAATATATTTATAGATATTGGATTTAAATATTTTTGTATAAATATTAATATTAATTAGTAAAATATTTATTTATGAAATTATTTAATTTTTTATAAAATTTATATTTTAAAAAAAATTATAAACTTTTTTTTAAAAAAATTTAGCTAATTAATTTGGACCATGTCTCGTCCTTATTCATGTCAGATATATATACTCGGTCTCTATTTTTAACCACTAAAAATAATTACTACTTTAAAACAATATATTTGTAGATATTTTAGACTAGATTTAAATTATGTTTTAGCATAAAATTTTTAACCTTATAATACAAATATTAATCAACAAAATATTATTTATTAATTTATTTTATACGATTTTAAGTAAAAATAGTTTTATAAAATTTTAAAAATGTCACCATTCAGGATCATATATATTCATACCGTCCCATCCTTCTACTAAAAATAGCTATTGCTTTAAAACAATATATATTGGTAATCTAATTTTAAGGAATAAATATAAGTGGGGTTAATGTCACATTTGATCTATTATATTTCATAGTTGGGTTGTTCTGGTGCATTAAGTTTTACAAGTTTTCCTTTGGTCCTTTTTAAGTTTTCAAAATGCAACATTTTGATCCTTTCTTATGACTTCTATTAGAAATATTAGCATTTCGTTAACTTTTAAAATAATTGATTTGACATAATAACGACTAAAAATTGTCATTATCTTTAATTCAATTCCATTCATCTTCCTCTTCAATATTTTCCCAATTCACATACCCCAACCCTCTCTTTCTCCATCCAACGCCATAGATCCCAACCAAACCTCCCATCTCCTCTCCTACACCATGTCGAGCCTCCTTTCCCTCACACCCAGACCTATCATGACACTCTCTGATTCCAACCAATTTGACATTGAGCATCCATGAGCCCTGGAGATCGAGGACCAAATGTCGCATGCACACCGACCTGGTATTGTAAAGAGTCGTGGTGGGGTCGTGCTTGCACTCAAAAGAGGGGTGGCAGACACGATGGTTGGTGGTGATAAAGAGTAGACAAAGTGATTGTTGGTGCTTGGTGTCTTTGTTGTTTTTTGTGTTTTGGTTGAATTTGTTGTCAAGACTTGTTGACTTTGGATTTAGGGTTTTATGAGTGGATGGATATAGTATTTGGGTGATTGGTGTGCTGGTTTTGGTGGTGGTGGTGGAAGGACGAAGAAGATGAGCGAGATGAGATGAGGGATGAAGATGACAAATCTTAAAGGTTTAGAGGTTTAAAATAAATTAAAGATAGTGGCAGTGTTAAATTAATTATTTATAAAATTTAAAAGAATGCTAATGTTTCTAATGCAAATCGAAAGAAAATATTAAAATGATACATTTTAAAAATTTAGAATATTAGAGTGAAATTTTTAAAACTTAATATATCACAATGGCATAATTGCGAAACATAATGATCAAAAGTGACATTAAATCATATAAGTATAAACATGAAAGAAGAAAAAAGATTAAAAAAAACATTAAAAATAAAGAAAGAGAGAAAGATTAGAAAAAAATTGGAACGAAAAAATTAGAAGGGAGTTACATGTATCTTAAGAAGGACAAAATTTATTTTTATATATAATAGATTAATAAAATATTTTTTCATATCATTTAAAAAATAAAAATTATAATATAATATCACAAAAAAACTAATATATTACATAAATAATAGTATGTAATATCATAATAATATGATAAATTATGAATATACGTTTACATATGCAATAATAATGAGAGAGAGAGGGAAAAAAACTAAAAAAGAGTTGATAGGAGTTGTGTTTTTATAGAAAATAAAAAGAGAAAAAATTATAAAAAAAAAAAAAGCAAATGAAAAACATAAAGGGGAAATAAAAGAAAATTTAGCAGTAAATTTTTTTATTAAATTGTGACATGTGTTTTAATAATAATAGTAGTAGTAATAATAGAATGATAAGGATTTTTTGTTTTATAATTAAAATTATGAAAGATAAAAAGAAAAAAAAAATAAAAAGAAAGAGAAAGAAAAGATTAAAAAAAAAGAAAGGAGAAAAAAGGTTTTAGAGATTTTTTTTAATGAGACATTGAGATATATTCCATAAAAAAAAGCTTATTATATTAATGGATAAAGATAGATAATAAATATAGATTCAACACACACAACAAGCTGAAGTCAACACAGTTACTTAGAACCCAAAGTAACAGTGTGTTTTGAATGCTGATGGCGAAAGCAAATAAATCATTTTGTCGGCCAAAAGTGACACGTAATAATAATATTTTTCCAAGTCGATATTTTTCAGGTGCAATTTGTTTGTGGATAAGAAATTTTCAATTAATATAAAAGTTGAGTTTTTTAATCGGACATATCTTAAAAATAAGAAGATAACATCATTAATCAAACAAATAAAGTTTAACTATTAATTTAATCTCTAAATGATTTAAAATGATTTAATAATACACTAAGAATAAGTTGTTAATATATTTCTTATAAAAATAAAAATAATATAATTCAAACATTCTTGCTTAACCAACTAATTTAGATTTCATTTAGAGATTATTTAGATATTTTAAGAAAAGTAACTCATTTTTTATTATTAGTTATATTAATTAAGATTAAAAAATGATCAAACTTAAATATAATAAAATATTTCTAAATTATCGTCAAAATAATATTTAATTATTTAAATTGATCGTATAATTGTTTTGAAATTAAAATTGATTTTTATAATTTAAGTTACCATAATTTCTATTATTTGTATATAATTCTTTCATGGTTTTAAATTTATATTTTTTACATCATATATATAATCGTGATACTTATTGGTTTTTTTATAAGGATCGTATTATTCATATAATACTTCTATACTATATTTTTGGGTTTTTTTCTAACTGTATTATATAAATATAATTTTTCGCATTATAAATGGAGCGGGTCTTGTGTCGCGTCAAATTCCTTTTCGTCACGCGACATTTGGATTTTGGAACAATGAGCACAAATCTTTCCCACGTGACAACATTGTCACGTACTAATTGGATGTTTGATGAGGTGTCGGCAAAAAAATATAATTTCTATCCATTCTGTTAGGAAGTAGCTAATAATGATAAATAATAATTTAAATGCATTTTTTTCACACTTATTCAATTAGGAATTATTATGGTGATAATTTTTTTAATTTTTATAATAGTTATTTTAAAATTTACATGTCATGTCTAACATGATATTTCATGGGTTATTGTAAAAAAAAAAGGATTAAAATGCTTGAAAATTGAACAAATAATGGTAATAACAATTTTTTTTATAAAACTACTAAAGATGTAGAAATAGTAGTCGGATAAAAAAAATAGTAAGTATTAGCTTCCCACTACATATTGTTACATGAAAATTTGTTTTATATCGATCTCCTATTCACGTGGCTATTCGTTAAGCGGATATTTACAAATTTTACGAACACATATTAATAACTTTGAATATTTGTTAAAATATAAAAAATTTAAAAATGAATTAAATAAAAAGAAAATTAAATATTTTAAATTTATCTATTTAACAATAGCTATTGTTCAATAAAAGAGTCGACCTCACAATGGTTCATGCATAATATATTTACTTTCGCATAACGCATAATTAAGCAAATAAGATTGAGAAAATCATAATGCGTTTGAGCATTTAAGAATGAGAACACATAATTTTTTATGCACAACAAACTACAATTTTGTAAAAAATTGTTTAGCACTCTATAGATTTCGTTACTTTAGTTTTCTTTTATTGAAAAAATAAAATTATAAAAGAATAATAATACTAAAACGCATACTCAGTATCGTACGGTCGCTACTCACTAATAATTGGAAAGCATAAGTTTACAATTATATGTGGTTTAGTTTGGTTCTAGAAATATAAACAGAATACTGAACCAAAAAAATCGGTTTATACATAAAATTGTTCAAACAAATCTAAAACAATATCAGTTTGATTTGGTTTTTAATTTTATTTAGTAGTTTTTAGTTTTTATTTTGGATTAATTTAATTTCGAATACCCCTAGATATGATTAGAGAGACTCTATATGTTATTTGAGCTAGTATGAGGTATTTATACAATAGTTGGTGAATTATCTCATGTTATCCTTATAGATAAAATGATTATCATTAAATTAATCTGTATAATTTGATGTATAATTTTTAATTAGGTCACTAAATATTTTTTTAATTGAGTTTTTGAATTTGTATTTATTTTTTAATTAGATTTTTCCATGTTGTCATTATGAAATGTTAATTGTCTAAGTTGTGTGAGTTTGCAGTAAGGTTAATCAAGGATGAAACCTAAAGAAACTAATTAAAATTTGTTAAATAATTAAAAACTTACGAATTAATTTAATTAATGAGTATCTTTTGAGATAAAAAAAGATTATCTACTAAACATAGCCTTATTAATAGTCCGTTATTTAAGACTTGACAGAGATTTTATAAGTATGAAAGTTGGGATATTCAAATTTCAAACGTCGCATGTTCCGTCATTAGCTATAGAATTGTCAATAAATAACTGCTCTTTTTGGCATTTGAAGGGTCAGAATAATTCTTACCTGTAAAATCTCTAAAGACCAATTTAAAAAGTTGTTATTAAGAGTAATCAAAGTATGTTTTTTCCGCCATTAATATTTTTAATGTCTATTTTTTTTATTCACAATAATCAAAGGATTTTTTCAATGTCTATTACTTGCATTGGATATATTCTTTCTTTCTTTATTCATCATATTAAACGTTACTTTATTTCTATTTTTTCATATTATTTTTTTATCTAATTTTCTATTAAGATTAAAATTTAATTATTTATTTGTTAACTATTATCCTTCACATTTCTTAAGAAATTGGTTGTATTATAAATTGAAATCTTTGGAGAAAAGAAGCCTTCTCAATTAAGATTTGGAATATTTGTTTCGATTTATGTAGAAAATACTCTTTTGCGACGATGCTTTTATGACGGTTCTACAAAAATTGATGTCGTAAGTTGATAATTGCGAGATATAAGCTAATTTGATAGTCAATTTGGATTAAAGAGTGAGTGTAATTTCTTTACTTTATTATTGTTTTTAATGAAATAATGAAGAAATTAATATTTTTGCTATTTTTTATTAGCAAAATTCAAAAGAAGATTTCAAAAACTAGAAGAAAAAGCCTTCAAGAAAAATTGGAAGAATTGAAAAGTCCGCTTAGCGCACAAGATAGGTCCAGTGTGCAACATACGCTTAGTGCGAAAAAGATCCACAAAGAAGCCCAAAGACGTGCTTAGCGCGAAAGCTCAAAGTCAGCGTGAAAATTAAGCTACTTAGTACCCTGTATAAGGAAGAGGAAGCAGAAGAAAACACACACAGAGTGTCAGAGCTATCAAAAGCATGAGCTTTATCCCTTTTCCCTTAGGGGAAACTCTCTTTCCTTAGCCATTCCCATTTTCTTATTACTAGTCATCTATCACCTTCTTCTATCTACATCAACCCCCTAAAGTGTAAAAGTCTCTCATGACTATGAGAGGCTAAACCCCCTCAGTTGGAGCCTAGCAGCCAAAACCCCTTGTAATGTAACTGTTCTTCTTATCTATTAATACAATTTCAATTTTTGTTCTTTCCTTCTTTTCATTGTTATTGTGTGATTTGGTCATCCATGCGTCTGTTTTTAGGGGTTATTCATTAGAAAATGGTAATGTCTAAAAAACTGGGAAAGAACATCTCAACATTGCATTTCTAGGGATAGAGTTACTTTGTTGTGCCTCTACATATATTTTGTTGTTTATTATTTCATCTTTGCAAAGAGATTTGGGAGAGAGAATACATAAATTAGGCTCTTCAACATGAGGGATCCAGGTTGCATATTAGCATATGTGGGTGGGAATTGGGAAGACATTTAATAGAGAAAACCATTAATATTGCATCAAGAGTACTTAGACATGCTAGGCCCCAACATTATCATATTCTCAATTTATCTTTTGCATTTAAAGCTATTGTTTAATTTTCTTATTATCTTTTTCTTTTGCCCTTTTTACTCTCAAATTTTAAATTTACAATTCTTTGTCTCTTCTTTCTTTCTTCTCATTGCTTAATAATTAGGGTTTGCATCACTTAAGTACAACCAAAGTCCATGTGGATTTGACACTTGGACTTCCATTTTAATCTTTACTACTTGTGATAAAATTGGTACACTTGCCAATCGGTTAACAAGTTTTTGGCGTCGTTGCTTGGGACTTTGGTTTTCGTACTTGGTTATTACAAATCCCAATTTGAGAGCAATCATTCTTTTTTTTTAATTTTCTTCTATCTTTTAATTTTTTCTCAAATATTAAAAATCATTTTTTATTTTTAAATTCTATTTTATTTATTAATTTTTTAGTTGCTTTATTTTATTAAAAAAAACATTTTTATTTTTTCTTTATTCACTCCTATTTTATTCTATTTAAAAAAATGAAGTTTTAATTTTTATTCGGTGATAACCTGCACGGTAGTGTTCTCTTTTGTGTATGCGACAGGAAACAACCTTGTTCCTTTGGATCTAGAAATAGAAGCAACTTGCAGAAAGAACAATGCTGCAAGAAAAAGGAGAGAACAACAAGATGTGCGAACTAATCAAGAAGAGGGAGGACCTTCATCATCCGAATTATTCTCTCCCTCTCCTATGACCAGTCCACATCCTTTCTCCGAAGAATGCATCATGGCAGAAGATCGTCCACAGAGGATGATGCTAAAGAACTACTCTAGCTCTACAACACCTCGGTACTTCACCAGCATTGCCAGACCAGATGTGTAGGCGACCAACATCTCATATCCATATTTCCTCATCCAGCTGATTCAAGGGACTCTGTTCCATGGCCTGCCCAATGAAGATTCATACGCACATCTAACCACATACATCGAGATCTATAACACGATGAAGATAACAGGAGTGCCATAAGACGCTATCCGCCTCAATCTATTCTCTTTCTCCTTGGCCGGTGAAGCAAAAAGATGGACTCACTGGTTCAAGGGGAATAGCCTACGAACATGGGACGACGTGGTGGAGAAGTTCCTAAAGAAATACTTTCTGATAGGGGTGTCAAACTGGGCTAGGCCCAGTGGGCTGGCTCAGCCTGAAATTTGAGACCCGTAAATCATTTAGGCCTGTCCCGTTTAGCCTGTAAGCCCGGTGGGCTAGCCCGCTGGCTAGTGCTTTTTTTCAAAAAAAATAGATTATGGACTCTGAAATGGCCCAAACTCAAGCAAGCCAAACCAGACCCTCATGACCTCTTGAATTGAATCTCATTTCTCATTCTCTTGAATCTTTTCTCTTGAGCCCTCTCTCTCAAGACCCTCACCCTCAACCTCGAGCCCTCACCGTTCTCTTTTGATTTTGAACCCTAACATCAGCCCCACATCTTCAATTGGACTTCGAGCCTCACCCTCAGTCCCTCACAACCTCCCTCTGTGGCGGCGGCTCCGCATCAAGCTCACCCTCACGACCTCCCACTCTCTTAAGACCCTCACCCTTGACCTCGAGCCCTCACCTTTCTCTTTCAATTTCGAACCCCAACATCAGCCTCACATCTTCGATTGGACTTTGAGCCTCACCATCAGTCCCTCACGGCCTCCCTCTGTGGCTTCGCGTCATCCTCATCCTCCCCCTCACTCCAAACACTTATCTCCCCGGCTGTGCGTCTCTGTGCCACCACTTATCTCATTTTCCACACTATAAGTCCTATTTCTTTCTCTTTGCCTATTTGTTGCTTGAAATTGTTCTTCTCTGACCTTACAATGTGAACTGATGCTTAAAATGCTTCGTTTCCTAAAAGTAATTGTTGATTGTGTTAGGAG
Organism: Glycine soja; assembly: GCF_004193775.1. Lineage (NCBI taxonomy): Eukaryota > Viridiplantae > Streptophyta > Magnoliopsida > Fabales > Fabaceae > Glycine > Glycine soja. Next base: position 47,900,732 of record NC_041019.1, on the reverse strand, counting down.
ATGCATTGTTGATCTGATTTTGTGGTTGTTATTATAATATTGTTGATCTGATTTTGCTACTTCCTAATCCATATTGTAATTGTTCTGATTTTGTAGTTGTTAACTTTTTATTGTAATATTGTTGATCTGATTTTGCTACTTGTTAATTATTATTTTAATTTTAATGATTTGGTTGTGATTGTTGTATTGTCTTGTTGAATAATAAATAGTAGTTTTGATTACTTAATCTCATTAACAGGTTTTTGACAATTGACATGGAAACTAGAAAATAGTCCATTAATAAGCCAGTTTCTTCTGGTTCTATGTCTATTGATGAAAATGAGGACAAATCAAGTGATGAAGAGATGCAATCTCAATTTGTTGAGCCTAGTGGTAGTAGTAAAAGTCCTAGGTCATTAAGGTCTAAAGTATGGCAATTTTTCACTAATATAGGTGTGTGTGATGATGGAAAAACTAAGGCAACATGTAATGCTTGTGGAAAAAAATATGTAATCGGTGGTAAAACACACGGTACTTCTAAGTTAAAATGTCATCTTAAGAAGTGTGAGAAAAGTAAAGGGCATGATATTGGTCAAATGATGTTAGACATGCAAGGAAAATTGAAAGCTAGAAAAATAGATGAAGCGGTCATGCATGAATTGATTGTTGATTTAATGGTTAAGCATGATTGGCCTTTGAGATTTGTTGAGTTTAAGGAGTTGTGGGTATTATTAGAATATTTGAATCTGGATGTAACTCCATTTACTAGAAATACCGGTAGAGGGGTCTTGGTTAAAAAATATATGAGACAAAAGGCGGACCTTAAAGAGGAACTTGCTTCCATCCCTAATAGGATTTCTTTGACTTGTGATTTATGGACAAGTTGTAATACTGAGGGTTTTATTTGCTTGAATGCTCATTATGTTGATTCAAAGTGGAATTTACAAAGCAAAATCATTAATTTTCAACATATGCCTCCTCCTCACACTGGTTTTAAGTTGTGTAAACAAGTTTTTGCTTTCTTGCATGATTGGGGAATAGAGAAGAAAATTTTCAGCATCACTTTGGATAATGCTTCTGCTAATGATGTGTTGCAAGAAACTATAAAAAGTTAACTTGTTTTGCAAAAAAGGTTGGCATGTGATGGTGAGCACTTTCATGTGCGTTGTTGTGCACACATATTAAATTTGATTGTTCAAGAAGGATTGAAAGTAGCCAAGCATGCTTTGGAAAAAATTAGGGATAGTATCAAATATGTGAAAACTTCGAAAAGTAGAATGATCAAATTTAAAAGATGTATTGAAAAAGTTGGTAACATTGAAGCATCAAGTGGGTTGTGTTTGGATGTTCCTACAAGATGGAACTCAAATCTTGCATTTGGATGATGAAAGTGCTCTTAAATATGAAAGTGTTTTCTCAATCTTGCATTTGGATGATGAAAATTATAAATACAGCCCTTCAAAGGGAGAATGGATTATAGCTAGAAAAATGTGTAAATTCTTGTTGCCATTTTATCATATTACCACATTGATGTCTGGCACAAGTTATCCTACTTCCAATTTATATTTTTTACAAGTTTGGAAAGTTCAAGGTCTTTTGACGAGTTGTGCAAGAGATGAGGATGAAGTTATTAAGAGAATGGTTGAAGACATGATGTTAAAATTTGATAAATATTGGGATGAGTATAGTGTTGTACTTGCATTTGGTGCAGTTTTTGACCCTAGGATAAAGTTTGAATCATTGGGTTTTTTCTATAAAAGATTGATCCACTTCATGGGAAATGAAGGTTGAGAAAGTTGTATGAAATTTGGAATTTTTATGCACCCAAACCCAAAAGCTCTTCTTCTAGTGTTAAGCCACCATCCTTAAGTCAAGACTTTGGTCTCTTTGATGTAAGTTCTAAAATTCATATATGTTTTTAAAGAATTACTGAAATTCAATATTAATTTTTTTCATTATTATGTATGTTTATCACTTTTTTTTATTTGTTACATTAGGATTCAATAGAGTACAAGGAACAAGTTGCTAGTGATAGTGGAAAGTCTCAACTTGATACTTATTTGGAAGAAGCGGCATTGAACTTGCATTTTACAGAATATATGGATGTACTTGATTGGTCGAAAACTAATAGTCCAAGATTTCTGCATCTTTCTATTATGGCTTGTGACTTGTTGAGCATACCAGTTACAACTGTTGCATCTGAATCTATGTTTAGCATTGGATCTCACATTCTCAACAAGTATAGAAATCGCCTCTCATCCGATTGTGTGGAAGCAATTATTTGTACTTGCAATTGGAAGCATGGCTTCAATGAGGGTAAAGAACTTCATTATTTATTTTATATTATTTTGGTAATTATTTGTCACTTCTCACTTTTGTTTTTTTATAGATGATGATGATTTGTTTGATGAAGATTCAATTGTGAAGACAACTTCTTCCAAGGGTGCATCCAATGTTGCTGATGTGGATTAGAGGCACACAAGGTGACAAGGTCATCTAGATTCTAGATATTGAAGTTTGTGATAGGTTTTATTCCTTTATTGCTTACTACTAGTATAGTATTATTTTTAGTTATAAAAAATTATAAAGAGACAAGAGTTAGATTCAAAATTGATGTTACCAACAACAATAAAGGACAATGCTAAATTGATGTTACCAACAACGATAAAGGACAATACAAAATCTAGAAAAAAAAATAAATTGGCGGGCTGGCGGGTGGCCCGCAGGCTAGCTTGAAACGGGCTGAGCTAGGAACAATAGCTCGTTTTTCTTAGCAGGGCGGGCCGGGTTGGCTCATTTTTGCGGACCAAAAGTGGGCCGGGCCAAAATGGGCCGACTGACCCTTATTGACAACCCTACTTTCTAGAATCTAAGATTGCAGAGGGTGACATGGAAATCTCATCATTCCACCAACACCCTGAGGAATCATTGAGTGAAGTACTTGACTGCTTCCATGGATTCTCCTGAAGACTCCTACACATGGGTTTAGCGAGCCAAATGGCTTGCGACCCCATTCCAAGCAACTCCTAGATGCCTTTGCCGATGGGAAGATCAAGTTGAAGACTTCAGAAAAAGCCATGGAACTAATAGAGAATATGACAACCAATTATCACACCATCCTCCATGATCGAGCCTACATACCTACAAAGAAAAGTCTTCTTAAGGTCACTTCTCAAGATGCTATGTTGGCTCAAAATAAGCTTCTGGCCAAGACCTTGGAGATCCTCACGACAACTCTGAGTAATCTTCCTCAACAACTACATGCAGTGCAACCTCCATCAGTCATACACAATGGAGGATGCAACATTTATGGAGGTGCTCATGAGTCAGGCTCATGCATGGTTCAAAGCACAGCTAGCGAGGTCAACTACATGGGAAATCAGAATCGCCAGGGACTCCATCAAAGGGGACCACCGGACTTTTATCAGAGAGAGTTTTTCGCAGGGCCAAGGTTGGAGATCTTTAAGTCATCAGGAGAAACCCACTAAGCTGGAAGAATTGCTGGTACAGTTCATGCAGAGGACCGAGTCACATCAGAAGATGACTGAGTCACATCAGAAAAGTACTGATGCAACAATCAGAAATCTGGAGGTATAGATGGGCCAACTAGCTAAGCATATTGCTAAAAGGCCCACTGGAACCTTTGGGGCCAATACTGAGATGAATCCCAAAGAGGAGTGCAAGGTAATTTTCATTAGGAGGGAAAGTGCTGAGAAGGAAAAGAAAATTGAGGAGGATGTGCATGATGAGGAAGAAGAAAAGAAAGAAGAGGGAGAAAAATATAAGAGCAAGGAGAGTGGTGTTATGGTCTCAACTATAAGACCAAGACCAATAGCCAGTTAGCTCGGGAGGTCAGAAGAGAGATACCACCAGCCTCATCAAAGGAGGTACTGTACCCTCTAGTGCCATCAAAAAAGGACATAGAATGTTACTTCAAGAGGTTCCTTGATATATTCTAGAAGCTGGAGATTACTATCCCTTTTGGAGAGGCCATACAATAGATGTCATTGTACAAAAAGTTCTTAAAGGAGCTCCTCATAAAAAAGGGAAAGTACATCAACAAGGAAACCATTATGGTGGGAGAAAATTGCACTGTAGTAATCCAGAAGCTACCTCCCAAGTTCAAAGATCTAGGAAGCGTCATCATCCCATGCTCTATTGGGAGTGTATCAGTAAATAAGGCTCTTATTGACTTAGGAGCAAGTATCAATTTGATGTCGCTTTCTATGTGTAGGAGAATAGGAAACCTGAAGATTGAACCTACAAGGATGACACTCCAACTGGCAGACCGCTCCATCACAAGACCAGTCAGAGTGGTAGATGTAAAAGCAAAGCTTCATGGTGAGTCAAAGGTGATTCAAAGGTGTTTTGATGATAACAATGATGATAACAAAAGATGATGACAAAAAGCTCAAAGATCAATCAAAGAACAACTCAAGTGAATCAAGAAAAATTCAAGAGTTCAAGATAAGAATCAGGAAGAATTCAAGACTCAAGAAGAAATTTTAGAGTCAAGAATCAAGATTCAAGGTTCAAAATCTCAAGAATCAAGATCAAGAATCAAGAATCAAGAGAAGGCTTAATCAAGATAAGTATGAAAGGTTTTTCTCAAAAATTGAGTAGCACATTATTTTTCTTAAAACATGTTTACCAAAGAGTTTTTACTCTCTGGTAATCGGTTACCAGATTGTTGTAATCGATTACCAGTAGCAAAACTGTTTTGAAAAAGTTTTCAAATTGAATTTACAACGTTCCAATTAATTTCAAAAAGCTGTAATCGATTACAATATTTTGGTAATCGATTACCAGTGTCTTTGAACGTTGAAATTCAAATTCAAATGTGAAGAGTCACATCCTTTCACATAAAAGCTTTGTGTAATCGATTACACTTATTTGGTAATAGATTACCAGTGACTGTTTCTGAATAAATCAAAAGATGTAACTCTTCAAAAGGTTTTTGACTTTTTCAAACTGGTTTTAAGTTTTTTTTTTAAAAGTTATAACTCTTCTAAATGGTCTTCTTGACCAGACATGAAGATTCTATAAAAGCAAGGTTTTGTTTTGCAATTTTATTCATTCTTTCAATCTTGAATACTTTTCCAATCAATCTCTTTCAATCCTTTACAAGCCTTGAATCTCTTTGAACTTCTTCTTCTTCTTTGTACCAAAAGCTTTATGAAGTTTTCTGGTTTTCCAAACCTTGAAAACTTGTGCTATTCATTTTTTCATTCCCTTCTCCCTTTGCCAAAAAGAATTCGCCAAGGACTAACCGCCTGAATTCTTTTTGTGTCTCTCTTCTCCCTTTTCCAAAAGAACGAAGGACTAACCACCTGAATTCTTTTGTGTCTCCCTTCTCCCTTGTCAAAGAATTCAAAATGACACAGTTTGAGAATTCTTTTGATTCTTCCCATTCCCTTATACAAAAGTGTTCAAAGGACTAACCGCCTGAGAATTCTTTTGTATCCCCATTCACAAAGTATCAAAGGTTTAACCGCCTGAGATCTTTGTCTTAACACATTGGAGGGTACATCCTTTGTGGTACAAGTAGAGGGTACATCTACTTGGGTTTGACTGAGAACAAGAGAGGGTACATCTCTTGTGGATCAGTTCTAGTGGAGGGTACATCCACTAGGGTTTCAAAGAGAACAAGGGAGGATACATCCTTTGTGGATCTTTGCTTGTAAAAGGATTTTTACAAGGTTGAAAGAAATCTCAAGGACCGCAGGTCGCTTGGGGACTGGATGTAGGCACGGGTTGTTGCCGAACCAGTATAAAAACTCTTGTGTGTTTGTTTCCTTCTTCCCTACTCTTTTACTTTCCGCTGTGCATTTAATTTCCGCTTTTACTTTCTGTTAAGTTTCTCTTCTACTCCTCATTCTCTTAACAATTTAGTAAAAGCCTTAGAAGAGTAATTTTTTAATTAGTAAAGGTTTAGGAATAATTAATTCAAACCCCCCTTCTTAATTATTCTGAGGCCACTCGATCCAACAGTAGAAGACGTCCTAATCAAAGTCCACCAACTCACTTTTCCAGTGGACTTTGTAATCATGGACATTGAAGAAGATGCTAAGATCCCCTTGATTCTGGGTCGACCATTCATGGTGACTGCAAAGTGTGTTGTGGACATGGGGAAGGGCAACTTGGAGATGAGTAGGAAGACTAGAAAGCCACCTTCAACTTGTTTGAGAGAAGTAAGCATCCTAGTGATAACAAGAATTGTTTTAAGGTGGAGGAAATTGAGCAAAAAGCTAACTTTGTTGAGGGGCACCTGAATTTTGTGTTCCTAGAAGAAGATGAAGCCAAACCAGTTGTGAATCATACAGACTCTTCTAGTGTCTTTCTGGGCCAAAACAGGCCAAGACTCGAGCTACTTTAGACATTCCACCAGCTCCTCCACCAGCGGTCCCTCCGCCAGATGTCTCTCCTCTACATACCGGCCAAACTTCTATGCCTTTTTCTCAGTCGGAGCAGCTTCTCCCTATGCTGCATAGCCTCCACGATGGCCAGTACCTACTGATGCAGAGCCTCCACCATCTCTCCATCTAGCAGTCAATGATGACTCCAGAGGCATTCCTAGTCCAGGTTGCTTGGCCAAGAGGCCAACGTCCTTGTGTTAGGGGGGGTGACACCTTTGGTGTAGTAGATGATGATGCCACAGATATTTAGCTGATGATGATTATGTTGCAGACATCAGAGCTTGGGATCTAGGACCCACACAGGATTGAGGCCCAATCTTTTACCAGGATTTTTTTCCTTTCTTTTCTTTATTTTTCTTGTCTTTAATTTTTATTTTTCTTTATTTTTTTTTCTTTATTTTAATTGCAGTAATTTAATTCAAGTAGTTTAATTTCAATCATTGAATAAAAAAAAATTGCATGATAGAGATAGAGGAAATTAGTAATGGGTTGTGACTTGTTCTGGATGAATCGATGCATGAGATATTGTGTTTTGATGAGATAATTGTGAAAATTTTTATTCTTGTGTGAGCAGTTGTTTTGTGAGTGATGAAGTATGAATCATAAATACAAGAGTGAAGATGTTAGCATGTCTGAATGGAAATCATGGTATGGTAAGCTAAGTACTTCATAAATGTCATGTGAGATGTGTGACCTTATAATTGTAAGAGAACGACTGTCTTTAAATTTCCTGATTTTGTATGATTCTTAGATTGTTTGAGTATACACAGAATATGGAAAGGATTAAGGCCTTGCTTGTATTAAATTGTTCAGCCACTTAGCCAAATAGTCAACCTGTTATTTGAATGAATCCCTTGCACCTTGTTGAGCCTAATGCTATAAATTGTTTTTGAAACCTGAGCCTAATGAAATTAATGACCACCTTATCTTAGGTTGTAGGAGAGCACGGGTCAAGGCAAATTTACCCTTAATTTGGGGGCGCTGGAATTTTGGTTGGGTGAAAAATTTTGTTTCAAGAACATCACCAATAACGCACACACAAAGATAAAATATGATAAGTTGCTACAGTACCAGTTCAATTTCTATTGTAAAAAAAAGAAAAAAAAAAGAGAAAAAGAGAGAGAGAGAGAGAGAGAGAAAATTGAAAAAAAAATATATTGTGTTTCAAATAAAGAGTTGATAGCAACCTAAGTTCCAAATTTGTGTGCTGTTAGGAATAGCAGGAAAGTTGGGGGATGTGAAATATAAGTCATGGGTTATCAGATAGGTGCTCTCTTAGAACCTAATTTTGAATCCAAAGAAAAACCATGAGTTTCTTTTTAGCCCGGCCACGTTACAAGCCTAAAAAGTCCTTAGTGATCCACAATATGTGTGTATGATTACATTAACTGAGATGAAGTGCAAAGTTGAGAATATTAATTTCAGTTGTTAGATTGAAAACACTTTGAGCCGAGACACTAGTGCGCTGAGGGAAACAATAGCCTACCTTGTGAGGAATGAAGTGTGGTAAGTCTGCCTTGATGAAGTTTTTACTTGCTAACCTTTTTCATCTCCATGTGTATTCCTTCATGCTTCCATCACAAGTCAAGACAAATTCAAGCTCGGGGTCAATTAGTGAAAGGTTTGAAAAGGTTTCACAGTTATCTAATGTGTTGATACATTCAGAACTTGTCTTTTGCTTGAGGACAAGCAAATGTTTTAATTTGGGGGAGTTAGATAACTGCGAAATATAAGCTAATTTGATAGTCAATTTGGATTAATGAGTGAGTGTAATTTATTTACTTTATTATTGTTTTTAATGAAATAATGAAGAAATTAACATCTTTGCTATTTTTTATTAGCAAAATTTAAAAGAATAAGATTTCAAGTGTTTTAGAGGAAAAATTGATGCAAAAACTGGAAGAAAAAGCCTTGAAGAAAAATTGGAAGAATTGAAAAGTCCACTTAGCACGCAAGACAGGCCCAACACGCAACACACACTTAGCGCGAAAAAGGCCCACGAAGAAGCCTAAAGGTGTGCTTAGTGTGAAAGCCCAAAGTCAGCGTGAAAATTAAGCTACCTAGTGCCAATATAAGGAGGAGGAAGCAGAAGAAAAAACACACAAAGTCTCAGAGCTATCAAAAGCCTGAGGTTTATCCTTTAGGGGAAACCCTCTTCCCTTAGTCATTCCCTTTTTCTTACTGTGTGGTTTGACCATTAATGCGTCTATTTTTAGGGGTTATTCATTGGGAAATGGTAATGTCTAAAGAACTGGGAAATGACATCTCAACATTGCATTTCTAGGGATAGAGTTATTTTGTTGTGCCTTTGCATACATCTTTATACTTAATGTTGTTTATTATTCCATCTTTGCAAAGGGATTTGGGAGTGAGAATACATAAATTAGGCTCTTCAGCGTGAGGGATCCGGGTTGAGCATATTAGTAGATGTGGGTGGAAATTGGGAAGACATTTAATGGAGAAAACCATTAATATTGCATCAAGGGTAGTTAGGCATGTTAGGCCCTAACATTATCATATTCTGAATTCATATTTTGCATTTAAAGCTATTGTTTAATTTTCTTATTATCTTTTTCTTTTGCCCATTTTACTCTCAAATTTTACATTTACAATTATTTGTCTCTGTCTTCTTTCTTTCTTCTCATTGCTTAATAATTGGGTTTGCATCACTTAAGTACAACCAAAGTCCCTGTGGATTCGACACTTGGACTTTCATTTTAATCTTTACTACCTGTGATAAAATTGGTACACGTGTCAATCAGTTAACATAAGTTAAGCGGTAATATTCTTATAAATAATCGTAACTTTTTAAAGATGATTTTACCAAAACCGTCTTTGAAAATGCATTACGACATTGGTTTTTTATGGACCGATGTAGAATGCGAGAATACAAAGACGATTTTAGAAAACCATTTTCGAAAGGAATGGAAGAATGCATGATTTTTCTCTTTTCTTTCATTTTTTTCGCTTTTCTTCTTCTCTCCTCAAATTTTCGATTCCAACAACAGCTAGGGTTTCGAGCACACCTTCTCCTCTCTTTTTCCCCAACAGCTAGGGAGATTCAAGTCGTGTTCTACGATGGCAGCTTCGGTCTGGCCTCCAACGGGGACACCGTCATCTTCCTCCCTTAGTTTTCACTTATGCAACCACCTTAACTTCTCCCCCCTCACATGCGGCCTTTGCTTCTGTGTGTGGCGTGGAATGCAACAACCCCAAAGTGGTGTGTCTCGTTCTCTAAAACTTAGATCTCAAGACCGGAGTACTCTTCCTCGGTGTTGAATCGGAAGAATGAGTAAAAAGAGGCGAGTCGATCGATCAAAGAGGAAGAGATGGAAGTGGAAGGGTCATCGAAGAAGATGATAGCGACACAGGCAGACTGGCTGAGTTCTACCTCCCCTGGAAGTGCAAGAACGAGTGCCACTTCTATGAAAAGTGCGAGTATGAGCTCATCATGGAGAGGATGCAGAAGATTCGCCAACACCAACAAAAATCCAACCCCAAACAACCCCTTATCCCATTTCCCAAACCTGCTAATACCTTATTCATTTCCCCCTCTCACTATAATCTCCTCCTCTCTTCTTTCTTTTTATTTCATCTGCTCTCTTTTTTTTTATCTCTCTACCAAATTTGGATTGTTCAGGACTAGCCGAATGTGCATAGTGATGTCAATGCCTGAGACAATTAATATATCATGCAATACAAATTTTTCATTTGCATTAGCCCTTTGTTTCTTTGTTGTTACCCAAATATGAAGCTTCTCTGGTTGATGTTGCAACTAGATGAAGTGTTTTGTGATATTGATGCTTATTGTTGTTTCTTTTCTTTCAGTCTCTACGTGTTTAACACATGTTGATGAAGCTAATGATATCAAGAACAATTAGCAATGTAGTTGTGATGATTTTTATGTTTCTTCTCATGCTGTACAAGATACAATGTACTTGTGAATAAGGCATATCATGTATGAATCTTGGAGTTAGCACCTTCCAATAGTTGATTGAGCCCTTTGATTTATTTGAGTTTTTGCTTGGTGGTTACTGAAATCCCATAATGCATCAGAATGTAGGTAAGATAATTAACATTTAGATTCCAAGGGGTAATTTAATTATTGTTATTACTACTACTACTACTATTATTATTATTATTATTATTATTATTATTATTATTATTATTATTTGGAACTCTGTATCATCATATGTAAATACAAATTATTTTGTTTGATTTCAAGCAGATTGGTGCTCCTTAAACTTGGCATGCTAACAATAAGGATAAATGTGACGATTTAGATTAATGGAAATGGGAGTTTTTACTTGACATTCCCAAAACTAAATATGAGGTAGAATTATTTATTTAAATGTCACAAGGATTGTAATGGTATACTTTTTGTGCTTAATAGAAGGGAAAGCTGAGAGTGTAAGAGACCAATGGAATAAAATGAAATGGAAATGAAGGGAAGCGAAGGGAATGGCATTGCTTTTAGGCCCTCCAATCTTAGGAAAGACCACATTATTGTTGGCACTGGCTGGAAGGCTTGGTAAAGATCTAAAAGTAAGTTTTAGCAACTGCACTTATGAATCAGAATCATTTAAGGCTTATAATTCATTCAATTCTATTGCCGATGAATTGCAGTTTTTGGGGTGAGTTTCATATAATGGACATGGGATTGAGGAATTTGTGCCTCAAAGAACATCAAATTATATAAGTTAAATTGATCTACACATAGGAGAAATGACAATCAGAGAAACATTGGCCTTTTTTGCAAGGTGTCAAGGGATAGAAACCCGTTATGGTCAGTTAACGTTAGCCCTTTAGAAACAACACAGTCAACCTTGATGTCTGGACTTCAAAGGGACTATGTCACCTAACTTTGATTGACCTATTTTCAATTTGTATAACTTGCAGAGATGCTAGCATAATTGTTAAGAAGACAAAAGGCTGCAAACATTAAGCCAGATCTTGATCTTGATATTTATATGAAGGTGACATAAGATCAAAATTAAATGTTAATATAACTTCTAAAAATTCTGAAATTTTGTTATATAACATTTTAATTTTTTTAAAATGAAGTAAAAAAAACTTAGTTTTTCCTGTTTCTAACATTTGGCAGATTTTGGGAACAAAAGTTTGTGCTGATACCATGATAGGGGATGTCATGATTCAAGGTATTTTTGGAGGACAAAAGAAGAGAGTCACAACTAGTAAACAAAAAAACTTGTTATTTGTTTAACATAACATGATTTTATTTTTATATTTTGTGAAACTCTATATGTGACTACCAATACCAAGTTGATTTATTATTTGTGTCCAATGATTTATAGGTGAGATGCTAGTTGTGTTGGATCAAGTGGCTACGAAATAATTAAGAAGGAGGGGGTTGAATTAATTATGAACGTGTCTTGACTAATTAAAAATTTATCCTTCTTAATATTACTAGATTCAATTAGGCTTTACTACTAAGTTATGAGAAAGTAAAGAACAGAAACAATAACTTAGACAAAAGTAAAGCGGAAATAAAAAGTGCAAAGCAGAAATTAAAGAGTTTAGGGAAGAAGAAAATAAACACAAGTTTTTATACTGGTTCGACAACAACCCGTGCCTACATCCAGTCCCCAAGCAACCACTGGTTCTTGAGATTTCCTTTAACCTTGTAAAATCCTTTACAAGCAAAGATCCACAAGGGATGTACCCTTCCTTGTTATCTTTGAAACACCAAGTGGATGTATGCTCCACTTGAACTGATCCACAAGAGATGTACCATTTCTTGTTCTTAGTATTACAAACCCAAGTAGATGTACGCTCTACTTGTACCACAAAGGATGTACGCTCCAATGTGTTAAGACAAAGAATTCTTAGGCTGTTAGTCCCTTGAATCTTTGTAAGGGGAAACAAAAGATATCTTAGGCGGTTAGTCCTTTGAAATATTTTGTTCAGAGGGAGGAGGAAGAATCAAAAGAATTCTCAGGCTGTTAGTCCTTTGAATTCTTTTGGAAAAAGGGAGAAGGAAGAATCAAAAGAATTCTCAGGCAGTTAGTCCTTTGAATTCTTTTGGCAAGAAGGAGAAGGAAGAAAAAAATAGTACATTTTTGTTTTCTGTAGAATTTCCACTTGCAGAAAAACAAAGTTTTGAAACCGAAGTTTAGAAAGCTTTTTGACAAGAGTTTTTGCAAAGAAAAACAATGGGAAATGGTCAGAAAAGATTTGAAAGAGATATGTGTTTTTTTGGATGCTTGTAAAATGTGTGCCAAGGTCTTGCTTTTATAGACTCTTCATGTCAAGTCAAAAAACCATTGGAAGAGTTATGACTTTTGAGAAAATCATGTTAAGAGTTATAACTCTTAACTTTTTCTTCAAAACTATTCACTGTTAATCGATTACCACAATGGTATAATCGATTACACAATGTATTTTATGAAAAGTTGTGACTCTTCACAATTGGATTTGAATTCCAACGTTCAGATTCACTTGTAATCGATTACTAATATAGTGTAATCGATTACACTATTTGAAAATTATTTTGGAACGTTACAAATCATTTGAAAATATTTTGAAAGCCAATATGGTCACTGGTAATCGATTACTGCCAACTGGTAATCGATTAACAGAGAGTAATCACTCTGGTAACTTTAGAAAATTTGAGAAAATTCTTTTGTAAAATAAAACTGTGCTATTTGGTTTTTGAAAAAAAAATCTTTTTATACTTATCTTGGTGCTTTTCTTGAAGTTCTTGCATATCTTGAGTCTTCTCTTGAATCTTCACTTGAATCTTGATTCTTGATTGAACGACTCTTTGATTCTTTAAAACTTGTTTTGACTCTTGATTCTTGACTTGAGTCTTTGGCATCATCAAGATAAATTTGGAAAGCTTTGCTTCCACAAGTTGGACCGACAAGAGCACTTTTCATGGATGAAATATCAACCGAGTTAGACAGTTCTACCATATTCCAAATGATTAATTCTTTAAGACAATCTATCCACATTCTGAATGGAACAATTATGATCTATCTTCTCCAGCCAGCACCAGAAACTTATGAGTTATTTGATGATATAATTATCCGCTCAGATGGGCAAATTGTGTATCAACATCCAAGGGAAAATGTGCTTAAGTTCTTTGAGTACATGGGGTTGAAATGTCTAGAGAGGAAAGGAATAACCAATTTTTTACAAGTAACTAACTCTAAGCTTCATTGTACTTGTTTTCCTCTTTCATCCTTAAATAAAGGAAAACATATTTGTTCATGTATATGACAGGTAACATCAAGAAAAGACCAATAACAATATTGGGCAAATAAAGATGAGCCACTCAGTTGTTCATGGATCCTCGTTACATGCATGGTGGTGCTACTGGGCAACATATATACAGTTTAAATGATTTTTAGGGAGCTGCAGTAACTTTGGTTGAACTAGGGGAATATGCAAGAACTGATTCTCTACTTGATGATTTGACAAAGGTATTGTTTTGACCATGGATATCCCCTAGAATTTTTCCAGTTACTTGTATCGGAAAGTAATTCCTACCCAGGGAAAATATAGCTATATATTTATTGGTCACAAAAATCCCCTCTTTCAAATTATGTTGTGCAAATCATTCTATGTGATCTTTGAATAACTATTGAACATTTTTTTGGTGTTATTCCAAGGAAAAACCAAATGATGCTGATGTTTTTTGTTTACTTGGAGAAGTTAAGTATGAACTCAAAGATTATGAAGGGAGTGTTGTTGCATATAAAAGCTCAACAAGGGTTAGTATTTTCAACATTTTTCTTGGAGGATTGTCATAAACCATCATCAAAACTATATGCTTGCAACTAGGATCCCTAGAATCCACTCCATTCATTAAGTAGATTGTTATTTTAGGACTTGAGATAAATTATGATCTAATTTGTTTGCTTGCTTTTTTTTCATTTTTGTAAAGCATTTTTTGTTCTTTTCCTCCCATAATATATGCTTATGTTCATATATATATATATATATATATATATATATATATATATATATTAATGAATGTAATATATCTATTGTGTCCACTTATATTAGTTGCACTAGTAAAAACATGTACAATGTACATCCAAACTCACTTAACTAGAATTTGATATTTAGGGCAGAAGTGGCTACACCTACAAATTCTTAGTGATTCCATCTGGCATCCTCATTATCCATAAAAATTTGGTTGATCTCTGACAAGTGTCCAAAAATATCCAATTTGAAGTTCTGTGTGGCCTTTCCAATTCATTACTTGCTGCCAAAAAGCCAGAGGAGGTTTGTTGTCATGATAATGGATTCTTATGATGAATGTGCTGCATGAATTAAATATATTATTTTGCTTGATGATGGTTTTTTTTAGATAAGCGAAAATTTATTCATCCGAAGTACAAGGTGTACTCGGGAGAAAACGGGGGCCTCATTAAAACCTCCAAGAGCCAAAACCCTATGGGAAAAAGACTCAAGGAGGAAAAAGAGAACCCCAAAATACATGCTTATGTGTTCAGTTGATACATAAAAACACCTCCTACAAAAGAGCAATACAATTTATTTCTAACCCATCCAACAATAAAACACACTCCTACTAATTCTTCCATGCTCCCACGTCTGTCAGTGTTGATTATGCAGCACATCTCCAGCACACTCCAGCATCATCCTTCCAATGAAATACACTCCAAATTATTAATTATTTATGCAGCATCATCATTCTAGTTAAAACACATTCCAATTTACTTATGCATCAATATCCTTCCAATTTGTTAATTATGCAGAAGCTCTCCACACCAACAGTAAACCAAGTTTTCTCCTATGTGCTTGACCATTACCCCAATGCTAAAACCTCCTCTTTACTTGTCTTACAGTATTCTGCTGCTACGTCCACCAAACTTGACGTTACAATGAAAGTAGACATCCCATTGGGCAATTATACCAGTCCGACCATCCAACCCAACAAGTTCTCCCTTGCCTCGCCTTGAACCAAGCCCAAGCGCAATCTTTTATTCCCGAAATCATAACCGAAATTGTAGCAGCCTCCTCTTTAAAGATTACCTTATTTCTTGTCAACCAAATATTCCAAATTACCGCCATCCATATAAGATGTTTAACTCGCTTTTGTTTCTTCCCTTTAATTAGCTTCCCGAATGCCATAAAGTGGGCTTGAATATCTTCCCCTTCCACAACCGGAACATCCAGCCAAAGACAAACCTGCTGCCATATTTTTTTTGCGACTCTGCAGTCCAAAAAAATGTGTTTAACAGTCTCATCTTCGCTTGAGCATAACACACAGCGCCTGTCAGCATCGTCCCTCAGCACTCCTCTGCGAGACAACGCGTCTCTCGTAGCTATTTTATTGATCAACACACGCCAAGCAAAGATAAGTATCTTGGAAGGAGCATTGTTCTTCCATAATTTCAGCCACATAGCCCGCTGCCGGTCTGCAACAACGACCCTTCCACCTGCAAAAAAATCACACAACCACACATAACAACGTTTCACAGTGAAGCCTCTAGCAGCGTCAAGAGTCCAAAACCAGCAGTCATCTACTGTTGCATTTGGTGTAACCGAGAGCAGCAGTTGCTGCATATACTCAAAATTTTGCTACTCGTTTGGCAGCAATTCCGCGGCCCACTCCCAATTCCATTGCCATACTTCCCCTGACCACGAACCCATCTCCTCAACCACCGCATCTTTGATGTTACAAGAGCTGTAAATTGTTGGAAATAACTCAGCAAAACACTCCCTCCCCAACCACTTATCGTTCCAAAATTGCACCATATTTCCTCTTCCCACTTTAATTTTAACTATATCATCAAACCAACCGTTGACTAAATTTGTACCATCCCCTAATAGGCATAAGTCTCTCCACCAAATAGAAGTTTTCCCCCATTCTCCCCCAAAATCTTGTGCTCTAGGCCACCTACCTTTCAAACCGTAACGCTCAACTAAAATGTCTTTCCATAAAGAATTTCCTTCTTCCACCAATATCTTCCATCTCCATTTTATTAGAAGAGCGAGATTAAATGCTTCTAGATTTTTAATACCAAGCCCGCCTTTTTCTTTTGGAGTACAAATGGTGTCCCAACTCACCCATGCCATCTTTTTGTTCTCTCCATCCTCGCCCCACAAGAATCTTCTTTGTAATTTAATAATCTCCTCAATCACTTTCTTCGGAGCTTTGTAAAATGAGAACAAAAAAAGAGGGAGAGAAGCAAGTACCGAATTGATAAGCGTAATGCGTCCTCCAATTGATAATTGCCTGCTCTTCCAACTATTAAGTCTTGCTTTAATAGAGTCAATAATCAGTTGCCAAGTGCTCCGCAATCTCGGATTTGCGCCAACCGGAACACCAAGAAACTTGAAAGACATTGACCCCAACCTACAGGACAGAAATTGAGATATCCCCTCCATTGTCCTCTCTTCCATGTTGATACCAATCACATTGCTTTTTGCAAAATTCACCTTCAACCCCAACACTAACTCAAAACTCCTTAGGATCGCTTTCATGCACCACACACTTCTATCACCGCCATCACAAAAAAATATTGTATCATCCGCAAATTGTAGGAGTTCAACCGAGAGAGTCTCGCTTAATTTGAAACCATTTAAATTATTAGATTCCACCCCTCTTCTCACAAGACCCGCTAACCCTTCCGCTGCAACTAAGAACAAAAATGGAGCCAGAGGATCACCCTGTTTTAAACCCTTCTGAGCCACAAATTCTTCAGTGGGACTACCATTAACCAGTATAGAGATCGAGTTAGAGGAGAAACAAGTGCGCATCCATCCCCTCCATTTCACGCCAAAGCCCAATCTGTCTAACATATAATCCAAGTACGACCAACTCACAGAGTCATATGCTTTTTCAAAATCGGCTTTCAAAATCACACATTTCTTCCTCTGCCTCTTTGCCATGTCCATCACCTCATTCACAACTACCACCCCATCTAGAATATTCCTCCCGGTTAAGAACGCACTTTGCACACTTGAAATAACACATTTCAACACTTTCTTGAACCTCCCCGCAAGTACCTTTGAAAGCATTTTATACAGGCATCCAATAAGAGAAATCGGTCTATACTCCCCTAAACCTTGAGGGTTGCTTGTCTTAGGTATAAGTGCAAGGAACGATGCACTAATACCCTTGGGCAGCCTTGCATGTCGATGGAATTCGTTAAAAAAATTCAGATTTGTACTTGTTTTTCTACAAAGTACAAACAAGTACATTATATTCCTCCAGGTATGATTGGGATGCTACAACCTCAGCTAATTTCTTGTGAAAATATGGACTTACAGGTAAATTATTTACTTGTCCTTTTCACTCCTTCTCCCCAAGAACTAAAATTTGAATGTGATATCTTTCCACATTTAAAATTTTATGTTGTCAGGCAGTGCATAATTAATATATATATATATATATATATATATATATATATATATATATATATATATATATATATATATATATATATATATATATATATATTATGCTCTTTACCTTTTCTTTAAATGCATATCTGTTAAGTCTTGTCATCAATATGACACTATTTTTTCCTCGAGTTAATGGCCAAATGGTTCCTTGGTTAAATTAATTTAGCTGGAGCCAAACTAACAAAGCAAGACGAGTCTCTGTATCACTCAAATATATATCACACTTAAAATACTACTCTAATTTTCTCCATTAAGAGCAATGTTAATCTAATTTACAAACTTCTCTCTGCTTCATTTCTTTTCATTCTCTAGGGGAATTCAAACTCAACATAGAGTGCAACCATGCCACCTTCTCTGGCCACAGGTGAATCGATCATTGTATATTGTGTTTACATGGGCAGTCCTTGATCTTTCCCTTTTAAGATTAACCTTAGCAATGTCATCCTAAAAGTTTATTATTCACTTCTGTAGGTTTTTAGTTTATTTACCAATATTCTTTCCCTTGCTATTGGTTTTTAGTTTAATTTTTGTCCTAGAGACTGGTTCTATATCTCATCCTTCATATCAGCTTTACTAGAAATGAGCTAGACGTACCGTAAAATTTGTAGTTATATTTTACTTCTTAGTCATTTATGTCGGGATTTTCTTATGACAAAACAACACTAGAAATTCTTTTAGTCATTTAATAAACTTTGTATATATATATATAGTTGATAATGGTTATATATTTCCGTGGAGTTACATAATTGGGCTTTGGAGGCCTTTATCATTGCAAATGCTGAACGGTGTGTTTTAGTTTGTGAGTTTATAATCCTTTTCCTTAATTTTTACCCTACAGTTTGTTATATACTTATTTTTTTATGATTTATTTAGAATTTATTAGTGAAAATAAAGAGGAGAATATTCTCTATAGAGAAAATTATATTACTTTATAGCACATGCATGCAATATGATTTCATCTTTTATATTTATTGTAATTTAAGGAACTAATAATTATTATATGCATGAATAATTAATTAAATTACTAAATAAACATGATCACTAGCTAATACTAAATGCTTAGTGGTTATCTTTTAAACAAGAAAATGTTTCTAATGTCAACCTTCTTATCTTCATAACTTTTAAGACTTTTTATCTTCATAACAGGCACTCGTCGCGTCTTCAAATTCAATGTACTGCAATAAACTTCTATGTCTTGCCTTCAAGTTGCTAGTATTGCTGGACTTATCAAAACACTTCATCTTGATTGGAGTCCCTCATGTTGTTGGTATTGTACAACTTCTATTATTTACATAGAAATAGTACGGTTAATTTCATTCCTTTCTTATCATTCATTAAGAAAACAATTTTCATTTCTAGTTCTTTAGGGGATAATGTTTAACTTTTTATTAATTATAAATTTCATGTAGTTGTATTAGAATTGATATATAAATTTTGTTATTAACCTTATCTATTATTTTATTAGAATTTTCCTTTTTTATTATTTTATTAATTCTTTTTAAAATAAAACATTTTAGGACAGTTCTTTAAAAAATTGTATTAAAAAGTGTATATTCTAAGATAATTCTTAGTTAAAAATTATCTTAAAATAACAAGTTTTTCTAGAACAATTTTTTATGAAACCTCTTTCAATAATATTGACTTCAAAAATAATTTTGAAACGTTTATATGTTGTTTAAAACCATCATTGTATTTCCTTTGTGCATTAGTGATGAGAGTACATATAAATTAACAAATATGAACAATTTGTACTCCAACTCTCACCAACATAATTACACAACCACCACTACAATTAGTATACCCACTTGACCCAAAAGTAATTTGGAGACTAAGCATGGTATATCAGACACATTTTATATTTTGATTCAACAAATAAAAACATCACTACATCAATAATAATAATAATAATAAAATAATTGTTATTTTTGTTATTTTTTGGAAACATAACGTAACACTATTATTTTGATTTTGTTATGCATTATTTTACCATTAAGGAACTTAACAACCACCAATGCGAGAATTAATTCGCACAGAATTATTCTAAATTAATAATTTCGAATTTGAACACTAAGTATACAAATGTGTTAATACTTGGAAAAAAATTATTATTCATAATAGGATTTTAGGTTTTATAATAATAAATTAATGATGCAAGTACCAAACAAAGTTAAGGAACTAACAAATAGAAGATTTATATTAGAAATCATGGCAATTTTTTATTATTTAATAAATAGTTAAGTATTATTATTATTATACTGTACAAATGAAAAACCAATTTGATGATGTCAGAGCAAAAAAGTAGCCATGACACAATGAGTATCGTGTGTAAGTGTAATGTAATAATGTACTTTGGCTGTTTTTGTCGACATAGTATGATTTGCGTCAAAGGAAGTGCGGCTCACAGAATATGCGAGGTCCACTTGATGGGTTGGCTCTATGTTGTTGTCTGTTGAGTCGTGACTATGTGCTCTACAGCATTGACATGGCTTTCAGGTTTTGTCTGTCTCATTAAAGTTGAAAATTAATTTTATTTTACTAATTCCCTATGTATTAAAATTCATGCTACTTTTCAAATGAACTCGTTTCAAACTTAATTAAATTATTTATTTAATCCTTATAATTATATAAGTTTTACCTTTTAATCTTTATATATATTATTTTTAATTCATGTACATATAATTTTGGATAAATAACTTTTTAATACCAATAAAAACAAACGATTTTAATATTATTTTATTTATTTAGTATCTCATACTTTATGTATGATTTTACTATTTGTTGGCAGTGATCTCTAGTCTTATAATCTTATATAAAAAAAATAAATACGTAATTCATCAAAATTAATAAAAAAAATAATTAGATTGATTAATTCGTCATAAATTTTAATTTTATTCTAACTCTACCCATGACATTAAATGATATAAGAGGTTTTTATTTTTTTTAAAGATAATTTTTCTACCAATGAGTATACTTTTTTATTAATAGTTTCATAAATGCATTTATCCACTTTCATGAAAAAATGAGTCTATATCATTAATAGACCTTATAATTAATTAAAAATAAAAAAGAAATTTAACAATAAATATACTTTAAAGTAGTACTATGTTTTTTATAATAAGAATAAAAAAAATATTCTTTTTTTTTCTGAGATATAGGATTAGTATTAATTAGTGAAACATTAAATAAAAAGTAAATTTTAAATTTATATTTATTATTAGGTATTGGGGATGGATAATGTATTTTAATGGTCTCATTAATAAATATTTAACTTCACTCATTCACTAATTGATCATCACACATTCACCAAATTAGTTGTCATTTTATAAAACCAATGAGACATTAAATAATTTTTCCATGGAGTACCTTGACCAATATTATGTAGTAAATGAAACAAAATCTAATCAATTAGAGAGATAAATGACATATTAAAAAGCTACATAATACTTTTTATGAAATTCAAAATATTAATTACATTTTTTAATACTTATGAAAAATTCTTAAACGTCATGTAAAATGGAATACGAAGAGTAATATTTTTTATATAATCAGTTGAAATTGTTTCAACTTAATCTTTTATAATAGTTTTAAGTAAGAGGGTTTTAGTGCACTTTTTCCTATCTAAAATAGTGTCACTTTAGATAATTTATTTTTAATTATTATGTTTTTTATTTATCTAATACTTCCTCCACTCCCAATTATGTGATCATTTTAAAAAAAATGTTTCAAAATATATGTCGTTTTACAAAATTAATGTTGCATTAGATAATTTTTTTTAGGTCTATCCTTAATCAATATATAATGAGAGTATTGTAGAGGAAGAATAAATTAATCATTAGTTAGAGACATAAATGATATATTAATTAATTATATAATATTTTCTTTGAAATTCAATAAATTAATTACATTCTTAAATACCTGTGTCAAAACCTTAAATATCATATTGTTGGAACTAAGGGAGTAAATTACATTAATTAATGGGACATTTAATAGAAAGTGAATTTTAAATACACATTTATTATTAGGCGTTGGGGAAGGATGTTATTTGATATTAATGAATATTTGATATTTGATTTAATGCATTCATTAATCGATTATTTTACATTCATTTATTATATGATATAAAATATTCAATCCATTTCATTTTATATGGGGTTTTATTATTAGTTATTGGGAATAGAATAATGAATTTTAGCGGTATCATTAATGAATGTTCTACTTCAAGAATTCATTAAATAATTTTTTTCATGGAGTATCCTTTACCGATATAATGTGTAGTAAATTAGACAAAATCTAATTATTTAGATAAATAAAATATATATAAGAAAGTTATATAATGTATTATATGAAATTCAAGATATTAATATATCTCTTAATATCTGTGACAAAACCTTAAACATCATATAAAATGGAATAGAGAGATGGATACTTTTTTTTTTATATATAATCAATTGAAATTGTTTCAACTTAATTCTTAATAATAGTACTACATCAAGTAAGAAAG
Source organism: Glycine soja (assembly GCF_004193775.1). Classification (NCBI taxonomy): domain Eukaryota; kingdom Viridiplantae; phylum Streptophyta; class Magnoliopsida; order Fabales; family Fabaceae; genus Glycine; species Glycine soja. Next base: position 47,878,433 of record NC_041019.1, on the reverse strand, counting down.
TTTTGGTGTATTTTTTCCTCCCTAAAATAAGAACAATTTAGATGATTTACTTTTAGTTATTTTATTTTTATTTATCTAATAGACCACATTAATTAGTGAAACGTGTAATAGAAAGTGAACTTTAAATGCATATTTATTATAAGGTATTGAGAAGGAAGCTCTTTAATCTTTATTAATATATATAAAGTGAGATGTCTTAGAGCACTTTTTCCTGTTTATAATAAGGGCACTTTAGACAATTAATTTTAGTTATCCTATTCTTTTTTATTTATTTCATGAATCATATTAATCAGTAAGACATTTAATAAAAAATAAATTTTAAATACACATTTATTATTAAGTATAGGGGAAAGATAAAGAATTTTAATGATGTAATTAATATATATTTGATTTCATAATTCATTTATTGGTGATAATATATTCTTTTATTATATGATGTAAAATATTCCATGTGTTTCATTTAATATGACTTTTTTTGGATTGTACAAATTGTTCCAAATTAATTGTCCTTTCACAAATTCAATGAAGCATTAGATATTTTTTTTCCATGGAGGACCCTTGACCAATATTGTGTAGTAATTGAGTCAAAATTTAATTAATTAGAGAAATAAAAAATATATTACAAAGTTGTCTTTCTATGAAATTTTAAAATATTAATTATCTAGTGAAATATTTAATAGAAAGTGAATTTTAAATGCACTCATTAATGAAGTTTAATACAATCATGTATTCATTAATTGATTATTATACATTAATTTATTATGTGCTATTAGGAGACAAATAATGAACTTTAGAGGTGTTGTTAATGAGTATTTGATTTCATGCATTCATTCAGTGATTATTATACATTAAATTATCAACGGCGTTTAATACATTGATGTATTCATTAATTGATTATTATACATTAATTTATTATGTAGTATTAAAAAAAAGGTAATAAATTTTAATGATGTCGTTAATAAGTATTAGATTTCATGCCTTCATTAAGTGATTATTATACATTAATTCATTAATAGAGTTTAATAGATTCATGATGTATTCATTAATTGGTTATTATACATTAATTTATTATATATATAGTATTAGGAGAAGGATAATAAATTTTAATGTTATTGTTAATGAATATTTGATTTCACGAATGTGATTATCATACATTAATTCATTAATGGAGTTTAATATATTCATCTATTCATTAATTTATGATTACACATTAATTTATTATATGATGTTAGGAGAAAAATAATAAATTTTAATGGTGTCATTAATAAATATTCGATTTCATGCATTCATTAGTGATTATTATACATTAATTTATTAATGGAATTTAATATATTCATATATTAATTAATTGATTATTATACATTAATTTACTATATTAAGAGAATGATAATAAACTTTGATGGTATTGTTAATGAATACTTGATTTTGTGCATTCATTAAGTGAATATTAATTTATTATACATTAATTTATTATACGATATTAAATATATTTTATATAATAAATTTTTTCGGCTTAATATTTAGAAATGAAAAAATTTGTATTATATATCATAAAAATAATTCAATTAAGAAATTATAATTTTTTTAACTAAAAATAAAATATATATTTTAACAATTTAAAATATTTTAATTTAAATAATAATTATAATATATATAATTATAATCTATGTCTAACATAAAAAGTTTCGTGTGGGTATAAAGACTAATCAATTTATAAGTGTAAGTTTTGAAAAATGGAAAATCCCACTGTGATCAATATCTATAATAGAATTTTTTTACTTATTAAAGCGTCATCAAATTTGTTACTAACGATAGTTAGCGGCAACACTCACAAACAAAGATAATAGGATAATTTTTTTCTGCTTTGTTTTCGTTTATTTCACCATTTTTAAATAGAATAAAAAATATATGTAGCTCTGCAATATCTTAAAATGTTCAAATTAATTAATATATAGAACAAGACTTTTATATTATGTTTTATAGTCAATGCGTGGTATCATATGTTATCCGGATCTAACATGTGTACCATATGTTGTTAGACACAAAAATTAATAAACCAAAGATATTTCTTTTCTATTTTGGTAAAAAAAAAAAAAGAACACAGTATCATTGAAAATAAATTTGTTTGAGTCGAAAAAAATTATAAAAATAAGAAACATTAATTTCTTTTAAAAAATATTTAACATAATTACATATTGAATACTAAAACTCAAAATTATTAATTAAATTAAAACAACATCACAAAATATATTATCTATGGGCGTATAGAATATCATAGCCACAACGCACAAGCAATTCAATTTCATCACGGCGCCGAAATTAAGGCATCTCATGCTATCTATATATAGGCTTCACTTAGTTGCTCTCAATCACACTACAACTAAACACACTAGCTATAGCTAGAATCCCCTCCAATCCCTCTTTGTCTTTGTGCTTTTCTTTAGTTCTTTCCAAAACAGCAACAATGATGAGTTGCCAAGCATGGCCTGAACCCATAGTTCGAGTCCAATCCTTAGCTGACAGTGGCCTAAGCTCAATCCCTTCACGCTATATTAGGCCACACTCCCAAAGACCCTCCAACACCACTTCTTTTAAACCTTCACAAACCGAACATGATCATGGTCATGGTCACGGGCAAGAGACTCGTGACCATGATCATGTTAACATCCCCGTTATTGACCTGGAACATCTTTTCTCGGAGGATCAAATCCTCCGAGAAAAGATATTCCGACACGTGAACGAGGCGTGTCGGGAGTGGGGGTTCTTCCAGGTGGTGAACCATGGGGTTAGCCATGAGTTGATGAAAAGTTCTAGGGAACTGTGGCGCGAGTTCTTCAACCAGCCACTTGAGGTGAAGGAGGAGTATGCCAACTCCCCCACCACTTATGAGGGCTATGGAAGTCGCTTGGGAGTGCAGAAAGGTGCCACCTTGGACTGGAGTGACTACTTCTTTCTCCATTACAGGCCTCCCTCACTTAGGAACCAAGCTAAGTGGCTTGCATTTCCACAATCCTTTAGGTATGCATATCATATGTCCGATTAATTTTTCTCTCTTTTGGTAATATATGAATCTATTTTTTGTTGCTTTTAAGAGTGAAAATTATCATTATGCACCCCCAAAAATGCATACAGTTAGGATAACTATTTCAGTTCATCTATTTTTCCATCTTTTTATTTTTATTTTATTTTATCACTTTACATGTTTTTCTTGTTATTTCTCTTTCTCTTTCAATTTTTTTTCTTTCTATATCCTGTACTCTACACCTATCCACTCCAAATTTAGGTAGACATTTACCTTTAACCTTTGAGATAAAAGTATCAATATGCACAGTTTTAAATGAGTGAAAGAAGTGAGAATAAAAAAAATAGTGAAAGAAGTGAGAAATCCTTTTTTAACTTTGACTCTCTCTCCAATCGATGTTTTCCTTCTGTTACTTCAAATTTAGAAAGGATCAAAACGACTTGAAGCTTCAAGCTTCTTTAATGAGAGAGACGGAAAAAAAAGGTAAAATGGTCACTTTTGGTACAGTCAATTATGTTTTAATATTTTTTTCTTTAATATATTAAATTTTAAAAGTTTTATACATTAAGTTTTAAAGGTTTTATTTTAATTTTTTATGTTTTTAAAAGTTTATTTTAATTATTTATTTTATTTTCTATTAAAAATACTAGTATGCTGGTGTTTTAAAATTTAAAATAATTAATTTTTTGTAGTTATTATTATATATTTTAAATTAATTATTTTACTTATATTTAGTGTTCCGTCAAAATTTAAAATATTGATGAAACACTGACATTTTTAACAGAAAATCAAATAAATAATTAAAATAAAATTTTTAAAATTTAATATATCAAAATAAAAAATATTAAAATATAATAAACTAAAAGTGACATTTAAAAAAAGTGATGAAAGAAATATGTTTATTTATATATATATGTATTATAAAGTTTTGTTTTTAAGTTAGTGTGGTTCTTGTTAGTTGTAACTTATATAAGCCCAAAATTGAAAAATGTTTAGTAAGATTTTTCATTATAAACACTGAAATAATTATTTGGCACACATGTATTAAACACTAAAATTGTACGAATCGTGTCAAAGATGTTCTTATCTTTACAATATACTTTTACATATTATATATATTTCCCTTATATATATATATATATATCGGATCATGTCTGCTTTGAAACAATTACTCCGTGTGAGCTCATTATAATTACCATATTATCCCATACACCGTGACTTGGATTTATTGGTAGTAATTAAGTGATAGGTTGCTTGCTCAAACTCCCCTATCCAGGCTCAAATTAAGAATTAATTGAAACATGTGGATATATTTCGTTGCACATATATTTTCTTATTTGTTTGGTAAGATGCGGCCATGGCTACTTATATATTTACTTAATATTAGCTGCTGAATGATGGTGTATCCAACTAATTAAAGTGATGTTCTTTTCATTATATTAAGGTCTTATAAGAGGTTGGGAAGAGGGTTGCAACCTTGTAGGCATAAACAAAAGTGTGATAGTGAAAATTTTGGACCTGCCAATTTGGAGGATGTTGAGTAGAGCCGTGTTAAACATGAATGAGTCTTCACTTTATTATTTTTTTTATACAGCGGAAATTAAACTTCTATTTATTAATTTAAAGTATTTTTTTATATGAAAAATTAAACAAAGGAATAAGTATGGCTTTTTGACTATTTCAAACTTGGAGACTTGTAACTAACCCAGTGGGGGTGGTGCAGCTTCATATTATGCTCTAGAAATTAATGCTTATTGAACACTTTTTTCAAGCGTAAACAAACACGTACACTCGACATTTGCATGTAAAACGTGTGGCGGTACATGGCAAAGTCAGATTTCTTGCAGTCTATATAAAAAAAAAAAAAAAGTGTTGAAAAATAAGCATTAAGATAAAGAAGAATTAATTGTGGGACAAAAGATGCCAGTGTGTTTAATTGGTCCAACCAATTAAAGGCATTAAAGATTCACGGGTGTTTGTAAACTTTGCTGGACCAAAACTCTCCTATTAGCTACCATTTGGTCCAATGGTTCCATCTAAGAAACAGGTCCACATTTTTAAATATGAGCTACTAGAGATTTCAAATTGTATGAAATGAATTGTGCAATTGTCTTTTATCTTTTATTTTTTTATACACACACATTTTAATTAAAATACACCACAAAATTAAAAAAATTACTATTTTATTATCTCAAATTTGTGTTAACAAATATTTTCATGTCACAAACTATTCATGCTCAAATACCAACAAACAATAAAATAAGCCTTGTGAAATTAATATATATACCAGTAAAAGGATGCTATTATATTCAGTTGTGTTCTTTTTCTTTTATTGTACATACACAGAGAAGTCAGTGAATTTATTTATTTTTTTCTCTCTTGAGCTAACTCATGAGCTGCATAGGAGTATATTTTACACAGTGTAAATAGGGACCCTATTGCTTCTATGTATGGTAATGCACTAATGGTATATAATCAGGAAACATATTTGGCTAAGTGGTTTGATGTCTCTGTTTGATAATAAATGTATGTAGGAGCATTGCCTTGGAACACTTTATATTGATGGTATACATTAATGTTGTCACTATCTAAGATGGAGAAAATAATGGCTTAGCAAATTTGTGCTATTTTCCCCCTCTAATTTCTGCTTTTTGTGGTGATAGGAAAGTGATTGCTGAATATGGGGAGGAAGTGGTTAAGCTAGGAGGAAGGATACTCAAAATGATGTCAATAAACCTTGGCTTGAAAGAAGATTTCCTTCTCAATGCATTTGGGGGAGAGAGTGAGGTTGGTGCATGCCTAAGGGTGAATTTCTACCCAAAGTGCCCTCAACCTGACCTCACTTTTGGACTCTCCCCTCACTCAGACCCTGGTGGCATGACCATTCTTCTCTCTGATGATTTTGTGTCTGGCCTTCAAGTAAGAAGAGGAGATGAATGGGTCATAGTTAAGCCTGTCCCAAATGCATTCGTCATCAACATTGGTGACCAAATTCAGGTCCAGCCCTCTCTAGATTTGTTCAAACTTCAAACCTTTTTACTAGTCAAGCTGCTATATAATGACTAATTACATTAATCACTCCTTTCACACTATTTTAGTCATACCATTTGTCTTACATGTTTGCTTGAACATTATTTTGAGGAAATAAATTATATATTATACTATACTACTATTTTTTTTTCTAAAGTAATTATCTCAAACAAGCACTTTTCAGGCTCAAATTTCAACAATTGGTGGTTGTTACTAATTAATCAGTGTTCAATGCATGTTTATCTTTTTAGGTGCTGAGCAATGCAATATACAAGAGTGTAGAGCACAGGGTGATTGTGAACTCAAACAAAGATCGTGTGTCCTTGGCATTGTTCTATAACCCGAGAAGTGATTTACTCATTCAACCTGCCAAGGAGCTTGTGACAGAGGAGAGGCCAGCCTTGTACTCACCAATGACCTATGATGAATACAGACTTTACATTAGGCTAAATGGACCTTGTGGAAAGGCCCAAGTTGAATCACTGGCTTTCCAACCATGACTTAATAATGTCAATTAATAACGTGTTTGGTTTCACAATGTAATTTTCTATGTTTCATGTGTAATTTTAAGTTGATAGTTATAACTTATATTTCCCACATAATTTTGTACTTCTTAAGAGTTTTCAAACATGTTATTACCTTTCCTTTAAAAGTATTGATGTTTAAAGTCAATGTATAGATATTAAGAAATAACTATTTAATAATACCCTTAACTTATTATGTGACACATGAAGAGAATCAAGTACAAAGATTACTAATACATCAACTCGTCATGTTGAAAAGTAAGATATATGGTCAAATAACAGTATATGTAAAAAATATATATATATATATATGAAACTTAACATTTATAAAATATAATAAAAAAAATTAAAACATCAAAAAATTTGAAACAGAGAAAGTACGAGCAAATGACAGAGTCTGAATCTAAATAATTGGACACTTGGCTTTCTAGTGGATGGGGCAGATAATGTTTTATCATGTTTTTATTTTGGGGTGCAATAGTTGAAAATGAAATTAACAGCTTCAATCACATGTCAAAATTTTCCTTTCATGTGTCCTCATATCTCAAAGTGAGAGTTATTTGCCTTGGTCAATTCAGGGAAAAATTGAATAATGGCAAGTGATAGGGTCGATTTGAGCATATATACCTTTCTCCCTCGTTGGCCTAGCTAGTGGAATGCTGAGTATGGCTCATGAGAAAAGGAAAAAAGATAACACAATGATGTGACATGAATTTTCCCAATTAATACGACAACACACAACTTCCATGTAATTGAGTTGACACGTTTCCATTGATGCACGTTTCAACAAGCCAAGGTTATTATAATCATTAACTGATTCAATCACGTTGTAAATAGGCTTCCAAATAAGAATAAGTGCATGGTGGTTTGGTTAGCATTAACAATCAGCTTTTCCCACAATTTATTATTTATAGGTACGAAATATTTATAAAATTTGTTGGTGGTTAATATTTGTCTGAAAACTTGATTGATATTTTTAATAAATTTTCTCTTTTTAATTATGTTTTAATATACATTTAATATAAAATATGTAGCTAAAATTAATTTAAATATACCTTTTAATTTCATTAATTTTAAAGTGTTAAAACTTGTAATTAAACATTTTACTATTTTTTTATAAACATGTTAATAAATCTTAATATAAACTAGTTTCTAAGATCTACCGGGATCTCGATTCATTAACAATTTAAAGGGAGGGGGTTTGAAAGTTTTGATTTATTTATTAAATAAGCCAAACTTTTTATCGGTAGCAATTTTTTAAAGAATAATTAGCAAATAGAGGTATTAATAAATATGAGTGAAATATAAAAATACAAATAAATGCTGTTGAATATAAGATTAATTTAATTAATATGATTATTTCACTGATAATAAAAATAATTATTTTAATAATAATTTATAAATTTCATTATAGTTACAAATCATTTTTTTCTTTAATAATAATTTATAACTATTTTCATTTTTTTTAAAAAGTCAAGTTTGTTATATATGAATTGGTAGAAATAAATATAATCTTTAATTGCATTAAAAAAACATGTAATGTTTAATTTTAATATAGGTCGACAATTTTTTTTTTTGGTTGACTAACTACACAATTATATATTTGAATCTAAGTCATTGAATTTATAAACTTCAATTAAAAAATATAAAATTCAATATTGATTTATTTATTCAAACAATAAATTTGAAGACAAGTTAAACTAGAACTAACAAATTAATTTAAGTAAACTGTAAAAAATTAATTTAAATTTTAGTAAGTCGGAACTCATTGTCCTGATTGCCAATGTCGCAAACGCGTGAAAAAGTGCAGTAGCTTTTATATTTCAGATTGGACTTATAGTTGAATCAGTGATCAAACACCTTAAACAATGTTTGCGATAAGAAAATGCAATTTTGTAAAATATCAATTATTTTAAATATGTTTCATTAAAACTAAAACTATAAACTTTATTTAAATTTATATTTTCATATTATGTTAAAAACAAATTTTTACAAATAACATAAATAATTTTAATTTACTCTAAACCAAAATTTATTTTATAAAATTAATGCTTTTCCCATTTTCACACGTATAAAATACTCTGTCTATTCCTTTTTAATTATTTATTTTTTAAAATAAAATTAATTCTATTCATAGGTCATTTATAAAGTTTAAGATCACATTAATTACTCTTTTTATTAATTATACCTTTTCTTTTCACTTAATCTTTAATTAATCTACAGATGCATTTTTGTGAAATGAAAATAAAAAAAAAAAAGATAAAATAAGAAACCCTATAACTATTTTATTAAAATAAAAAAGTTATTGTATTTCTTAGTTTCTACTTTTTATATAAAAATAACGTTAAAAGACAGATAAAAAGAAACATATAAAATAAAAATTATTATATTTATCTTCTCTTTCTAAATTTTCATTGAAGCATGTTGAATTTTTTTATCTATATGTTTTAAGTATGTTGTCTTTATTGGAAATTTTGTCATGCGAATTTAATTTGTGTTTATGTTTTACATGTCTTTTGAGATATAAGATCATTGGTAGACTACCTTTTGTCACTCATGATAAGGACAAAAGTAGATGGCTTCTCTTATACGCTTTGGGTGTACTATATTCTTTAAATAAGATCTCTTAGGATGAAATTATTAAAGCTTATTTGGATTTCCCGTGGAAGTGTTCCAGGATTATATTTGAGAGTAAAATTAGTTTATGATTATGTTTAGTTACCCTGAAGATATGTTTGAGAATGAAATTTTTACTAAAAACTTAGTTTTGAAGAAACAAGACTTGGAATTTTTTTACAAATGTAAGTTTAATCCAAACTTAAGTTTGTAAATTTTAATCCAAACAGGGAGTGATAGATGATAATTGTAGATGTTTTGCAAAGAATAGTTGTCTTTCCACGAAGAAATTATTAGGGCGATTTGTAGTAATTAAGTAATGTTAGTCTATATTACTTTATTTGTTATCATTAAAATAAAGAGTTGGATCATCTTAGACTTAACAGTGTGTAGTTGTATCTTATTAAAGTGAAAGGTTGATTATTTTATGCGTTTCAAATATTTGAGCAATAATTGATAGAGAAAGTGAGAAAAAAAAATCAAAATTTTGAGAACTAATGATACGGGAGAGTATACCTCTAGGGAGTTTAAAGAGTCGTTTTAAGAGACGAAATGCATCATATATGAAATGGTTGCCTCTTATACATCCTAACACAATGGCTTGGCTGTGAGAAGAAATGAAACCCTGCTTAAGATGACAAATGTATGTTAAAGGAAAAAGAAATGCCTTATTTCTAATGGAGAGAAGTAGTGTCCACTACTGCTTTTGTGTTAAATAGATGCCATGGTGTTAGTGGGATACCTACCAAACAGGAGCTTACGAATGTCCAACCTTGAAGAAAGTAGTTATTAACATACATGTGGTGGTTGATGAGTCAGCATCATGGAATTGGATAAGTGTTACCACTACTATTATGTAAAATATGATAATTTATGGAACTTATGTTTAGATCAACTTGTCTCGAGGGGAGTTGAAGAATCCATTTAAAGTGATCGAAATATGATCTAATAATTTGAGATAAGTAGGCCATCAAAGAGAATTATTTCGATTGTAAGTGATGCTTCTGATAACTTCTTTAAAACATGTGGGATTAGAAAACATTCAGCAATAGGAGTTTTTTCAACAATCGAAATGTCAATTGATGTGGTTACGAAGTTATATGAAGATGTTTAATAGCATTAAATCAATGTATTTAAGAATCTTATTCTACACGTGTTGAAATCATATAATTCAACTATTAGGATTACAAGTCTATAATTAAAACTACTCATAACCAATTTTTTGAGGGTTGAAACACTGTTACTTAATTCCTCAAATATCGATAATGCCTACCATCGAAAATACAGGTTCAAAAGGTCATAGTGTATTCAATTCTTATCTTTTATGAATTCATGTTTTTTTTACCTTACTGCATCTTTCTAAACCCTTTATTCTTTTCAATCTCCATTTCTTTCCAAAATCTTTACTTTCCAATCTCGACTTCTTATTACTTCTAAAATCATTATAGATATCGAAATTATTATAAAAGTAAACTTTAAATCGAAAACACTATTATCAAGTTTCCTTATAAATTATTATATTACTAGAATAAAAATGGATGTCATTATTGAAATTATTATTGTTATATGAATTAAGTATTAGATAATTCTCTGATAAGTTGAAAACTATGAACTTGCTTGTTTGATTAAAAAAACTCATAATCAAGAATGAATTTTATGTTTCATCTTTAAATATTTATTTGTTAATAGAATTATTTAGTAAAAATTACTACTAATTTGAAAATATATTCCTTTTGAAGAATAAGTACAACTTTCACAATTAACAAATAAAAAAAGCTGTAATAAGACAAAATGTGTCTTAAATTCACTTGATGAAGATAACAAACTGAGTCAAGTGATGTGATGCAGTAGTTGATTCTATGCAGCATCGTGAAAGAAGACTGCAGGGCAGAGTTTACTTGGGAACTTGTAGACTTACCATCTAAAAAGAAATCAATTGATGTGAAATGAGCTTTTAAAGTGAATATGAAACTGTATGATTTAGTTGCCAAACACAAGACAAGATTAGTAGTAAATATGTTCCTTCAAAATGTTGGGGTGGATTATATTAAGATGTAAGCACTTGTTACAACAATAGACATCATCAAACTGGTTATTGTCATTGCCAAGTCTAAAAGAATGATCATTGTTTAAAATGGAGTGAAATCAGCATTCCTCAATAATCCACTAGAAAAGGAAGTTGTTTACACAAGGGGATTTCTCACATATTTTCTACGTATGGAAGTTGTTTACACTAGTGGGGGAATGGTTTTGCATTAGAGAGAATATACACAATAAACGCTAAAGAGATTTCATATGGAGAATTGCAATGAAGCACCTGCACCAATTGAGATTAATGAAGTTACAAAAGTAATAATATGATATTTTTGTTGATGGTACTCTTTACAAGGGGATCAAGGTTTATGTGCAACAAGTCTCATCAATTATGGAGTAGGACTCATAAGTTGATTTACGAGACATCATACAAAGTTGCTTCTAAAAGGATTCTAAGGTACTTGAAAGGAACACATAATAATGGTTTGTTGAGTATGCAGCATAAATTGAAGCCTAATCTAATTCGGACTAGTGTGGAGATAAAGTAGTGACATTTTTTCAAATTTCTATGGGCACCAATTTCATTTTATGAACAGATTATCAATTTCTTTCATGCTATCAACCATTCTCAAAATGTATATATGAATAATATGACAATTCTAACCAAGCTCAAACTTTTATTTTGTCCAACAGTATATTACAAAGTACAGATATTATTTCCTTTCTAGGTCCTCCGAGATATGAATGAATGTCCCCACTTAAATGCTTTGAAGGCCCAAAACATCAACCAAACATTACAATAAGATCGACATCATCATCATTCTTTTATTAGGCAAACATATATTCTAATTAAACAAAACTCATAAGAAACTGGGCACCAAAGGTGATTGGCATGCTGCTGCAAGTTGACTCCAAGAAAAATCCCAGGTTTCGTTGTAGCATTCAGGTGGGGTGGATGATTCATGATCAAAACTTGTTGGAAAAACACCCTCTCCTGAAATCTTTTGCTTTTTGGCTGATTGATGCTCTTCCTCAGGTTGAGTTTTCAAGGATTCAGATTCCTCAAAAAGTGAAGGCAGAGATGCAATTGTCGTTGCAAAAGGCTTGCATGCCTTTCCAATGATTGTTTTGCTATGATTACTTTGTCCAATTCTCTCGAAGTACTTTCCCTGTGCTTCAATTTTTAGCTTCAAACTTCTCTGAACCTTCCAACCAATTAAAACAAAAAGAAAATCACTGAAGAAATTCTCTCCATCTTTGGTTTTTCTCAAAAGAAAATGGATATTTTACACGTATCATTGTTTTGATTCCACTACAGAAGAAAAATGCATAATTGACTTTTTTATTCCCTTCAAACTTCTGTACAATTCTTAATCAAAAAAAAATTATATGGACTACATTTTAGTAATCTTTTGACGGGTCTTGGATCCTGATTATGGGAAATTTCATACCAAAAAAAAGGTTACAATGAGAGATTATGGATTCGATTATCACATAATGTTTTAATGGGATAGTCAAAGAAACAAAGTTTATGAGTATATCTTTTTTATCTCACCATAGAGTTAAATATTCTATTTATCATGGTTAAAAGAAAAGAAAAAAACCCTAAAATTTATATTTATATATATATATATATATATATATATATATATATATATATATTATATTCACTTCACTATTCGAAATATCATATTTATAGTTAATATATATTCATCAAATACTTATACTTAATATATAAATGAGATTAAAATTCAAGCTGGAAACTTTTATAAAAAATATTGTTAAATTGTTATGTAAAACAGAAAGTGTTTTCTTAAAAATTTGGGTTAACCCCAATTCGATGCTAGTAGGAATATTTTGGTGAAAGACAAAAAAAGCAACGACAAAAAAAAAAAGTACCTCTGTTTTATCACGCAGGCGATTTTGCATCCCTGTCTGCATTTGAAGGACTTCCTTTAGCTGAAGAGCACTGCTCATTTACAAACATCAATAGAAAAAAAATAAATAAATAGTTTAATGGATGCAAAAACGAAAGTTGAAATTATGGAGAAAAAAAAGGATATTGTTGTTTAATGAGTTGTTTACTCACGTTATAGAACTAAAATTTGGCAGTATATCTGACATGCTTCTCTTCTCAAGCTTTCCTCCTTCATAAATGATTAAGGAAATAGTTATGAATTAGCATGAATTTAGTGTTATCTGTGTTAAATTAGCATCAAGACTTGCTTAAGTAAAAAACTTACTTGTGGGGGACTCTGGAATCAATTTGGAGATCCTGTATTTCTGAAAACACCCGTGCAGAACTTATTAGATTTCTGAACCTAACTTTATTTTGATTTCCAAGTAAATTATTTGATTTCACATTTTAGATCTGAATAATGGCATTTAAAGTTGAAGAATTTCAAAATTTCTACTCTCTTTGTCTCTTTTTATAAGACAATTTTAAAAAATTGTTTATCCCTTTTATAAGATTTTTTTTAACTGTGTTGTATTAATTATTATTTCTTAAAGTACCCTAGATTAATTAACAAATTTTTTAGCCAGAAAAATAGTAAATGGTGAAAATCATTTATGGTTAAGTATTTTTAGAATAATTATTATATATATATATATATATATATATATATATATATATATATATATATAAAGAATACTAATTCACAATTACACATATTGAATGTTTCTTTAATTAATAAATTAATATATAAAATAGGCAAAACACCGTATGAAAAATAGGTTATCGTTATTCATAATTTACTTCAGACACTTTATATTTCTGTTTTCTCTTAAAAAAAAAAAACTAAAACAAAATGTCCACAGTAGTTGTCAATACAGTAGCGTATGAATAAAGGTTTTCTGTTGAATATAACATTATTATTATTATTATTATTATTATTATTATTATTATTAGGCTGTAAACGTTTTAATTACTACTACTTTTTTACTTTATGAATTTTGTGAGTAAGTTGATGATGGACCCCTACTTCAATGAGATTTTAACCATTAAGCCCACGATTGACTAAAGGAATTTATAGGTTCACACTTGTGAATGATGTAGTCCTTGCCTGTTAAGTTTTGCACTATTTTGTATTTTTTTTTTTGAATAATTACATTTTTAATGCCCATTGAATTGATGTAGGAGTCAAGTGCTGGATTATTTGCACAAAGTAAAATTGCTGGATTATACTTCTCTATATCCTAATAGAAAGTGCTAATTTTATAAAATTAATTTATTATTATTAATTTATTTATATAATTTTATTGTTCATCATTAATATTATATAAGAAATAAATAAAATAGTAATTAATATTACATTCAAAAAATGAAATAAAAATTATTTAGAGACTTATTATTTTTTATTATATAACAATTATTATGAGATGTACATGTGTGTAGTAACACATTTTCTTTTAGTGAAATTTATAAAACTACAATGCAAAATTGAGTTTAAAAAGATCAAGCACACACTATTCCTTTCACATTTCTCACATTTTTCAAAGGGGAAAAATCTCCACCACAAAATTGAAAGTAAGAGAAAGCTATAGGAACCTGCAAATGGCTTTTGACGTGATATATGTTTAATTCTGAAACACCCATAGCCTTCATTTCTTTCAATATACCTTTTGGTGTTGCCCCTAGACAAACAAACCAAAGCAAGTGTGCCAATAATTCTTAAAAATTAACTTGACCAATAATTCAAATAATACACATATAATCATCAACCTCACTAATTCCGTAAAAGAAAAAATTAAATAAACCTTCACTAATGCCACTTTTTATAAACTCCAACTAAATGATATATCTTCTTATCTTACATTTTCCCTATGTTTAAGACACACTGCCAAAAGGAAAGAATCATGATATATTAATACCACACAAAATCACTTGTAAATAAATAAAGAAGTTGAAAAAAAAATGTAATTTCAAACAACATTAATCAGTTCCTTTCTATAAATATTTCAAACACAAGGAAAACAACCAAAGATTTTAAAATATTCTTCCCATTAGTGTTTCTAGTAACATTCATTGTACATGTCTAAACTACATTAACCAATTCTCCATCATCTTTTTCTAAAAGCATCATAATTTTTTAAAGACTAATAAAAGTTACCCATAGCTATCCCAATTTTAATGGCTCTCAACAATGATTAATCATTTGACATATTTCCTAAGAACAAAGAAATCCAACAATACCATGAAAAGTAAAATTTTCACTTTATCTAGAAGCCTTTTTCTGCTTGACTTGGCACACCACCCTTTGTCCTAATTTTCATTTCATAAAACAAGTTTCATATTTGTGCACAATTATATCAGTTGCTTCCTGCACCCACCAATTGCTTCTCACACCAAATTCGAAATATAAAATTACATTTTCGATTGGCCTTTGGGGAATGTAAAACCTATTTCTCGTTACCACCTTTTTGCATTTCGGAAAAGAATAACCAATGAATGTAATTTTAAATTTTGAATTGGTCTTTCTAGAAGGTTAAAAAGGTGCAAGAAGCAATTGCATGCAAAGACTTAAGATGTGTTTGAATTTCCGGTGGAAGACACAAGAAGAGTATGTTTGAAAGGAAAATAAATTTGAAATTATGTTTGCCTACTCCCCAAAAGTATGTTTGAGACTAACATTTAACCTAAAATCTCAGTTTCATAGAAACAACAATTATGATACTTTTCCAAACTCAACTTATAAACTTAAGTTTAAAAACTACTATCCAAACATGCACTTACTCTCAGGGCCCCCAAGTCTATTTACAGCCTCCACAAAACGATCATGGAGTTCTTGTGTCCAGCGTAGGCGTTCTTTGGCAGTGGCAGAGCCACGTAGGCGTTGTTTGGAACCCATAACTGAACTTTTGGGGTCTGAGAGCCCAAATCATATGGGGTTGTAAAGAAGAGGATTATAGCATAAAGCGTGTCTAACAAGGACAAAAAAAAAACAGAGAATTAACCTAGGTTGCGATGTTCACTAAGTTACATTGGCTTTCCTTAGATTCTGCTAACTGTCTCTAATTGTCGAAAATATCCATGTCTCAAAATTAACTTTTGTTGTCCATGTCTTGTGGTTTGTTCTTTGTCCCTAAGGGGAAGATTCATTTGGTGGCGAGAATGCCTATGATTCAGTCAATTTCCTAATTTACAAATAGCACACGTAATTTCCTAGTCAATTCAAATTCATTACGCTGAGTAAATTTAAAATTCTAGGGAATTCAATTTGCTTCAATTGAATCCCCATCATTTCTAAATGTTTTTGTTCGGACAGAGTAATTAAATTTATTCATTCTTTAAATCTTTGTTTGGATAGATATCTATAGACATATATATTCACAGGAACAATAAACTACTCAAAGAAATAATTAATAAAAGAAAATTCACAAAACACAAATTAAACTATCATGACGTGTTTATTTACCTTCACCTTCGCTCTGATTAAGCCTTCTACAGATGGGAGTTCAAACTACAGATTTTGAGCTAGAATCGAGAGACCAAAAACGAGCAAAAGAGTGTGATAGATCGCTTGTTCGAGGAGTTTAGATTTCTTAATTTTGAGGTGTTATTTTAAATTTCTTATACTTAGTTTTAAAAGAAATACTCAATAAAATTCCCGCATTTTTAAAACTTCAAATATTTGATATCCAAACAAAACAATGCTGATGTATTTTAATTACCTCATTAAAATACATTACCCCTTAAATTACTCCATCCAAAATTCCAAATGCACTCCGGATTTGGCATTAGTCTTTCTACGTTGCTTAGAGAAATGGATGCATACGAGTGAAATAAAAAATTAATACATTTGGGTAGATATTTTAATTAAATATATGTTAAGAAAAAAAAGTCACAAAAGTGACATAAATCATTCTCTAAGTTCAAATAAGTTCTTGAATAATTTGTAAAAGTGTTAATTAATTATTTTAGTTCTCCAAAAAATTTTTTTAGTATTCCCTAACTGAGATCTAGAAACTAATCTTTAAAAGATTATGATCCATTTAAAGACCTAACATTTTCTAACAAATAAATTTTCTATACGCGAATATGAAACTTGCAAGACATACATATCAATCATTCTACAACATGTTAGTAGTTCTCTAACAAAACTTCTTCAAATTAGTTCTTAATACTTAAAATCGTCGTAAAAACTATAAAAGTGGGTCACATTAGTCTCCAAGGAAGGAACTAACATAACCAACCATTTAATAGCTCAAGGACCAGAGCAAGTTTTACAAATGCAGGAGCTAATCTAAAGTCGGTGATAAAGTTAAAGGTTAAAGTAAATATTTGCTATAAAAAAAAATGCAGAAGCACTTTAAGGATTAAAGAAGCAATACTAGCTTCTTCTTTTTTTATTATTTCGAAACGTACTCTTAACCTCTAAGTGTTGGAACAAGAAACTTCCCTAACAATATTTCTGTACTCAAATCTCAAAATCAAATCACATGCCTAAGAAATCATACAATATTACCTAGGTCCTAAGACGTTAAATGTAACGATAGCTTTTCAGGGTGTTAAAAATAAGCTTATTTCAAAAACAGCAACGAAGTTCCAAAGAAATTGATTAGAAGTCCTGTGCTCCAAAGAAACATTGACACAGCGAATGCACAATAAAAATCAAAATTTCACGTCTTACATGACACATAATTCAGTTTCTTTTTCGTCAAAGTCCTGTGCTTCAAGAATCCACTCACATAATCTTTTCATTAACCCATCAAGCAGCATAATGAAAGTTTGATTAGAAGAATCTGTGGAGGGGAAAAGGTTTTGTCTTCTTAAACAATGTTAAAAATAAATAAATAAATTACAATATGTAAGTTCAAGCAAATATTCAACTAAATATAAACTAATCATCAAATTAAAATTTGCCATGCTCTATTCTATACTCTGTAACATCCATCAACGTTCATCTGGTAAAAACAAACTTAATCCCTGATAAATTTGCCCTTAAGCATCAATACTATGCCCATTACATGAACTTCTTTAAGTGATGTAACAAAGTTACAGTATCTTGTCAACCACGAAACAACACTCACCTCACATGTACCCATTCCATCACCTTCAGTCTATGGCCTGCCCCGCCTCAGGCTGCATGATGGACATTTATATTGCTTTATGCTCTCAGCCTTTGCAGGGGTAATCTTAACACACTTCCCATGGAACCACCTCTCACATATGTCACAGCAAATCCAAAACTCATCAGCATTGTAATTTCCGCCACAGCTTCCACAAAGTGTTTCATTATGCTCATCTTCATCCTCCTCATAACCCTCATCTACAAACTTTGGGTTGCTTTTAACTTGCTCATCACTAGATCTCTGCAAATAAATTTACAGGAATGCTTCATACCGGAAGGTGGAAGCCCCAATAGTTGTGCTCCCAATAACATACAAAAACAGACATCATGGTACAAACAACTTATAATATTACTTTGCTTTTAATTTTCTTTATCTTAGAAAAAGTTAATGTGACAGTGGAAGTGTCCGAAGTAAGTGAACTTATTTCAACAATGACATCAAATTTAGGAGCTAGAAACTTTTTTTTTAAGAAATGAGCTAGAAATATTAAGGCTTAGCTTAGTGTTATTTATGCTTAAAAAAAGAAATAAAACAAAGATATCAATATGTTCAGTCCTAGTGTATGTATGAGGTTTTTTCCGGTAACTTTTTTGTATTCTGGTCAGTGGTCAGGATTCACAGTTCTCACCTCACACAATAAGCTAGTTAGGACATACTTCTAGAAGCTGTCTGTGCTTTTGTTTGTTAAACAAAAAAAAGCTGCATATAACATTGATATGCAGACTTCCATTATTTTTATGAAACTATCAGTATGCACAAGCATTACCAAACCAAACCTTCAAACTAATCAATACTGCACCAGCCCAGAAACAAGAGTGCTAGCAATACACTCCTTCTAACACACTCTTTACTATAGGTTAAAATTTATTGGAAATTACAAAGAGGAATCATTAAATAAGAAATGTGAGCTACAAAATTTTGTGATTTCAAAACAATTTCAGCTAATAATAAAGAGTATATTTAAAAGAGTGTTGCTACTCAAGAAACAAAGAAACAATTATCACTAGAAAAGAAATACACTAACCTTGGCACTTCCCCTAGACTTGCTTCCACTATCTGCAGTTGGCTTGTCCTTAACTGGTTTCCTGTCAGTCACAACTTCAAAAACAGATGGAAGATCATTGATCAAGCTAAATAAACGTTTCCTGCAACAAGAATTGAGGTAACCATCAATAGAAGGAATCATATGCCAGCAGATGCTGAGCAAAATTACCACAGTAAAGAAATTCAATAGAAGTTTTATATAGACATCTCTTCCAATCAGCCATTGCAGAAATTTCAAGTTGAAGAGAAAGCCACAGGGGGAAAACCATATTAATCAATCCTTGATGGCATAGCAAAGCAACCAACCCCAAAAGTGCTACAACAGTATAGTAGTTTGCAGAGCAGCTACTATTTTCAAAATAGCATATTGCCAACCACCCGCTATACCAAAGATAGCAGAAATTATGTAAGTAATTTATATGTGATGTGAACTTAGTGTTAGGGGAAGTTATGATAGTTATTGGTAGAAAGTAGGGGCAGTTACATACTAAAATAGGTGTAATATCAATTGATGTTCCATCAATACGACACACCAATAAATGCTCAAAAATCAAAAAGCATTCAAAATTTAAGACATCCATTCATCATTAATAACCAAAAGTCAGCTTAAGACACAAACATCATTAATCTAAGGCTGGAAACAATATCTGAGGTCAGAAACAGATGGAATTGAAATCAAACAGCTTAACATACTATCAAAATAATAGATAATATATATATATATATATATATATATGATTGGAGCTTCACAGGTGCAGTTGATTGGGCATTGAGAAAGCTCTGAACAGAGCATAGGATGATGGTGTTGTATAGTATACAGGGAAGAAGATGGAAGTAGTACTGGCCTACCAGAACAGGCCTGGGCAACCTGACCTTGGACAGAAAATCTTTGGCTGGCCAGGATGGTGATGGAAAAAGGGCTGAAGATTGCATGGGATTTTTGTCAAAAGTAAGGTTTCTAACCCTAAAATCAGTTATGGAAGAGAAAGTAGAGGGTCCGAGGGAAGAATTAGATTTTTTCCTGTTACAATAGCAGACACAACAGCCATAAGCAGCGCTACACAATAACATGACATTATGAAAGACCTCTGAAACCAGGGGCTGCTTTCGCATGATAAATGTGCTATCACATGAAATTGACTGCACTGGGAAAAACTATAAGAATCCAGACCAACAGTGAAAACATATTAAACAATACAAACAAATCATTACAAATGAAACTCAATCGCACATATTTCCCCAAGAATCCCTTCAATACTATACCTAATTCTAAGAAAGAAAACGAAAAATAAAGCAAGAAATAATTGTGTATCAGTATCAGTTAATACTAGACAACATTTGTTTTAGTGTGTTTGGTTCAACTTATTTTGAAGAAATAATCACACTTATTTTTGTCAGCTTTCAGGGAGAGCTTTTGAAAAATAGGCAATTTCTCCCCAAGAAGTATTGCTGAAAATAAACATGGATTAATATACATAAACCCACCATCAAAGTCAAAACTTTCATGTTGAATGCTGCATCAAAAGGTAAATTGAAACTGCCAATGTCATCACATTGTATACTTGATTACATGCACAAACTTTCATGGGGAAGATTAGTCAACATGGCTACTCCCATTGCTAACCTTGAAATTTGAATTTATACTTTTATAAAAAAAAAATTGCTGGGTGGAGACCACTACAGATCTTGCCAGTAACATAAGATTGTATTGAATAAAAATTGCTGCAAAATAAGGAATGCATGTATAAACCTATTAAGCATCAGATCTCAACAGACGGCAGAGAAATTTGAACCATCACCATATTATTAAAAAAAGTCCATAATTTCTGGAGACATTCATCAATCATAATGATTTAGATGACTGTTGAGCACCAACTCCAAATTGTAACCGATAATGTCAATGTTAAACAAGGTGCACAAGAATGTCCTTGATGGATAGAGAACCACAATGAACTTGAATCATCACAACATACATGCATATATCCATCAAACTAGATCATACCTTTCATTGCGGTTAAGACGAGCCCCGAGGTAAAAGGCCACAGAAACCAACCACGAATCACTGTGCACAGCAACAAGAGAAAGCCAGTCCCTGCGGTTCATGCCATCCCTAGCAAAATTGATTCCAAGAGCAGGCTCAGGGAGCTCTGGCGGAACTTCCTCCGCTGGCAGAGTTACTTCCCAGGCCTCATTTGGATGTCCATAGAGGCACAGGTTATCCTTATCTTAAAGAAACATACAAGAGACTTCAAATTTAATAGAAAGACACAACACATTATTCAATAATTACAAAACCTCAATTTAACTAAATCAAAATTCAGAACCCAGCAAACGAACATGGATGCGACCGGCGACCCTTTAACGACAACGATGGGGACTCAAATGTCATAGAACAAACCCAATGCTATATCATTTGACATTCCCACGATAACAAAGTGCATATTTGGATTCATGTTGGATAATTCAAAATCAAATTGAAATACAACATGACTTTAGGTAAATGTTCACATGTTTGGTCCCATGTTAAGAAATTAATTTTGAGTCCAAAATCGATCTTGAATTGAACCAACCTTTTGCGTGAATAAATTTTTTTTATATTTTTAAAAGAAATACATTCAAGCATAAACTTATTCACTCCAAAATCAATTTTAATTAAAAATAAATTCTGAAAATGCTCACACAAACACACACCGTAGTAAACTCACGTTTTTTCTCATTACCGCACACACCCATTTGTGCTAAAAAAAAAAATCTACCTTGTTTACTCCAACAACCATGCACAATTCACACTCACACCAGAGAAAGAAAAAAAAAATACAAATTTGCAAAACAAAACGAAACTAGAAAATTGAGCCGAGAAATAAAACCAGATCCAATTTACCACCCTTTTACCTGGATCACAGAGGCCGTAAAATTCATCAACGTCTGAGAGAAGAAAAGGGCAAAAAAGTAATTAGCAAAATGGAGAAACAAAGGGTAAGAAGAAAGAAAGAGAAGAGTAGTACCGTGAGTGAGAGCGCGAATAACGGCAGTTCTTCTGGCGCCGTAATCCTTGAAGATCTCTTCAACGGTGCGGGGACTGGAAGCCATGTCCATAACCCAATTGGATTGGGATCTAAGCGAAAGAAAGGGTTTGGGATTTGGGGAAAAGCTAAATCGAATTAATTGGAGAGAGAGAGACCATGGGAATTTGATCAAACTACAATGTTTGTTGAAGAATAGAATGTGTATAAGTAGTAGTACTCACTCAACTCAATGAGGCTAAATTGCTTCCTCTAGTCCTCTGTTTCCCACCTCTAACCCTTGTTTGCTTTCCACTAATAAGAAAAATTAAGTCTAGACCAATTAATAAGTGGAAAATATACTAACTAGATAGGAAAGAAATAAGTGGAAAATAAAAAGATGAGTGTATTTTGTAGAAGATAAATAAAAAAAATGAATGAAATAATAAGATGAGAAACTAATTAGTCTTTGAATAAATAAAGAAGAAATTGTTAACTTCTAATTCTAGTTTCCTAGTTTTTTAAATTTATGATTTTTATTTTTTTATTTTTTTTTTAGCAAACATTTGCTTTTATATTAGTGTAAAATAGTTTTGTATTACTATTCAATCACTAATTATTATTTAAATTATTTTAAAACACAACAAACTTGATAAATTATAATCGAATGACTATATAAAAAAAATTACATTGTTAGTATATTACATTTTTTTCACTTTATGAATTGACGATTTTGGTCCCATGGTAGATTATTATCTAATAATTGTGATTAATAGATTTATTAAATTAATTAAAATTTAAATAAAAACTTTAATAAAAAATTATTAACCCAAATGTGGTGTTGTTGGGGTCGTGTTGGGGGTGGAAGAGGTGTTTGTGAATAAGGGAAGAAACACAATGCTAAGAAACACAATGCTGTGGACGACACAATGTTGTGGGCGATTAGGATTAATAATTTTTTATTAAATTTTTTAATAGTTAGTGGTTTTTAATTAAGTTATAATTAACTTAATAACTCTATTAATAAGAATTATTTGTTAATAATCTATCATGGAGACTAAAATTGTTAATTTATAAAATTAAGGGGGACCAATCGTTACAATTAAAAATTACAGAGGACTAAAATCATGGATTTAAAAAATTAGGGAATCAAAATTACTATTTAGCTAAAAAAAATTAATTAGTTATCATCTTTGTATTTTTTTTATTTATTTTCATTCACCTATCTATGTCTTTCTTGCAGAAAAAAAAAATCTCTATCTTTTTATTTCTCCCTTTTCTTTGAAAAATATTAAACACACTATTTTAGACCTTTTGACCAAACTAGGTTAAAAAAAACTATTTACCCAAATGGGTTAGTATAAAAATAATTTACATGACAAGATTTTTTTGTCACATAGATAGAGAATACATCATTTTAAGTAACATTTTCTATCATTTATTTGTCCTGTAACAAGAGATTTCATTTTTATGTCATTTTATATTTTTTACCTCCAGGAAAATGGCAAAACAAAGCAAGTCCCTCACTGCAGATGATGCCGCTTTTTGTTACGTGACAAGTTAGGGCAATTGTTACACATAATGAAAATTTGGTCCTTAAAATATGACACATAATATTAGAGTGATCCTGAAACTATATTAGTTATCAATAAATTAGTTAACAACACACTTGACTTATAATAAACGATTTAACTACTTTGTGGTAATATTTATACGTTTGTGAACTAAATTAATCATTTAAAAAATATAGGGTCTAAATTGTTAGCAAATGCATAACTCATAAACTAAATAAACTATTTATCCAATAAAAAAATTAAATAAAAAAATATTAAGTAAAGTATAAAACTAATTCATTTGAGAACTTTTATAATAAGATAATTAAGCAAATAACCAACTTGTTTAATATCAAAATAATCTTTAATTAAAAAAGTATTTTTATTATTATTATGCAAGTCAAGTAACAATTAATGGTATATATATATATATATATTAATAATATAAATTATATTGATTTACCTTCATAAAAAGGTGATATATAATATATATACTTAAAAGATATATAAAAATAATAAATGAATAATTAATTATTCATAAAACAATAAAACAATAATGTATCATAAAAAGGTATTATATTGTTTTTTGTTAAATTTATACTAAAAAAAACTTTTATATATATATATATATATATATATATATATATATATATATATATATATATATATTTTGGTCCACAAGTATTTTTTTTAGTAGAGATAATTATATTCGAGCTCATGCTCGTTAATACAGGCACTTAGAGGTATAAAATACTTTATATAGTAAAATATTTATTTTTAGTCATTTATATTTTAGTAAACTTGGAAAAATAATAATAATAATAATTTTTTTTTGCTGAATAATAATAATAATAATAATAATAATAATAATAATAATAATAATAATAATAATAAACATGCATATCTCATACCATAATGATAATAAATTTAGTAAAATATATATCATATTAATAATTACTTTTAGTCATGTACTAATTAATTGTTAAAAAAAACCTTTATTTAGTTTAGTGTCTATCTAATAAGCAGGACACGGAGAATTTCAATATATACGATATTAATGATAATTATATATTAACATTTTTTTTTACACATATTAATCATTTTTAAACACTATCAAACTTGTAAACTATAGTTATTAGTAACTTTAGTTATTTTTTTATTTAAATATGATAATTCTAGTTTTAAAATTAAAGTTTATAAATATAATAAATAAATGCATAATGATTGATTAATAAATACATGAATTCAAATATTCATTAATGATACTATTAAAATTAATTATTCTTCTCTCAATACCTATTAATAAAAGTATTTAAAATTCAGTTTTTATTAAATATTCAAATAATTAATACTTCTTCCATCTTATAATAATTGTGGTGCAAGAAGAAAATAAAAATCCCAGTCACATGAACTTTTTAATATCATATTAATTATTTTTTTCACTTATAAGTTATAATCCTTAGAATATTTTGTCAACTTGCTATTCTTTTTCACTTATTTATTGATTTTCTTTTGTCTTCAAAGGGTTTACTTAAGGAAATAAATGCAATAAGTATATAATATCACATATATTTCCTAACCAAGTCCTCACTTAGACAATAAAAGGAGAACTAAGAGTCCGTCTTAACCCTAAGCCCACCAACAAGATTCACATCAACCATGACTAGCATGCTCCTCCATAGCCTTATCCATGTCTGCTCCTTATCAAGCAACACAATCATCTCAATCAAATAAAAGAGTAAGAGTAAGCTTTTTTAAAGAAACATGTATTATATTTAACAAGTAGCATGAGTAACACAAGACATTCATTTTAATGTATAACATCAACAATTGAAATATTCACACCAATCATTCACCAAATTTCCACTTCCAAGTTATAGCAAACAAATCATCATAAATATAAATCATGCCTTGCCTTGCAAACACTAATTCGAAGAATTTTTCACTGTTTGAGTGATCAACATAGACAAATCCCTTAACATAGTTCATCCTCTCTGATCACCGGGAGAGTCCCGCAGTTGATTATGTGAAAAAAGTGTGGCTATATCAAAATTAGATGAGTTTAGGTAGTGAGTTACCTGATAAGGCTTGCAAGGACCTTAACCTCTATAGGAATTCTTCACCCATCTATTTTATAGTCCTATTCAAGTTAGGCACTGCAAATTCTTCCACCATTATTTGGCACTTCTAACTTATGTGTCTACCCTATGCAATGACAATTATGCATCATGCATGTATCATGTACAAATTGAGGTAACAAAACCAACATACCACAGTCATACAAACATTCACCAGATTTTCTACCATATAAAGTCACCATGTTATAAATTCACCACTCACAATTTCATCACACTTAAATACTGTCTAACAATTCTATAAGCATAGTAAGACATTCAACACCATAAATTCTTATAATCACCACACCAAAATTCTCATTTAATTGTGAATTACATAGTATGATTATATATAACCTTCAATCCCTTTGTAAATTTTCATAAACCATAGATGTATACATTTTGAACATATTTAGAAAACCCCCCAAAGAAGCATTCAAGGCCATAACTCACTTTTGTGACAATTCTTCTTAGTTAAGTGAGCTTTCTCACTTAAGCCATTAACTTTACTCTTTTAAGCAAGAGCATTCCGAGGATCATTTGGTCTCTGCCTCTATACTTGCATAAGCGAGGTTCTCCACTTTATTAAGTGACAACCTCATTTAAACAATAATAATACTTGGTTAAGTGATAACTCTTACAAAGATTTATTCCTTCTGTATGATATATTCACTTAAGGTAGACTTTCTACTCGATTAAAAGACACCTCACTTAAGCGAGTAGTTTTTCTCGCTGAAGCAAAAATACCACATAAACTTGTTTGTCTTTGTCACTCCATTTGCTTAAGCAAGAATCACCACTCGCTTAAGCAACTAAAGCTCTACAAAATTTGTGATTTTGCAAAAATGACTCCCAAGGGCTTCTAAACACTTCCAAAACTTACTGACTCCACAAACATGATCTTTACATAAACCAACATCAAAGGAAATAATTTTTAAGTTTAAAATCACACCAAGAAATTAACTTAAAATTGAGTTTCCCTTACATATTCAATTTCAAGGTCTTAGCTTTTGGAAGGAGGAAGGAAAAAGGAATAAGCTTTACGTCAAAGGAAAGAGATTTTCACAACCCAACTTATACCTCACACTAAGAAGACAGCAAACTAATTCTAAAACAATCTCATGTTAGATTTTGGAACCACAAGTTTGGATTCTAATGAATTCCACTATGGTTGCTTTGAGAAGGTGAAATGAACATTATGGATAAAGTAAAGGAAATGAACATACCACCTCAAGAAAAAATTATGGAACTTTACTCACTATGTGTAATCTACAAAATTATCATTTTTAATTGAGTAAATTACAGACTTCTTCTGAAATTTGCTCTTATTACACCCAATTTTAAAATTGAGTATATATTTATAAAATCGTTACTTTTAAATTTAACAGCATATTTATAAAATTAAACTCTCTATTTGGTTAATTTTTTTTAAAAAAAAATTACAAATTTAAGAGAAAAAATCATTAAATATAATATGTGACCCATAAAATTATCATTTTTTAATTAAAAGTAAATTACATGAATTGTGTTGAGATTTTCTTTTTTTATACCTTATTTTAAAGTGATTGTAAATTTAACTACATAATTATATAATTATAGTAAAGATACAATTTTAAAAGTACAATTTGTAAATATGTAGTTAGATTTAAAATCACTTCAAAAATAGATATAAAAAGAACAAATCTCAACACGATTTGTGTAATTTAATATTAATTAAAAATAATAATTTTGTTGGTGTATTATATATTTTTCACATTAAATTATTTCTCATTCAATCCTTTCTCTCTCCACTTTCTTCATCCTTGTTATCCCCACCATCCGAAATCAAAACCTTTCGAAATCGTAAATCTCAGTGTTCCCTCGTGTTGTTTATGTAAAATAATTTATCTTCAGAATCTAAAACTAAATTTTAACAAAATTCTATTATAACAAGATTCCAATAACTTCTACAACCACCACGATATTGTGAGATGGAGAAGCAACACCCAAAACAGCAAGAGAGAACATCATATCAAACAAATAAACTATCAATCTCTACAAAAAGGATATTGTATGTACCCATAATTAGAGTTATTGGAATGAGAAACATGTCTCGACTTCACAGCGGCGTTGATATGAGCTCATACATGTCTCAAGGTCACAGCAGCACTGATATGAGCTCATACACGTTTCGAGTTCATAACGGCATCCACATCTCGAGACGGTGGATCAGATTTGAGTTCTTGCTCAAATCTGAGAGGGAGTGAGTCATCGGTGATGGTGAGATCACCAGAGAGAAGGGAGGAGCTACCAAATGGTGGCGATAGGGCAGGTGAAGCACCAAGTGGTGGAGTAGTGTGATAGGCTTTCGAGTGAAGGAATGACAAGGAGTGAGTATGAAGCTGCTGTGGATGGTGGTGGAGACGGTAGATTCATTACAGCGGGTGGTGTTTCAAATGGACAAAATTAGGGGAAAAAAAAGCATAATCCAATGTATGAAATGTATGGTATTATTATGTGCACCTAATGTTAAAAATAGTCCACCAAAGACTATTTAACTTATAGGACCATGCTAGGCGGCATCTTATAAATATTTAGTTAAATTTAAAAGCAACGATTTTATTAATATATAGACAAATTTAAAATCACTTATAAGTTTGTGTGATAAATTTTATAAATATGTTGTTAAATTTTAAATCATTTTAAAATCAAATGTAATAAGAGAAAATATCAGGAGTCTTGTAATTTACTCTTAATTAAAAATGACAATTTTATAAGTTGCACATTATATTTAATGACTTTTTGTTCTAATTTTGAAGCTTTTAATTTAAAAATCACTTATAAGTTTGTGGATTAAACTTTATAAATATGTAGTTAAATTTAAAATCACTTTAAAATTAGGTGTAAGGATCCATCTAATTTACTCTTAATTAAAAATGACAATCTTGTTGAAACAAAAAACAAATGACAATTTTGTAGGTGTAATCATATTTAATGATTCGTTCTCTTAATTTTATAATTTTTAATAAATTTTAATCAATTAGAGATGATTTGTTCCTAGCACTCATCTTTCTCTTAACGTTAGACTAAATTATAATTTTAATTTCATTATAATTTTAAATTTACAATTTTCATTCCTCTATTTCTAAATCAACAAATTTAGTCTTCTTATTATTCATAATAAATAATTTTAATACTTTCGTCAGTTGACCGTCCAAAATCAAACAATAACATTTAGTTAATAAACTATTAAGATACCTGTTTTGTTTAGTTAACTCTATAAACACTATTTTATGTGGGAATTAGAATACATTAGTTCAATTTTGATAATGTGAAGCTTGCATTGCAAGCTTGTCTTCCTTGTCTAAGACTATTTTTCATGTACTAAAAAACACAATTTTTTATAATATACTTAACAAAAACACATCATCTATCTAAACGCACACACATAATATTTCACTAATTCATGAACGATATTGGCTCATTGGAAAAACTATTGTGATGGTATTGGCAATCAATCAAATGATAGATGATGCGATATTCAATTGGTATATAAAGCTTAATCAAATGACATACCAAGTCATTCAAAGGTTTTCTTATGTGCACATGGATGGCAGGAATGATTGACACAGCAATCATTGTTGAAGAAAAGCAACACGAGGGTAAGAATAATACTAATGGGCAAGTACAAAGAAATTCAATTATTGCACAGGCACTTTTCACATAAACAAGTGAAAAAGAGGTTAAGAAAATTTTCACTACCAAATACTAAAGAAGACGCGAAACAATTAACAAATATCATCCTCTAATAAACTGTTCTAACTGAAATCCAGTTCACAGCGGCAGCAATTTCCATTTGAAAACAAATAAACCAAGCATAAAATAACTGACATCTTACAATGTTAGCTAAATGGTAGGAAGAGCTACTGCTGTTGCTTAAGGAGATGTCAATAATCGCTTGATGCCACTTTTCTGTTCGGATGTAAGCCTGGAGGGAAACTTGATATTGAACTTGATTCTTAAGTTTCCCTTCTTGGAAGGTTCTTTTGGAATGGGCATACCCTCTCCTTTGACAACTTCTTCATATGTTGGACTAATAGTGGAGTTAATGGGGAATGTAAGATTCCGCCCATCAAGGGTTGTCAGCTGCACTGTGTAACCTGTCAAGGCTTCTACAAGCGATATCTTCTGGGTGACAACAAGATCATTGCCATCCCTTTTAAAGAGACTATGAGGTTTCTCATCAATAATAAAGACAAGGTCTGAAGGGATAACTCCTCTCTGCTCATTTCCCTTTTCAGGAAAAGTTATTTTTGTTCCTTTCTTCCAACCTGGCTTGATCTCAATTGTAAGTATTTCCTCTACTGTGGAGGGTCTCCTACAAAAAAGAAAACATATAGTAGATTAAGTAATCATAATCACAAGTAATATCAAAGATTTCTAACACATTTTCACAATCCATCTTACATTCTTACATAGCCTAATTTCACAGCAAATTCCTACAAGATGATTCTTCCATGTTAAAAGTAAAAAACCATACAAAAAATTCTTTTAATCAGTCATACAAAAATGAATGTTCACAAAAATCATGCCACAAGATCAGCATTATTATTTTCAACTGACTATGAAAAGCCATCTCCCATAAAAGCTCCCACAATGTACATTGGATCCCTATAGTCGTAACAATGCACATCTTTGGGAATGGATTTATTTTTGAAATAACATTTTTTTAGTTTTTCAAAAGCTATTTATGAAGCAGTATAATAAAATGATTGTTTTCCCAAAAATAAACCAATTCAAACACACACCTAGTGAAATGATTTATGTAGAAAAATGAACAATTAGTTACAACTTTTGATATCTCCAAATACGAATGATCAAATAATGGACTACTAACCAGCATGTGCTGTGTGACTACTTGAGAATAAGTTTCAAGAGAGATATTGGCAAACTGCTTGAGGGCTTTGCACTCAGTATACTGACATTTATATACAGAAAAAATAAAGACAATTAATTTTTACAAAAATAATAAAGAATCAAACCATTTTATCTGATCCTAACGTCCCCAATGCTTTATTAATTCATAATGTTTCCAAAGCTATAATAACTACTGTTGGACCTTGTGGCCTCAATAACTTAAGAGGGATAGACTTAGAATGCAGAAGAAACAACAATAATCAATTTAACAATGTTCTTTAAACATGCAAGACACAATTAATTGCAACAAAATAAATAAGATAAGGGAAGAGAGAATGCAAACACAATTTTATACTGGTTCGGCCACTTCTCGTGCCTACGTCCAGTACTCAAGCAACCCACTTAAGATTTCCACTATCTTTGTAAGTTTCTTTACAAAGTCTGAACCACACAGAGACAACCCATCCCTTGTGTTCAGATGCTTTACAACAAGAGACTCACAGTCTCTTAACCAATCTCATTGAATAAGAAGAATAGAAGAATAATTCTCTCTTCAAGAGAAGAATATTACAATGAAGATCATGTAAGAATCCTTATAGATTTTGCAAGTGTTTGGTCAAGAATTTCTTTTGAGAGAGCATTTGACAACGAAGTTCTTTTGGAATATCTCTCATTGTCTTTTGAGAGGATAAGACATTTTTGTCAAGCAAAACTCTCTCTTCAATTTCGTCCCAAGTCACACATATATATAGGCCTTTGATGGCCATTCAAAATCCAAATGATAAGATGTGACTGTTGGCGATATTCCTTGAAAATCCTCTCTGGTAATCGATTACAGAATTAGTGTAATCGATTACACAATTGTTTTTCTTGAACAGTTGTGACCCTTCATTTAAAATTTGAATTCCCAACGTTCAGAGTCTCTGGTAATCGATTACATATGATGTGTAATCGATTACACACTTTCAAACCATTGGTAATCGATTACATGTATTGGTAATCGATTACATATGTCTTGAATGACTTGAAACCTTTCATTGTGAGGCAAGGCTTGATCTTGAAGAAATCTTGAATCAAGGCTTTGTTTGTTGAAACAATCTTGCATTAATCTTGAAGCAAAATGAGCCTTGTTTGATTCTTCTTCTGACATCATCAAAATCATGTATACATACATTCACAACTACTGCTTTAATCATAGTAGTCAATAGCAGGCTATAGCGACATTGTGGAGTGGATTTACCCTAGGTCATTATAGGATTCAAATAGAGTGGTCCTTCATGACCACCGTTGTAGCAAAAACTTGGTAATAAGTATCGTGATACGATTCATACGATGCGATTCAGAGGTCCAGCTATGCAAATCGGATGGTGTATTGTTCTTGTAGCTGAAGCGTGCGAATCGAATTGTGTCACTCAATATTTTGTTTGCGTATCCAACATAAGTTCAATAGCAGACATTGTGCTCCAATGTCAATACTCCGGCTTTTATCAAGTGTAGACAATTTTAAACTAAACACATATTGTAATGAATAAGGTGATTTATATAGGAATACCAAGATAAACAATATTAGGTTCACAACTATATGGAATCAAAGAGGAAAACTTTAAACAATAAATTCATTTTTACTTAATCTCGCGAACGAAATTATTGCCACAATGAAGAACAAAGGTCTAAACCACTAGCAAAATACCACATTCAAGCATAAACCATGTAATTAACAGAGCCTTTTAAGAAAAATAGAGTATCAAAACTGCATAACTGTGATACGTCAAAGATCTCATCCAACATCAGAATCTACCACTTTAACAGCAGAAAGTGGATTACTCTAAGCCTACAGGCTACAGCATTGCAAACATACAGTTCAATTTCAAAGCGATCAATCCAACTGATCAGATTAAAAGTCATCAAACTCCGCTTGAAATTCAATAATCTGACTCCATGCAACAACACACTAAAATAAACAAACTCATGTCTCCTTGACGAATATAGAAAGTACGACAGGCAAGTAAAAGTAGACAACTCACCCACTGGCATCACTAACATCCCTTGAAATCTTCATTTTCTTGGTAGTCCCTTTATACAAATCCTCCAAGCTACAAGGCAATTGTCTCTCAATGGCTGCACCTTTCCTTTGCATATGGCCACAGCTCTCCCCAGCTGCACTCCTAAATTGAGCAAAGATATCTTCACCAAACGGGCCACCCCTGGAAAATCCAGAGCCACCAGCTCGGCCACCCATGTCCCCCATTCCACCAAAGGGTCTCGAAAACCCGAAAAACTCGGAAAATATATCATCTGCACTTCTGGGATTGAACCGGAATGACGTCGGCCCACCGTCGCCACCACCAGGAAAACCACCTGCGCCTGGCGGCACCCCATTCAACCCCTCCTCACCATACTGATCATAAATTCCTCGCTTCTGTGGATCACTCAAAACCTGTTTCACAATTCAAATTAAGCAACAAAAAAAAAAAAAAACAAAAAACAACCGAACCCCACCTCAGAAAAACTGATAATTGAAAAACCTTTGAACTAAATTACCCACAGTGATAAACCAAAAACCTACCTCGGCCTTTTAGATTCAAATTAGAAAGCCCCACAGACTCGAAATTGAAAACCCTCCACACAAAAATTGCATTTTCGTACGAAATAAGACAACTTCAAATTCGAATTGTGTTCTGAAACACCCAACTCATCAATATTCAAATTAGGGTGATCCAAGAAAACCCCAAAATTCAAAACATTTCCATCCGAACCCTTCACAAAAATCACAACTTTCAAGGGGAAAACAAACAAACACACTCAAATTACTTCAAAACAACAATTTTTTGAAAAGGGTATAAATATGTATTGAATTGACATACATCATAAGCTTCGGAGATTTGCTTGAATTTAGCTTCAGCCTCTTTCTTGTTGTTAGGGTTCTTATCAGGGTGCCACTTCATGGCTAGCCTTCGATATGCTTTCTTGAGATCCTCATCTTTGGCACTTCTATCTACCTGAAGAATCTTGTAGTAGTCCACGCCCATGCTTTCTCAGTTTTTTCTTCACTGCTATGAAAAAAGATAAAGAAGGAATTATCTCATATCTTTCTTTCTTCACTGAGTCTCTCTCTACACAATATCACGTTCCTTCTGATACTATACAGGTACCGGGAGGAATAGATGTCGATGCTATTGCTATCGCTATCCACTCACAAATGTGTTATCAATTTATCATTTATTGTTTAATTTAACCTAGCTAATACTTGAATAGTAATAACAAGGCTTAATTCGGTCTTCACCGTTATTTTAAATCATTCAATTATTTTTTTTTAAAATTCGAGAAACAAATTGATAATTATGACTAATAACAATAATAATAAAGTAGGTGTATAGTCCTAGAAATCAAGTAGTCATGTTTAGTTTAAATTATAATTATTTTGCTCTTTACTTTTACGAGAATAAATAGTTATTTTCATTATTAAATATATAGAATGATGATAAATTTATCCCTTAAAAATAAAAATTTAAACTTTAGTCCTAAAAATGAAAAAATACGACAAATCAATTCATTTGTTAACTTTCATCCGTTACTAATAATGGAAGAACCTATGTGATATAAGTAAGTGGACGAAAACGTCACAAATATGATTGACAACATGATTGTTAAATATATTGGACCAAAATGTCAGAAAGTTTTTATTGGACTAATTTGTCAAACTTAAATTTTGTTTCATTTAAGGGTAAAACATAATTTAATCTTCATCTTTTCCTTCTTTATCGTTACAAGCATAACATTACAATAAATAATTAAAAAAATAGGGAAACAAATATAAGTTAAAACAAAGATAATAATAAGTATAATATGTCTGTTGTTCTAAAAAATGTAACAAACCTTGCCAAAAATATGATATTCCTACAAAAATGCACAGCCACTAAGTTAATTTTTACAAAAAAATATGAGACTCAACTTAATTTTGTTACTACCTAATGTTGTTACAGTAGAAATTTGAGAGCAACAGACGTACTATGCTTATTAATCAATATTATGTTTATCATTATGTTTGTTCTAATTTATGTTTGTTTCCTTATTTTTTTAAGTGTTTATTGAAATAGTATGCCTACAACAAAAAAAAGAGAGAAAGATGAAGATTAAATCATATTTTATCCTTAAATGAAACAAATTTTGGGGTCTCATACATTAGTCCAATTGAAACTTAGTGACATTAGTCTAATCTATTCAATAGTCATGTTCACAATCATTTTTATACCATTTTTGTCTCTATGTTACATACGCTCTTTCATTAAGTTAACATATGAATGAATTTGTCATATTTTTTTTACTTTTAGAAATTAAAATTGGAAATTTCATCTTTTGAAGACGAATTTATCAACT
Organism: Glycine soja; assembly: GCF_004193775.1. Lineage (NCBI taxonomy): Eukaryota > Viridiplantae > Streptophyta > Magnoliopsida > Fabales > Fabaceae > Glycine > Glycine soja. The sequence goes on along the minus strand of NC_041019.1, from coordinate 47,843,147 downwards.
CTTTTCACATTTAGGGATAAAAATAATTATTTATTCTTTAAAAAATTAAGATGATTTCACCCATTATAACAGTTAGAGGATATTTGTTGATATACATAAAATTTAAAATTTTACTACTTTGAAAAAACTCAAAAATAAAACAACTAAAATTTACATGCTAACAAAAAAATCATTTTCTATGAATTTCTATATAACAAAAAAAGCTCCATATTTTAACAAAACATCATATAAGTTAAAAAATCTAATATATAATTTTTATTTAAAGTAAGAAAAATCTTTTATAATTTATTTAGACCTTATTCGTTGGACCAACCCTTACTGCTTAAAGTGTAGATATGCGAGACTTTTTAACTTAACAAATATCTTAAATAAGTGATTTATAAAAATAAAAAAAATGGTTATCAATACGGTATTGCAGTAAGCAAACCATTCGACCAGGTTGAAGAAATCGTTTAATAATATTAAATACTAAAGTAATTATTATTTAATAATTTTAGAATTAGTTTTTTTTATGTAAATTTAAAGATTTTTTTAATGGCTTTTATACCTTCTTAAGCTACTGAATATAAAAATAGAGAATTTATTTGTACGCTTATTTGAAAAACTAGAAGACAGATTAAGTATTTTTGAACAAAATAAAATTTATGTGAAAATATATGGAAAATGTTAATTTTTTATGGATTTTTCAACTAAATTAAAGGAAACAATCACAAAATCATAGAAAATTTTAGAATTTTTTCTCAAGAAAATCACAAAATTTATGCAAAAAGCTACATGAAATATTCACATGGGGTGTTACAAATTGCACAAAAAATGTTAATTCTGATTTTTTTACATGCTAAGTTTCATAATTTAGTAATATAAAAATAAAAAAAATAATACATTTAGGATGTTACAAATTATGCCCAATACCTCTTAGTTATTGATATGATGTTCACCGCATTACAACAAGGGGATAAAGGTCATATCAAATAATAGAGGTATATTGTACACAATTCACAAAAAAAAACCACATCATGTAAGTGTAATTTACTTTTTATAAAAATGTGTTAATGTAACTTTTGTTTTCATAAATGAAAGACAAAAAAAAAAGATACAATTTTTTTTATAAAGAATACAGATTACATTTGATACATTTTCATAAATGAAAAACTAAAATGAGACGATTTTGTTTTTTTAAGAACTTAAAATGAACAGTATCTTATTTATAAAAGCTAAAAATATATTAAATCTTATATTTTATATTTTCTTAATAAGTTTGTGATTCTTTTATTTAGAAAATTATTTTTTCTTTTGTAATAAAAAATTAGTTTAAATGTACCATATATAGTTATAAAAAAATTATTTATTTAGTTGAGCCTTCTAAATTTAAGACTCCCTAAATTTGTTTAGATTAAAGAGAATGGTAATAATGACATTAATTGGTATAAAGAAACAAAAGTATTTTTTGGGTATATATATCCTAAGAAGCACGAACGTAGCCTGGTAGGGTGTGTCTCACGTCAAAATTGCACCAAATACAGATTTAGACATGACTCATGTGCGACGTGGTGTGTGTTAGGTGTGTCTGAGTTCGTCAGACACGATTGGATTGTCGGACACGTGCAATTGGACGCGACCCACCATCCAAACACAAACACATCATCTATTTTTTATTATTTGTCAATAAAAATAAAAATGTTTATGATAGAGAAAGAATCGCCTTGATTCTCACACACGAGACAAACCTTCTTCTTCTCCTTCATGTTTTCTGCTCTGCAAGCAAACCAAACACCATTGTCGGATCTTCATCTTCACACGCAAAGCACGTCGTTGCTGCGTGCAGACTGTCGCACTCAGACCATGTCAGGCCTCCGTCATCGCGCATAGAACACAAGATAAATCCCCTCTTTCTCTTTTCTACCTTTTATTTTTTTTGTTGCTCCCCTATTTCTCTCTTTTCTATGCTTTATTTTTCTATTGCTCCCTTGTTTTTCTTTTCTACTTTTTATTTTTTTGTTGCTCCCCTATTTCTCTTTTCTATTTTTTATTTTCCGTGTCATAATATAAAATTCTGGATTTCTGGATTTAACATTTCCTATTTGGCGGTTTCTTTGGTTGTATTGTGGGTTTGTTATAGATAAAATTCTCTTTGCTTGGCTGATCCAAAAACAGAGAAAGTGACCATGGACTTTTTATTTTGTCTCTCTTTATTTAATCAAAGTTTTTTTTTCTAACTAGTCATGTGCTCATTCATACATATATAGGATTTGTTCAATGTTTTATTTTGCTTAATTCTTATTGTATTCATTTTTTTATTGTAGAGATGAGTAGTGAAGCTATGGAGCAAGAGGATCAAATAAAACTCCTATAGAGATATGCCATAAAGTTAAATTTTACCATATGAATATATAAATTTTATTATCATGTTTGATCATATTAAAATTTGTGTCATAATGATGTTGATCACATATTACATATATATATGTAGGCACATGCGTGTGTTGTGTCACATGTTTTTGTATCGTAGGCATATTTCTATGTTTGTGTCATGTCTAATATCATGTCTGAATTTGTATTCTTCGTATAAACATTTATTTTTTTATTAAACATAATCTTGTTTGACTCAAATTAAATCATTATGTAAAACTTAAATTTGAGACTACTAATTAAATTTAAATTAAGTCATAATGCTTGAGAATGAAATTAAAGTATTAGTATTTATAAAGATGCTTAAATATATTCAAGTTTGTATGTAATGACTGAGTTTGAGAAAACTTTTTCGTGCTAACCATCACTTGTCGTCTTTAGATTTTCATTGTTTCAGGTGTGGAGCTGATATTAAATCTATTTTTCACGTTTTAGTTCACTGTCCCAAAGCTATCAGAATTTGGAATTTGCTTCGTATGGATGTTTCTCCTGGTCATAGTGAGGACATTTAAACTTGGCTGTGAAGACACATCATATCACATCAAGGCTGATTATGACGCTCTTTTCGCAGTAACTTGTTAGCAGATTTGAAAGGCTCGAAATGTGGAAAGATACCAAGACAAACTTCAGACAGATTGGTTCATAAAATTACCTAGAGGTTGATGCATGAAAAAGCCTTCCTAATTCATTTTATTTCAATATATTGTGATTACATAAAATTGTTTCATATATAGACAGAATAAACCTAAATAAGAAAAAATAAGGATGATATCATCTTAATTTTTCTTATTAAATAAGAATCCTATCTTCCTGATTTCCCGAATTAAATATGATCATATCTTCCTAATTTCTTAAAATAAAAAACAACAAAATATAAAAAAAAAATCCTAAAATAAAGCAACAAATATTCTTAGAATTATAGTAAAAAATAAGATGTCGTTTTGACAAAAATATCGAGATATGCTCTACATCAGTACTCCTAGGCCTCATAATAATATTCTGGTTTTCCTGGAGTCCTCCTTCGGAAAATTATGTGAAATTAAACTCTAATGGTTGATTTGTCATTCAGATTCAAAAGTTGGTATTGATCTTATTAGCAGCGGTACTTCTGTTTATCATCCTTATTATCCTTTGGTGGAGCAAATCCGTTCCTTCACATCTCAGCAAGGTCATATTGTGTTTAGTCATTGCTACAGGTAGAGTAATTTCTGTGCTGATGCTTTTGCGAAGAAAGGAGCTCAAAATGATTCTACTTTGTCGATCTGGAACCAATGTCCAGTAGATATTTCTTACTTAGTCCTAGCAGATGATTTGGGAGTGTCTCTGACTAGATGTATTTTGTTCGTTTGTCTTGTTTTGTTGCTGTTTTATTTCTTCAATGATCAAAATAATATTATGAGTGATTTTAAGCATTTGATGATTCACTAATAAAAATAATATTTAATAAGATATGAGGGTCAAAATATTTTGTAAGAAAGGATCTTGTTAGCATTTAATTATTTTTCTATTAAAATGTAAGATATTTTGATTATTTTTCTTTTTCATATCTTTTAAATTCATATTTTTATTTTATATTTTAATATATGAAAAAAATGAAGTTGTGACAAAAAAAAATGAATGATTAACATTTAAAATAAATTAATAAGAAAAAAGGTTATATTGACATTACAAATCATCAAATCAGAAGTTATTATTGTTTATTATTACCATAACTACTTTAAAATTAATTCAAGCAGTACATAACCATTATACTTTACAATTTTTAGACCGTACAAAATAAATCTATCATGAGATTTTGTTTTATCTCCCCGTTATTATTTTATAAGAATAAAACAATATATCATCCATATTTTTCTTCTCCTCTCCTTACTAACCACACAAGGTGACCTTTCCCTCTCTTCTCCCGTTTTCTTGAACCAAACCAAACAATGATATCCCTCTTTGCCTCCCCTCTTCTTCCTTCCTTTGAAGGAAACACACCTTCCCAGGTATTTCGGCAATGGTCAATACGACCCTCACCAGCAGGTACCATTAGCTTGATCATTGATGTGTAGTTTTATACATAAAATGTAATCTATGATTCTGGTGGCTATTGATCTAGTTACTATTACATTAGGCAATGTTGCAATGGCCAATACGACCCTCACCAGCAGACACTATTGCTTGATCATTGCTAATGATTGACAAGAAAATAATGTGTAGTTGAGTACATAAAAGGTAATCTATGATTCTGATGACTGTTCATTTAATCTCTACACAAGGCAGTGCACTGATCAAACAGTGAAAATCTTCCTAACCTTCTTCATGTTCCTACGACAAACAGGGCAAGTGCCAGCTGCCTCCGCTATCCTGCATAGATAAGGTTGAACATACATCATCACCAAACAAGAATAAGCATTAGCTAAAGGCATTGAGATGCATGCCACTGAAGATGTCATGTCATATATAGAAAAAAGATTGTTAAATACATTGACTTGCAAAGTGGATCAACACGGTTTTTAATTTTGTAAATCTTAAATCATCTCAAATAAACAGGAACCAAATTCTTAAGAAATTATACTTGTTCAATCTTTCTTTTGAAATGGGAATTCTTGGGCATGTGCTACTTTTTTTATAGTTGTGAAATACTATAAGAAAAATTGGGGGGAAATAACTTGAGTCCCCAATTCATCTCCATGCTATATGTGAAGCTATTAGTAAACAAAATTGCTCTAGGAATTTAGCAGTGTTAGTTGTTAATTGTTATAACAATGAATTACCTAGTTCCACAAGCAAAACAAGCCACACAGTGCCCACATGGAAGGAAGAAGCAGTCCCTTGGAGCATCAAAGCAAATAGCACAAAGACGCCGTGTATTATTACTGGTTTCACCATCACCTAAAATCTTCCCATCAATGGGGCCTCCTGGAAGAAAGTCAATATCCTCCTCATCTTGTGGCAAGGACTCATATGATGAACCCCAGCTTGAAAGATCATCATCTTTGTTAGAAAGCAAAGGGGCTCTCTGAGGTGATGTTCCCTCAGATCTAACTCCTGCTCTATCTTCATGAGCACACTGAAGCTGGTTCAAGAAGTTGAAGGCCCCAAACACAAGCAAAGTCAATCCACCTGTAGGAACATAAAGCATAAATAGTGGATATAAAGTCATTTGAGATTGATACAGCTAGTAAAACGGATGACTATGTAAGGAGTTTACCAATGCCAAAAATATAGGTCATCCATCTTGGTCCATAGGATAGTTTGACATACCACTCATTGGATGCATTCTGAATCAAAGAAAAGTTACATAAATAAGTTGTAAACTGAAATATATTCATATCCTCAGTTGAGAATATAAAGAATATGCATTTCACAAGGTCATAGGGAATTTGATTTTTCTTGGGAGAGGGAAAAAGCACCGGATTTTCAAGCTTCCGACTTCAGTTATAAACCAAAATGCAATGCTAGGTTGCAGCATTAATAATTTTATGTCCCATTTATGATTTTTATTCTGTAAGGATGGCCATTTCATTGAAGCTAGTATATGGTAATAATCTTGCCTGTTGTGGACCAGGAGTAACTAAGACAGCAGCACTCCCATCGTGAAAGATAAGATTCAAACTGCATGGACCATTGGTAAGAGCACATTTGTAGTAAGCATTCGTTGTATTATGCAAGGAGGCCCTCACACTGAAGTTTAATGCCACCTAGTTAATAAATAACTACAATGCTTAATAACATATAAGCCCACATTAAAATCAAAATAATGAAAGAAAAAAACTGACTCCGATGTAATAGAAGTATTAACTAACAAAATCTGATAAGATTAATTGTATCAAACCCCAGCTTTCCCACACTCAGAACACTCTGGTCCAGAATTATCATTACTATAACACCATTTTAATATGTAACAAGGCCTTTTCTGAAACAATAACAATGTCCAAATACAGTACTAATTTAAGGTGTGATGATTACTTCAATTGAACTGAAATGAATGTGTTCAAAATTCAAATTATGAGAATTTTGGGAAAAATATGTAAATGGAGAAAGTAAACTTCGAATAATTAATATTATGATATGTGTAAAAGTAGCACTAACCTAATCTGTTCTAAGTTGGCTTCTCTATTTTAAGTTTTGCGAGATCTTTGTTTATTTTCTGGTCAAGCAAGCGAAGATACGTGAGATTAGATTTAACACACGTAGACACAGTAGACACAAATGTCTAAAAATGCAAGATGAAGTATGAGGGACAACTCCGCGTCATGTTCTAATGTTCAAGTTTAACAACCAAATATTCAAAGGTTTTCAAGCATGTATGTCCAAGTCTATGTTGAAGAGATGATGAAATCCACGTAATAAGTCACACCATGCCATCACAACTTAAGTTTCAGTTCATATATTATAATCTCTGAATATGTTTTGTTACTTTGTTTAAACAAGAGATTTGTCAATTAATACCAGTTTAATCTGTATTTTAACAGAAACTTTGTTTGAAGATCCTGATAGGAAAAATAACACACCATGCCCTCCCTTCAGTCATTGCTAAAGAACCTATAATTATTATGCCCACCAGAGCAAGTATAGTATAGGTTTACAGAAATACCTCCACATCTTCATCCAAATTACCCAATGCAACATAATAGCTAGACGACCAGAGTATGTCCTGTGTAATCATACCAGTTCCTATAAAAAAAACAAAGCAGCATCAGTATAGGATTGACATAAACACAGATATTGTTTTTTGTCTTACCATGGATCACATTCCATGACAGAGTCGTATTAGGTTCTGTTGGGTCCTCCAGCCACCGAGTGAGGCTCCCGTCCCCTGAAAGTAAGGCCATCAGAATAACATGTTCACTAAATAATAATGTATATGCTTGAGTTTCATGATAACTAAAATCAGGGATTTTAAAGAGCTGTGGCAGGTCATGTGCAAGTTCTGTGTTTACTATTCTTTTTAATTTTTATAGGACCTCACTTATTAATGTTATATCCAGAGAGACACACAGAACTTGCACATGACCTTGTGATTTGAAATTTGAAAAGGTGAGAGGATAAAATTCCCATGTAAGAGATATACAAAAGTATGCAGTGTAGAAACCATGTACATACCTTTTGAAATTACAAGGAAAACAGAAGAGCTCCTAGAGCTCACATGAAACGAAATATTTACTGAAGACCCACTATTCAGATAATATTTCCATTCCTGTGGAAGACATAAAAAGAGTAGTATCAGCTTCTTTTGCAATATCTGAATTTAAAAGAGTGTAGTATTACAAGAATTTCTAACTTAAAACTTAAGAAGAAAAAGGAGAAAAACACATATATACAGATATACTTGCCTTGTATGAGCCCGAGGGAAGAGACACATTACAACTTTCTCCCCAAGTGGTAACAACATCGAGTGGGGGATACTGATATGTCCCATAAAGAATGGGTCCAGGGCCAGGGTTTGCCTTTAAGTTTTCTACCTAATGCAAAAAAAAAAAGAAAGAAAAAGAAAATCCATTTTACAAAAGACACTCACTAACTACAAATCCAAACACAGACAAATAAAAATAGCAATGATTACTGACCTTCACAGATTGTACGAACACGGGACTAGGTTGGAAAACGGTTGATGATTTTGGACCCAGCACGACGGTCATGGACCCGTAAACCCCCAGTATCATAGTCATTGACACTGTAGATTAGATTGCACTGTGAGTTTCAGAAATCATAATTCTAATAAAAACAAATAAATAAAAATTATACACATTCAAGCAACTGTCTCCCCAACATGCAACAGTAGTTTCAAGTAGTGGCAGAGTCAAAACGTCAGTTCAAGGGGTACTATGAAAAAACAAGGTTTTGCTATAAAAAAATGCATATATTAAATTACATAGATAAAATCATTATTTTTTATATATTGTAAGGAAACCACAAAATTATTTTTATAAATGTGATAAATGATGAAAATAGAAGAAAAAATAGAATAAAAATGAAAAAGAAAATTAGAATAAAAATATAACTAATCAATTTAATAATAAGGTCTTATTAGTAACCAATTAACAAATGGAAAAAAACTTCAATGTGATTTATGGTATATTGTAGTATTATTTTCTAATTAGAATTAAAGTTTTATCTTAATTTGAACTAAAAATCAGCATACCCTTTCCAAGTAAAATTTCAATTTTAATTAGAAAATAACATTAATAAAACACTTAACAAATTACTTCTAAATTTAATTAACAAAAAGTTAAAATTAAAAAAAATAAAAATCACGTTAATGATAACAGTGTTAGTAACGATTTTGGATAAATTTTTTCCTACTAGTACGTAATTCCCTTGTCTATGCATGCGACAATTCTTAGAGCACCATTTTCAATCGGTAATTTGGTTCTTGAAAGTGTGATACAGCTAAATTAAGCGCAATTTAGTGTCTAATGATTCAAATTCTTTAATTAACAACTATAAATGTGAATCAATGAAAAACAACAGAGTTCCACAGAGATTGAAAAGATTCTCCCTTACCGAAGAACCACAAGCTGAAGACCACGACGAAGCAGGAGCAGGTATCGTCCCTAAAAATGGCGGCAGAGCCGTCGCGGATACTCCAGCCTCCTCTTCCGGACCGGAGCGGCGTCTGAGAGCTGCCGGGCAAACTTTCCTCCGGCAATGAAGCGGACGGAGGAGGAATCACGGCGGTGGAGTGGGGCTGCTCCGCCATTGAAGAGAGAGAAACAAGTGTGACTGTGTGAGAGAGAGTGTGTGTGGGGAGTGAATTAAAGAAGAAGAAGGTTCATATTTCAGTTAAGTGAAGCGAAAGCGTGAAGTTCAAATTTCAACTACGAGTCTTTCTCTTCTTGTTCGCGGGAATGGTAGTTAGGGAAATGATGGTGGTTGCAAGGGCGAACAGCGCTAGTGCTTGACAGTTATTTTTTCAACGTGAGACAAGACGTCACCATCCAATTCTATAATTGAAGACTAGGTTTTGACTTACTCATGTGTCATGCTTGTACATTACACCTCATTATCCTACACCTAACTGAAAGTACGGTCTGATTCATATGGACCCGGTTAGATGCGGCCCAAAAGACTTTTTAGTATATAAGATATTATAAAAATATTTTTTTATTTTTTATTTTTTAAGAGTGTTTAGTTATTAAATTTTTCTTAGCTTTTAATAGAAGTAAAAGCTTTCCATAGACCTTTTCTTAAAGATCGAATTTTCAGCTTATGAAATTGTTATTTTTTAGGGATTTGCTTCCAAAATTATGCTTGGACAATAATATTTTCAAAAAATTTCAAAATGACAAAACATGCCTTCATATTTTCTAAACCCTCAATGTGCAAGATTTGGTTTCTCTCTCTTGTTCCTCACAAGTTATTCATCTCCCTCTTTCGTTCCTCAATCTCTCTTTCGTTTTTCGATTTTTTTTCGTATCATTCTTCTTCATCTCTTCTTTTTTGTTTGTTAACACCACATGTTAACTAATTCTTCATTAATTTCTTTTTTTTCTCATTAAATTTTGAGTTATTATGGATTAGGGTTATGTTTTTACTTGTCTCATTAATTATTATGAATTTTGACCCCTTGGACATATTCTTGTGGAGATTGTGAGGTGGAAGTAAATATTCTTGAAAGTTAATTAAAACAAAATAAGTTTTATGTTTCATTGTCCTATTTTGAATTTTTTTTGTGAAATCTTATTTTAAAATTTTTAAACGTGTATATTGTGCATTGATATAAATGATGCATTGCATGTGATTTTAAATGATAAATATTTATTAATGTTAGATATAAATGTTTATCACTGTTTCTATTTTTTAAACTTGTGAAATGTCTCTCAATCAAGTTCCTATAAAAAGAAAGATAGTAGAATGGTGTAATAAAAATATTGAGATCTTGATCCGATACTATTCAAATAGCATTTCCTGTTGCAGTTTGAGCGGCAAAATGTATCCCCCTTTGTGTACCTTTGAATCCGCAAGTACCGGCGGAGGACCAAGAAATCACCCCGTACATTTGTAACAGTTACAATAGTATTGTTGAAACTAGCTTGAATATGAGGTTTTCTAAAAAAAATAGAATTCTAATATAGAAATTTAGAATTTATATTTTATCTTATTATATATATATTAATCTATCAAATATCCTCCAATTTTTATAAGAAAAATGATTGATTGATATTTTAAATTTGAAATTTTATTTCAAAAATTGCTGAAAGTGTGCATAGAAGAAGTGAATGCTCAAAATAAACCTCATAACCACTTCACTAAGCTTGGTTGGGCAAATATTACAGAAAAGTTCAATAAGGCAACAAATTTGACATATGAATATAAACAATTTAGAAATAGGTGGGATTCTTTAAAAAAAAGAATGGTAATTATGGGCTAAGCTTATTGGAAAGGACATTGGTCTTGGCTGGAATGGAGAGAAGAAAAGAAAACCATTGCTTCTAGTAATGAATGGTGGGAAGCCAAAATTCAAGTGTGTATTATTCAACTAAAATAAAGTTAGTGCTAGTTGTACAATTGGTCCTTACATCCCTTGATCTCGCTGCAAAGTTTATAGAGTCATTATGCTACTGTTGTTGGGGGTTTGTGTTCTGAAAATGACTTTTTGTTGTTGATGGTGGCAGCATTCTTCAAGTGTTGTTGTTTTGCTAATATTATGTAGGTTGATACACTAGCAGTTTGTACTAGCTACTAGATGGTAGAGTCTTATGTAAGAATCTTTTTAATTTCAACAAATTCATTTCTTTATTTGTCTCATTATCCGTCCTTCAATAATTTGATCAATTCCTTGTCATTGACATTGTCATGTTCACTTATTCTAAAAGCACAAATTTTGTAGTTAATTTCAAGGGCAACCTATCATTTTGTATCACATGTTGACGAACTTCATGTGACAGTCTATGGTATTTTAGGACTCTAGAAACATTTGTTCAATCTTCTTTTGCTAAATTTGGATGTGCCTGCATAATTTGGTTAAGTCTTAATGACAAGAAAAGCTAATGGTCGATCATAATATATAAGAAAGAATAATTGGATAGGAGATTCCTTTTTAAGTTTGGGTTCTCATGACTTTTTCTTCTTTCATCATAACATAATTCTCTTGTCCATAATTTAGTGCTCAATTCAAGATTCAACAATTTCTTGGATTTTCATTTTTTTGTGAGGAAGTTGGCTTGTTTTTATACATGTTGAGTCAACCAGGTTCTATTTGTAATTGTCAGGAAAGATTTCAACATTCAGGTGAAACAATATCTAGACATTTCTATAAGGCCTTAGAAGTTGTGTGTATGTTTGCAAAGGACATAATTAAGCCTGTTGATCCATCATTTAGACATTTGAACAAATGTTTGTAGAGGCCTAAAACAAATTTAAGAATGAGGTCTTTTATTTACTCATAAAATAATTTATTAAAATTATCATTGTTTTATTTAAAATTAATTTTTTGGGCTTTTTGTGATGTAAAATTATCGATTAAATTGTCATAATTAATTTCATTTAACATTTCTTTTTCAATAGACAATAAAGCCAATTTGTTCAATCTTTGTTGAGACATTGTTGATCTTAAGTAAGTTTTTATTATTTTTAACTTTGAAAAATTCCTTTCCGCTGAAGCAACTGATATTGGTATCGTTAACATTATTCTATAAACTATATACGCATTTGGAAAAGAATTTATTCTTTTTATATAATTAAGAATGTAAATTGGCTTATCATTTTCCAATCCTATAATTTCCTTTAAGATATTTAATTCTGAAAATAAATCTAATCCATCAACATCCAACAAATCATCATGTTTCAAAGATTTTTCAAGGTTTAGGCATTTTTCTTTCAAAAGTGTACAATCTAGTAACTTTAATTTTTTAACACTAAATAAAAAACCAAAAATATCTTCATATATTTTAAATTGTTCAAATCTACTTTGAAGTGTGGTAATTGCTTTATATACGATGTACAAAAAGTAATCAATTATAAATGATTCTTGAAGAGATTTTACAATTTCATCCTTCACATTTTCATCAAATTGTTTCTTTTTACGACTAATACATTTTTCACGAAACTTAGGCTCTATATCCATTTCAAAAGCAATTTCCTTGGTAGAAATCAATGCATTTTCAAATCCATTTTCCCTATACTTTTCAAAAAATGAAAGAAGACCTTTTAATTGTTCAATAGCTTCATTAATGCACATATCTTTTGATTGTAAATTCTTACTAACTAAGTTAACTGCAAATAAAATGTCATACCAAATAGTCATGTCTAACAAAAATTCAAAGTTTTTAAGCTCATAATTTGCTAAACAATCAGCTTCACATTTTATTTTAGGATCATCACTAGCTTCAGCTAATTCAAATAAAACATCTCTTATTTGTAAAGTTTGAAATTTTATAGCCTTCACACTTTCAATACGGATTTCCCAACGTGTTTGTGACAATAATTTTAGAGTTAAGCTATGCATATGGTTTTGTAAAATTCTCCACCTTTTTCTAGAAGAAGAAAATGAAGTGTATACACGTTGTAACATACCAAAAAAAGATGTAGCTTTAGGACAAGAGTTAGCCATATCACAAAGTACTAAGTTTAAACTATGACAACCACAAGGAGTAGAAAATGATCTAGGATTAATATTAAGGAATCTTTTCTGCACACCCTGATATTTTCCTTTCATATTAGATCTATTATCATATCCTTGTCCCCTAAGGTCATTAATATCAAGTCCAACAATTTTTAATTCATCTATAATAGCATCAAAAGACCTTTTCCACTTGTATCATCTACTTTTAAAAATTCTAAGAAATACTCATTAACTTGTATTGGAGTTGATGAAATATTCACACACCTTAATACAAAAGATATTTGCTCTTGATGACTTATATCTAGAGCACAGTCAAGTATGATTGCATAATATTTCGCATCGTTAATTTTTTTTTTATATTTTTGTTTTGATTTCGTCTGCTAACATATTTATCAACTCATTTTGTATATTATGCCCAAGGTGATGGTTGTGAATTTCATCGTCTTTAATTCGATGAATATGTTCTTGCATGATTGGATCAAATTCCGCAATCATTTTAATTAGACTTAAAAATTTCCATTAGCTTCTTGGTAGATCTTTTCATTTTTTCCACGGAAGGCTAAGTTATTTTTACCAAGGGTTTTAACAACAACAATAATTCTTAACAAGACATTTCTCCAATGTTCTCTATATCTATTTATTTGTTCTTGAACATGTTTGTCTATTATTTTATTTTTTTACCAATCTCATTTCCAAATCAATACATGCATTCATATTAGTAATATGCTCATTCGTTATTTCATGACTCTTCAACTTAGCACTAAGATTTCTCCAATCTTTACTACCTTCGTTAGCTAGTTTACTTGTACAAGAAACAACATTAAATAATTTGCAACAAAAACAAAAGACTCTATCCAAATCTCTAGAATAAATTAGCCATTTTCTTTCATTTTTCTCTCCATTAGGCAATTTTTGAATGTAATTTGATGAAGAAAAGTGCCTAGAATATTTATCCTTTGGGAAATCCATATCAATAACTTTAATACGGCCCTTTTCTACTAATAAATCTCTCAAAGTCGTATCAATATTCTTCCATTGGCTTAGATCATATATATTTTAAAAAGTAAAATTATCTAATCCCCCAATCTCCTCCTCGTTATCATGAGTTTGAGAATCAGAATTATAATTATCCTTATCACTAACTACTTCTCTATTGTTGATTTCACCTATATATAAATTGTTATCTTGTTCATTCAAAGAGCACTCACCTGTATTTTCTAATTTATCTTTCTCATCTATTTTTATGAATTTATCCATAGCTCCTTTTTGTGATGCAATTAAAGCCTTGACTCTTCTCTTTTTCTAAAATTTTGAATAGCCTGATTCATATTTTCTAGTTGACATACTTATTATATATAATTTTGTATGAAATTAAAAATTATAATATATAAAACACTACAAAGATGAGTATATAAAATAAGAATGAGCTAAAACAATAAAACCTAATTTTGGTTGTCAAGAAAATAAACTTGATCATAGTATCTTGAAGTCTCAAGTCTCTTTCTCTTCTTTGGTAAGTGCTTAAACTTAATTTTCAATTTTCAACCTTTTTGTTAAACCTGCATAAATTATTTTTGAGATTAATCATTATTCATTAATAAAACAATAAAAAAATAAATTTATTTTGAGATCAATCTCGCAATTCATCAGGATTTGGGGTAGAAGCTTAATAATATATATAAAACTTGTCATTTGTGATTTGTCAATACAATAATGAGACTATTACTATATGCATAAGATTTTAGATTATTAAATTAACACTTTTCAATAGAAAAGGCAATTATAATTTGATAAAGGAACATGTAAGTATGTAATAATTATCAACAAAAGAAAATTTGAGTAAACAAGAGTATAGTAAGTTCTATTTTTGGTTTTTACCTGATGTTGACACACTCAAAAGGAAGAAATGTCAATTGTTCCCTCTATCCTCCAAATAGAGACACATGCACATAAGAGATGAGAATAAACAAATAAGTATTGAGGAGCTATTGGCTAATGTGTCAAAGTGAAACAATAATCAACTAAACTAAAAAAGCGGGTGAGAATACAAAGAAGTATGAGAGATAGTGAGAAAAAAAGACAATTAGAATTGAATAGGAAGAGAATAAAGAGAACAAAAATAAAAGAAAAACTTTTATGTTTCTTTAATTATTAACTATTAAATCTCTTTTTTCTAAACAAAGTTATGATATTGGTGAAGAGTTATTTCTCATTAGTTGTTACTTACGGTACCAATAAAAAGATTAACAGTTATTTATAATATTTTAATTAAAATTTATTTTTAAATATAATTTTACAATAATTTTTTTGAGATATGGTACTCATACACGAGTCTCAATTATGGGCTAAGTTTGTGTTCTAACATGCACTATTGTTTTATTCTTTAGGTAAATATTATCTCATTGATTCTGGTTACCTTACTTTTACGGGTTTTCTAAGGCCTTACAAGAAAAATAAATATCATATCCCGCAATTTAGAATTAGGCCTAGAATCAAATGGAGAATTGAAGTTTTTAATTATTATCATTCTAGTCTTCGAAGTACAATTGAATGTGCATTTGGTTTATGTAAAGCAAGATGGAAGATATTGGATAATATGTCACCTTTTACTTTGAAGACACAAAACCAAACCATTATTGCTTGCATGGCTTTACATAACTTCATTCAAAGAAATGACAAGATTGATGGAGAAGTTGATTCACTAGATGAAGATAACGAATATAAAGATAGTGATAAGGAGGAAAATGAAGTTGGCCCTAGTACTACAACATGAGAAGAACCAGATGCTCAACGTACTTTACAAATGAAATGATTCAGAGAATCTTTAAAAAATATTTTTCCCACACATATTTAATTTCTTTGTTTTTTAAGAATACAAGGTTGTATGTTTATGGTATGAGTACATTTGAACAATTTTATATTGGATGACATTATTGATGATATTATTACGAGATTAATGACATTTTATATGTTATAATTTATAATTACACAGATCATAATTAAATTATAAATTAGAATGTAAGTGATTGCATTACTAAAATGATAATGTATTAATTACATTTTGAATATGAAAATTAATAATGTAGAAAGACATATAATTAATAATGTATTAACTACATTAGTTTTTTTATAAAAATAATCATTTTTATCAAAATCTCTAGAAAATATATAACAATATTTTAAATAAAATAATAAAGTTAAAATAGTTTTATAAATGAAATAGAAAAAAGTATTTTTTTTAATAATATTTAATTATTTAAATAATTTAATAATTATGTAATAATGTTAAAACATTTAATTATTAATTTTAATAATGCCTTTTATAATTTCATCCAAACATTAAATTAACTTATATAAATGTAACTTCTTATAATAAAAGGTTTTTGAATAAGTTCTTTTCCATTCATATCTTCTAGAGTAGTGCATCCAAAACTCCTATATCATTGTTTTGGGTCAAAGAAACTACCCAATGGAAATTTTAGGTATGTTTCGAATCAAATACAGATTTTTATCTTAAATAAATTATTTTTCCCTCACGTGAATATAATAAGACTCTATACTACTGTATCAATTTTATAAATTATTCTCTTGGGTCTTTATTATATGACACTTTGGATATAAATCATGTAGACCAATAAAAAGAGTTAATGCAGTTGGTTTTGTTGGTTTTTTTTTAAATATTAATAATGCATGTATTAATTTTATCCTTATTAATAGTTATTAACTTGTTATTGGTAATGTGAAAATATTAAAGTTTAAAAGTATTATGTATTATTATCAATAAAAAAGAAATACTTGAGAGTATTTAATAAAAATAATTAATGGAGAAAAAAAATTAAATGTTATATGGAAATTATAAAGTGTTTTGTAAAAAGTACCATCATTTTCTTCAAAATAATGATGCATATAAGTAGAAGTGAGAATATATCATATCATTTGTTTAGAAAAATTAATTGAATTCTCCGAAACTATATCATGTATATAAAGTGAAAAAGGAGTACCTAGCCTTTGTGCATATTTGAGAGAGACTATTCGGGGAAGAATAATTATTCTTCTTGAAATTCTTTTCGTAAAATTGTCCAAAATAAATTTTTATTATTTTGTTGAAATAAATTGAATTAAACACGTGTGATTACACATTAGAGGGATATTTTAATTATCAATGAATTATGAAAATACTGAAGAGAAAATTACTTTAACTAATAGATTTTTTAATAATAAAATTAACTTTAAAATGAAAAGCATAGATATGTGGATTTTTTTTTTTCAAAATTTGAAGAATATTTTAATTGGTAAGAAAGTTATTGGTGATGCATACATATCTCATTTTTTCGAGGGTATAATTAAGTGTCCCATTGTATCTAATTGAGTTGGTTAGATGCTTCAAAAAATATTTCAGGCAAAATAAAGAAAAGGTGAAATTTAGGTAGTAAAATCAAAATGAATTATATTACAAGTATTGAAAATATATAGGTAGTATCCCATATGTTATATTAATAGGAGAGAGTATTCTTAAAAGAGGGTGTTTTTTGAAAAATCAAATTGAAAAAGAAAGTGTGTAAGCAAGAGGGGGAGTGAAAGTATTAAATAGTGACTGCCCAAAGAACTTTTATTCCTAAAATCTATTGGAAATGGACCATAAAATGTCGTGGTTGGTTTGTGCCAGAACCCAACCCCCGATAAGCAATATGAAAAGTAGAAGAAGTAATTCCGAAGGTGTAGAAAAAAACACCCCGTGAAGTGAATGTCTCATGACAACAAACAATTTGGATTCACTCATTGCCACTTGGATTTGAACACCTCTTATTTATCCTTCCGCAAAGTAGGTTAAGTGATTAGGTTTTCTATAAAAAAGAAATTGAAAAAAGAAATGATAGTAAAGATGCAACATAAAAAAAAAAACAGTTAATAACAAAGAGTGAAATAAATAAAGGAAGCAACGGGGATAAAAATAAAATGGATGAAAAGATTGACTTAACCCTATTATTCTTTTTACTTTTTTTTTCTTAAATTACAATTTTGATTCTTCTATAATTATATTAGTGTTAACATGACACTTATATAGACCAACATAATATTTATGTATAAGAGATTAAATAAAGTGAAAAATTAAAAGTAACATGTTATAAAGAAATAAAACAATAAACAATTATACCACTATTTTAGTTATAAAAATTTATAAATTAAATAAATTTATTTAATATATAATTCTATTTACTTTTTATTTTATATCATTTTACATATTTTTATTTAGAATATTTTACTTATTTTTATTTTGATTTTACCAATTTATAATTGAATTTAATAAATTAATATGTTAATTATTAGAATAATCTAAAATTCCCTTTTGGTCTTCTATTTAAATAATCTAAAAAGTTAAATTCTAAAAATTTTCTGATTTTCATAATTAGAATAAAAAATTATAAAATTTATTTATTAAAATAAATTTACAAAATTGTATAAATTACATAAAATAATTTATATATTAATTTATGTAAATTTCTTGATTTTTATAATTGGAATAAAAAATTATTTATTAAATGAAATTTTATAGTTATAATGAAAATATTAACATGTAAGTTTAAAAAATAATATTTTTCTATTAATTTATATAATTATAATAAAATAATTTACATATTAAAATGAATTTATGTAATTTGTGTAAATTACAAAAACTACCTCATGTATTAATTAATGAAATTATATTGATTTATATAATTGGAGCAAAAATATTTTATATATTAAAATCAATTTACAAAATTTGTATAATTAATATAAAATGATTTACATATTAATTTATGAAATTCATTATAGATCGGTAAAAATTAAATTGAAATATGTAAACTATTCAATATAAAATATGTAAAATGATATAAAATAAAAGTTAATGTTTTATATATTAAATAATTTTTTTTAAATTTATAATTTCTTATAATTGAAAAAAAAAAACTCTTAACCTAATGATACATGAAAAATATTTTTTTTTAAAGTTAACCAAGAAAAACAAGTAATGTATTGATTTATATAAATTTCTATTAAGACACTTTTTATTTTTTCTTTTCATCTAATCTCTTTTCACATAAACATTATTTATTGTTGATTATGGAAAATATGAGGAAAAAAATATTTTAATTTTAAAATAAAAGGACCAAAATCATGGATTCGAAATAATAGAGAGATCCATCTTGTTGGATCTTCACCTGTAGATCCATCTTTTTTTTTTACAAAAACTCTCAAGTTCTGCAACAATTTTAAAAAAAATTGATTTTTTACTTTCTCTCTCCACTATATCCTAGTAGGAAGCAACTGCTTACAATCAAATACACAGCAACACCAACACCAACATAGTTCTCAAATCATGAACGATTAAAAAAGAAGATCTGGAGAGGGAATATCATCGTCTTTGAAGGAAGAATGGAGTGACACCCTCTTAGGCCCATTTCCTCTCCCTATTCGTCGGTGTGGAGAGGAGCATGGGGGGATAGAGAGGGGAGCGGCACGTGGAAAGGGGGCTATGAGAGGTAGAAAGAGGGGTATGGGGGTGTACTTAGAAAATGGGAGTGTAAATAGCAAGAGTCCTTATTTATCTTAGGTTAAGTGATTTGTTTTTATATATAAAAAAATAGAAAAAAAGGAATGGCACTGAAGATGAAACATAATAAAATAAAGTTAATAACAAAGAGTGAAATAAAGGAAGAAATGGGAATTAAAATTAAATGGATGAAAAGATTCACTTAACCATATCATTTTTTTTTACTTTTTTTTGTTAAATTATAATTTTTGATCCTCCTATAATTATATAGGTTTTGACATAAATGTACATTTATGTAGATTGACATAAAACTTATGTAAACGGTTAAGATACACTTATACAACAATGACTTAAATAAAATAAAAAATTAAAAGTGTCTTAAGAGGAATTAAACACGTGACTTGTTATACAATAACAAGAAAATAAATGATTATATCACTAATTTTATTTGGTTAATTTTATAAACAATATTTTCTAGGTATCATTATGTCAAGATTTATTAATTTTTTCTAATTATATATTTTTTTAAAATTAAACAAATTTATTTAATACATAATTCCATTTACTTTTTATTTTAATCATTTTACATATTTGTATTTGAAATATTCTACTTATTTTTATTTTGATTTTACAAATTTATAATTGATTTTCATAAATTAATATATAATTATTTACATAATTATTAATATAAAAGCTAAAATACACTCTTGGTCTTCTATTTAAATAATCTAAAAATTTAACTACTAAAATTTTATTAATTTTTATAATTAGAATACAAATTATATAATTTATTTATTAAAGTAAATTTAGTATAAATTACATAAAATAAATTTTATATTAATTTATGTAAATTTCGTGATTTTTATAATTGGAATAATAATCATTTATTAAATAAAATTTGATAGTTAAAATGAAAATGTTAACATGCAAATTTTTTAAAAATAAATATTAAATTTTATTAATTTATATAATTATAATAAAATGATTTACATATTAAAATGAATTTATATAATTTGTGTAAATTACAAAAACTAATGTATGAATTATGAAGGGCTCCTTACTTCAACTAGTTTCCATGTAGTTATTAGGAGGGTTGCCCAAACCCAATATATGAGGCATAGCCAGTAATATTAAGGAATGACGTCATAGCTCCGTAATAACAATCAAAGTCGGTGGAATTCATGCAATTATATTGATTTATATAATTAGAAGTAAAAATAATTAATTTATTAAAGTCAATTTACTAAATTTGTATAAATAATATAAAATAATTTATGTAAATAATTTATATATTAATTTATGAAATTCTTTGGGTAAAATTTAAATTAGAATAGGTAACTATTCAAAATAAAATATCTAAAATGATATAAATTAAAAGTTAAAAGATTTATATATTAAATAAATTTGTTTTAATCTATAAATTTTTATAATTGAAAAAAAATTAATAACACTTAACGTAATTCTATATAGAAAATATTATTTTTAAAGTTAACCAAACAAAATAAGTAATATATTATTTATATAAACGATCATGAGTTCAGTTTTTATATTTTTATTTTTTCTTTTCGTCTTAAAATGATAGGAAGTCTAAAATGATAATTTAACTTATTTTTTTTATAATACATAATTGATTAAGGAAATGAAATAAATATAAAGAAAAGTTTTTTTTTCATTTTTCTATTTTTCTAAATATAAAGCAAATAAAATAAATAAATAAAGCAAAAAATTTGCTAATTAAGTTTTAACAATATTCGTTTCTATTTACTTCCTATTTCTTACAAATACACTGGGCATTTAGGAATCAAAGAGTAACAAGATTTAATATTATATCTTTCTATTGATCCTCTCGTAATTTTCAATTTTTTAAAAGAAAATATTAAATAAAAAGATAAATATATTTAATATATTAAAAATATAAAACACATTTAGTATTTACCATAAAAACAGAGGGATTAGTAAAATTCTATTATAGGAGTCTTAATCAAGGGAAGCAAGCTAACAGAAAACAACCTTTCCCGCCAAATTCATTTTGAACTCTAACAGATTTGTAACTGCTTTTGTGTTAGTTTCTGCATCTATTCTCAATCTGTATATAAGTTCTTTTGCTCAATGAATAAGCCAGAAGCTTGTTTTGATCATCTTGCTCAATTTCTTTGCTTTCTTGTTCATAAGCTTTTCCTCTTATCTTCTCGAGCAATAGCCTCTGTTTTTCTTTATCTCGATAGCTACTGCACCTAATGTGCAAATCTGTGCGTGGTGATTCTCTAGTTCAAGCTTGATTTGTGACATTGTATCAGAGCTCTTACATTGAAGAGCTCTGGTGCGCAATCAAGAGAAGTTTTCGAAGCAATTTATCCTTTCTTCACCTCTGTTTTGAGTTTCATCTGGCTTTGATATTCGATTGTGACAATGAGTGAAAGAGATACAGACATCCCAGCCATAGACAACTTTCTTTACTTGCATCCAAGCGAGAATCCCGCGGTTTCGCTTGTATCTCCAGTTCTTGATTCCACAAATTATCACTCATGGAGCAGATCAATGATGACTGCTTTGAGTGCCAAAAATAAACTTGAGTTTGTTGATGGAGGAGCAGCTGAGCCATTGAAAACTGACCGGACCTATGGAGCTTGGAAGAGGAGGAACAACATGGTAGTCTCATGGATTGTACGTTCTGTGTCTATGACAATTAGACAAAGCATTCTATGGATGGATAAGGCTGAAGAAATCTGGAAAGATCTAAGATCCAGATATGCACAAAGCGATTTACTCAGGATTTCAGACCTTCAACAGGAAGTAGCTTCGATTAGACAAGGTAACCTCTCAATTACATAATATTTTACAAAACTACGCATAATATGGGATAAGTTAGAGAATTTTAGGCTAGATCCTACATGTACATGTAGTTCACGATGCACTTGTATAGCACTTAAAACTGTAGCACAGAGAAAACGAGAGGATCGGACAATTCAGTTTCTTAGAGGTTTGAATGAGAAATTTGGAAATGTAAGATCACATGTACTTCTCATGGATCCACTTCCAGAGATTTCTAGAATTTTTTCCTATGTTGCACAGCAGGAGAGGCAGCTTGGAAATAGTTTGATAAATGTTAACAGTATAGAAATGAAACCCAGCATGGTTAATGCAGCAAAACTGGTTTGCAATTATTGTGGAAGGACTGGACATACTGAAAGTGTATGTTATAAAAAACATGGCTGCCTTCGGGTAGTAATGAGAGGAACAAGATGAATAACTTTATAAATAATAAGATCTGCACTTACTGTGGGAAAACATGCCATACAGTTGAGGTTTGCTATAAGAAACATGGATTTCCACCAGGTTTTAAGTTTTCTAATTCAAGGAGCAGTGCAAATAGCTTGGTGACAGGAGATGAAGTAATTACCAATGATTAAACACAACAAATTGAGCCCAAAGAAAATTTGATTTTCACCAGAGCAATACAAAGCTCTACTTGCCTTAATCCATCAACCAAGTGAAGGGAATTCATACAATATATCTAGCAGTTCAAAACAGATTGCCTCTTGTTCAGTTGATATAACACCAGTCCATGGTAAGCACCCATTCTTTGTGAATAACACATGCACACACGACACTTGGGTCTTAGATTCAGGTGCAACAGACCATGTGTCGGCATCTCTTAGTTCTTTTAAATCATATACAAAACTGAATCCTCCAATCCTAGTTAAGCTCCCCAATGGTCACCATGTGTCAGCTACACATTTGGGTGATGTATGCATTTCTGACTCAATAGTTTTGTTTTCAGTTCTATATGTTCTAGCCTTTTCTTTTAACTTGATCTCAATATCTAAGTTGGTTTCTACAAACCATTGCAAGCTCATTTTCTCCTATGATTCATGTTTAATGCAGGATGCACTCACTCAAGCCAAGATTGGTATAGTTGAAATGAGAAATGGATTATACTATCTCACTCCAACCAGACCAGCCACTTGTAGTTGTAGTATTGAAACAGAAATTGTTCATCCAAATTGTACCATCATACCAATAGATCTATGGCATTCTAGATTAGGAAACCTGTCTTCTGAAAGATTACAGAAAATGCAAGGCACTTATTCCTTTCTAAAATTCAATAAAGATTTAGTTTGCAATGCATGTCATTATGCTAAGCATAAAAGGCTTCCTTTTTTAAATAGCAGTACATATGCATCATGTAGTTTTGAAGTTTTACACATATATATTTGGGGACCATGTGCAAAAACATCAATGCTAGGACATAGGTATTTTCTAATAGTGGTTGATGATCACACACGATTCACTTTGACATTTTTTATGCATACCAAAGCTGAGGCTAGAAAACATATTCAGGATTTCATTATTTTAGTTCATAATCAATTTGATAGTAAAGTTAAAGTTATAAGAACTGATAATGGGGTAGAATTTCTTATGAAGGATTTTTATAGCTCAAAAGGTACTGTGCATCAAACCACATGTGTTGAAACACCTGAGCAAAATGGAATTGTGGAAAGAAAGCACCAGCATTTATTGAATGTAACGAGGGCCCTTCTATTTCAAGCAGATTTGCCTCATAGTTTCTGGTCATTTGCTTTGACTCATGCAACTCATTTAATTAATTGCATACCTACTCCCTTTTTGAAAGATGCATCTCCATATGAAATACTTTTTGAAAAACCATGTGATATATCAAATCTTAAAGTTTTTGGATGCCTATGTTACATTTCCACACTGTCAGCCAATAGGAAGAAGCTAGACCCAAAAGGCCATCCATGTGTGTTTCTAGGCTTTCAACCAAATACAAAAGGATTTTTAGTTTACAATCTCCACACAAATGATTTAACAACATCCATAAATGTGGTTTTCTATGAAAATCATTTTCCTTTGCATCATACAACCCAAGAAATTGAAACACAGCCAATACCACCTATAGTTTCTCCTACACCATTCCAGTTTGAACAATATTCATTTGATACACCTGCTTTTAACCCCTCAAATACCTTTATGCCATCTGAACCAGTCCTACAGAGGTCAACAAGAGATAAGAAAACCCCCACATTCCTTACTGATTACCACACATTTCTCAATTCAACTAATACACTCAATCCAATATCAGCTTCAGTGATGCATCCAGGCAAGAGTTCTGTAACTCATCCTCTTGATTCAGTTTTGTCCTATTCTAGATTGTCTCCATCCCACAAACATTTTGCCTTATCCATCTCCACAACTGTTGAACCAAAGACATACACTGAAGCATCTTAGCATGATTGCTGGCTTAAGGCAATGAAAGCTGAGTTAGAAGCTCTCCAATCGAATAATACATGGACTCTGACAGAATTACCACATAACAAGAAAGCAAAGAAATTGAGCAAGATGATCAAAACAAGCTTTTGTCTTATTCATTGAACAAAAGGAACTTATATACAGATTGAGAATAGATGCAGAAACTAACATAAAAGCAGTTACAAAGTTTGTTACAAATCTGTTAGAGTTCAAAATGAATTTGACGGGAAAGGTAGTTTTCTATTAGCTTGTTTCCCTTGATTAAGAAGGAGAATGTTGAACAAAAAATTCTATTTATTAAAGGGTATTGTTAAAAGTTATGCATATTCAGTCGGGTACGTGTATATATATATATATATATATATATATATATATATATATATATATATATATTTTTTTTTTTTTTTGTCTCTCATGTATCGAACAACAATAAAAAATTCACAGTAATTATTTATATAATTTTTTTTATATAGATGTTTGACAAGATAGCTCAAGATCTTTAGACCATGCTTACCTAAGGATGGCTACTGAAGGCATTGATGCTTATATACTCCGAGTGTTGTCTCCTTTCATGGAGTTCACAAAAAGGTACGTGTGGAGGTGAAAATAAACACATATATACTATGATCGATAAATAGTGCGTACTACATATGAAATTGATAAAATATGGGTGTGAGAACAAGTAATGAAGTATTCTGCCAAAACCTTGTACATTACCATTCCTAAAAGATACTCAACCTATCATTGATAAAATTGAAGAGAAGTTTAACGAAACACTTTTTTATTTTTTTTATTTATTGAAATTTATCAAAAACTATCAAGTTATGAGAAAAAATTATTAAATATAATGTAAGACTTACAAAATTTTATTAAAAAAGTGTATTGAAAGAATATCTTTTTGCCATTCTCCGGAAATGAAATACATGTGTAAACAAATTGTTTGAAATGATAAGCGAATAATTAATAAAGTCTGGTAGCCTTGAAATGTGGTGTTAAATTCTTGCTCATGGCTTGCTGACACAGATCCCTATGTTTTTCCCTCTAGTATTCTCCAACACAAATTAATATGGATTATTCTTTTTAAATATAAAATTTTTGTTAAGTACAACTTTACAAGTGTTGCGCACCCTCACAAGAATATTCAGAATCTAATCCAATTATGAAACATTTAAATAATATTCTATTGACAAGGGATTAAAGATGGAACATGATGAATTGCCAATATAATATGCCATGAAGGACAGTTTTCTTGCCGACCAAACGTACGTGGCATGACACTAATCTGTGTCTATAAATTGGATCTCATTCTCAGAGTTATTTCATCATATATGAGTACACGTAGTGTGTAGTCTTTAGCTTGTGTTGTGTCTAGAGGAGTCAAAGAGTAGAGAAAAAAACAATATTTTTATAGGCAAAGATGGTAGGCCCGATGAGACCTAAGATTGTGCTCTTTGGCTCCTCTATAGTTCAGATGAGTTTCGATAATGGTGGTTGGGGTGCTATTCTGGCAAATTTGTATTCTAGAAAGGTCTTTTTCTTTTCTCTTTTATCATTTGAATTCTATTAATCGTGACACATTATATATTCTGCTTTTCTTTATAGTTTTCTTTCAAACTAAGTGTTTAGATTCAATATACACTTCAAGAGACAATTAATTATTACCAAACTTTGTAAAATGTGAAAAACTTTTATTAATTACTATTATAATTAATTTAACCAACAAGGTCCAATACTAAATAATTGGATTCTTTATGTATGTTATTACTGGTTCAATTTATGATGATGCATATGAAGAAGATTCTATTAAGAGAAGTAAGATTCACTTTCCTATCCTTGGTAGGAATTATTCTCTCACCATTCATTGACTGATATTATTAGTATATATATATATATATATATATATATATATATATATATATATATATATATATATTATTGAAAGACTAGTGAAAAATAAAGTGAAAATTTTGAAGTTTTAATAAAAACATATCGAGTAAAGTTGGAAAAGAAAAAAAAAAAAAAGAAAACAAACTAAACACTAGCCAAGTATTTGATTTGATCGATATAAGTGAATGAACCTGTTTTTCTTATATCTTGCTGATGTGGCCATACAGGCGGACATAATATTGCGAGGATACTCAGGTTGGAATTCAAGGCAAGCTTTGGATGTTTTGGATGAAGTTTTCTCTAAGGTATCGAGCAAACATGTTCATTGCCACCTAGATATATGAATTCGTTTGTATACATTGGAATCTATTTTCTCTCTCTTAAAATCACTCTATTTTATTTTATTGTCATTAAGTTAAGAAGGATTGAATTATTCGAATAAAATTAAATTTTATTCCAAATGTGAAATGTATGCATGAGTATAAAGAAGAGGATATATATATATATATATATATATGATGTGATAGGAAATGTAGAAAGCCATAACAAAAAAATATGGAGTGAAAATAAGATGAAAGAAAAATTGAGTGTATTATAAATATAATACCCTAATGTTCTATTAAAAGAATGGAGAATTTGGCAGGTAAATATGATATCTAAAATTTGTCTTAAAAGCAGCATGGACCTACATCGAGCCATTGGCCTCACTCAATTTCAATTTCAATTTTAATATTACTACAACATTAACTATTAAATTGTTATTTAAGTTCTCTTCACACACAAAAAAAAACCTTACCATTAAGTTTTATTTATCTACATTATTCAAAATAAATAAATCAAGTGAGGTAACTAGATAGGAGATATTATTTTGTCCTGATTGTCCAACATCTTTGGATTCGTCACTGCTTAATTGAAAAGTGCATTATTTTGTTTTTAGTATTGACGGTCAGCTTCATCTTTAGATAATGTGATAAATTCTTTTTTTTTTTCTTTTTTTTTTGCGCGATTCTTGTTCATGCATATTGAATTGTAAGTAGAAACCCTTGTTATTTTCTTGATCTTAGGATGCTCATGTGCAACCATCATTGGTAATTGTGTACTTTGGCGGTAATGATTCCGTTCACCCTCACCCATCTGGCCTTGGTCCTCATGTGCCCCTCCAAGAATACGTTGCAAACATGAGGAAGATTGCTAACCATCTTAAGGTAATTAATTAATTAATCTTCGGATATAAGGTTAGTATGGTAGTAAAAGGTGAAGAGAGGAAAAAATAGGTGGTGAGTTTGAATTGCCCGCTAGCTATTTGCTGTTAAAAAATTGAATTAATCTTCCACATCGAATAGTATTATTTTTGTCTTTATTTTACTTGTAATATTTGTTGTGCAATGTTTGACACAAATCATAATGCTTGCCAGAGCCTCTCCGATCATATTCGCATTATATTTCTCACCTCTCCTCCCATCAATGAAGAACAAATCCGCAAAAAGCTCAGGTTCATATACGCTTCCTATTTTGCTTAGTATAATTATTTTGCTCACTTGCTCTACACTAGCACATGCATACATTTTGTAGCAATTGTAACACATTAATTATCACTATGTACATGCATACACACATATATATCATCTACACTTAAATTAACTAGCTAGATTGCATATCCGAAACCATAAAGATGTGTGTGGTTTGCATTTTTATTTTCTGTTTTTATTTTTTGAAAATAGTTTTTATTTATTTTCAATAAATTATAATTTTAAAAACATGTTTGGTTTGACTTCTTATTTTCTATTTTCAAGAAATAAAAACACTGAAAATGCGTTTTCAAAATGAAATGTATTTTTAGATTTGCTTAAAATTATATTCCTTGTCACTGCGTTTCTATTCTACCCAAAATGAGGTTCCTGGTTTCAACTGAAAACACTCTGAAAATGAGATTTTATTGTTTTCAGTTTTTGGTTCGTTTGAAAAAATATTTTTACTAAAAATATTTTCAAAAATCCAACCAAACGCATTTCCATCACCATTTTTTTATTTTCAGTGAAAATGAAAACAGAGTCAAACCAAACACCCCCTAAACTTCTTACAAACAAGTTTTCTCTAATGAATTTTTGGCTGCACTGAATCCAGTGCAACCCAATCAGGAAGAACCAATGAATCCTGTGGAGAGTATGCAGATGCCTTAATGGAGCTTTGTGAGGAGATGAATATCAAGGCCATTAATCTGTGGTCTGCAATTCAGACAAGGGATGACTGGTTAGATGTTAGTTTCACGTAAGTACATCTCTCACAACAAAGTTGAGAGACCACTTGATTATTTTGAAAATAAAAATATTAAATATAAACATTAATTAGATCTTATTTAAGTGGCGAGATTAAAAAAAAGGCAAATGATTGAGGAAGTAATGTTGGTTAATTTTGAAAATCGAGATAATCCTGGATAAATCTGAAGTCGTGTGTAAACACTTTCAGATTGAATCAAATTTCGGGGTTCAACCAAAATTGTTCAATCGGATAAAATCAGAAGATTATAATTCAAGAGTTTTGTTTTGGTCTTGTGAGTTTTTCACATGTTATGCTTTCTGAACCAGGATGATTATTTATAATCAAAGAACAGGTGGTTTTTGGCGGTTGAAGGAAGTTATGGAAGTTTTATCCTTTGAAAAAAAACGGTTGGCGGTTGATGGAAGTTTATCTTTTTAAAAAACTGTCTTTTCTTGAAAAATAACTTCCATGTAACTTCCAAATTTTGACTTCCATGTAACTTCCAAAATTTGCCTAAACCGAGCATCTCGTTATTACATTAAAACAAGCGTGCACTCTTATTTTAACATAATAAAGAGATCAATTACACTAAAATGTCCAACAGACCTCCCCCATTTTAGTGTAATTACCGATCAAATCACCAAAGTCATAACATACAACAAACTACTGCATAGATGAAATATCGTGACGATTGAATTTCATCTTAGCAAATTACACGTTTCAAATATTCGAATATCAGGGTGTCACTAAGGATTGAACCCTTTCTATTCATAATGAATACATGAAGATAATCTGCACAATAGTTTATAACATTACTCTTGCTCGACACTAGTTTTACTAGCCTGTGTCCCTATCCTTCATAAGCATATCAAAGCCAAGTCCCAGCTTCTTGAAGCGGCTAAACTTCATGCTTATATAGGTAGTCCTTTTCTTTCTTGCACCTGTAAATGCAATTTTTCAAAAGAACCATTGAGAAGTTATACTTCAACCTCCTTAACTTACAGAACCGAACACATTCCTTTTGGGATACTTTCGATGATGTGTTCCAATCTCTACATGTTAAGCTTTTCACATTGAATTCAGCACCTAATGTCATATTAGATGGGAATTGGGTATCTTAACATAAGAGATTTCAGATGGACTTTAATCCTAATCCCACAGCCGACCTTTTTACGAGATCTCTACTTAACCCTTTGGTTAAATGATCGGCCAAATTATGCCGAGTTCTCACAGCCCTACATCCCCAAATTTTGAGATAACTCAAATTTGGTGTCTTTTTGTGCCAAAGTTCATATGGGGTAACCTTATTCCTTTTGTTAGGAATTCGGTTCAACAAGTAACAGGCTGTCAACATAGCCTCACCCCAAAATCCTTCAATTAAACCCGAATAGGATAACATGAAATTCACCATTTCTTTCAAGGTTCTATTCTTCCTTTCGGCTACACCATTTTGTTGTGGTGTATAGGGAGCTGTAGTTTGATGTATTATTCCAGTAGATTGAAAATAAACCGGATCATAATACTCACCTCCCCTATCCGTACGAAGAGTTTTGATTAGCCCATTTTGATGAAGTTCTACCTCTTTCTTATAAATTTTAAATTTATCAAGAGCTTCATCTTTTGTATTTAATAAATATACATAACAATACCTTGATGCATCATCAATAAAAGTAACAAGATATTTTTTATGACCTAATGATGGAGTAGCATGCAAATCACACAAATCACTATGAATAAGGTCTAAGACTTTAGTCTCACTTTTAACATCCTTAAAAGGTTTCCTAGTGATCTTGGTCAACATGCAAGTTTTGCATTTTTCAATGTTCATATCAAAAGGAGGAATCATACTTGTTTTTGACATATCTTTTAATCTTTTGTAATGAACATGTCCTAATCTAGCATGCCAAATTTTTGATTTTGTCATATTAGTTATAGAACTACACGAGGCCATACAAACAGATTCATGAACAAAAGGAACATCAATGTTTAATTTAAACATTCCATTACAACGATAACCAAATCCAACAAACGAACCATGTCTTGACAAGATGTACTTGTCACTTTCAAGTACTTGCTTGAAACCACAATTATTTAAAACCATACCAGACAATAAGTTCTTACGAATACCAGGTACAAATAAGACATTATCCAAATACAAACTTTTTCCGGAAGTAAAAACTAAATTCACACAACCTAATCCTAGGATTGGTTCAGTTGCAACATTGCCCATCTTCACAATAGAGCCATCATCGATTGGTCTAAATTCCTTGAACCAACGACGATCTTTGCACACATGGCTTGTTGCTTCCGAATCAAACCACCAACCAACGTCATCATCCTGCACATAGAATGCATCAGATATTAGTGATACATAATTTGAATTCGTATTCGAATTAAAATTATTCACTACAATCTGACCTTGTTGCTTTTCAGGATCATTAGACCCACTTGGACCAGCCTTGTTCTTTCCTTTGAACACCCGGCAATCCCTCTTTAAATGACCAGGTTTCCCACACTTCCAACATGACAATTTTGTCTGTTTGTTTGGACCTTTGTTCTTATTTCCTTGAAATTTTCGTTTGTTACCTTTAGCATTGTAATTTTGCTTAACTGTTCCACTTTCCTCTACCATATTAACGGAAGAGGAACCTGCTACGGTTTTATTATTGACTTTGTCAATTTCCTGAACCCTCAGCGACTCCTCAATCATGAAATGACTGCCGAGTTGAACCAGAGTCAACTCTTCCTTCATATGTTTCAAGGTATGCTTGAAGTCTTTCCAAGAAGAAGGCAGTTTATCAATTATAGATGAAACTGCAATGGATTCATCCATTTTCAAATCATGTTGAGTAAACTGACCCAAAATCCGCAGCAGTTCATTATATTGCTCCATAACAGGCCTCGAATCAATCATTTTGTAATTAAAGAAATTACTAACTAAGAATTTGTTACTTGAGGCATCTTCTGCCATATACTTGGATTCAAGAGAGTCCCATAATTCCTTAGCAGACTCAACATTTTGATAAATATCAAAGAGAGAGTCAGACATACCGTTCAGAATGTGTCCACGACAAATGTAATCGTCGTTCTCCCATTTCGAACGCTTCCTTGTTTGATCCAGAGTTTCGCCTTCCATATACACCGGCATCGGTGTACTCAGCACATACACCATATTCAATGTTGTCAAGAGAAAGTGCATCTTCTTCTGCCATCTTCTGAAATCCTGCCCTTCAAACTTGTCCAACTTTGCAAACTTGCTTGTCATCTTCGAACTATCGTTCGTCATCTCGAAAGATTTGATTCAATCTTTTGTTGGTTAATTTTGAAAATCGAGATAATCCTGGATAAATCTGAAGTCGTGTGTAAACACTTTCAGATTGAATCAAATTTCGGGGTTCAACCAAAATTGTTCAATCGGATAAAATCAGAAGATTATAATTCAAGAGTTTTGTTTTGGTCTTGTGAGTTTTTCACATGTTATGCTTTCTGAACCAGGATGATTATTTATAATCAAAGAACAGGTGGTTTTTGGCGGTTGAAGGAAGTTATGGAAGTTTTATCCTTTGAAAAAAAACGGTTGGCGGTTGATGGAAGTTTATCTTTTTAAAAAACTGTCTTTTCTTGAAAAATAACTTCCATGTAACTTCCAAAATTTGCCTAAACCGAGCATCTCATTATTACATTAAAACAAGCGTGTACTCTTATTTTAACATAATAAAGAGATCAATTACACTAAAATGTCCAACAAGTAAAAGTATAAAACTTATTGAAATACGTAAAAATTTATTATTCTCTTATGATCTTTAAATGTAGTTTGATATGATTTTTAATAAAATTTTATTTAGTGTTTTTATTCTTTAATCATTGTCCCAGCACACTAGATAGTAAGACCCTAAAAAAAAATATATTAGACCTTTCAGAGTGGTTATGTAACTACTAACTTCTAATTTTGACGGTCTTATAGTCAACATTTACTATATTCTCAGATTAAAATTTTAAATAGAAAATTATTCTCATATGTAAATTCCTTATAAATTAATTGGAAAGATGAATATCAAATAAGAATTTTCTTCAATTGATTACTGATATGGGTCTTTTGGTGTTATATTATTAACTTGGTTAGGGATGGAGTTCATCTATCAGCAGAGGGAAGCAAGGTAGTGGTGAAGGAAATATTAAAGGTTCTAAGAGAAGTAGATTGGAAGCCTAGTCTGCATTGGATGTCAATGCCAACTGAATATGCAGAAGATTCACCATATTATCCTCCCAATCCCGATGGAACAACAACCATAAATGTGTCCTACTGTATCTCACGGAAGTGGTTGCAATGGGATGATCTGTAGAAATTATATATTAATTTGCATACCATGGAAGATGCTTCATTACAATTCAAGCTGCACCAGGCAATAGTCATGGAAGGGCAAGGAGTGCTATCAGTATGTGTTTTTTCTAGTGTATTAAATATTATAAATCCACGCGTGCACCAACAAAGTGTGACATAATTAGTGGATTGTTGAGTCTCTCAAATTAAAGTACATTGATAGAGATTCAATTCCTAAACATGTGTATGAAAAACTTTGTTAGGAGAGATTGTATTCACTTTGGTGATCTTCAAGAAATTAGACTCTACCTATCAATGAGGCTAATTATATCCTTATAGCATATCCTTAAAATATAATAAATGCATCAATGCATTGATAATGATAAAAAAAATAGTTGTTAAATGGTGTTGTATTGTGTGCTGAAATAATTAAGTCTTTATTATAGAATTTTTGTATCCTAGAAACATTTTTCATAATTAAGAAAGAAAAAAAAGAAGTGCATAGTAAAATAACTGTTATAACATACATAGATAAGAAGAAATGGATTGGAAAAAAAAGTATATATATATATAGTACAAAATGTATGTAAAAATAATATAACTCTTTTGTCATTTAGTTTTTGTGAATCATATCAAATTCATAAAATTTCATACAATTAAAAATAATTTTGGTAATTCATAAACATTACTTAATTTTATGGTATATATATATACTACCTGATTCAATAATTAAAATGATAAAAAAATATCCTTCTGTAAAATGTTAAAGGTGCATATGCAAGTTTTTCAAGACTTACTCTAATATATATAAATCTCGATCTCTTTCTCTTCCTTGGTGTGTGCAAAAGACATAGTTAAAACATGGAAAGTAATGAAATTACTCTTCATCTCTTCATCTCTTCATCTTATAGCTATATATGGATTATACCAAGGAGATTAATTTGGTTGGTTAATTAAGGTGTGAGTACGTTATTATAAATCATTTAACATTTTAGTTCTTTTAATTAATTATAATCTTAAAAATCCAGGCCGTACAACCATATATTAATCTATTTAAAAAATACACGATCAATTAAAAAAATACATGACTTTTCAGAAGCTCATAATTTAGGTATTTTAATCATAACAATTATAATAAGATCTAATATATTCTATAATTTATTCTTTTTTATAACTTTCTCGTCAACTTTAAATTTTTCCTTATACTTAAAAAAAAAAAAATCTAGTTGTGGGCTTGTAGCCCTCAATCTATTCATAGCACATTTTTTCTGTTTCAACATCATTTTGTGATGAGTATCACATTTAATCACCTAGAACTGAGTTTCTTACAACTTTCTGATAATTCTACTAGGTCTCAAGTATTATTTTCTTCAATAGATCTTAATTCTTCTTTCATAGCATCTAATCACTTTCATCTCATAAATAAATGAAAATTAAACTAGTCGAGACATGATAAGATAAAAAAGTTATGTACTACTTATGTATGTGAATAGTCAAAATAAATTCCTAAGATTCTTTTTATACAAGTCAAAGTTAGACTTCCAAAGAATGTAAGACATTAATGTATTCCATTTATACTCTATTTATAGAGCTTAAAAAAATGACCCATAATTAAGGGTATTTTTATCAAAAATAATTATTACAGAAGATAATGTATATTAGGTCTTATGAAAAAGATCAATAATCACTTTTAATTTGGGTCTTATAAATAGGACGGGGAGATTTCATTTATCTTTGTCACCCTCACCACCACCATTAATTGTTACCACTACAATCATTTACATTGTCATCATCATTACTACTATTATTGTTGTCACTAGTATTACTACCATCACCATTGACATCGTTATTCTTGTCACCATTGTCATCGCTACCAACGCCGTTATCATTATTACTACTATCATCATCACAAACATTGTTACTACCTCCACCAACACCACTATTAACAATGTTGGCGCCATTGCCACTATTGTCACGGTCACCCCCACTGGCACGGCTATTGTTGACATCATTGTCATCGTTACTATTTTCATTGTTGTTGTTATCATCATCACCACTACAAACATTACAACTGATTCCACCAACACCACTGTTAGCAACATTGGTGTCACCAGTACCACTATCACCATTACAATTATTAACTTTGTGGCTGCCATCGATTCCACCACACCATGTTAGTTTTACATAGCCCATTTGATATCTACATATCTAAAGAATCAGTAAATTTTACTTCGCATTGTTTACAAATTTTTGGGTTGTCCTTTTTATATTTGATTACTCTGATAATTTTCACAAACACAAATCTTACTTTTTATAGGCCCAAAATTTTTTCCACAAAATAACCTACCCTTTTTCGGGTTTATTGGTTTTGTAACGAAAAGTATAGGGTTTTGTTGCCTCCCCCACTACCTTTCCATTAGGTAGGATTTGTTTTGCCCAAACACTTATTTGTTGAGGAGCTTACCCAATTCGGAGTGGTTGATACCTCAAATCATTTTTAACGGGATAGAAATTTTTTAAACTAATTTCTTTTGAAAGTAAAAATTGGACGGTAAAAAAAACTAGTTTTTAAAAATAAAAATCAATCTAAACTAAAAACTGGTTATAGTTTAAAAAAAAAAACTAAACTTACAATCGCGCGGAAACTACCCTCGAATTCGCCCTTATCTTTTTATTTCCTGTTTTAATTTTCCATTTTCACTTTTAATTTACAAAATTGTCTCATTGGTTTCAATGTGTTTTTTATTTTGAAAGATTTATATTGGGAGCAATAAAAATAATTTTTTTCTCCATTTCCTTTACAGATATTTGAAAATAAAAAAACAGATTGAAAGTAAGGTAGCAAATCAAAAGTGAAGACAAAAACAAAAAAGAAGAAATGAAAAACAGAAGCAAACGGGTCCAAAATAAAGTAGATCTTATATTTTTTTTCCCTTCCGCTTTCTCTTCTATTAAACAATTAAAAGATCATCTCATTTTCGATCCGCTTTTTTTTTTACTCTTTCTTTTCACTTTCCTTTATCACTCAAACATAATATAAATCTGCCAGCTTTCAATGAAAAAATTGGAAATGACTTTCTACATTCATGAATTCGAACCGTTATTTAATTACAATGTATTAGTATGATTTATATATAAGATAAATATTATAAATATTTTAAGAAACTTATTATATAATTCATGATTGAATGATAAAACTGTTTTACATTTTAAATTAATTTTCAATGGATAGTCTTTTTTATCCCATAATTTTTAAATAAAATAAGATGAGAAAAATATGAGTGTTGGATTGGGCATTTTATTTAGGTGACTGAGTTAAACCCGATAATTCAGCCTTATTTGAATATATTTATTTTATTATATCTGTTGTTGCTATTAAGTCAAAGGTAGGTTGCAGTGAAGGCTTTTGACTCAACAAGAATTACATACATACATTATTCACTGAATAGAAATCTAAAAGTCTTTGGATTTGGGTTCGGATCTGTTCCAAATTTCCAATATATTTCAGAGAGAGGCAGAAAAGGAAGAAGTAAAGGAGATGGTGGGACCAGTGAGGCCTCAGTTTGTGCTCTTTGGCTCTTCCATTGTTCAGCTCAGTTTTTCTCTCCAAGGTTGGGGTGCTATTCTTGCTCACTTGTATGCTCGCAAGGTACGCACCATTCATTTCCTTAAAAGTTAAAACCTCTCTTTGTGTGTCAACGCATTATAGTTCCCATCAGTGAAAGACTATGACTATAGTGATGTGATGTATGTATATTTGTGTGTGAATTTTTAAGGGGTGTTTGGTTTGATTGTTTTCTGTTTTTATTTTCACTGAAAATAGAAAATAGTGATAAAAATGTGTTTGATTGGATTTCTGTTTTCATTTTCAGTGAAAATATTTTTCCAAACGAATCAAAAAATGGAAACTTTTTAGTTTTCAGTGTTTTTAGTTGAAACCAAGACTTCATTTTGGATAAAACGAAAATGCGGTGACAAATGAATGTAATTTTAATCAAATCTAAAACTATATTTTCTTCTAAAAATGCATTTTCAAAATTGTAATATTTTAAAAATGAAAATAGTTTTTAGAAAATGAAAACAGAAAATAAAAAAAAATGCAAACCAACGGAATTGTGAAGTTTTTCTATGTAACTGATTCCGAAAAGTTACTTTGTAGTCTAGACTAAGGGTAGTTTATAAATAGTTAAATACCATCCTCCCTTGACTAGTCAAAACTATGAGTCAAAGTGGATAATACCTCGGATACAATTTGGTGAGTCTAATGATGCAGCAAGTAATTGGTGATATATAAATGGTCTTGGATAATTTTTAAATACGTTTAACTTAACATGATTTAATCTGAGACTGAATAAGTGCAGTGTTCTGCTTCTGTTCTTGCTTGAATTTTGATTGATCAGAAGAGTGTGAAATGGTGAAATGGATTCAGTGCAGTTACATTCACACAGTCAATAATATATTTATAGTAGTTTGATGAAGATCAGACGGCTGAAATTTCAAATGTGTGCTTTAAGTTAATTGATTCGAATCTTCATTCAATGGTTCTGATTTCTGAATTATTGAATGTGTTCAAAAGTGAATGCAGAGAATCTGGATCTGTGAAATTGCTTTGTTTTGAGTATGGTTCTCACACACTGACATGACGGATGATCAATTTGTTGTGTTCTGTTATGATTTTCCGTGGAGTTGGGTTGTGTTGTTTTCTAATTTCTTCTTGCTACTAGTTGAGAATTGCGTATTTTGATTGATAAGAACTAGATTGCAATCGATGTGATTAGTCCTTATTTGGGTAAAAGAAGAGTCCTTTTTGCCAATAATTGGATAATATGAAAATATGCTAGATAATGCAACTTGTTTTCAAGTGGAAGAAATATTAAAATGAAAGATAAACTTAAATTGTCGAGGAATATTTTGCTGCCAGCAAATCAACTTATTGAGGGAAGTTTCTGGAAGTGGTGGTCCTACTTAATCTCTACCAATACTTCTTTTTTCCAGTACAAATTAGAATAATGTCTTGGTGCATATTTGGGTATCCGTTGCAAACAAACATTCACGGCAAAATGAAGTTTGCAAAAAAAATCCTCACCCTTCGTTTTGCGTTCAGTTTGCATTGGATCATTTGGATTTGGTCTCAGAATTCATAAACAACAAGTTGGAAAGGAAACCGATCATGTTCTTACTGATAAACTAATATGAGATCATTACACATAAATGTGTTAACTTTTTTAAATTTCAGCCAGTAATTGAATGAAATAATTACTTTTATATATTCCTTTATGGGATGCATTACGATGGTCTATGAGTTTAATTTATTACACCTTGACATGACATAGGCCGATATAATTCTGCGAGGATACTCTGGTTGGAATTCAAGGCGTGCTGTGCAAGTTCTGGATGAAATTTTCCCAAAGGTATTAACAATCTGAGTGTTACCCCCGTTGATTCAAAATTTCACTTTCTTTCTTCATTTTGAATCTTTTGTCCTTTCATCGTGAATGATAGTTATTGGTTATTCTATTTGTGTTCATTGTCATTGAGAAACAAATGACACCTCGGAAAAGAGTTAGAAAGTGACTAGGTAGTAGGTATGCTAAGGAGTGGTTTGAAGAACCTTGGCACATGATATCCTCAACTTGTATGAAATGAACTTGGACATATTTGGAAGTTTATTCTGAATTTTACAATATGCGTACTAAAATGATGTACTTAATTAGTTAATTATCAAAGTTTGTAGCTTTTATTTATTTATTTATTTATTTAAGATTCTTGTTAGCAAATCATGTTTGATCTGATTCTTGCTCAGACTGACAAACAAGGAATCACCCTTTTGCTCTGTCATCTTGTTTAACTTAGAATGCCACTGAGCAACCAGAATTGATAATTGTGTACTTTGGTGGTAATGATTCTCTTCTTCCGCATCCAAGTGGCCTTGGTCAACATGTACCTCTCCAAGAATACATTGAAAATATGAGAAAGATTGCTATCCATCTGAAGGTAAACTTTCACTCTAGAATAGCATTTTTCTTATTTTTATATAAATGATACCCTTCAACCTTAAAGTATTCCATAGGCACTGCTTGAAGAATCTCCATCTTTTTACCTTTTATAGTTATTACTGCCAAGTTTGACACAAATCCTTATGATTGCCAGAGCCTTTCAAAGAAGACTCGCCTTATATTTCTTGGTGCTCCTCCTGTCAATGAGGCACAAATTTATGGAACCAGGTTTTGAATTCAATCTAATTGCTATTAAATTATTATAATTTCAACAAAAAGAAAAGGCAGATAACTACAAGCTAGTGATTTCCTAACTTGGGTCAAGGCTATGATTATAATGGCTAACAAATATACCAAGGGCATCCAGAGAACTGATCTATACAAGTCATGAACTAGATTTGCTTTTATATAAATAAAATGTGTTCCCAAAAGTTCATCTGATCTATTTTGGTCTTCAGAATTTAGATTCACCTTGAGTAAAACAGAGTGGCTGTATCTAAAATTTGACATCTTCCACTCGAAACCAACAGCTTTTGAGTTTTGAATTCATATATATACAGCTAGTATATTGCAAGTTCAGAGGATGACTGGTTGCTTTCCTAGAGCATTTAACATCCTTATTGCCTTTGTTCTTTTAACCAGTGTGCTACAAGGGCAGCGATTAAGGAACAATGAATCTTGTCGAATATATTCAGAAGCATGTTTGGAGCTGTGCCGTGAGATGAACATCATGGCAATTGATCTGTGGTCTGCACTCCAGAAAAGGGTTGACTGGAGAGAAGTTTGCTTCACGTATGTATATATGCATTCATAGTCACATTCACATCACATGTACTTAAAAGATTCAAATGTGCCTATCCTTCATTTTGTTGAGTGGTGTTTGATAGGGATGGAATTCATCTTACTTCTGAGGGGAGCAATATAGTGGCAAAAGAGGTATTGAAGGTCATCAAAGAAGCAAACTGGGAACCTTGCCTGCACTGGAGGTCAATGCCAACTGAATATGGAGAAGATTCACCTTATGATCCTGTTGGCCCTGATGGAAAGACAAGTTTAAATATCTCCAACTGGACCTTCCTTGAAACCAAGGAATGGGACTAGAGTTATGTGTATTTGAAAACTATAGACATGCCCCATTACATAGAATCCTAAGCAATAAATAATGACAAAATAACAGGAATTTAGAACTGTGGCTAAAGGAAAATATATCTGCATAATTTTTCACTGGGTTTTCACCATGTGAGTGGGATGAATTGGTGACTATAATTGCACTTTGATTGAGCCAATTGCCTAGTTGTTTTCTCCATCTTATGGTTTTGTCTTTCGCTAAGGTTATATACAATACATTATACATGGATTGGTGGAGGCATTATAGTTACAGAACTCATATGATCAATTGTGGGCCTGTACCTGTCTGTGGCTGACATTTTTATTTTTTCATTTTGTGCAACTTGGGTAAGGCTTATGCTTCGTAAATCACATTAAAATTGATAAATCGATTAAGTCAATAATTGAGAGTTTGTATGATACCCGTACTAAGTTTGGGGGTTTTGGTACTGTAGATATTTTAATCAATAATTATCAAGTTAGATAATTATCTCATTATTTTGATATTTTGTAATGATTTTAATATATATTCCAATTTAGTACCTGTTTAATTAAAATATATATTTTTTAGATGAACTTTCTAACCTCATAAAATCAAATCTCAACAAATAAACATTACAATTCAAACCAAATCCTTAGCAAACACGGCTACACACAGATCCAAGCAATCACTGTTGATGAGCAAGCTATGAAAAATTGTGTAGTCCAGTAGCAGCCAAATAAGTGAAAAAAGGATGGAAGCTCCAGTATGCAGTGTCTAATGAGTTCTATATTAAAAAACACTGATCACAGATCACCTTTTTCTCCAAGAGGTCATATGAGCAGCAGTTATTGGATGTAGTTTTTGGGTTTCAACACATTCACAATTGGGGTTTTAGGAGAAAGAGAACAAAGACGATTAGTGTCTTTGTTGAGGTTTGAGTTTGTGATGTTTTAATTTGGTATGTTTGCTGAAGTTTTTGTTGAATCGGATTTTTTTTTTTTTTGTTGAGATTTGATTTTGAGATTAGAAATTTCATTTAAAAAAAATATTTTGTTTAAACAGGGATTAAATTGAAATATATAAGAAATTATTATTATATATAAAAATAATGAGATAGCAACGTAATTTGATAGCTATTAACAAAAAAAAAAAAACTGATAGTTATTGGTTTAAAAATTAACAATACCTAATTATTTTGGTTATCTAATTTATTTGTTAGGTTGAATTTGAATAATTATTATTGTGGTTATCTAATTTATGAACAGTAACATGGAAATTAGGTTTAATTATTATTTTGGTTATGTAATTTATGTGTTACGTTCACTTTGATTCTTTTTAATTATTTTTAAAAGGTTTAATTTTGT
This sequence comes from Glycine soja, assembly GCF_004193775.1. Classification (NCBI taxonomy): domain Eukaryota; kingdom Viridiplantae; phylum Streptophyta; class Magnoliopsida; order Fabales; family Fabaceae; genus Glycine; species Glycine soja. The sequence continues at coordinate 47,801,466 of NC_041019.1, read as the reverse complement.
CTTTATATTTTTAAAATTTTTAATTAGATCAAATGAGTTTAATTTGATCTCATTTAAAATTAAATTTGATCTCATATTTAAAAAATATTTGAAGATGATGAAAGACAAATAGAATCTAATTGAATCTATTTTAAAAAATAAATGATTTAACTGAATCTTAAAAAATAAAAAGATTGAATTAAACCTAATAAATAAACTCAGGAGATCAAATTAAATTTTTTAAAAATAAAATGATTGAATTGAATCTGAAAAATAAATTAAAAAATAAAAATAAAAATAAAAAAATAAAGTAGTAAAATTAATATTTTTGTTACTTCTTATATTTTATATATATATATATATATATATATATATATATATATATATATTAGGAACAATATATTTTTTCATGGGGTAAATTTTTTTATTATACATGTAAAAATAGAAGAAAAAAAAGTTTTTATGAAAACAGTAGTCTCCACACCTTAGTACTAGGACCTAATAAGTGGACTCAATTAATTCAGTTTAGATTGTTTGAGGGTTGAGATCAAATTATGTTCAATCCGTTCAAATCCATTTGTGTACATGTCGAGTAACGGGTAAAATTATTAAATTAAAAAATCCAAAATATCACAGTGTTTTTCTTCTAATTTTTAACCATGAATTTAACGGAAAGTACATTTAAGCTGTTCACCCAAAGAAAAAGTACATTTAAGTCACATGATAATTTGTAAAGGTTTTATTAACTACAGGGGTCTAATTACAAAAATTGTAAAAAGTCAAGGACCTATTTACATTTTTTTTAATTTATAAATCTAATTTAAACTTATCATAAAGTTGAAACATTTAGTGATTTACTAGACCTTTTCTTATATATAGTTTTAGTTTTGAACACGTGGTATAGATATATGCCACGGAATCCCTGGAGAGAGCAATGTATGCTAATAAGTAGGCCAAGTCTTTGACTGTGTTCCGCAGCCCTAGCAAATTTTTTACTTCACGGGGATAATTTGGAAGGTTTTATCCTATGAGTCATCTTATCGAGTTGGCATATAATAAATTAAAAATAATCGAAGTTGATTTTTCTAATAATCGATTTATGCCATTCTTTGATTTGTTGGCAACTATTCATCGATGCTTACCACGTTCCTTTGGGATAATCATTCGTTGAAATTTGCATGCACAGTAAACTGACGTTAATAATAATAAAAAAAAGGATTGTGTTTCTTGCCCTTGTATTGACCGAGAAGAGCATTGTTATTCGTTACCATTCTTTAAGTATGAATTTCAATACAAAAGATAAAATTGGTCATGTGATGATAAGAATTACAGGGCACCAATGGTTAAACATTAAAACCGTACTCATTTCTTACAAAAATAACGTTTCTTTCTCTCTCGTACAACTTTTGAATCAACCCTTTTGTATGAATTAGGAATTAATGAGTATTTGCCAACCAAGAATAATAGGGTCTCGCGTTATTTTATTTTCTTGGCAAGTGTACCAAATCGCTCTTAAGTAGTAAACTTCGGAAGTCTGAGTATCATTTCCACACGAATTTTATTGCACTTTATCGAATACTTATCAATTTGTAAGTAAGAGTAAAATAATAAACGCAAGAATAAGTGCAGGAATAAATTGCTATTACTAGATTGAATAGTTTTAAAAAGAAAGACAATTAATAAAAGTGCCAAGACCGGACAAACCCAATTGGCCTACGATGCATGTAAATATGATATTCATTACCAATGCACTCATATTAGTTCTACCCACATCTATTAATTTTTTACTTGTCCCTGATGCTTCAGGGTGACAAGCCTATTTTAACTATCTATCTCCCAAATGCCTTTGCGAAGATTCAATAATTAAAATGCATTAAGGTTAAGTTCTAGATGTTGCTAAATGCACGGGCATTGAGTTATCATTCTATGCCTAGCAATGCTAACCCAAGGATTCTTTTCTTAAGATGTTCTATTAGGTGTTACCCTTTCCCAAGTGTATAACCCCTAAAACTAATGCATGCATTAAATCTTAAACCCTTATTAGGAAATACCCTCTCCCGAGCGAATAAAACCCAAAAGGAATGCAAGAATGAATGCAAGATAACAAGAAAAGAATTAGAACAGAAAAACCTGGAATGAATCCTCTTTGCATTGATAATTCTTGAAGTACACCGTACATCGTTGGCTTTTTAGGCCTGCCAGGCCCTAGCTAGGGGATTAGCCACTCATGGCCATTGAGGGCTTTACAACTGGGGGTGAAAGAAAGAATAGGGATAATAAAAAACAAAGAATATAGAGAGACAAGGGAGAGCTCAGGCTTGGAGTGCTGAGAGAATTGCTCTGAGGCGAGATGTGTTGATTCCTTGGACTGGATCTCTATTTATAGCTGCTGAAGTGGGCTTTGGGTCTTCATATTCGCGCTTAGCGCGTTCGGATCGCGCGCTTAGCGCGCCCTGCAGGCTTAGCCTGTGCTTCTGTTGGATCGCGCGCTTAGCGCGTAGCTGGGCTTAGCGCGTGTAATGAATTCTGCATCTTCGAGCTCAATGCCTCGCTTAGCGCCTGTCTGCTTGCTCGCTTAGCGCCTGACGCGCGCTTAGCGTGAGTGTTGGGCTGGGCCTGCTTCAGACTTTCTTCTTTTTCTTCATTTTTGTTGCCTTTTTGCTTAATGTAACCTCAATTTTTGTATCTGCAACCAGAAATTCAATTTAATTAATTTTTCGACTTTTAATCACAAATAACTGCTAAATAATTAATTCTAGGCCAAAATTTGATTAATTAACTACTATTAATTCACAATTATTTAGCAGTTATCAAAATCTCCCAAATTAAACTTTGCTTGTCCCCAAGCAAACCGAGAATAAAAGCAAATAAATTCTCAAGCAAGTTCTAAGTGTTCCAACACTGTCAATGGCTTTAGTTCCTCCTTCTTTCAGTGGTCCTTTCCGCATCTGTCAACATCTCAAAATGAAAGCATAAAACACAAGAGTGGAATTAGTCAGTCCTCTGGAATCTTAATCAAATCTGGCTTGCCTTACTTTCCTCACAAGGCTGGTGTTTCCCTCTGCTCACATGTGTCTGGTTTAGTGTTTGCAATTTTACTAACAACCTGCAAGTAAGACTCCAAAATTTTGCATTTCATCTCAGTTACAATTATCTTTAGTTACCTTTGGTGGATCACTAAGGACTTTATTGGCTTGTATTGGGGCCTGGCTTACAAAAAATCATGGTTTTTCTTGGGAATTCAAACTTAGGATTAAGAGAGCAAAAATTTCCAATTCTTCCGAGGCCTTTTTCTTAACCCTTTTATTTCCCCACAACACTTTTCTTTTGACACCTCTCTTGCTCTTTTGTTTCTGCCCTTTATTACACTTTTTTTTTTTGGAATGGGCCTACAGTTTGTAAAAGGTGTCCTACTATGTGTTGTACTATTATCTTAGCTACCTATTTCCCAAAATCCCCCAAATTAAGACCTTTATAACCCATTTTTGCTCTCTTATCATCCTAAAGGGTCAGGACTATCATTTTATTGGCTCAAGGGTTAATTCAAAATAATATATTGGCTCAATCATGGGTGCAAGGGGTAAAAATCATGTTGGGTTGGCCTTTTGGCTAAGTAGCTAAACATAACAAATATGACCTTGATCATATCCACCTTAAGTAACTATTCTAATAGTCTAAGAATGATGCAAAACCAGGAACTTAAAAACAGGCGTTTTCTCTCACAATTAAGTTCACACTCTCACCAGGACTTAAACAAGTATTCGACGTACCCGTTATGACCTTGTTCCATCAAGCTAACCTTCCCACCTTGTGCTATTCATGTTCCATTTCTTGACCTGACTTGTGCTTCCAGAACCAGTGTTTCCAAGGATTAGTGGCATCTCAAGTGTTTGAACCTTCCAGAACAAGCTCAAAAATTATGACTACTCAAGTTACCATGCAATTATTACTCAGAAACACATACTGAAATACTAATATTATTACTACTGCTTCTTTTTAATACCCAGACAGACTACATAAAAGAAACATAAGACATAAAAGAAACATCAAAACATAAAAGAAGAAAACATCAAAACATAAAAGAAAACATCAACTGCCTCCGCCCAAGTCTGCCCATGGGCCCCAATCAACGCTAGCTAGGTCAACAATGAGGTCTTCATCGACTGTAGGATCCTCAGCGGCTCCAAAAGGCTCTTCCCCCCTGTCAGTGGAGGGCTGGTCTCCTGGCCAGGCAACCTGCTGACGATAAGCCTCTAGAGTGATGAGCGGTGGGTCCATCTGCAGATGTAAGGACAGCCTGTGCATGTTCTCCATGATGAGCTGCTGTCTGATGTGAATGGACCTCAGTATCTAACCATGCATGTCCAGGGATGCTGAGGTGGATGCAGGTGGAGGTCGCGGTCTCTGGGAAGAAGGCTGAGACGGAGGCTGGGTAGGAAGAGGAGCCTCTGATGCCGACGTCGAGGCTCTAGTGCGTGTGCGGCGGGTCCCTGGAAATGTGATCGATGGGTCGACGGGGTTCCAGCAGTTCTTCTTAATGTAGGCGAGGTTGATCATAGGACTGAGTGGCTCAAAAATCAGGGTATCAGAGACGACCCCCTGAATCTCACACAGTGCCGTGATCAACGCTGGGAACCCAAGTCTGGAAGTGCTGGACTGGGCAATCTGACTGATCTGAAGAGGAAAATAGGAAGTGGGAGTATGCAAAAGGGAAGAAAAGAAGTGAAATGGTTTGATTTTTAAAATAAATCAAGGGGAAGCTGAAGGGTTGGACAGTTTCGAAAACTGTCCAGCAATTTATGGCACGCGCGCTTAGCGCTTAGGTGCCGCTAAGCGCACCAAGGGCAACGTCCCTTGGTTTTTCCCCCGTAATTTAAAATTCAAAATTTGAAAAATACCTGGGTGCTTAGTGTGCAGACGCGCGCTAAGCGCGTAGCTTCGTGCAGCCCACTTTACTTTTGCTATTGGCACCCCTCCTATTGCTGACTTCACCTGTTGGGCTTTTGCTTTTTGCACCTCCTGTTTGTTATTTGCACCTGTTGGGCTTCTTTTTTTTTTACATAAAATAAAATAACTACATTTTTACAATATATGTTGGGTTGCCTCCCAACCAGCGCTTAGTTTATTGTCTTTAGCTAGACAGTAGGCCTTTTCAAGGATCATTTAAGTAGATGATGGTCGTCAATCGCTCGAGTTGTCATCTGTTGTACGGTTTCAAGCGTTGTCCATTGACGATCCATTTCTTCTCAAAGTTTTCTTCTCTAGGGTCTACCAATTCCACTGCTCCGTGAGGTCTGACTTCTTTTATGATAAATGGCTCTGACCACTTGGACTTCAGCTTACCTGGGAATAACCTTAGCCTTGAATTAAAAAGTAATACCTGCTGCCCTGGCTGGAATTCTTTTCTCTGTAGCTTCTTATCATGATATGCCTTCGTCTTTTCCTTGTAAATTTTGGATGACTCATAGGCATTCTGTCTCATCTCTTCTAACTCCTGAAGCTGTAACTTCCTCTTTTCCCCGCATGCATTATCGCCAAAGTTAAGCAACTTGAGAGCCCAATCTGCTTTGTGCTCCAGCTCCACTGGTAAATGGCATGCTTTCCCATACACTAGCTGAAATGGCGATAAGCCGATGGGGGTCTTGAACGCTGTCCTATAGGCCCAGAGAGTATCATCAAGCTTCAAGGCCCAATCCTTTCTTGATGATGCAACTGTCTTTTCCAGGATTCGCTTGAGCTCCCTGTTGGAAATTTCTGCTTGGCCATTCGTCTGAGGGTGATAAGGTGTGGCCACCTTATGTCGGACATTATAGTGCTCTAGGACTTTCTTTAACTGATTGTTGCAGAAGTGCGTTCCTCCATCACTAATCAAGGCTCGTGGAACTCTGAAACGGGAAAAGATGTTTTTCTTTAGAAATTTGATCACTACCCTGGCATCGTCCTTCGGTGTGGCTATGGCTTCCACCCATTTGGAGACATAATCCATAGCTACCAAGATGTGGACATTTCCATATGACGAAGGCAGGGGTCCCATGAAGTCCATGCCCCAACAGTCAAAGATCTCCACTTCCATGATTTTCTGTAAAGGCATCTCATTTCTTCGAGATATTCCCCCTGTTCTCTGGCATTTATCACAATAACGCACAAACTCGTAAGCATCTTTAAAATGAGAGGGCTAGAAAAAACCTGATTGTAGCACTTTTGCTGCTGTTCTGTCCCCGCTGTGATGTCCGCCATATGGTGAACTGTGGCAGTGCCAAAGAATGCTCCGTGCTTCTTCCTTTGTGGCGCATCTCCTTAATACATTATCTGTTCTTGCCTTGAAGAAATGAGGATCATCCCACACATAGAAGCGTGCATCGTGTAGAAATTTCTTCCTCTGACTCCAATTAAATTGTTCTGGAATAACTCCCGTGGCTTTGTAGTTTGCCATGTCTGCAAACCAAGGTCTGGTGGTAACCTGCAAAAGAAACTCATCAGGAAATTCACCTCTTACCTTTGGTTCTTCCTTGGTGACTTCTTCATTCTTTAATCGAGATAAATGATCGGCTACCACATTCTCGGACCCTCTCTTGTCCTTAATGATGATGTCAAACTCTTGTAATAGCAAGACCCATCTAATCAACCTTGGCTTTGAGTCTGTTTTGGCGAACAGGTGCTTGATGGCAGCATAATCTGTGAAAATGGTGACCCTTGACCCTATTATGTATGACCTGAACTTCTCCAAGGCAAAGACAATGGCTAGCATTTCCTTTTCTGTGGTGGCATAATTCAACTGTGCTTCATTCAGGACCCTGCTAGCATAATAGATGGCATGAAATACCTTGTCGTGCCTCTGTCCTAGAACTGCTCCTATTACATAATCACTGGCATCACACATTAGTTCAAAGTCTTTATTCCAGTCTGGTGCAATCATCACAGGTGCAGTAGTGAGCTTGTTCTTCAGTGTCTGAAATGCTGCTGAACATTCTTCGTCGAATTTGAAAGCCACGTCTTTATTCAGCAGGTTGCTTAGGGGCCTGGCAATCTTCGAGAAGTCCTTGATAAACCTCCTGTAGAATCCTGCATGCCCTAAGAAACTTCTGACACCTTTAACATTCAATGGTGGTGGCAGCTTCTCAATGATGTCTATCTTCGCCCGATCAACCTCAATCCCTCTAGCTGAGATCTTGTGGCCTAGGACTATGCCCTCTCGAACCATAAAATGACACTTTTCCCAGTTCAGTACTAAGTTAGTCTTTACACACCTCTGAAGTACCATCTCTAGGTTCCTCAAACAACTGTCAAATGAGGGTCCAAAAACTGAGAAGTTGTCCATAAATACCTCGATGCTTTTCTCCACCATGTCTGAAAAAATGGCCAGCGTGCACCTCTGAAATGTGGCTGGTGCATTACATAACCCGAATGGCATCCTTCTGTAAGCAAAGACGCCAAAAGGGCATGTGAAGGCCGTCTTCTCTTGGTCTCTGGGGTCCACCACGATCTGATTATATCCCGAGTATCCATCCAAGAAACAGTAGTACGCCTGCCTTGCAAGTCTCTCCAGCATCTGATCCATGAAAGGTAAAGGGAAATGGTCCTTCCGTGTGGCTTCATTCAGCTTGCGATAATCGATACACATTCGCTAGCCAGTGACAGTTCGTGTTGGTATCAAGTCATTCTTCTCATTTCGTACCACTGTCATTCCACCTTTCTTGGGAACCACCTGTACTGGGCTTACCCAAGCGCTGTCAGAGATGGGGTATATGAGCCCAGCCTCTAAGAGCTTGAGTACCTCCTTTCTTACCTCTTCCTTCATTGTTGGATTTAGCCACCTCTGGGGTTGTCGGACTGGCTTGTAGTCCTCTTTCATCATTATTCTGTGCATGCAATAAGCAAGGCTAATTCCCTTAAGATCCGATATATGTCATCCAATTGCTTCCCTGTGTTTCTTGAGGACATCTACCAACCTGTTTTCCTCCTCTGTTGTGAGTGCGCTGCTGATCACTACAAGTTTATCTTCCTCCAAGAACACATACTTTAGATGATCGGGCAATATCTTCTTCTCAGATGGAACTTTCTTCTCTAGTGTCTCAAATTGGGCTTCTCCCTCAGGAATACTGTCTTGTCGATCCAAGTCTTCCAAGCAAGCCTTCAGATCTTCTTCTTCCTCACTGGTTAGACAGTCCAAAGCATTTACCATTGCTTTCTCCAGTGAAGACTGTGGTGTTTTGAGAATACTGACATCTTCCTTATCAATCTCCTCCACTCTGAAACACTTCCAACCCTCCTGTGGGTACTTCATTGCTTTGAAAAGGTCGAAGGTGATCTTCTGATTGTCAATACTCAACTCCAAGTTCCCATTCTCCATATCCACCATATAGTTGGCAGTCAGCATGAAAGGTCTGCCTAGGATGAGGGGAATGTCTGTGTCTTCTTCGATATCCATTATGACAAAGTCCACCAGAAAAGTAAAGTGGCGTACCTTGACTAGGACATCTTCTACCACCCCGTATGGTTTTGTAATCGAGCGGTCTGCTAGTTGAAGCGTCATCTTGGTAGGATCTATCTTCAAATTCCCGATTCTTTTGCACATTGACAAGGGCATCAGATTGATACTTGCTCCTAAATCAATGAGGGCCTTGTTCACTGTTTCCTTTCCTATGGTACACGGGATGGTAACACTTCCAGGGTCCTTAAACTTCTTGGGTAGCTTCCTCTATATTATAGCGCTGCAGTTGCCCCCTACCACAATATTCTCGTTGTCAATGTACTTCCCCTTCTTGGTGGGGATGTCCTTCATAAATTTGGAGTAGAGGGGCATCTGCTGTAAGGCTTCCCCGAATGGCATAGTGATTTCTAGCCCTTTGAATATTTCCAAGAAACATCTGAAGTAACGTTCCTTGTTCTTCTTGGTGGGTACCATAGGATATGGGAGATCCTGTGGTAGGGCTGGTGGTTCTTCCTTCTTGGCTTCCCTAGCTCTCTGGCTCTTGGTCTTAGGTGGTGATGCCACCTTCTCTTCTTCTTCTGTCCTTTCTTCTGGTGTCTTTGTCCTTTCTTCCTCTGGCCGGTCTTCTTCTTCAACCTTATCCTCCTCTTGTGCTCTTCTCTGCCCTCGAGTCAGCACTGCCTTGCATTGCATTCTTCCTTCCGGTTTTTCTCCGTGTTAGCCCCGAAAGTTCTAGTGAGCCATTCGGCTTTGTTGTGTGCCAATTGGCCCATTTGAACTTCCAGATTCTGAATGGCTGCATCCGTGCTCTTTTGATGTGATCGTGTCTCCTGGATGAATTGCAGCAGCAGTTCCTCTATATTGGTGGGCTTTTCTTGCTGATTCGGACCTTGGCTAGGGTGCTGGTATGGAAGTTGGTATGGTTGTTGGTTCCTTTGCTCCTTATATTGGTTTCCCTGATTCCTCCACCCTGAACCTTGCGTGAAGTTTCTTCCTTGATTGAATCCCGGTGGCCCGTGATTGAATCCTGTTGCCCCTTGGTGGAATCCGGATGAGTTCCCCTGGTTGTAACCCTGGAATCCGCAATTTGGTATGCCCATATAGTTTACTTCTCGAGAGGTGTCCTGTTCGCTTACACATTGTCCAGGCTCATGGGTTCCTCCGCATGTGGGGCATCCTTCTACCTGCAAAACAGAAGAGTGGGAAGAACTTACCGCTTGTAGTTGTTGAGGTAATTTGCTGAGGGTTTCTGTAAGGGCTTCTATCTGCCTCGTCAATAGCTTGTTTTGTGCCAACGTCGCGTCCTGCGTGCCGAGTTCCAAGAGGCTTCTTTTCGTGGGAACATAGGTACGATCATGAAGGATTGCTTGATCGTTGGCCGCCATGTTCTCGATGAGTTCCATCGCTTCCTCGAGAGTCTTCAGTTTGATCTTCCCTCTTGCGGATGCATCTAGTAGCTATTTCGATTGAGGCCGCAAGCCATCGATGAATATGTTTAGTTGTACTGGCTCGCTTTATCCGTGTGTCGGTGTCTTTCTTAACAATCCGTAGAAACGGTCTAGTGCTTCGCTAAGGGATTCATCTGGGAATTGATGGAAAGAAGAAATCTCCATTTTCCTTTCAGCGGTCTTTGACTTTGGGAAATACTTCTTTAAGAACTTTTCCACTACTTCTTCCCAGGTTCTTAAGCTGTTACCTTTGAAAGAATGCAACCATCGTTTTGCCTCTCCTGCTAGGGAAAAAGAGAAGAGGTTAAGGCGTACCGCATCTTCTGGGACTCCGGCGATTTTTACGGTGTTGCATATTTCTATGTATGAGGCTAGGTGAGCATATGGATCTTCGCTCGGAAGACCATGGAAGAGGTTCCCTTGGATTAGCTGAATAAGGGAGTGCGGGTAGGAGATATTGGCTACTTCAACCTCCGGCCTTGCAATACTTGTGAAGAACTGAGGAGTGGCGGTATTAGAGAAGTCCTCTAGTGTGACTCTTCGTGCCGGTTTCCCGTCCATTTCAGTGTGATGTGGAGAAAGAGGGGGTGAGGTGTAACTGCTTCCTTCTGTGTCTTGTTCCCTTCTTCTTCTTGCAACGTTGTTACGCCGACAAGTAGCTTCAATTTCTAAGTTAATAGGGACAACGTCTCCAGATGCAGTTCTAAGTCGCATAAAAACAAAAAGGCACTACCCGTGCAATTATGGGAGAAAGAAAGAATAGAAGCGAAGAGAGAGAATACTAAGAGAATAAGCCAAGAAAAGAAGAGTTGGGCTTACAAACTAATATAGTATGGCAATTAAGGGTGAAAATAAAATCCCTGGCAACGACGCCAAAAACTTTTTGAGATTTTTGGCAAGTGTACCAAATCGCTCTTAAGTAGTAAACCTCGGAAGTCCGAGTATCGTTTCCACATGGATTTTATTGCACTTTATCGAATACTTCTCAATTTGTAAGTAAGAGTAAAATAATAAACGCAGGAATAAGTGCAGGAATAGATTGCTATTACTAGATCGAATAGTTTTAAAAAGAAAGACAATTAATAAAAGTGTCAAGACCGGACAAACCCAATTGGCCTACGATGCATGTAAATATGATATTCATTACCAATGCACTGGTATTAGTTGTACCCACATCTATTAATTTTACTTGTCCCTGATGCCTCACGATGACAAGCCTATTTTAACTACCTATCTCCCAAATGCCTTGCGAAGATTCAATAATTAAAATGCATTAAGGTTAAGTTCTAGATGTTGCTAAATGCACGAGCATTGAGTTATCATTCTATGCCTAGCAATGCTAACCCAAGGATTCTTTTCTTAAGATGTTCTATTAGGTGTTACCCTTTCCCAAGTGTATAACCCCTAAAACTAATGCATGCATTAAATCTTAAACCCTTATTAGGAAATACCCTCTCCCGAGCGAATAAAACCCAAAAGAAATTCAAGAATGAATGTAAGATAACAAGAAAAGAATTAGAACAAAAAAACCTAGAATGAATCCTCTTTACATTGATAATTCTTGAAGTACACCGTACATCATTGGCTTTTTAGGCCTGCCAGGCCCTAGCTAGGGGATTAGCCACTCATGACCATTGAGGGCTTTACAACTGGGGGTGAAAGAAAGAATGGGGATAATAAAAAACAAAGAATATAGAGATCGAGAGAAGGGAGAGCTCAGGCTTGGAGTGCTGAGAGAATTGCTCTGAGGCGAGATGTGTTGATTTCTTGGGACTGCCTCTCTATTTATAGCTGCTGAAGTGGGCTTTGGGCCTTCAGATTCGCGCTTAGCGCGACACCTCGCGCTTAGCGTGTTCGGATCGTGCGCTTAGCGCGCCCTGCAGGCTTAGCCTGTACTTCTGTTGGATCGCGAGCTTAGCGCGTAGCTGGGCTTAGCGTGCGTAACGGATTCTGCATCTTCGAGCTCAACACCTCGCTTAGCGCCTGTCTGCTTGCTCGCTTAGCGCCTTACGCGCGCTTAGCGCGATTGTTGGGCTGGACCTGCTTCAGACTTTCTTCTTTTTCTTCATTTCTGTTGCTTTTTTGCTTAATGTAACCTCAATTTTCGTATTTGCAACCAGAAATTCAATTTAATTAATTTTTCAACTTTTAATCACAAATAACTGCTAAATAATTAATTCTAGGCCAAATTTTTTTTTTATCACATACTGTATATAGGAAGCGTAGGGTAAACGAATTCTAGGACATTAAACTGTGTCAATTAATTTACCCATGAAATCTTGTTGTATGATAAGTACTTGACGTGTTCAGGAATCGATTAAACCCTTAATTTTTCTAATTCCTTTTACTCATATACGTGCAGTTCTTTTTTTTTTTTTTTCAAAGAAGAAACTATTGTACTAACTCCCTTTTCAAAATTGTATGATAATTCTTGGCGTACCAAAAATATTATGAACACGTTAAGTGAATTTTTAAAAACTGAGTTGGCGCTCATTGACAAATGACAACTTTGTTACTTTTGAATTATTGTAAACATTGACGTGGAAGTTTAAACAAACTACAAATAAATTAAGGTTGCGGTTTTGGATAAGAAAACTTTGACTTAGAAAAAGGAAAACGTGTGTTTATATATTTGCATGCAACCCCATCGTATTGGTGTGTGTTGTTGTGATGTGTTAGAGAGAGAGTGCAAAAGATGATAGGAACATTGAGGCCACAATTTGTGCTGTTTGGGTCTTCCATTGTTCAATACAGCTATTATGAAGGTTGGGGTGCTACTCTTTCTCACTTGTATGCTCGTAAGGTAATTTTTTTTTTCTTCATCTTGAAACATTGATGTGTTCTGCTGATTTGGTTTGTTTGGGTGAAAGAGGATGATCGATATTGATTTTGACTAATTTTATTCATACATTACAATATCTTACATCAATCTTTATTCATTCCTTTAATCAGAGATAGGAACTCATTTTTTCTGTTTAATTTTTCCTTTGGCAATGAAGTTGTGAATAACATAGCTCTATACTCTATTGTTTTGAGTTTTAATATAAGAATGTGATATATTTTACTGAAAAAGAAATATAGTAACAAAACATATTAGTTATTCCCTTAAAAAAATATATTAGTTATTGAGCTTAATTATTTTGTTAATATTATTTGCATCAATAATATATATATATATATATATATATATATATATATTATTAATATAAATATTGTAAGACTACATACACTAACAATATGATATATCCTAATGATATAAACTAATTCTTTATAACACAAAAATTACTTTTTAAAACAAGTTATTCACTTTAAAGGATATGAATCCTTATTTATATTTAAAGTGTAAAATAATTTTATATTTTTTATTTAATTATAAATAATTATATATAATAAATTTGTTGATTTTTACATTATCAATATATAATTATTAAACTCATTGATATATATTATTGGTAACTGGTATCGTTGGTGTAAATTCACCAACATCTACATTCATGCATTAACTTCTATTGGACAAAAATTATAGCAATTGAAGAAGCTTAATGATTAATATCTTTTTTAATTAGTATATGAATTTTTATTTATAGTGTTTATTATGACAGACATACATTCACTTATAAATAATGAAAAGAACGTAGTTGTTAATGTATTACGAAAAATTACAAAATGTTAAAATAAATTGAAATGCTTTTGTGGTCAAAATAGAAAGTGACTACACATATTTGCTTATGGTTTCAGTTTATAAATTAATATTTTAAATTGGACTTTTGTCCTGGTTTTCTTATCGTGTCAATATTGATGTCATGCGTCATATAGTAGTATGTCTTATTATTAAAGAAATGGATTATATTCATGTGGGTAACTCATATAGGAGGTAATCATATTTAAATGTATATATTTATTAGTTTTTGCTAACTGGATATAAAACTGGTTCACCTTCCCTTCTCAATTTATTTTTTATGAATTGAATCTTTTATTTATTTTAATTTTAGTATGTTGAATTTTAGTTTTAAATATAAAAAGTTATAAGCTAGGAGCCTCTATGCTTTCTTTTCATTAAAGAATTGGACCCTACCATCGGATTTATGTACATGTGGTTTCGATTTTTATACCAAAAAATTTCTTTTAACAAAAAAATATTATTAGAATTCAAAATTAAACTTCTAAACTATAAGAATAAAGTATGATTTAGTTGACAATTATTTGCTAATTGAAGCTTGTTCTTAGCATGTGGCTTTGAGTAGGCTAACTTAACTCTATATAATGGTGTAAGATGAATGTTGTTCTTTATTTATATATTTTATCTTGATTTTATATCTAAGCATTAGATTTTTTTGAATACATCATCTCTAGATAAACTTTGATACTATTTTAAAATGTGGATTTATATGTAACTCATTGTTATAAACTTGACTTATAAGGTGAATATTGTTTTTCATTTATGTATTTTTTCTTGACATTATCTTTAATCGATGTGAGACTTAGACTTTTTCTAATACACTCCTTCATGTGCAATATTTTTGGGCTTGATGCGTGAATAATATGATGATGATCGGTTAATGAATCTAGTATAGGTATGAAACTAGTATAGGTTCTAATACCATATTAAAATTTATATTTGAGTCTAAATCAATCTTACAAAACTGACTTGCAAGATGAGGAATGTCCCTTGACTATTATGCACTCTATCTTACACTATTTCTAACTGATGCGATAAGAGTTTTTCTCATATGCTAAAGATAGAATATATAAGTAAGGGATAATATTTACTTTACAATCTTTTTTTTCTTGTTATTATAAGATTTTATCCTAAATTCATTAACGGATTATCTATCATATTATTCATACAACAAGTCCAAAGTACAAGTCCAAAGTACAGAGCAAGAGGTGGTGTATGAAAAAAACTTAAGTCCCATGTCAGTTAGAAATATGATCAAATTAGTGTATATTAGACAACAACTTTCATCCTTATAAGTTGATTTTAAAGGTGTGTGAGTTAAGCCCATAACCCACATTTTTAGGTTTTTATCTTTATGAATTCTTAAATTTAATCTCTTATTTCATTAAAATACACACACTTTTAGTTATTGTAGTTATATTTATTCTAGTATGTAATATTTAATCTCTAATTTCATTAAAGTACACGCTTTTAGTTCTTGTTATTATTATATTTATCTATTAAGTAATGACAATCAAAAGATTGACTTGTGAGACACACACATTGTTGAATGGGTTCCCCCTTTTGTTAAATTAAGAAATAAGCATATCCTTTGCAATGAGTTTGCATTGTGTTTGCGTGCACTCTTGTTCCTGTAGATGAAACACAAACAGGTATTTTGTCCCTTAAAAGTAAAATTAACAAAATGCAAATGAAGCAAAAAATTTAAATTTATTTTATCGGCCTAAAAATATGCAACTTAATTAAGCCTGCTCGCAAGTGAAAATAATTAAAGTGGAAGAAGAAACTAAATCTTTAAGGAATATTCTTATTTGCAGTCTGCAAGACCACCATATTACGATATTTTTGCGGAAGTGGTGGTCTTACGACACTCTCCATCACGCATAACATCTAATTGTTTTAAGAGAAATACAAATAAAGTATTGTTCTGTCGACGACCTCAACGTTTATGCTCAAACTAATAAATAGAATTTTATTAATATTGTATTATATTGATGACAATTGACAAAGTATATTAAATTTAAAGAAATTTGATTTAATAGAGGATAATTTTACTTATATTTGAATTGGTTTTCATGCACGGTAAAGAAATTATCTTAAATATAATTTTTAATTAAAGTAGTTCTTATTATAAAAGTAAAAAACATTGTGATACATGATAATCCAAGATTAAGTAACAGTATAAAAATATTATTATACAAATAATCTACACTTATAAATTCCTTTTGGGGATTTATAATGCATTGGTTAATGACTAATTTATCCATCCAAAAACATGACATAGGCGGACATAGTTTTGCGAGGATACGCTGCTTGGAATTCAAGGCGCGCTTTACAGGTTTTGGATACAATTTTTCCCAAGGTATTCATCTAAGTGCTGAATTCCAATAATGTTCAATCAGATTTAATTTTCTCCTTAAATGGTAACTCCACCACTTCCCACACCCCTTATTGTGATATGGAAAGTTTATTATAAATGAACATCACAAATTGAATATGCATGTTATAGATATAGATGAACTTCAAAATGTTGCACATGGTGTCTTCAACTTGTCTTAGAAGTTACCATTGACATACTACCTCCTTTCAATATTTTTTTTTATAGTTAAGGTTATTACATATGAATTAAGAAATATTTAATAGAATTAAAGATTGTTATATTTAAACTAAAATTATTTTATTTAATACTTTCATTTTTAATATTTATACCATTAATAGTGAGTATTAAATAAATAGATATATTTAAAAAAATGTATTAATTAGACTTTAAAATCCTTAAACATAAATTGTTTTAGAAAAAAAAAAACTAAAACATCAAAAGATATGAGAAGGATATATGTTTTTTTTTTGGGCAGAAAGGAGGTAGAATATGTTAGGAAGATTATATATTGAACTTACTATTAAATGAACTTAATTATCACAACTTGCAAGCTCATAGAACAAACCACAACTTGCAATGTTTTTTGTTTTATTTATTTACATTTAGCTCTGTAATTACTATGATTCTTGTTGAGACTGATAAACAAGGAATTGCATGCCCTTTTGAACTGTATTTTCATCTTTAACCCGGGATGCCAAGGAGCAACCGTCATTGGTGATTGTGTACTTTGGTGGTAATGATTCTACTCTTCCAAATCCAAATGGCCTTGGTCCTCAGGTACCTGTACAGGAATACAAGGAAAACATGAGAAGATTGCTATCCATATGAAGGTAATTAATTAACATTCATACTAGATCAGAGTAACTTTATTCTGTGTCATGACCTTTACTAGTACTATTTATCATGTGGAAGAAATCCTTCATTCAAGAAATTCTTGAGCACCGTGTGCACAAAACTTTATCTTATGTTGATGGTTGCTAAGTTTGATACAAATCCTAATGATTGGCAGTGCCTTTCTGAGAAGACTCGCACAATATTTCTCACCACTCCTCCCATCAATTGTTGGGAATAAATTTATATACCCACTATTATCATATTTCACTATTTGATTAAATGGTCCATTTGATAATATTATTGATTAAAATTAAAGACTTGTTATTATAATAGAGATTATAATAATGAGAAACAAGTTTATTCTAATTTTAATCTAAACCGTTCTTGATCATATGATTATTGTAAATAGGATACCAATCATTCGGATAGATTAATATATATGTGATAATATTTATTGGATAAATATTAATAGATCTCATTTATTAATTTGCATATATAGATGAGTCACATGTTGATATGATTATTGAACTGACTCAATTGAAATTTTTAATGGTTAAAATTTACCATAAACTGTCAATAGAAAATTCTCAAGAAGAGGTATAATAGCTTTCTTTGACTTGAGATTATCATAGTAATTGACAGGTTATTTGTTGTATTTTGATTCCGGACACCTAATGTTTTAGAGCACTTGTTGAATGAATATTGGATATGATTAAATAGTTGTAGAATTAATGATTAATCAAGAAGTAATCCATCAACTCTTGGTAATGAGTTTGAGCTCTATGAATAAAATTATATCTTGGTTAGGAAAATTAAATGAAAAAAGAAACGAGTTTCTTAAGTCATTATGAGTTAACTCAAAAGGGTTTGACAGTAATACCATACTCTAGAGTTAACCCAGAGCTATAAAGATGAAAGAAATTATTACACTACTCTTCTAATAGTTCTTGAAAGTAAAATGTTACTTCATGCTATTCGAACGTTAAGGAGTGTTGCTAAACGCTACCTTGATTAGTATATTAATTTGATTAATATATTACCGGCTTAGTATTGAACCTACGAGGTCACACACAAACCAGTGTTATAATCTCTGTTAAAGAAATTATTTTAATATTTGATGATTAATTAAATTAGAGAATTTAATATGATCAAATGATTAATTGATTTCAAAAAGGTGAAATATTATTATATTTTTGCTAGTACTGAAAATATAAATAATATGAAAGATTTGGTGAAAGAAGAAAAACAAACATGTATGATTTGTATTTGGAATTTGGATTGAAAAGGCGGCTAGATACAAGTTTGATTTGATCAATTATTATTTCAATTTTAATTGTTAAATGGTTAGCAATAAAAGGTAACAAGAAATAATATAGCTTAAAAAAGATAATATCAATAATGATTTTGATTTGATAAAAAATTTGGTATCCTTAGCGTGCTATAAATAGGCCGTATGTTGAGATGATTCCAATATCACTTCTGTATTCTTATTTTTCCACTTGTCAAAGTTGTTGACGAATAGAGGTTAGTCTCGGTGTGTGGATACACGTAGAGTCTTCACACTATTGAAGAATTTTTTTGCTTCAAGAGCTCATCAACAGGTACATTTTCTAATATGTCATCTGTTTATAATATAATTTAAATACAAAATAGATCATTTTATTTTGTAAAGTGTGTTTTTTAACACTTTTTTTCCTCCATCAATGAGACACAATTCCGTGACAATAGCTAATGACTGTAGTTGGTCATTATAATTTCACATAAAGGTAGATAGATACATTATAGTATTAATTTTCATGCAACAGTAGTATAAATATTTTTACATTGTGAATTAATAAAAAAATCATTTGAAATATAACTTTTAAAATAATCTATAATCTATAGTATATAAAAACCATCCAACCACCACCATGTATTACCATTCTATGTTGTACAGGTCCATTGTCTTTTTTTACTTTTTTCTCCTTTACCCTCTCTTTCTCATTTTCTGTTTTTGCCCGTGCATAGCAGAAGTTGCTACTTATTATTATAAAAGTTAATAAATCACTATTAGAAAATATGTTTTCTACATCGGTTATTTATGTCTTTCAACATCGGTTTTTGAACCGATGTTGAAAGTACCAACGTTGATAGTATTATCGTTAACATCGATTTTTTAAAAACTGATGTTAACGTAAAATTACCAATATCAGTTATATAAATAACTGATGTTGCTAATATGAATTACACCCATAAAATGTATCTTAATGTTGAAAGTTAACATCGGTTTTTACAAAAAATCGATGTTAACGAATGTGTTAATGTTAACTTAACATCGGTTTTCTGAAAAAAAAAAACCGATGTTAACGAATGTGTTACTATTGACAGTTAACATCGATTTTCTGTAAAAATCGATGTTAATGAATTTGTTAATGTTGACAGTTAACATCGGTTGTTTCTAAAAAACCGATGTTAAAGAATGTGTTACTATTGACAGATAACATCGATTTTTTTAAAAACCGATGTTAACTAAAAAACCAATGTTAACGAATTTGTTAATGTTGACAGTTAACATCGGTTTTTTCAAAAAATCGATGTTAACGAATGTGCTACTATTGGCAGTTAACATCAATTTTTTCAAAAAACCGATGTTAACCCACGTTAACATCGGTTTTTATAAAAAATCGATGTTAACGAATGTGTTACTATTGACAGTTAACATCGGTTTTTATAAAAACCGATGTTAACGAAAAAACCGATGTTAAACCACGTTAACATCGGTTTTTATAAAAAACCAATGTTAACGAATGTGTAACTATTGACAGTTAACATCGGTTTTTATAAAAAATCGATGTTAACGAATGTGTTATTATTGACAGTTAACATCGATTTTTTCAAAAAACCGATGTTAACGAATGTGTTGCTATTGACAGTTAACATCGGTTTTTTTTTTATAAAAAACCGATGTTAACCCTCGTTAACATCGGTATAAAAAACCGATGTTGTTTTCAAGAACTTTTTTTTAAATAATGTATCTGTTTTTACAAAAAAACCAAAATTTAACCTGTAAATTTAAAATCAGACCACACAGCACATAACATATATCATTTGCATTCTGTTTTCAAATAGATTTTAGCAAAAAACTAGCTATTAACAAAGGTTATTGAATGTTAAGATGAAACAACAATTGTAAAAAATGTAATGCAAAGTATGTAAACTAATTAATTAACCTAAAGTTACATAGTTGCCTAACATCCTATGTTTGATTTCTAACTTTTAGATAATACTGTGCCCACTGTATGCGAAGTGCCTTGAATCTCTCTGCTTCCAATGGTCTAACTTCATTAAAATACTGCATGATCAAATAAAAAAATAAATTAATAATGTAATAACAATTATAAAAAAACCAACTTTGTTTGAAATAAACAATTACCGTCCCCCAATTATTCCTGAAAGATCCTAAGATTATCTTGGACATCCAGTGCATCACGTAGTAGCTACATTTAATGATTCCTTTTTGTCTATTACACTAAATACATAATGAAATTTGGATATTAATTAAACGTTAACTACAATTAGTGTACGCACACATAAAATATATATATAAGTAGAACTTTTATTTAAATCACGTACCTTAACAACAATCCACCTAGTAGCAGCCTTGGATTTCGGTTGTGGAGTATCATCAAGTCCTTTCAAAGCACTAGTGTTGAATATGAGGAACATTAAAATATTGATGTTGTTGAGTTATGCCAATGAAAATGTATTGAAAACAATACTGACCTGTTAATTATTTCCTTAAGGTAGTTGTCTGGCCTGTTATGTAAAGAATACTGAAAACATTTAATTGATATAATGTCATGTGTCTGAATGAAAGCCAACTGTCAGTGGCAGTGGAATTTGTGCTGGAGTGAAGCACACATGATGTTAGTGACATTTTCATCTGCCACTTCCACTTTCTAGTTTATATATCCTTCTATAATAATGATTTACATTTACAAGTTCTGCACTATTATTTTACTGGGCCCTTGTAAACTTGGAGTATATATCCTTCTTTTTATTTCTATTTCTTCACTATTATTTTACTGGCCCCTTGTAAACTTTTTTATTAATGGTGTAGCCAACAAGTGCCCTAAGGTCATCACCATTGTTAGACAAGTGGCCTCAGATATCTTAAGAAGGGGGGGTTGAATTAAGATATTCCAAACTGTTTCCCCTAATTAAAAATCTATTTCTCTTTTTACTCAAGTTATGAATTCCCTTAATGACAATCTTCTTAAATATTAATTCAAACGAAGCAACTTGAATGTGAATATAAAGCAATAATAAATAAAAGAGATTAAGGGAAGAGAAAATGCAAACTCAGTTTTATACTGGTTCGGCCACACCCTTGTGCCTACGTCCAGTCCCCAAGCAACCCGCTTGAGAGTTCCACTAACTTGTAAATTCCTTTTACAAGTTCTAAACACACAAGGACAATCCTTCCTTTGTGTTTAGAGATCCTTTACAACAAGAGACTCACAGTCTCTTAATCCCTTTAGAGAATGAGAAGTAGAAGAGGAACAAATCTCTCTTGAAAGAGATGGATTTTACAGATTGAGCACTCAAATAATTCCTTAAAGAATTGCAATTAAGCTGGCCAAGGAATTCTTAAGAGGATAAAATGAAATTGCTTTTTGAGAGGATAAACACTTTGTTGTTCTGAAAATCTCTCAGCAATTTCGTGTTTAAGTCACATATATATAGACCATTGGTGGTCATGAGTAAAGCCTTTGAAAAGTTGTGACTCTTGAAATTATTTTTCTGAAATTCCTGTCTGGTAATCGATTACAGTAATTGTGTAATCGATTACAGCTTTTAAAATTTGAATTAAAACGTTTACTAACTGCTGGTAATCGATTACCAAAATTGTGTAATCGATTACAGCTTTTAAAATTTTGAATTCAAATTTTTATAGCTGTTATAAAACGTATTTGGCCACTGGTAATCGATTACATCCTCTGGTAATCGATTACCAGAGAGTAAAACCTTTGAAAAACACTTTTTATTTTAAATTACTTGGTCAAACCTTTGCTAATTCAATTAGGAATTCCCTTCCTAATATTCTAGTGATCATCTTGATGTTGTGCCTTGTAATCTTGAAGTATTGTCTTGAATTTTAATCTTGAAAAACCCATTTGCATCAATTGCAACACATCATCATGATCATCATCAAAACATCAAAGCCAATTGCATCTACAATCTCCCCCTTTTTGATGATGACAATACAATACCTGAAATCAAGATTCAAGCAAGCAACAAACAATTGTATATAGATAAAATGTGCATCCGTTTTCTCCCCCTATATCTCGGAATACATGATCACTTGATTTCTAAATTTGTTAAGCTTTTTCTTAAGCTTTTGCTACAACCTTTTTCTCCCCCTTTGGCAACATCAAAAAGCCAAAGAACTCGGGAATCAACACAGTTATAACAATGGAGTAGCAAGATATAAGCATCAGAGTATTAAATATAATAAGCCAAACTCACAAACAAGAAATAATTAAACCAGAATCCAAATAACTGAAAATGTCAACAACCAGAAAACATCCAAGACTGACGTGTAAAATCCACAAGATAAATAAGCAAAGTACTTAGCATAATAATGTAAAGTCTAAGAAACTAAAAGCCAAAATACACGGCTTATAAAAGATAAATAATCATAACCTAAAAGCTAAGAAGACGGAGGAGGTGGTGGAAGATCGAAACTCTGACGAATGTAGCCGACATCCTCTTCAAGCTGTGTAAGACGAATGTCCATACCGGCAAAGCGTGAATCTAACGAGTCAAAGCGGTCACCAACATACGAACGAAGACCTCGTAATTCGGAGAGGACTTCATTCATGAGTGCGGAATCCTCACGTTGAGGAGGAGGTGAAGGAGTACGTTCATCTTGAGGAGGGAGTGCATCCTTCTTCAGCCATTGTCCATTCCGATCTTTACGATACCCAAAGGAGGTCACTGCTCCAGCACCAATTGCAAAGGAACGCTTGACTTGAACAAAGGGTTCATCATCAAGCGGAATTTGAAAATGACGCAAAAACAGAGTAATCAAATGTGGATAAGGAAGAGGTGCATTGGCCCGTAATGCCTTATGCATTCGGTACCGAACCAAATGGGCCCAGTCGATCTGACGACCGGTTAGAAAAGCCCACATAAGAATCAAATCCTCCTCAGAGGCTTGTGCTAAATTTGAAGACCGAGGAAGCAAAATTCTAACAATGATATAATGCATGATGCGATTATCAAAAGTTAATGACCCGGCCAACAATCTACCGGTCATGTCAGCTTGATCATTGCAGACCATGCGACGAGCATCATGACTCGAATAATCGAATTTCCAGTCATCAACAATGGTGCCCTCAAAAGGTGCACCTTGACTGGGTAAATGAGTCAAAGAAAAGAAAAGTGACTGATCAATGACCATAGAAGTACCATGCACCTCAGACATAATAATACCATCCTGAATTTTCAAATTGCAGTAGAAGACCTTTACAAGTTCAGGATAATATGGCAATTTAAATGACATGAAATCAACAAGACCAGAATTCTGAAACACTTGATAGCAATCAAACGTTTCATCATTAAAGAACTCTACGTCTAGGTACTTAGGGTCTAAGATTATTCTAGAAGAGAACTGAGAAAGGTACCGTAGACGTTGATCATCGGATGAAAACAATGTTGATGATCTTGGAGATGACAAAGAAGGAGGAATAGGTGCTGTGGGTGCTCCGGATGGGCCGTGACGGCGATGGACAGCAGCGGTAGCGGTGGAGGATGATCCCTTTCTCTTCTTTGATGGCTCTGCCATTTGATGAAGTTTTTCTGGATTTTGATCGGTGGAAGTGAAAGAGGAGTGAAAAAGAGGAAGATTGGGCTTTACGGGACGTGATTTGGTGAAGAATCGAGTGAGAATCGAAGGTTTGAAGTTCTAGGTATGGAGGAAAACGTGGAGGAAGCTTTGGCTGCGCACGAGCTCCGATTTCGTGAGTATTTATAGAAGATGACGCATTGTAATCGATTACAGGTATTGGTAATCGATTACAGGCCCAATAAGCCTTCTGGTAATCGATTACAGGATGTTGTAATCGATTACAGGCTGCCTGTTCATGTGTAATCGATTACAGTGGATGGTAATCGATTACCAGAGCCTATCCTAGGCTAGTTTCTAAGAGAATATCTATATTTATGCTCAAATACATCCTATATGACTAATTTTCACTACTAATACACTAAATTCAATCATTCAATTACTATATACACAAGAAATCATAAATTCTATCATAAAAACAAGAATTCAAACAAGATCAATCAAAATAATCTACAATCAAAAGGTAAAAAGTAAATCAACCAATCAATCAACCAATCAATTCCTATTTTTCTAAATCTCTTACATCTAAGAGACCTAATTCTCTTCTAATAGAGAAAAACACTTCCTTGGGGAGAGGTTTAGTGAAAATATCAGCAAGTTGATTCTTAGTATCAACAAATTCTAATACACAATCTCCCTTTAAGACATGATCTCTAAGAAAGTGGTGTCTAATCTCTATATGTTTAGTTCTTGAATGTTGAACTGGGTTTTTGGATAGATTTATGGCACTAGTATTATCACACTTAATAGGTATGCGATCAAGAATGATGCCATAGTCAGATAATTGTTGCTTCATCCATAAAATTTGTGCACAACAACTACCGGCAGAGATATACTCCGCTTCAGCAGTAGATAAAGCAACACTGTTTTGTTTCTTACTATGCCATGAGACAAGAGCCGATCCAATAAATTGACAAGTTCCACTTGTACTTTTTCTATCAGTTTTAGATCCGGCAAAATCAGAATCAGAATATCCTATTAAGTTACATGTTGAATTCTTAGGATACCATAATCCTAAATTGATTGTTCCTAATAGATATCTCATGATTCTCTTTACTGCACTTAGATGTGATTGTTTGGGGTTGGATTGAAACCTAGCACACATGCATACACTAAACATAATATCAGGTCTACTAGCAGATAAATAAAGAAGAGATCCGATCATACCTCGATATTGTTTTATGTCTATAGACTGACCAGATTCATCTTTATCTAAGTAACAATTAGTGCTCATTGGTGTAGACATGTGTTTTGCACTATCCATCCCAAATCTTTTGATCAATTCCTTGCAGTATTTGGATTGATTGATGAATATACCTTCTTGAGTTTGCTTGATTTGTAATCCCAGAAAGTACTTTAGTTCTCCCATCATTGACATTTCAAATTCACTTTGCATATCAAGGGAAAACTCCTTGCACAATGAATCATTAGTGGATCCAAAAATTATATCATCAACATATATTTGAACCAACAAAATATCATTATGCCTTCTCTTTATGAATAATGTGGTATCCACTTTACCTCTGGAGAATTCTTTTTCAAGAAGAAAATTACTTAATCGTTCATACCATGCCCTAGGGGCTTGTTTCAAACCATAAAGAGCCTTTTGTAATTTATAAACATGGTTTGGTTTATCAGAAATTTCAAAACCAGGGGGTTGTTCAACATATACCTCTTCTTGAATTAAGCCATTTAAAAAGGCACTCTTAACATCCATTTGATAAAGTTTAAAGTTCATTATGGATGCATATGCCAAAAGCATTCTAATGGCTTCTAATCTTGCAACAGGAGCATATGTTTCTTCATAGTCTATCCCCTCTTCTTGATTATACCCTTTTGCTACTAATCTAGCTTTATTTCTAATAATTATCCCATGTTCATCTAATTTATTTCTAAAAACCCATTTTGTTCCAATGACAGGATAATTTTCAGGTTTTTCTACTAATTTCCATACATTGTTTCTTTCAAATTGGTTTAGTTCTTCTTGCATGGCAATGATCCAATTATCATCTACTATGGCTTCTTTTATATTTTTAGGTTCAATCATAGATACAAAAGCCATATTATTGCATAAATCTTTAAGAGAATGTCTAGTTGTTACCCCTTTTGAGATATCACCAATAATATTGTCGAGGGGATGATCTCTTGAAGTTTTCCATTCTCTTGGAAGTGCATCATTGGATTTGCCTTCTTCTGGAGGATCTTCATTGTTTCCTTTGTCATTTCCTTTAGAATCTTGTTCATGAATGTTCATATGTTCTAAAGAATCTGCAATGTCATCTAGCATATTCTTTGTTGACAATATAGCATTAGATTCATCAAAGGTAACATGAATGGATTCCTCTATATTCATAGTTCTCTTATTATGTATTCTATATGCTTTGCTTTGTAAAGAATATCCAAGAAAAATGCCTTCATCAGATTTTGCATCGAATTTTCCTAGATTATCTTTACCATTATTAAGTACAAAGCACTTGCACCCAAAAACATGTAGATGAGAAATATTAGGTTTTCTACCGTTAAATAACTCATATGGGGTTTTCTTTAAAATAGGTCTTATCAAGGCTCTATTCATGATGTAACATGCAGTATTGACAGCTTCAGCCCAAAAATACTTTGGAAGAGAAGTATCATTTAATAAAGTTCTTGCAATTTCTTCCAATGACCTATTTTTCCTCTCAACAACTCCATTTTGTTGAGGAGTTCTTGGTGCAGAAAAATTATGTTCAATACCATGTTCATCACAAAATAATTCAAAATCTTTATTTTCAAATTCACCCCCATGATCACTTCTAATGGATGCAATCTTGAGATTTTTCTTGTTTTGTATGACTTTAGCAAGTTTCCTAAATGCATGGAATGAATCACTTTTATGTGTAATAAATAATGTCCAAGTATATCTAGAGAAATCATCAACTATAACTAAAGCATAGTAATTTCCTCCAAAACTCATGGTTCTAGATGGACCAAATAGATCCATATGCAATAACTGTAATGGTCGAGTGGTTGAAACAACATTTTTAGACTTGAATGAGACTCTTGTTTGTTTGCCCTTTTGACATGCATCGCATAATTTATCTTTTTCAAATTTCAATTTAGGCAAACCAACTACTAAATCTTTTGAAATTAATTTATTTAAGTGATCCATGTTTATGTGAGCAATTCTTTTATGCCATAACCATGGATCATCATCTTTACTAAGAAAGCAATGATTGTTTTCTTGTTTTATGCTTAAGTCTATCATGTAAACATTATTGACTCTATGTCCTACATGCTTTATATTAATGTCATGCTTATGTTCTATAAGACATTTCTGAGAATCAA